>NW_028318511.1:0-600000 GCF_062004578.1 Staurois parvus | reverse complement strand
ACGCAGGACTCCACTACATTATTATTTGATCTTGCAAAACAATGTACATTTTGTTATTGGATTTAGATAGACTTTAAAGTGAAACTGTAATATAACGAATACTTTTACAAACAAGCAGTTTTTTTTAATGGAGAAGAACAGCCAGTGGGGGAAAAAATTACCACTGACAATAGAAAATGGGACTGGGGCATCTTGATAGTGTGCTCATCCATTCTGGATCCTGGATGGCATTATCTTGGCGTTAGATCACTTTGGGCTCTACTATTTACTGTGTCACAATATGGTGTCTTGACATGCTGTATATCTTCAATGTTTGAGTATATTTGTGTATATTTGAATCTTTTTATACTAATAAAGTACCCCTGGGATAGTGCACTGCTGGATTATAATAACCTGACCTTCATGGAAATGGAAAAACATGCTTTTTTGCTTTTCTTACAACTTAAACACCTTGCTAATAGCACTAACTTTATGTTTGTAGCCTAAATATTGATTTGCACTGTTTTAAAAATGGCCATTTTATGTACTTTTTTAGGTGTCAGTAAAAAAAGTGGCTCTGTCAGTAAATTTTATTATTTCTGTTAGAAAAAAAAATTGGTGTTGTTTGTAAATTTTGGGCGTCCTGGCAGTAAATTTCACTTCGGGTGTTGGCAACACTGGACGCAATTGATCACAAGGTCCCTGAATTGTGGGATTCCTTACTGAATTTAAATGGCTATTACACAGAACTCCCTGTTTATGGCACTGGACTTGGATTTATAGACACAGTTTTCTTTTGGAGGCATAGGGTTGTGTGATAGGGATTAAAAGGGATTTAAAGGGAAATATATTCACCAGGCTAGCACACGGAGATCTAGTTGTAGACAGTGAGTAAGCACCAGACGAAGCACGAGGCAGGTAAGAAGATTACCAGAATTACATCACTTCCAGATTATACAGTTTGTTTACATGGAAAGTGGATTTAGGTTTTCGTTTTGTTTTGGTGGTTTCCAAAAGCAGTCTCTTTATAGTTATATTGTATATTTTACAGAAAGTCTTAGCTATTATTCTTTACATTAAAATTCACTTACAAGGTATGTAAACCATAGCATCTTCTCCTATTCCATTTTGGTCTGTTTAATGTACCATTAATACCATTTGTTATATCTGTGCCAAAAATACCCATCAATCCTGCCAGAAATCTAATGAGCCCAAAACTTCCAGTGGACATCACCTATGCTGCAATGTTTTCAGTTAGCACTGTTTCCAGCTATCTTTGTGGACTACAGAACGCCTCCCTCCATGTATGGATAGGTGATTGGTAGTCCTTCCACACTTCCTGCCCTAAGCTGACAACTCTGCATGAAAACAGTACAGTGAGTGAGTGTTGTCAGCCCAGGACAGAAAGTGTGTTATAGGCCGAATCACCAGGTTAAAATAAAGGAAATAAACATGAAAAGAAAAAAATGAATGCATCTACCACAGGACAGGTAAGCTGAAATTTTACATTTTTGTTCTGGAGTTAAAGCGGAGATGCAGTCAAAGCTAAAAAAAATAAAAGCCAGCAGCTACAAAACCATAGCTGCTGACCTTTAAAAAAACAGCCATTCACCTGTCCCACGATCCAGCGCTGTCCTCACCACAGCCAGTTTCACTGACCGTTCTCACTCCCCGAAACCAGAATCTTAAGTGTGGGCACCCGGCTGTGACAGCTTGTGGCTTCACATCCGGGTGCCCACTGCGCATGCGCGGGTAGCGCTGCGCTTTGTGACTGGCCCCGTAGTCTTCTGGGACCTGTCACGTGTCTCAGAAGACTATGGGGAGGGAGGGGGGGGACAACTTCCACTTCCAATTGCCTAGGCGATCGCAACGGAAGTGGGAGCGGGTACCTGTAAAAATCGGGTACCCACTCCCCAAAGGTGCCAATTCCTCACATGGAGCAGGGGACCAGTACTTAAAGCCAAACTTCCCCTTTTGGGTGGAACCTGCTTTAAGATGTGTATTGAACAGGATACTTTACTGTTTTAAAGTGAAACTCCAGACAAACAGCTAAATACCCCATTGAAATACATAGCTGTAAATTGTTTTACTTGCCAAAATATTTGTGATTCTGATACTCTGCCCAAAAAGGGAAAACGAGTGGCATTGCAGGCTCCCATTAACCGGGGGCAGGACCTACCCTAAAGGGGACCTACATACCCCCACCCTTTTCCATGGCTTCTCCTTCGGCCAACTAACTGTGGACAATAGGTTCTCAGAAAACAAATATCAAGGAGGATACTGCTTTGAGAAGCTGGGCTAGAGAGGGACCCCTTTCACTGAGGAGTATCTTAAGGAGGCTGATTGGGGATGGGGAGCTGTCTTTGTACATTGTGAGTAGGACTTTTTGCCTAGATCTTGAGGTGTGCCTGTGCTTTGAGGGTGAGGTGCCAGAGGTTGCTACAAGGACTGTGACTGCTTTTATGGAGTCTCGGGCTAGCTACTGAAGGACTTTGCTTGAAAATATGTCCTCTGAGTGTGCTTTGGCTAAGACACAAACTGCTCTTCAAGTGATGTTCACTCTATTATATACAAACCAAGCATGGAAAATAAAATAGCTTCTTCTCAATAATGTATTCTTACAAACAGCCTATATACAATATATTGCAATGGTGGAGACAGATATAAACCTTGTGTGGCCAGCAAGAGAACTCAATTGATTCCCTCATCCACACTAAACAATGTGGCTGGTGGAATCTCTCCTGCCAGTGGGAGCTGCAGCTGTCTGATAACCTGAACAGGCGGATGCAGTTATTATTTGGGCAACAATTTTCCACTGGGCGGCTGACCCCCTTAAGTTGCCAGTGAACGTTTGTCAAGCCAGATGGATCCAACAGGAATTGGCAAAATTCAAGCTATGTATGGCTAGCTTTAGGGTGCCCACAGATTTAGGAGGGTGGTTATCCATGAAGGCAGATTCTACTACCTTTACCCACCTCTGACAGCTGATGCTGCCATTACGACAATTGTTTAACTGGACCGACCAATTAAAAATAAAGGGTTGGTATGCCAAAAAATTATATTTTACCTTTTTGGTAGATACTGGAGTGTTAGGGCCCAATATGACTAGCATTTGTTTGCTTCAAGAGGGTTTTGCATTTCCATATGTCTTTGAGATTGCAAAACCCACTTGAAGCAGACCAAATACAAGCCAGAATGATATCAACTACAGGTCAAATACACCTATTAATGTCAGAAGCCCTCAAACTGATGCATCCCAAGCCCAAAGCCCATTCATACAGGCCCTTAACCCAGCAGTTTCATAGATTTCTGGTAGATTCTATTGGTGGTAGACATGTGCGTTTCATTGCAATTAAAATTTCGGACAAAAATGTCATTTTCAGAGTTGCCAGTGAACTATACGAATGTATGCGAATCTCCAAATAGACACAAGTATGCGAATCTCCAAATAGACACAGAAATAAACGACAACTAATCCAAAAAAGTTGTAACAAGATTAATGAATGCTTTTGTTTCATTCGTTTCATTTGGATGACGTCATATGATGCAATAGCAGTTCAGGCCCATGGGCAAATTAATTAAATTTTGTATTCTGTTTGGTAACTGGGATCCAGATAATGAATGGATCCAAATTTTGTTCCATTTGTTAATGGGCTGGACTAGCATCCAGAAATATTGAATCCTTACAATTCATTCTGTCTAAATCGATAGTATATGAAATGTATGCATGCTCTCAATGCTTTACCAACAAGATCACCATGCCACAATAACTCGTAGTCCATCTTGGAGTCTTGAAGGTTCCTTTCCACCTTTATGTATTTCTTTATTGTACACCACGGGATATAGGGCAGGCCATAATAATAGACTATGTGGTTATATGCCACCTATAGGTGAGTGGACACTGGCTGACCAATCAAACAGGAAGCCCTCTCCCATATAACACCTTTTACGCAGGAAGTACTCTGTTGTTGTAGCAAGCAATGAAAATTCAGAAAGAGGGGAGGGACCGTTGTGCCCTGTGATGTATTCTAAGAAATGGATTTTAGAGGTAAATATGTAGAAAAAAATCCAATTTTCTTTATTGTACATCACAAGACACAGAGCATGCCATAATAATGATTCTGTGATACATCCCAAAGCCATAACCTTTAGCAGATAGCCCAAGATGCCCTCACACTCCTGGTAGAGTGGGCTTTCACCCAAAAGGGTTAACCCTTGCTCATCAAACCATAGGCTTGAATGATTAACTGCTGAAACTTGACCCTTAATAGTACTAACAGCCAATTTAATTTCTCCTGATTGGAGAAAAGACAAAATTCTCACAATCAAATACTTCCGGGGGTCCCAATTTTGACCCTCACCCCAAGAAATATATGACTTCCAAGTTCTATAATAAATGTTTCTAGAAACTAGCTTCCTAGCGCTCAACATTGTGTTGATCACCGAGTCTGACACTCCCCTATCTTTTAAGATTTGGGTCTCAACAGCCATGCTGTCAAATTCAGCAACCGTAAAGCTGGTCTCCATATAGATCCCTGAGGCAGCAGGTCTGACCTGTGTGGCAGATGCCATGGACCACCCACTGGTAGCCTGAAAATGCTGTGTACCAACACCACCTGGGCCAGGCTGTTGCTCCTGATTTCACTGGAATCGCCTCATCTTTAATCCTTCTTAATAGCCACAGGAGTAGCAGAATTCGGAATTGGGGGAAAAGCATATATTAGGGAAAACTGATCCCACGGTATCTCCAAGGCATCTACCTCTGTCGCAAGAGGATCCCGCGCCCTGGACACAAACCGATCCACCTTGCTGTTGAACCGGGACGCCAATAGATCTACATCCAGGTACCCCCAATGCTGGTAGATTGCTGAGAATGCCACAGGATGCAGAGCCCATTCCCCCGGAAACAACTGCCAATGACTAAGGTAGTCCGCTTGCCAATTCTCTATCCCTGGAATGAATACAGCTGACAGAACTGGAACATGCCCTTCTGCCCAATCCAGAATGTGATCTACTGCCTCCTGAGTCCTCCGGCTCCTGGTACCGCCTTGCTGGTTGATGTATGCCACTGCCTTAGCATTGTCGGACTGGACCCTGACTGGTCAACCATGAAGCCTGGTCGTCCAATATCTCAGGGCAAGCTGCAGCACCCCAAGCCCTGGCATATTAATAGGAAGGATCTTTTCCTGTGGCAACCATGTCCCCTGAACTGTGGTCCCTTCTAGAACAGCCCCCCAACCCAAGAGGCCGGCATCGGTTGTTACCAGCTTCCAAATCACTGGTGGGAAAGATCTTCCCTTTTCCAAATTCCGTGCTTCCAACCACCAATTCAAGCTTCGCAGCACTTGGGGGGGAAAAAAATCATGCGGTAATCCAGCACTGGTTTGGGTTCAAACCGCATCCAATCCGTATATTTGTGAATGGGCACTTAAGTATAAATCCAACAGGATATAAATAACAACTTTGCTTGTAATCCAATAAGTAAAAATTAGCAGTCTGATGGTTACAAAAAAACGCCAGCTCCAACAGACTAGCGGTATGTGATTTAATCACATCTAATCCACACCCTACATGTTTATATGTATAGCCTTTCCCCTGAAGAAGTCGTTTACAACAAAACATGTAGGGTGTGGCTCAGATTTGAAGGCATCACAAAGATGTATTTTAGGACAAAACATGTAGGGCGTGGCCTAGATGTGACGACATCACGTACGCCAGTCGGTTGGAGTCAGTGTTTTTTGTAACAATCAGCCTGCTAATTTTTGCCTATTGAGTTTACATCTACCTACCCCCAGACACAACACCCATATCTATGGGCTGCTTTAAAATATTTTCTTGGTTGATTTAAATCCATGTTTCACTTACAATTGAAAGTATATTTATATTTCAATATATTTATTAAGTATTTTTAGAAACATTATACAGAAAGACCGGAAACGCAACCCACCAACATGACGAGTTGCAGAACATCAAGCAATAAAACAGTAAATTCAAGTACAATGTGTAGCAACACAACAACAAAATCGACCAATAAAGCGTAATGAGGAATACACTGGTAGCACATCCAAAATGTTATCCATTATGAGCAAATTGCTCCATAAACAAAGTGGTATAAATAATATCATTAAAGTAGTAGACAAAAATAGAGAGAACGAAAAAAGAGGAAAGAACTGAAGAAGAAAAATAAAGAATAAAACCCAGAAAAGAAATGAAAGAGGGCCAGCCAAGAGTCCATTAAATAGCAGAAATATACAGAATCCATGGATCCCAAGTGCTCTCAAATTGTTGTCTCAAAAGTATTGTTATTAAGTATACTAGTAAGTTTATCATTCATCACAATCCAATGAAGTTTCTGTTTGACTAAGTCCAACGTGATTGCTGACTGTTTCCAACGTTTGGCTATCATAATTCTCGCCCCCAACAGGATATAAAGAATCAATTTAACCGATTTCTTAGGAATATCAGTGGGCAATAAATGAAATAGAGCTATTTCAGGGGATCAACGAATGTTAACCCCCGTTATCGAGTAAAGGAAAATAAATAAACAGATCCAAAACCTAGTCACCACAGGGCATTTCCACCATATGTGGAGCATAGTACCCTCCTGTCCACAATGTTGAAAACAGCTGGGTGACACAGAAGGGTACATTTTAGCAAGACATGTAGGGACCAAATACCACGGAAGAAGCGTTTTGTAGTTAGATTCAATGAGTGTAGCGTTAATTGAGATTTTAGATAGAGCATCAGCCGTAATCCACCAAGTGTCCATCCAGCTCCAGAGAAATATTTAAATCCCTTTCCCAGTGCACCATATAAGAGAGCTTAATATTTGGATCAACAAGGGAAGCATATATATTTGAAAGTATATTTAAAGTGATACTAAACACACACTGTTTAATTTACATTCTCCCTTCTCTTTCTGTATGTGGATGAAGGCACTATAACTATTTTAATAAACAAAACATCTAAGTACTTTTTTTTTCTAATCGATATACAGCTGTCACATGACCCAGCTCTTTCCTAGCCTGTCTGCAGGGAAACAGTGGCAGGAGGAGCTTCTAGTCACCTGCTACTAGTCACATGTTCAAAATAAAAAAAACGGCCTTTGGGATACAGAGTGAAAATAAATAATTAATATCATTAAACTGTTTAAATCATCATACAAATATATATTTGAAATCAAATCTTCATAATGTTTTTTTTAGAAATAACATGGTGTGGGTGGATTTCTGCCAGTCACAGGCTCTGTCACCCCCCTCCAGCCTCTGCCTTAGAATAATGAAGGTGAAGCCTCCATCAATCAATATGTAATATCCCACCCCCATTGTGTTTAGCTGGTTAGTGGGCATGGAGGAGGAGGGAGGAAGTGGGCTGTCATTTACCACCGTGTATACGCCCACATGTGTGACTTTGTAGTCACAATTTGCTTCTCAGATGTGATAGGGAAGAAATGTTCAGCATAGAAACTCACTGAAAACTGAGCATGTGCAGTAGCTGCCAACACTGCTCTGCTAAATCCCCAGCTGCTTTGGGGACATGAACAGAAAGGGGAGATAGAGAACAGCAGGATCAACCAGGTGTTTTTGCAGACTACAGAAATAGATTGCAGTTTACCAGTAATACTGTAGATTGCAGCTTACCAGTCCTTAGATGTGGTGACTGCATTAAGCTTGCCATACACCAGCAGTATTTAGTTTAAAATCTTTTAAGAGCGTTCATTCAATTTTCTAGCAGTTAATAAATCAAAATGCGTTTTCAACAGTAGTGATCAGAAAATTTGAAGGAGCATGATGGGAAATGTTCTAACACTTTATGTGGTTTTCAATTGGCAAACTACATCCATTGCAAAAGCCAATGATAAGAGCAAACAAAATTTCGAAGTGCTTTTGGATGTTTGCCATTGAATGTACCGAAAATTTTCATATGAATGTTTGTACAAATATTCGTGTTGGTAACTAACAGCGTATACCCAGCTTTAATCTGCTTTTTAAGGCTTTTTTCTCCTTATTTTCACCTGGCAATTCTGTTAGTAACAGACTTCCTTCCTTTGCTTTCTTATGTACTGCATCTATGGAGGTGCAGCATTGTCACCCTAGCACAGGAAGTATGTTAGGACTACAGAACACCTCCCACTCTTCTTATCTCCACACCATAGGGAGGAAGTGTTCTTTATATACAGAGGTATCTGGGATCAATGCTAACTGATAACAGTCAATAAAAAGCATAAAATATTATCAGCTGACAAGGTTTCTGACAGGTTTAGCAGGCACGTTTAGAACAGATATAATGGTATATTTAACTGGGCAAAGGCGGCACAAGATAAGTTTATTGTTAGGCTTTACATGCATGTTAAGTGCCGTGGGAATTATGTCTAGCAAATGAAAACCCTTTTCTGATTAGCAACATGCTAATCACAAAATATCTCTGACACTTAAAAAGGAATTAGTCCTCACTGTGGTCAAAAAGCAAATTGCCGCTCCTTTACTATTTTTATAGCATATTAAGCTGTTCAAATATACTGTGTGGGTTTGGTCTTACTGTGCAAATCCTCCCTCCTAACTTTGCAAAGGTTCCTTTACTTCACCATGCAGAGTCAGAGAAAGTAGGACATTAAAGCGGAGTTCCACCTGGAAAAAAAAATAAGTCAAAAGCTACAAAAACTGTAGCTGCTGACTTTTAAAATATATCCACTTACCTGTCCCTCGGTCCAGCAGTGTCCTCACCACCGCTGGTTTCACCGGCCATCTTCTCTCCCTGGTGCCGGCATCTTCAGTGTGGGCATCTGGCTGTGACAGCTTGCGGCTTCACAGCCGGGTGCCCACTGCGTATGCGTGAGAAGCACTGTGCTTTGTGAATGGCCCCGTAGTCTTCTGGGACCTGTCACGTGTCTAAGAAGACTATGGGGAGGGAGGGGGTAGGACAACTTCCGCTGCCAATTGCCTAGGAGATTGCAGCGGAAGTGGAAACGGGTACCTGTCAAATTCGGGTACCCACTCCCCAAAGGTGCAATCCTTAGTGGGAGCGGGGGACAAAGGCTTAAAGCGGAACTTCTCCTTTTGGGTGGAGCTCCGCTTTAATATAGTACAGGTACTATTTTGAACCTATTAAAGGGCGAATAGTGTTCTATAAATTAGAGCAGGCCCCAATTACGATTCATCTTTAAGGCTAGGATCCCACTAGAATGCGTGCAGGAAACCCGCTATCCCTGGGTGTTTCCCGCACTGTGTTCAAAACGCACCACAGTTGTGATCTGCAGCAGGTGTCAATCTTAAAGCAGAGCTCCACCCAAAAGGGGAAGTTCCGCTTTAATGCTTTGTCCCCCACTCCCCATTAAGGTTTGGCACCTTTGGGGAGCGGGTACTCGAATTTGACAGGTACCTGCTCCCACTTCCGCTGCAATCACCTAGGTGATCAGAAGCAGAAGTTGTCCTCCCCCCCTATGGGGCCATTCACAAAGCGCAGCGCTTCTTGCGCATGCGCAGTGGGCACCCAGCTGTGAAGCTGCAAGCTGTCACAGCCGGGTGCACACACTGAAGATGCCGGCTCCAGGGAGAGAAGCCGGCTAGTGAAACCAGCGGTGGTGAGGACACCGCTGGATCGTGGGATAGGTAAGTGGATGTATTTTAAAATTCAGAAGCTACAGTTTTTGTAGGTGCTGACTTTTTTTTTTTTTTTCAGCTGCAACTTAATGGCACCAATGTGCCAAATGTAGTGTGTTTCCCTGCATCAGATCGTATGGTGTAAATTTACCATGCGATCCGGTTATAGTGCATTTCAAAAAAGTAGTGCATGGAAAATGAATTGGCTCAGATTGCACCACACCGAATCACATGTGAATCAAATAAGAACACGCAATGCATTCCTGTGTGATTCATACTGTGAACTGGGGCTTACTGAATTGATTTAATGCTAATTATTTGTTATGAGTTCTGACTATTTGTACATCATCTGTGCTCTTTCACTTGTTTATATGACATTATTCTACCCAAACTGTGTTGGGGGTCGGCACATGTACATACTACATTTATTACATTTATTGCTCATACTACTAAATTCTATTAAGAAAAAATAAAATAAATGAAAAACATAATGGCCTCTAATACATTTTTCTTTACATAACATAGTTCTAATTCTGCATTCACATTTGTCCGTTCTGGGAATGTGTGCAGAAGTGTGCAGAAAAAGTGTGTGTGTTTCCGCATATAAACCTGGCGTTCATGAAAAACAGGTGAAAGATGTGCATCGTGCTTGCGGTGCCACTAATTCTTAATGGCACACTAGATATAGCCAACAGAAATGCATTTTTGCATGTAACAAAATGCGCCACAAATGCGCTAAAACATCTGGTAAAAAACATGAAGCTCAATGCCCAGAAGGTTCAGGAGCTTCTTTGGTGCGTTTCAAGTGAATGGGCTGCCCTCTGCGGGGCCCCTGAAACGCCCCACCCACATCCCATATCACCCTCTTGATTTTATAGCCAGCCATGTTACCTGGAGACTTAGATGCTGCCAGCTTGCCCGCTCTTTTCTGTACTAGTTCCAGCATTTCCACACACCCTGCTGCTGCATGATCAGCCTGGCTTGATGTACCCAAGCTGGATGATGACCCATCCAGGCTGGATCCTGTGCTTTTACATGTCAGGCCTCGTTCACACTTGACTCATTTCTAACTCTTGCCAAACGCCCCCTGCGTAGCATTTGAGAGGCGTTAGACAGGCATTTGGGAAGCGTTTGCCCTATGTGCGTTTTTTAGGCGTTTGATAGGTGTTTGCCAAGCGTCACCATAGACTTGAATGGGAAGCTTCAACTCCTCCTGACTCCACATGAGGTGTCAATTTTGCCACGACGCTAATGCTTTGGTGTGAACAGCACTGTGTGCTGCCACGTGTAGAATTTTCATAGGCATTTGAGAAGCATTAAAAACGCTTCCCAAACGCCTAGCGCCTGCTAACAAAGCTAGTGTGAACTTAGCCTAAATGTGCTAAACTTCAAAAAACGGTGTTACTTTTATTGCTCTGATTCAAGTGCCCTGTTTGTGCCTTTCTTCCTACATGTGAGAGGATCCCTCCCAGATCCTTTCAGGAACTGCAGGAGTTTATTGAAACTTTCCCATGCCCTCTACCACTGCCACCGGGACTGATTACTTATGGACTTCACACTTCAAGGAGATAAAGAGAGCTGTGTAAGTGATGTACGCTGTACGTGTGCACCTTCTGTTTAGTAGTTGTATGCCCCCCACTTCCTTTATACTTACCTATGTCCTACTTCAATCGACCACTGTGCCATCTTCAGCATCTCTTCTCTCTCTCCCTCTCTCTCTCTCCCTCCTTACAGGCTCAGAGACAGCAGCTCGAGCTATTGGCGACCACTGCTGCCAATCAAATCCTGTGAGAAGGGAGCGGGCGGCCAGGTCAAGCCGTGCTGCGTGTGTCTATGGATGCACACAGCCTGTCTCGGGAGCAAGTCCACCACCATACGAACCAGCTTGACTGCATATCTATTTCTGCTACTTTAGTTGAGCTTTAAAGAAAGTCCTAGTGGTGTACGTTTTTTTTTTTTTTATAATGGGCAAATATATATTTTCTGGGCTCTTTGTCCTAACGATCTTCCCACAAGTGACCTTGACACTACCAGATATTTTTACTATGATTTCTGTGGCAGTCAAACTGGCTTTCATAACCAGAGGACTGAAAAATAGATAACAAAAAGCAAATGATACAATAAAAACAGTTATAGTATCTTTCTTTCTCCTGTGTACATATAATCTTTTAAAAAGCGTGAAATTACAGCAAATGATTGATTTGCACAACCTATGCCTACTGTTTATGTAAGCATTACTGTTAAAGAAATTAAATTTTTTCAGCATCTATGGCGATTCATTGTGTTATTTACTATATTCCACTTTAAATGATATGGTTTTTGAATGTTATCAATAAAACTCTAAGATAATGGCATCAGCACAGGAGGAAGAGTGGGCTGTAAACTCCAGTTAGTAGATTATGCCAAAGGCAAGGAGGCAGTTGGATCTCTTCAGTTCATTTACATTTCAAACCTCTTAAACTGGAACTTCACTCTCTCAATCAACATTGACTATTTTTAAATCTTATGCTGCTAGCATTAGTAGATAGGAACATATATCATATTTACTTGTTTTGCCTAGGCAAATGATGTCATACATCCCAGGAGTCTTCTGGAGGAGAGGAGGAAGTTTGCTCAGCTAAACATGCCCTCCTGCTTGTATGGTTGAACTACTGCAGGCCAAAGACGGGTCGAAAATCGGCCGATTTTTTTGGGTGAAAAAAAAAAATCGGCCAATTTTCGCACCATTAGTGGGTTAATTGGTCGGCCGTTTTTCGGGGTTTTGGCACATTTTTTTTATCGGTAAAGTTGGAAAAAAATCGGCCGATCGCCCGATTTTCCCGGCAATGATGGGCAGATCGGCCGATCATTTTACCGATAAAAAATCTGCACATGAGCCATGAAGAAGAAGAAAAAGAAGAATTCCAGTCCGCTATTATATTTTATATGAAAAGTATTGCGGTTGCAACAATGTATCTATTTGTATCCGAATAAAAACATCTGTATCCGAAATGAAAACAAATGGATACAATGTTGCAACCGCAAGACTTTTTCATGTCAAATATAATAGCGGAGCTCTCTGCAAGGGACAGAAGTAATTAAATGCCTTCCGTAGACGGGACGAAAATCGGCTGATTTTTTAAAAAATTTTTTTTACCATTGGTGGTAAGGTTTTAAAAACGGATGGTTTTCGACCCGTCTATGGCCTGCATTAGAGCAGATGGATTCCAGGAAGTAAATGCTACATGATTCATCTGCCCTTACTCAAGATGGCCACAGCCAGAAGTACCATGGGGGTGTCAAAGTGATTTCTCAGCAAAATAAAGCATGGAGACGTGTATGGATGGGGGAGTTTGCTTTGAATATTAAAAATGAATTACATAGCATTTTTGCTTTTTAGTGCTCAGATGCATTGTAGTTCTGCTTTACTTAGAGCTCCTCTAGAGGTTGCTAGCACTTCATTTAGGTGCCTTTCACACTAGCAGTATGATCAGGTCTGCCTGCCCATTTTTCAGGTGAACTCGATCGGGTCATCTATTCTGTTCTATTGAGCGGTGGGTGTAAACAGACACGTGTATGCTTACACCCACTTACATCCAATCCAATCTGATCCTCTACAAAACAGAGGGATGTGGATCTGTTCCCTTCCGCCTGGGCGTAGCAGATCAGATGGCAGTCAGGTGTAAACGGACAGGCGGTCGGTTTACTTCTGATCACCTGTAAAGTAGAACGGGCTGTATAAGCGGAGTGGACATAGACCAGTCATCCTTCTGCTCAGTGGGGGATACGCAGACAGATCCCCTGCTGAACAAGTGGACTCCTAGTGAAGTTGCCCCGTGTGAAAGGGGTCTAAAGCAGAACTTCACCTAAAAAGGGAAGCTATGCATATTACCCCCTCCCTCCTTATTGAAAACCGCCAATGTAGATGGATACCAACATTTTCACTGTTATTAGTATTCAAAATATTTAATGGTTATTACTGAAATTAATTTGTTATATAGAGTGGCAAATGTTAAAAACAGATTCCACCCTGGATCTCAAATACGCTATTGGATATTCTTCTATGTTATAGTATAGCTACAACTTACTGATTATGCAAATGAACCATGAACTATAGATATGATCATTTTTAGCAGGGCTTTCCAGAAACCTAAACTGTATTTTGTTCCTCCAGGGTAAAAGGTTAGGAAAATCTGTTTAAAATTATTTTTCGACTTGCTCATCGAGCCCATGGACCACATTTGGCCCACTGAGATTTTATATGACCTGCCACTAGGATGAGTGGCGTATCCTCAGACTTAGTGCAGAAACTGAGAATTCAGATCAGTTGTCATCTGTTCTATGGGAGACCTCTGACAGGGACCCTGATGTAAGGGGGAGCTCTGATAGGGACCCTGATGCAAGGAGGAGCTCTGATAGGGACCCTGATGCAAGGGGGAGCTCTGATAGGGACCCTGATGCAAGGGAAAGGTCTGATAGGGACCCTGATGTAAGGGGGGGCTCTGATAAGGAACATTTATGTAAGGGGGAGCTCTTATAGGGACCCTGACGTAAGGGGGGCTCTGATAGGGACCCTGATGTAAGGGAGAGCTCTGATAGGGACCCTGATGTAAGGGAAAGCTATGATGGGGACCCTGATGTAAGGGAAAGCTCTGATGGGGACCCTGATGTAAGGGGGAGCTCTGATAGGGACCCTGATGTAAGGGAGAGCTCTGATAGGGACCCTGATGTAAGGGAGAGCTCTGATAGGGACCCTGATGTAAGGGAAAGCTATGATGGGGACCCTGATGTAAGGGAAAGCTCTGATGGGGACCCTGATGTAAGGAGGAGCTCTGATAGGGACCCTGATGTAAGGGAAAGCTATGATGGGGACCCTGATGTAAGGGAAAGCTATGATGGGGACCCTGATGTAAGGGAAAGCTCTGATGGGGACCCTGATGTAAGGAGGAGCTCTGATAGGGACCCTGGTGTAAGGGGGTGCTCTGATAGGGACCCTGATGTAAGGAGGTGCTCTGATAGAGACCCTGATGTAAGGGAGAGCTCTGATAGGGACCCTGATGTAAGGGGGAGCTCTGATAGGGACCCTGATGTAAGGGGGAGCTCTGATAGGGACCCTGATGTAAGGGAGAGCTCGGATAGGGATCCTGATGTAAGGGGGAGCTCTGATAGGAATCCTGATGTAAGGGGAGCTCTGATAGAGACCCTAATGCAAGGGGGAGCTCTGATAGAGATCCTGATGCAAGGGGGAGCTCTGATAGGGACCCTGATGCAAGGGGGAGCTCTGATAGGGACCCTGATGCAAGGTGGAGCTCTGATAAGGACCCTGATGCAAGGGAAAGCTCTGATAGGGACCCTGATGTAAAGGGGAGCTCTAATAGGGACCCTAATGTAAGGGAGAGCTCAGATAGGGACACTGATGTAAGGGGGAGCTCTGATAGGGACCCTGATGTTAGGGAAAGCTCTGATAGGGACCCTGATCTAAGGCAGAGCTCTGATAGGGACCCTGATGTAAGGGAGAGCTCTGATAAGGACCCTGATGTAAGGGGAAGCTCTGATGGGGACCCTGATGTAAGAGAAAGCTCTGATGGGGACCCTGATGTAAGGGGGAGCTCTAATGGGGACCCTGATGTAAGGGAAAGCTCTGATAGGGACCCTGATGTAAGGGGGAGCTCTGATGGGGACCCTGATGTAAGGGAAGCTCTGATGGGGACCCTGATGTAAGGGAAAGCTCTGATAGGGACCCTGATGTAAGGGGGAGCTCTGATAGGGACCCTGATGTAAGGGAAAGCTATGATGGGGACCCTGATGTAAGGGAAAGCTCTGATGGGGACCCTGATGTAAGGGAAAGCTCTGATAGGGACCCTGATGTAAGGGGGAGCTCTGATAGGGACCCTGATGTAAGGGGGAGCTCTGATAGGGACCCTAATGTAAGGAGGAGCTCTGATAGGGACACTGATGTAAGGGGGAGCTCTGATAGGGATCCTGATGTAAGGGGGAGCTCTGATAGGGACCCTGATCTAAGGCAGAGCTCTGATAGGGACCTTGATGTTAGGGAAAGCTCTAATAGGGAACCTGATGTAAGGGGAAGCTCTGATAGGGACCCTGATGTAAGGGGTGCTCTGATAAGAACCCTAATGTAAGGGGAAGGTCTGATAGGGACACTGATGTAAGGGGAGCTCTGATAGGGACCCTGATATAAGGGGAAGCTCTGATAGGGACCCTGATGTAAGGGAGAGCTCTGATAGGGACCCTGATGTAAGGGAGAGCTCTGATAGGGACCCTGATGTAAGGAAGAGCTCTGATAGGGACCCTGATGTAAGGGAAAGCTCTCATAGGGACCCTGATGTAAGGGGAGCTCTGATAAGAACTCTAATGTAAGGGGGAGCTCTGATATGTAAGGGACTCTCTGAAGTGACGGGGGAGAATCTGATGTGAAAGATCTCTGACGTGAACAGGTGCTCTGATGTGATGCGGAAACTTGTGTGTGAAGGTATTTTTGGAATGTGTTTATCCATCCATACCATGATTTGTTTTTTTTACCTGCAAATATTTGTAAAATAGACAGTGTAATGAAAAGTTTGGAGACTCCTGATCGAGGCAATTAAATTGTAAAATGTCAATCAATGAAAGATGAGTTTTGCTGGGTTTTTTTTTTACCACTTTTGTGGTCTTTTTATTTCCTTCATTTAATACACAAATTATTACACAAATATTAATATATGATTGGAACGCCTGCCACCTCCTGCTCCTTTATTTGTAGTCACAATATCATCACTGGCCTTTAGAAAACATACCTGATATTTGTTTATTTCTCACCATTCTACTTAGCCTGGTTAATCATCAGCTTCCTTACTCCTAAGTGAGATCAGTCATCACATCAGTGACAACAGTGACCCAAGGCTGGGACCTGGCAACAGTTCAGTGACATTCCTGCATTGTGATGCTATCAGGAGTGGGAACATTGTGGCAAAACTCTTCTTTTCAAACAGGGTTTCCATTTCCTGTGAGTTTGCTTTTCATCATAACGTTGGAGGGCTGTCCTGTTACTTGTGACACTATAATGGCATTCCTCTGTACGTGACTGTCACTGTAGGACCCGGTGTGACAGTGGGTGTGGTATTCTTCTAGGCTGCACTTTAGTTGAATTTCCAGTTCGGTGTGTAGGTAAAGGGGACAAGAGCTATAACGAAAGCAGGTTTGTGCTAGCTGAACAGAAATACTGCATGGTTCTGGTAAGTCCTTTAATGTCTGGGTACTGATATTTACTGCCAATGTTTTATACTGCCCTAAGGTCCATATTTTCTCATTAATGTCAGGCAGAGCTGAAGGATCTCTCATAATTTGGACAAGAGTTAAGATTTATCTGTCCTATCATGAAAACCTGTTGAACTTTCTTTCTTCAACAGGTGATTTTTTACTTGGCGTAAAGGGCAAAATGAATGTTCCACAAGTGCTCACAGAATTTTTGAAGCACATTTAAATATTTTATGCTACACAGCTTAGTGAAAAGGCGAAACGATTCACCTAAATTTCTATTCTATTTAATTATATTTAATTTCTATTCTGAAAAGCAGTGAGAGATTTAGTTTTCTGGACTTTAGAAGTCAAAGTAACCATTTGAATACAAAATATCCAAAATTCAAAGAAAATTACAAGAAATATTTGCTTAGATGCTGTACAATAAATGCCCTAACTTCTGTACTTGTTATTCAAAATGGGTCTCAGCTACTGTACCTGAGTTATGACTTCCTTTTTTTGATAGCCCTCCACCTTCTCCGAGAGTCCCATACCTCAGCTATGAGGCTTACCTTAGTTTTTATTTTTTTTATCTTTGCATGTTGTAATTTGTTAAAAACTTTAGATAATTTTTTTTTAAAAGGCCCTAATTCCATGTCTACCATGTTCTTGTAGAGATATTGAGTTTAAAGGGCAGCCTGCTTCATTACAAGACCTATATCGTGTGTTTTGATAACTATATGCAGTTGGTAACTAATGGTGCTAGTCAGTATATTTATTCCTTATTTAATATTACTTAGCTTTAATTATATTTTTCTTCACATTGCCATGAAGACAAGCCTGTTCGGCAAAAGCGACAGGGGTTGCGACAAACTATATTACTGTCAGAGGTTCTTGGTGAGTTGCCGCAACCGCTTTAAGATCATTTAAACCCCTGGTACCCAACCTCTGGCCCTTTTTCACTTCGTGTACAGCCCTTGGGGTCCATGTACATAGTAGTCTTACTCAGGCCAGTGATAAAAATGATCATTTGGACTGTCTTGTCAAAGTTAAATGGTTTGGTTTATTTCTTTCATCCCACCTTACTTTTTTTGTAATGTCCATCCCTTTTCTATTTTTAGTTTTATTTCCTGTAATCTTTTATATTGGATCATGTTGAAAGAAATACCAAAACAATGCACAAGTAATTTTTAAGGAAATGTGGAAGCTTGTAAAGGGGCTGTGCCTTGAAAAAGTATTCATACCCCTTGAAATTTTCCACAATTTGTCATGTTACAACCAAAAACGTAAATGTATTTTATTGGAATTTTATGTGATAGACCAACAAAAAGTGGCACATAATTGTGAAGTGGAAGGAAAATGATAAATGGTTTTCAATATTTTTTACAAATAAATATGTAATTTTATGTATGGTCAAGGACTGCATTTGAGGTCTCGTATATCAAGAAAGTTAACACCACTGATTTAATCCATGAGCTTGAAAGGTCCCTGCTTTAAGGCCCCCTAGCAGTGTTATAGTTTGCCCCAACCCATGTCACTGTCTCTTTGGGTCTGCATGGAAATGTGAAGAAAACATATAAATAAAGGCACATCAGATAAAGAAAATAAATAGTTAGCACTTCTGCCTGGCAGCTCTAGGGACGTTGGTTCGAATCCAAACTGCAGCACCACCTGCCTGGAGTTTGCAGCTCTTCCTGTGCCTGCGTGGGTCTCCTCCAGGTACTCTGGTTTCCTCCCAAATTCCAAAGACATGCTGGTAGGTTAAATAAATGTGAGTTGTGAGTTAGGAACCTTAGATTGTATACTCCTTGAGGGAAGGGACTGATGTGAATGTACAATATATATGTAAATTGATGGCGCTATATAAGTACCTATAATAATAATAATAGTAACTATCATTTTATTGGATTAACTGCATTTAGTTACCAGACTACAATGGGGGAATTCAATAAAGCTGCTGAGCCATTTCCTTGAGTTAATCACACCTGTTAAAGAATATGTAAAACCCAAAATGTCATAGACCTGACATGTGCCTACTGTACCATGTATTTGCATGAAAAAGTGTCTTGCTCTCTTTGTATTGCTTCCTATGTGTGAAATCCCTGGTGTTCCTGCCATTCCCTCTGCTTTCCTATTAAAAACTGATCACACTGCTCTAGCTTCCCTCTCCCCCTCCCTCACACAGCCTTTCAATGGGAAGCTGTTTCTCTTCCCCGAGCTCTTATGCAGATGAGAACAGATGGAATGCGATCACTTAAAAAGGGAAACAAAGTGTTTGTTTTATATATATATATATATATATATATATATATATATATATATATATATATAATGTACAAATGTTTTACCTTTTAATTTCTATTTTGAACTGAATGGGTTGTTTTACATGGTGAGGGTTTACATACACTTTAATGTGTTGCCCAAACTGATGAAGCATCTGCGTCACTTTTGGTTCTGACAGCGACTTGTGTTCCAGATGAAGGTAGTTCTAAATTGTGCCACTTTTACAGTGTAAAGCCTGCACCAAATTCAAAATTAAAATACCAACAGGTTTTATCTTACAAAAGTGGAGCTAATTAAGACCAAATCTCTTTTGGCGTACAGAGAGAGAGATCCTGGAGCAGACTGATTTTGCAAAAGTGTTCTAAAAATGGCCCAGAGTGCACCAACTTCAAGTACAAGTTCTAGAAAGGTAGATGAATTTGGCGCATGCTTCACCAATTTTGGAACGCACATAAAACACTTTTACTAAATCTGTTTGCACCGGTCTTTATGAATTCCAAGGAATATGTTTTGCCGCAGTGGCCCTTTTGCAGGGGACATATGTCAAGTAGCAGAGGTTTCCCACCACAGTGTCTGTCCGTGGGTTTTAGTAAGCAGATTAACATTGCACAGGAAAAAATTACTAGTTCTGTGTCATCCAGATTTTCCTATAAGCAACCCAGTAATAGTTCATTGGAATCAGCCTACCCACTGGTCTTTAAATGAGTTTCCCATTCCTTTCATTCCTTGTATAAAGCTGAACTCCAGGTAAAATGTTCTTCTTAGGGCTCATGTACACGGGGCATTTGGAAATCTCTTCCAAACTGACTGCTGGAAAACGTAGGTTAAAAAAACGATGGTTTAGCCACGTTTCCATACCGCGTTTATGTGCATTTGCGTTTAGAAGCATTTTTAAAAGATAACCTTAGGAGACCTTCCCAAATGCCCAGAATGCACTGAAAAATAGTAAAAAAATTAACTGTCAGACATTTTGAGAGAAATAGAGAGAGCAGAAGCAGAGAGAGCAGTATGTGTTGAGATGACCTGTCTTTTCTGGTTGTATTCACTATGGATCCTATCATGAGCATAATGCGGCACGTTCTACCATTTTTTCCTTCACGCGAAACCTGGAACTGACTGCGTTGGAGTACCGAGTCCATTTGAATACATGAAAAACACTTTGCATGCATTTCTGATGATGAAAAAAGGCTCTGGACAGCATCTGGAGATGGAACAGTTAAAAAAGGGTTCTAAATGCAAACGCTTATAAACGCGATTAATCGCGTTTACAGGCGTTTACAAGCATTTACATGCGTTTACAAGCGTTTGGAGTTTGAAACGCCGGTAAAATCTACTCCTGAACGCAAGTTTGGTGCATTAAAAAAGACTGTAAACTCAACTGTCTGTAAATGACTACGTGTACATGGACACATAGAAAAACATTAAGTAGAGTTCAGGGGCTGCTGAAAAAAAAACACTGAACAGCTCCTGAACGTCAGTTTAGGAGCTGCAGTGTACATGAGCCCTTAACTATTGAAGAAGTAAGTTTAGGTTAGAACTTCTATCATGTTTTTATTGCTGTCTGTGTTCCCACTGGGGAGATTATTATTATTATTATACAGTATTTATATAGCGTCAAAAAGTTTGCTCAGCGCTGTACATTATAGTGGAGGACAGTACATGAGACAATACAGTACCAAAACAATACACGAGGGGTTCGAGGGCCCTGCTCCTTGGAGTTTACAATCTAGGAGGGAGGGGATAGTGGTACAGGAGGAAATGGCTGTGGGGGATAGAGTGGTAGGAGGTGTGGAGGAGATCGGCTGTTAGGTGAGGGTGGGGTAGGCTGCCCTGAAGAGATGGAATTTCAGGGTGCGCCTAAAGGTGAGGAGGGTAGGTGACAGTCTGATGGATTGGGGTAGTGAGTTCCAGAGGATGGGGGAAGTCCTGGAGAAGTCCTGCAGTCGGGCATGGGAGGAGGAGACCAGGGAGCTAGAAAGTAGGAGGTCTTGTGAGGAGCGAAGATTACGGGTTGGGTGGTATTTGGGTATCAAGTCAGTGAGGTAGTTTGGGGCAGCGTTATGAATGGCTTTGTACGTCAATGTTAGAAGTTTGAATTTTATGCATTGGGCAATCAGAAGCCAATGGAGGGAATGACAGAAGGGGGTGGCAGATGCGGAGCGGTTGGTAAGGTGGATGAGTCTGGCCGCTGAGATTTTCCATCTTTTCCTGTCCCCTTTCTCACCAGGGCAAGAAATTAAGGGAGCAGGTTCTATTGGAAATATAACACAGACAGCTATAAAATACTGACATGGGATGTAACCTTTCCTGACTATATTAAGGATGAGCGTTTGTTGCTGTCTGTCTCTTCCTTTGGAGAAATTTTCTTACACTTCCTGTCCCTGTGGCACCCTCTCGTCAAGACAGGAAAATAGGATAAATCTCCCAAAACATGTTTTCTACAATGATTTAGACACAATTCTGTTTTTATATTTTGAATGTTGGTTTGAATCTCATATACAGTTGTATTTCCAAGGCATGCATGGTTGGCCAAAAAAACGATAATATTATGTTTGGCACAATTTTGCGTGTCACTTAAGCTTTTTTTTTAGCCCTTTGCTGCTTGTTTGCTTTTGAAGTCAGAGCAGGTTTTACACCATATCTATTATTGGGCAGATCATGAACAAGTTACATAAAGTCTCCCTGATTCTACTGACAACAATATTACACCTTGAATCAACATTAAGAAATGAAGGTTTGAGCGTGGAATGTGTAACTACGCCAAGCTTTAAGAATGCTTATAAAAGTTATACAGTACAGTATGTACACAAAACAAAGTACCTGAGTGACTATATATATATATATACACACATATACACATACACACACCGGTGTGTGTATATATATATATAATGTGTGTGTGTGTGTTACATTTCTAATCATCTCCTTTACTTTAGTTATCCACTTCAGCTCCAGAAGGTTTTGCCCTCCCTTCATGACCAGGCTATTTAGCACTGCGCTCTTTTAACTGGTAATTTTGCGGTCATGTAACACTGTAACCAAACAAAATTTATATATATAATTTCTATACTATTTCACACAAATACAGTTGCAAGAAAAAGTATGTGAACCCCTTGGGATTACGTGGAGTTTTGCATGAATTGGGCATAAAATGTGCTCTGAACGCCATCTAAGTCACAACAATAGAAGAACACAGTCTGCTGAACATAATACTACACAAACATTAGATGTTGCCATGGTTTAATTGCACATAACACGTAAACATTCATAGTGCAGGGAGGAAAAAGTATGTGAGGCCCTAGCTTAATGACTTCTCCCCGAGTTAATTGTAGCCAGGACTGAGCCAACCTTGACTCCAATCAGTGTGATGATATTGGATGTGTTGCTGACAGCTGTCCTGCCCTTAAAAAACACACACCTGTTTTGGGTTTACTGGTTTCAAGAAGCACTGTCTGATGTGAACCATGCCTCGCAGAAAAGAGCTCTCAGAAGACCTACGATCAAGAATTGTTGACTTGCATGAAGCTGGAAAGGGTTACAAAAGTATCCCCAAAAGCCTTGATGTTCATGTGTCCACGGTAAGACAGACTGTCTACAAATGGAGAAAGTTTAGCACTGTTTCTACTCTCCCTAGGCGTGGTCGTCCTGTAAAAATGACTGCAAGAGCACAGCGCAGAATGCTGCATGAGGTAAAGAAGAATCCCAGAGCGTCAGCTAAAGACCTACAGAAATCTCTGGCACATGCTAACATTTTTGTTGACACATCTACAATAAGGAAAACATTAAACAAGAATGGAGTACATGGGAGGACACCACGCAGGAAGCCATTGCTGTCCAAAAAGAATATTGCAGCACGTTTGAAGTTTGCAAAAGAGCACCTGGATGTTCCACAGCACTACTGGCAAAATATACTGTGGATAGATGAAACCAAGATTGAGTTGTTTGGGAAGAACACACAACACTATGCGTGGAGAAAAAAAGGCACAGCACACCAACATCAAAACCTCATCCCCACTGTAAAACATGGCGGAGGGAGCATCATGGTTTGGGGCTGCTTTGCTGCCTCAGGGCCTGGACGGATTGTTGTCATTGATGGGAAAATGAATTCCAGAGTTTATCAAGACATTTTTCAGGAAAACGTACGACCATCTGTCCGCCAACTGAAGCTCCGCAGAGGATGGGTGATGCAACAGGACAATGACCCAAAGCATACAAGTAATTCAACAAAACAATGGCTGCAACAGCACAGAATATGCCTTCTGGAGTGGCCCAGTCAGAGTCCTGACCTCAACCCGATTGAAATGCTGTGGTATGACCTTAAGAGAGCGATTCACACCAGACATCCCAAGAATATTGCTACACTGAAACAGTTTTGTGAAGAGGAGTGGTCCAAAATTACTCCAGATCATTGTGCAGGTCTGATCTGCAACTACAGGAAACGTTTGGTTGAGGTTATTGCTGCCAAAGGAGGGTCAACCAGTTATTAAGTCCAAAGGTTCACATACTTTTTCCTCCCTGCACTGTGAATGTTTACATGTTATGTGCAATTAAACCATGGCAACATCTAATGTTTGTGTAGTATTATGTTCAGCAGACTGTGTTCTTCTATTGTTGTGACTTAGATGACATTCAGAGCACATTTTATGCCCAATTCATGCAAAACTCCACGTAATCTCAAGGGGTTCACATACTTTTTCTTGCAACTGTATAGTTTTCTTTTGCTGGTATTTGATCACCACTTTTTATTTTTATTTATTATTATATAAACAAAAAAAATTTTGAAAAAAACTCTTTACTCTTTCTACTATAAAACCATATCCAATAAAAAAAAAAAAAATTTTTTCATAAATTTAGGCCAAAATGTATTTTTTTACTCGTCAATGTTTTTGGTAAAAAAAATCCCCAATAAGTGTATATTAATTGGGTTGGTGTCTACAAACTATGGTGTATATATACTTTTTTTTTCTTTTTTTATACTACTAATCGCTTTGATCAACAACTTATAGGGGAACTGTGATAGTGCAGCAGGCATTCTTACACTTACTGACACTGGGTGGGAACTGACTGACACCTTTAGATTGTAAGCTCCACGAGCAGGACCCTCATATTCCTTCTGTACTGAAATGTATTGTAATTGTACTGTCTCCATTATATTGTAAAGCGCTGCACAAACTGCACAAACTGTTGGCGCTATATAAATCCTGTATAATAATAATAATCAGTGACACTAATACAGTGTCAGTGATAATACTATACACAGTCACTGTGCTAATGACACTGGCTGGGAAGGGGTTAACATCTCGGACAGGGGCGGACTGACAACTCATGGGGCCCTCCGGCAATAGGGGATCATGGGGCCCCTGTGTCCTTGCCCAAACTCAAAAAAGCCTATGAAAAAGGTACCAGGGGCATCTCATGAGGCCCCCTACTGACCCTGGGCCCTCGGGCAGTGCCGAGTTTCCAAATGGTCAGTCCGCCCCTGATCTCGGGGTAATCTTTGTTCCTTTTCCCTGGGATAAGAAACAGAGATTGTTCCCTCTTGACAATCAACACAGGGCTCCAGGCTGTGATTGGACACAGCCGATTAGCAGGTCTCGGCCATTAATCATTGGCCAGGACCTGCTGAGAGATTCTCACTGTGTACAATCACAGCAAGAGTCAGTAGACGGGGGCATGTGTGTGTGCCCTGTACCCGGAAGAGGCCAGTGATGTACAGGTATATCGCTGTGCCTATACAGCCTGTTTGCAGTGCATTGCAGGCTGGTGGTCCGTAGTTGGTTATGAATGTAAATAAATTATGCGCATATATGCAAGTGCAGATTTTGCTCTGGTTTACTTTGATGGAAGATGTTCTGATTTGTACAAAATACTAATTCTTAAGCAACAAAACTTTCAATTTATTTAGATTAACTAAGCCCATGCAATGTGAGAGGCTAACTAAACAAACTATTCAGTCTGTATTTAATTCAAAGTTGTAGGTAGGTTTAAAGCCCAACTCCAGGAAGTCCGAACACTACAAGAGTTATCTGCTCATTTATTCTAGTGGGTAGTAAAAGTATTTTACTTACCCGATTCTCTGCTCTCCCAGCAGACTGTGTTCCCCCCATGTTCCAACGTTGGACTGTCCTTCGGCATCATCACACCCAATGCAGAGCTATGACCCTTTGATGATGTCAGGACCTTAGCCGCTGGAGCATTGGGGAGAAGACGTTTTGCGGATTGATCTAGCAGTGCAGAGGAATGGATTATCGTGTAAATAAACCTTCTTTCCCATGCCAACTGGAAATGAATAATCAGTTAACATTTGGGGTGGGAGCACAGACCCACTGCAAGGGATCTTGTTCAATCTTCCTCGAGTTTAGCTTTAAAGGAAATTGTACTGTCAGACTTTAAAACAGCCTCTTAACTAGAGTTCCTCCAAAGGCTGCTATGGGTTCTTTAAGCAGTAATCAGTGGTGGATTAATCTCCCATTGAGCATCAATTTAAGGAAACAACTTTCCACTGACATCTAATGTAAGGGGTCACTTCTACGTTGACCACCAATGTAAGGGAATACTTTTTCAAATACCAAATGTAAAGGCAAACTTCTCCACTGACCATTAATGTAAGTAAACACTTCAATTTTTACAGTCTGTAATGTTTTCTGTTATTATTATTTGTGCCATTTCATGGCTATTTGTGTCATTTCATGGCTATTTGTGTCATTTCATGGCTATTTAAAATATTATTTGTCATATAGAGCAAGAAAGTGTTGTAAATGTATGCACTTGGGTATTGGTAAGCCAAGTTTTTTCTTGTTCATTTTCTTTATTAAGAATCTAGCTAGCACAACAAGGTATATGCCATTTGTATGTAAAGGAACATTGCCTCTGCGCAGGGAGGACCAGAGATGGATAATGGTAGTTTACTAATAGCAACACACTAACTATTCATACTGTAAATCCGAAAATCAAAAATCTGGCAGCCAGAGCTAACAGGAAAAATCTCAACAGTATGTTTTCTATATGAACATTAGGGTATCACAATCATGAAGACAAAGTGGGGACCCAATCCCTTGAGAAAACTGCAGGATAATAATCAATGTGTGCAAAACCTGAGTGAAGACAGAAGAGAGAGTGAAGAAGAAAAGAGTTGAGGAGGTGGATGGGGTCACATGGGTCAACTAGACAGCAGGACCAGCCAGAGTGGGTTCCAGAGTCAGATGTTGAAATTGTCAGGGTTCCAATAGGGATTCATTAAAGTTAGGAGGCAAAAAACTTGTCTACCTATGGTTGCCATGTTTTGACATATTTGTGGATGTTGTCCTGTAGAGTAGTCTCAATCTTTGCACGTTTCATCACTTGTGTTACTCTGTGCTTAGTAACAAAAGAGAAGAGTGAGGGCATCTTGGGCTTTGTTAAAATGTGGTGAGAAACTGCTCAGCAGAGCAACCTGTGGGTCTGGTGAAATTATGGTAATAAATAGCAAAGTATTTTAAATATTTCATTCCAAAAGGTTTGCACTAAAGGGCAGGTCCACCAACTGTGTAAATGTGTACTTGGTTCCCTGCAACCATGAAAGCAGTGTGATGGATAACCCTGAACATATTTAGCTATTCTCACTGGGACAAGATACCATCTGGAGAGTACTTTATAAGTAGTCTCCAAGGCTGAAATATTTTTAAAGGAGCTGTGAGTGGCTCACCAAATGGCTGCCCAGTTCTCTGTCTCTAATGTAGTGTCCAAGTCAGTCATCCATGTGCTAACATAGGTGGGTTGGGGAGTGTAGGAGGCAATAAGTGGAATTATGTATTGCATAGTTTAGAGATCGCTCACTTTGCATATGGGTCTTTAGAACATAGGTACTCAAAATAGGATAGTCGTGGGAATGGATTAAGGTGGAATAGAAATGTTTAACCTGAAAATAGTGAAATATCTCTGAGTTTTGTAATATATATTGCTCTTGTAGTATAGAAAAAGATTTAAAAACTGTAGAGGTGACTAGGTAGTTCAATCTCATAAGTCCTAATAGAGCCTAATTAGCGATAGTACGAGGGGAAGTGAATGTTGGGTAGAATGTTAGATTGTATAAAGAAGAAAGCATTGGTTTTTGTGAAAAAAGGAACCTTGATGACCGTTTTAGCCTGTCCCAGAGGATTAAGGAGTGAAGAGTTACTGGATTTGTGAGTATCCATCTGCCCTGTGTGTGAGTGGAATCACAGTAGATTGTCTATGTTGTGAGGAACACTATTGACAGCTTCCAGACTGACCCAGAGAAGCACCTTATGCGTTCCATGGTATTTAAGCAAAGGGGCTAATTGGACTAATTGGAAATATTTGGCAAAATGAGTCTCGCCCAGCTCTCTGTGAGTTTGTGGCGTAGAAGCAGTGTAGACCTACCCCAGATGTACCGGGATACTCTGCGCTAGTGTGCAAAGGAAATAGGAAGGGACAGCTATGGGCAGAACTCTAAAAAGATATACAATTTTAGGTAAGATTGACAGTTTTACAGCAGAGATCATGCCAACCAGGATATTTGCAGGGGGAACCACCTGGCCAATAGGTTTGTTAAGCAAATTAGTATGGGAAGATAGTTTGCTTGGTAGATGGTATTGTGATGACTCCTGAGTTACGTTTGGACCAAGAATAAGGAAACAAGGAGTGCAAGTATTGGGACTCAGGTGCCAATAAGGTAATACGTAAAACCCTGGACTTGGTACGATTAACCTCCAACCTGGAGATTCGAGCGAAACTGTCCAAGATAGGGAGCGGGTTTGAAGTGGATGTTAAAGGAGAAGTAAAAAACAAAGCAGGACATTGTCTGCAAACATGCAGAGCTTGTGATGAATGCCTGCTACTTCAACCCCCGTTTATATTAGGATCATTGTGAATTAATTGCGTCAGCGGTTTTATCATCAAGACAAAAAAGAGTAGGGATAGGGGGCACCCTTGCCTAGTCCCTCTGTCTGTAGAAGATGATTTTGACTTATAGCCCGCGTAACACAGGGTAAGCCAAGTTTTTAGAGCGCAGCCATGTGGGGCTCTGCCCACACGGCCATGTCATTCATTCATAGAGTTCTGTGAATGAATGAACTACAAGTCCCGACAGCCTTAGCAGCTGTTGGCTAGTAATTCTCAATGAACTACCACGGCGCTGTGGAGCGCTGTGGTAATTCATTGATTCTTCCTGCCAGTATATCTGCTTGCCTGTACATCCCGTACAGGCAAGCAGATATACTGACAGATCTGCAGGAGATCTGTATCGCACCAGCGAGCTGGTGCAATGCTTTATAGGCTCCTGCAACCAAAAGTAATAAATGCACATTTTTCTACCTGCAAAAAAATGTGCATTTATTTTTGATCAAAAGGTGCACTTATCCTTTTAAAATGTGGGGTTTTACACCACCTTTTGGTCACCAGGACAAATAGAAAAAGGGCATCTCCCTAGCTGGGATACCAAGAGCAATAAAAAGGACCCAGCAGAGATTCTAACCATTTCCCAATTTGTTGAAAATGAAAAAAGATTTTGGCTGGAGATACACTTTAAAGAAAAACTCCCCTAAGATGTGGACAAGTTTAGCTTCCTATTTAAAATAAACCCCTTTGATCCAGCGGACCAAGAAAATATGTTGATTTCACTTGGGGCAAAATGTTCAAAAGATGAGCATCATCAGCATCTATATTGCGTTTGAAGTGAGTGTATTCTTAAACTAGGGATCAAATAAAATGTGCACTCTAACAATAAACATTTAGGTTTTTCTTAAATTGGTATCTCATTTATTTTAGTAATTACTATTACTATTTAACCCCTTGACTCTGACATCATACAATATGCGGCCTCACAGAATTGGGCTTTTTTCCATGGGGCCGCATATTTGCATACGTGGGGCCGCACAGCGTGCTCCCAGCACAAAGATTGGGGTGTCACTGAGAACCCCGGGTCCCGTTCTAATGATCGGGACCCAGGACTCCCGTTTCCGGGTCACATGATCGTTGTGATAGCCTCTGATTGGCTATCACAGTGATCAGTCACTGTACAGCCCGGCCCCCTTGTTTTTTTTTTCTCTCTATGAATGGAGGAGAGAGATACATTGTATCTCTCTAACTCCTGGCATAGAAGGGGAATAAAATGTCTGTTAAAAAAAAAGAAAAGATAAACATTAAAAAATAAAATAAAAAATACCTAGATCAAGGTTTGATCTAGTTCAGTGCCAGGGTAAGTGTTTGGTCAAAGGTCAGGATTTAAAAAAAAATTGATATTAGTGTCAGTGTGTTTTAGGTAAACGAAAAAACAAAATGCGCAACATTGTTTCTGGGCTGTACTACAGGTACAAATAACATACACATATATGGTATCACTGCGACGGTCAAGAGATGGAAAATTTATTTTGGGTTGTTCTTTGGTGGTAGGTTATGGCAGTAACAAGAAACACACAGCTAAATTTAAAAAAAAATTTTTTTTTTTACTATTTTGGGCCAGTTTTCCTGGCCCATCAGGAGATATCCATTACCATTTACCACCAAATGAAATCCCAATTTATCCTGGAAAAAAACAAGGTATAATTCAATTCATCTGGATGTACAAAGTAGTTGTGATGATTTGTACAGTTTTACTAACACATGTCAATGTTGCAAAACTGCTTAGGTGTTAAGATTTGTTTTACCCCTGGCGTGAAGGGGCTAAGCAAGTACATCTGGTTTTAGGCCAGTACTTAAAGTTACACCAAAGAATTTCCTTATTCTCCAAAATCAATTCACAAACATCCACATTTTAATGGCCCTACATTTATTTTTGATGAAACAGTTTCTGTGTTTTTCTGCATCTTTGTAACATCCTCTGTGGGCTCCTGAACATCTCCTTTCCCCCCCACTTTCTTTGAACTGAGCAGTGCACATTCATTGCGGTCATGTGCACTGCTCTATGCACATTACACATCCCATAGTTCATTAGTGCAAGCAAGAGAGGGTGGCTATGTTCCTACCAGGGGTGGACTGACAACTCATGGGGCCCCTGGGCAATAGGGGATCATGGGGCCCCTGTGTCCTTGCCCAAACTCAAAAAAGCCTATGAAAAAGGTACCAGGGGCCTCTCATGGGGCCCCCTACTGACACCGGGCCCTGGGGCAGTGCCCGAGTTTCCAAATGGTCAGTCCGCCCCTGGTTCCTACATACATTGGGACCATGAAGAATGAGACAATCCTCTAGAAGATGTCTGATGACAGCAGCAGATTGGAGATTTGGTGGATACTGAGGACATCAGAAGGCACTTTTTAGATAAGAATACATACATTTTTTTTTTAAGCCAAAGTTTAGTGTTTAACTATGATCCTATTAGCAGCCACAAAATGTAAAGAGTTAGCTGATGATCATTTTTTAACTGCTATTTCAGCAAAGAGGGAATACAGAAATACCAAAGACACAAAGAACTTCATCTATGAAACTATTATACATGTTTTTTTTCTTTTTTGGTTCAATATATTTGCAAAGTCTTAGTAACTGCATTTAATTATTTTATAGTTAGTAATTGTATTTACAGACTAGACATCTATCTAAATGGGCATGATTCTTTTTTCTCTTCTCTTCATATTTCATACATATGTGTGTGATTACTAGAAATATGACGTGAAGTCTCTAAGTTTTACATTATTCATATTAGACGGTTGAGCCATAGTACAAAAGATAAACTGTTTAGCTGCACCTGTCTGGGTTTATTGTGCAGTTCCAGCATTTGTATTGTCCTCATTCATTTTCTATGGTCATCAATATTGTAAAGTTTAACCCTCATACATGAGTTTTTAGCTCCAGAACAAACTGCTTTACGTTGAAGACTACATATTCTATAAATAATGAAAGTTTCACTGAAAAAAAAATGTTTATTTAGAATCTAATGATAAAGTTTTCTTTTTTTGCTGTACTTTACTCTGTTAAATGCACTAACGAAAATGTTTGGTTATATCTGTTCGACTTCTCTTATGGCAGATATGGTCATCTCTCTGCCGGAACACAGAGCGATAATGCTAATCTGTGCCGGATCTAGCCAGTCTGATGTTGGGGTGCAGTAAAAAATGTCAGGAAGGAAGAGGATCAGAGGTTAGCAGGCAGTGTACATGGGATTGGCAGGGCAGAGGACAGGGGCAACAGGACCAGGGGTGGACAGACAACTCATGGGGCCCCCGGGCAATAGGGGATAATGGGGCCCCTGTGTCCTTGCCCAAACTCAAAAAAGCCTATGAAAAAGGTACCAGGGGCATCTCATGGGGCCCCCTACTGACCCCGGGCCCTCGGGCAGTGCCCGAGTTTCCAAATGGTCAGTCTGCCCCTGAACAGGACAGTGTGTAGTAGGTCAGCAGAGCAGAAGATGGGAGGTCAGCAAGGGAATATACAGGAGTCAGCAGGGCAGAGGACAGAGGTCAGCAGAGAGATGACAGGGGTCAGCAGTGTGGAGGGCAGGGGTCTGCAGAGAGATGACGGGGTCAGCAGGGCAGAGGGCAGGGGTCTGCAGAGAGATGACGGGGTCAGCAGGGCGGAGGACAGGGGTCAGCAGAGAGATGACAGGGGTCAGCAGGGCAGAAAACAGGGTTCAGTAGGGGAAAGGCAGGGGGGTCAGCAGGGGAATATACAGAGGTCAGTATGGCAGTGTACAGGGGGTCAGCAGAGCAGAGGACATATAATATGTTCCTAGACACAAACACAGCGTTTAAACAGTATAAAAAATATATATACATTAACAATACTCATAACACGTAATCTGCCTGACAACATGACAGACTGTGAGCAAGACTAGGATTATGAAAGACATAACAGAAAGGTGCTGCGGCTGGCCAGTGGGGGGTGTCTTAAAGGGGGATTTAACATATTCTGCGCCTGCTGTGTACAATGCACACATACTGTATGCCTCAGCCCTTGTAACCAAAAAATACTAATTACTGTGCCACAACTGACCGTCTCACAGACAAATAAAACCTCAGGAAAAGGAGCATATGTTTTTATGCATACAAAAAGGTTATTTTTTGTCTTAGGCAGCCATATATGGATCAAATGTTGTCTGGTTCAGCAGGGACTGGACAAAATTCGATCCATGTATGGATAGGCTGGTTGTACAGAAGTCGATCTACCAATCAAATTTCCACTCGACTGGTGCCGGCGCTGTGACAGTCTTCCTGCCGTCAGAACACAATACCTCAGTGGGAGTGATTTCCCCAATCCAACATGAATTTGTAGATGGGGGAATTTGCTTTTTTTTTCCTTTTTTTTGCTCAACCCACAATCATACAGCTGGCTGTGGTACTACAAATTTCCCTCTCACACATCCCCTTTCTCAGGCACAGCACTGGCCAGGATTGGAGTGCAGACCAATAGCCCTGGATTATACTTAAGGATAGCAAGAGGCCATCTGCAACCTGGAGCAGAAAAGAGCACCAGAACGTGCTGGAACAATGAATAAAACAAGTATATGGATCAAATTCCATCTGGTTCAGCAAGGACTGGACAAATTGTGATCCATGTATAGATAGGCTGGTTGTACAGAAGTCGATCTACCAATCAACTTCTGTACAACCAGCCTCTAGGAAAATTTCTGCTTGACTGGTGCCAACGGCTGTGACAGTCTCCCTGCTGTTAGAACACAATACCTCAGTGGGAGTGGCAACAATCATACAGCTGGCTGTGGTACTACAAATTTCCCTCTTACACATCTCCTTTCTCAGGCACAGTACTGGCCAGGATTGGAGTGCAGACCAATAGACCTGGATTATACTTAAGGATAGCAAGAGACCACCTGCAACCTGGAGCAGAAGAGACCACCAGAACCTGCTGGAGCAATGAATAAACTAAGTATTACACCCAATTCTTCTACACCTGGAGTAAACAAGCATTTAATCCTTGCAGTGTGGGGAGCCCTTCTGAAAGGCCATTTTTTTTAATTCCTGGAGTTAGGCTAGCATAGATGTGGAGAGGAAAAAAATGGAGAGGATTATCTGTCCTAAGGTTTGGAGTCAAAACTCATCTGCCATCACTCTAACGCCTTGGATGTATAGACAATTACACCACTTTTTGCGTAACTCCCCACATTTACAGGATTTGTCAAGATCGCTTACTGCATTTGAGAAGCTCTGCTTTACAGACTCCCCTCAGCGGCATGTAATATCTAAGATATATTCTTTTTTGGAAAGTTCCAATACCTCTCATTTGCAGAGGGCTTGTATAGCCTGGCAACGTGATCTACAAATCCCACTCTCTCCAGAGGACTGGGACCGGATTTGTGACCACATACATAAAGGTTCCATGTGTGTTTCTACACAAGAAGGCAACTACAAAGTATTTTCCAGGTGGTACAGAGTTCCATCTGTGCTTCATAAATTTGATCCTAGTGTTCCTAACTTATGCTGGAGAGGTTGCCAGGCAACAGGCACTCTTTTGCATATATGGTGGGAGTGCCCGCAACTGCAGCCCTTCTGGATAAATGTTTTGGACATAATCGCACAAGTCACTACATACGCCCTAGACTTTACCCCAGCACAATGTCTACTCCATCATTCCTCTCTTCCTGTGAAGACCTATCGTAAGTCGCTTGCTTTACACATGATAAATGCGGCAAAACAGTGTATTCCTGTTCATTGGCGATCAGACCATATTCCCACCATGCGAGAGTGGATTCTTAGGATCAATAAGATCGCGGAAATGGAGGAGCTGATCTCAGTGGCGAAAGAACACCCCGAGCGATTCGGGAAGACATGGGCATGTTGGACTCACTTCCTATCTACTGAGACTTATCATGGCTTAATGAAGGAATGAGCGAGAAGATTTGGTAAACTGGAGAACCTCTAGAACTTTCACCCCAGGAATAATTCCTTTACTGGACTTTAAAGAGATTATAACCTTAATTTAAGACAGCATCTGTTATAACCAGGCCGATACTATGTGATGTGATTGGTTTAGTTATACTTATTTAATTCTAATCCCCAACTCCCCCCCCCCCCCCCTTCCTTTTTTTTTTTTTTTTTTTTTTCTCTCTCCCCCTATTTATATGTCTTCCTTGTCCCACTCCTCCTCACTCTGATATTACTTCCCATACTCCTTTTCCATTTCCACTCGAGTCTCTTTCTTTTCTTTTCTTTCTCGTTTTAGCAACCCTTTTTCTCATATTCTAAATAGCAATATTATTTACAAGGATCAGAACACTTCTAGATGTACAAGTGTGATAATACTTTAGAAAACTAACCCACGATTTTTGGATACGGATATAGCAGACATATGTGCCTTGAGATAATACGTTTGTCTTGCGCCTCATAGTCTTGCTGCTTGAGCTCTCTCTACATAGAGACTAATGTATACCATATTTATCGAACATTACAGATGGTAAATATTATTACTATGGTTATACTTTTTGCATATGCTTTATTGTGGGAATTGGATACATGTTGCTCTAAAATATATTCTAACGTCCTATTCCCGTCTGCGATACGGGAGAACATATATGAAGATGTGCACGGACTGCGATCCGTATCTGTCTATGATCTGTTTTGTCTTTCTTACTTCAATAAAACTTTTTTGGAATATAAAACTCATCTGCATCTGGGACACAAAGGAACAAGGTTTTAAAAATATGCCTATGAAGATTTTCATTAACCCAGGTGCTTGGTATAGTTGGTAGAGTCACATTGAGCTAGACTTCTTAAAGCAGAATTCCACTCACACTGTAAAAAAATAAAAGTCAGCAGCTACAAAAACTGTAGCTGCTGACTTATAAAAAAACAGCCACTCACCTGTCCCACGATCCCTTGGTGTCCTCCCTGCAACCCGCTTCACCAGCTGTCTGGTGTTCCAGGCACCGGCATCTTCAGTGTGGGCACCCGGCTGTGACAACTTGCGGCTTCGCAGCCGGGTGCCCATTGCGCATGCGCAAGTAGCACTGCACTTCCTGAATGGCCCTGTAGTCTTCTGGGACCTGTCACATGTCCCAGAAGACTACAGTGAGGGAGGGTAGGCAGACAACTTCCACTTCCGATCACCTAGGCGATTACAGCAGAAGTGGGAGCGGGTACCTGTCAATTTCGGGTACTCGCTCCCCAATGGTGCCAATCCTTAATGGTGAAGCGGGGGACCAGTTTTTAAAGCGGAACTTCCCCCTTTTGGGTGGAGCTCCGCTTTAATGTTGAAGAGAACTGCCCTTGTGAGTATAAATGCTGGTATAGATTTATACATTTAAAATGAGGAAACTACTCAAATGAGTGGTGCAACGTCTTCAACATTACAAGACAAGTGAAGCTCCTAGGATCAGGGCCCTCCTAACCCTCTTGTATTGAACTGTATTGTTGCTGTATCGTCTCCCTTTATATTGTAAAGCGCTGAGCAAACTGTTGGCGCTATATAAATCCTGTATAATAATAATAATAAGTGTGACTGAATGTGGTCACTACTAGCTATGGTTTAAAAACTTCCATACATACTAAGTTTATTAACATTACACGGATCACATTACATCTAGAACACTTTAATACAAGAATAAAGATTCTTATTTTTGCTGTGCATGAAGATACCAAACATTTTCCTGGTATATAGAGAAGCAGGAAATGGTCATCGAATTGCTGAATAACATACAATACAGTCCACTAATCACAAAGGAATTTAGATGAAAGTTGCAGGGTAGGGCTGCAGTGACAACTGTGTACAGCAACAGCTTTGATGCTAGGTTTATTATTACGTATGTGGCAAAACACAGAGAAAATGTTTATGGCAACAAACTGTTTAAAACTCCCTTTTTCCCAAACAAACCAGTAGTGTAGCTGATATGCAGATTTGGACTTTTTTGTCAAAAGTCAACAGCTAAGTAGTCTTCTCTTTTTCTAATGCTGAGTACACCGTAGCAGTTTTTTCGTTCATCCCAGCAATGTTAGCGCGGCAATCTTTCCCGTTATGCCTTTGTGTTCTGACAGGGGTACACCCCCCTCAAAGAACACACTGACCAGCACTCGCAGCCAGCTGATCGGATCCCGGTCAGATGGTGGTTTTCCAGCATGTCCATTTGACAGAAGCCGGTCGTGAGATCAGCTAATGTAGAACAGACAGCTGTACACACGGGTGACTCCATTCGCCAATAATCATTGATGTAATTAGGTGGGAATGGTGGGTGTTGAGAGGGCCTTTTTCCTCCCAGGTTGATTCTGGCCTGTTGTCCCAGGTTTGTCCCCAGTTGTAGCCAAGGCTGTCCCTAAGCTCTCTAAGTTCTGATGCCTTCCTGATAGAGATGGGGCTGCCTTGGTCTGGCCGAGGGCTAAGCTGTGAAAGAAGCCTGCATTGTACGTGCCCGTGGAGTGGACTTCTAAAGTTGTACTCATAGTCCAAAAGTTGGCTTGTTCCTACCAAACTGCCCGATTTCAGCCAATTTTCAGCCCGTGTGTACCACTTACTGGACGATGAGGTTTGCAGAGAGCAGTGACACATGACCCCATGGGAATCACTAAGGTGTCTGCTTTGTGGTTTGTAATTGAAGATCTGGCTTCACCTTTGTTAGGTAGTGCAGGAGTTGAAAGCTTCCAGAGGGGAATAGTTAGGTTCCTATGCACAGGCTGGAGAAGAGCTTTTGTTCATTATGTTCTGATAAATTGTTTAAAATATTTCATATTTAACAGTAGTTTCTGTAAACACCGATAAATAAAAGGACTAGTTTAGGCCTCTTTCACATGGGGCTGACTCTGTTTTGTTTAGCATGGGATCTGATCCCCTGCGATCCGGTGATCAGAGCAGAGCTGGGTACATGACAGATCTGTGTCCGCTCAGTTTCTGAAGAGCAGACATGGAAACAGCCCTCGGTGTTATGGGTGGCCGGGAGTAAACAGACTCTGCTGTTTGTTTAGACCCAACTGCCCTTCAATCTGATCTGTCTAGACGGCAGCCGCCAAACCCAGACACGTCCTTTGGATTGCCAGATAGAGAAGCATGATTCATCACTCCAGAGAACACATCTCCACTGCTCTAGAGTCTAGTGGCGGCGTGCTTTACACCACTGCATCTGACGCTTTGCATTGCACTTGGTGATGTAAGGCTTCGATGCAGCTTCTCGGTTATGGAAACCCATTCCATGAAGCTCTTACGCATTGTTGTTGTGCGACTTCTGCGCACTGTGCGCTCAAGCATGCTCTGACCCCACTCTGTCATTTTACATGGTCTACAAATTCATGGCTGAGTTGCTATTGTTCCCAGTGGCTTTCACTTTGTTATGATACCACTAACATTTGACTGTGGAATATTTAGTAGCAAGGAAATTTCACTTATGGACTTAATGCACAGGTGGTAACCTATCACGGTACCACACTTGAATTCACTGAGAGTGATCCATTCCTTCACAAATGTTTGTAGAAGCAGTCTGCATGCCTAGGTGCTTGATTTTATACACCTGTGGCCATGGAGGTGATTGGAACACCTATGTCCCTGGTGTCGCAATACATTTGGCAATATACTGAATGTTTTATAATACTTTAGTGAGGTTTTTTGGTTTAATTATTGCCTAGATTGGTTTTAGATTAGCCGTTTTTTCATTTATTGGATTGATTTAATGTTTTATTATTAATATATTTATTTTTATTTACATCTATGCGTTTATTTGAAGGCTATGTATTTAATAGGTATCTGCCTAATTAATCACTTACTGCTGAGCCGGAATGTATACAGTTGAGTCCACTATTAATACCTGTAGTGTTTTAAGTCAGGCTGGTCTTCAATTAAAAGGCCACCGTAATTTGTTGGACGTTTTTGTTCCTTTATTTAGTATTTATTATATGTACGCATAATTTGTATTTATGTTAACTGATTAGTACAATTTTGCATTTTGTTTTAATTGTCTTATTTTATGCTGAGCTGTGATGTATAGAGCTTATGGACACTTGCTTCTATTTATGTGTGTATACAACCTGCCAGTCCTCAACAAAATGGCCACTGTATTCTGCTTCTTAATTGGTTATTGCCCCGATCCTATTTAAATGAGTCACCTGTCACCACCTTCCTATCACTAAGAAAGTCATGTGATTCGTGATGCAGTGCGTCTGGTGGAAGCGTGGTGACGTCATTTACAGTTTTGGACACCTTTTGGTACACCTATCCTTATGCTTCATAGTATACATGTTTATATAGGTCTGTGGACCCAGTTTTAGATGTGATGAGGTTTTATACCAATTAAATGGGAATTTCCTACACTATGGGAAACCATAGTGGCCAAAGGAGAGTAGTCACTTGATGTATTGCAGATGAGGAGATATCCAGGAGAGCTGCTTGGGAATTCACCGACCAAAAGCGTTTGTGACCTATATAGCTTACAGGTCAGATTTGAAGGTGAGCATGCATGCTAGCCAGTGGAGGAGCACAAGTGGTGTTCACTGGTGGATGGATTGAATATTGAAGATTGTGTTTTGCACAATAGACTTTATTGGGACTTTATTGTTTTACACTTAATTTATGCACTTATTTTTGGTGTATTATTTTCACATGTAGGGTGCCCAGCCAGGTGTTTATTATTATCATTTATTTTGATCGGATTTTGGATTTAAGTAATACTGATTTATTAACCCTACTGCCTCTACATCCTAAAAAGAGGTGCTCTGCAGGGTGTTTATTTAACAATATTTTTTGCATTTATTTATTTATTTTTTTGCTTATTATATATCGCTACTTATACTGAGTTTATTTTCTCACTGAATGCTTTTATCTACAGAATATGTGATTATCACTTTTTAGTCACTTTACTTTCACTTTCGGAGGAGGTGCCCAGTCAGGTGTAGATTTGTTTATTTACCTGATTTACATAAATTGATTGATTATTAGTCACTTTATTTTTTCAAGGAGACGTGCTCAGCCGGGCATTTAATATTGAATTTGCATTGATGGTAGGATAGATCCTTTTGGTATTTGCTATTAATTGAGTAGCACAGCATCATTTTAGTTGTACTTATTTGGTTTGTGGGAACACAATTAGGTGCTTGCTCCCAACTCGCCTAGTTCGGATAGGGATTGGCAGCGCAAGAGGATTTATTGATTTATTTCGTTGTAGGTAGGGGATCAGTTCTCTAGTTCGCTCACTGCTCACTGCTCAAGGAACCTCGAGCTACCTTATGAGAATCCATGGCTGGAAAAGACATCTCTAGCTTATATCCACCATTAGTAATTATTAGTTTAAAGAAATTTGTAACTGTTTACTTTATGCTACTAGATTTTACATTTTTCCCTGGAAAAATTAGGCTTTATTTAACACCTTTATGAATCCAATCATTGTAATAAAGCTACTTTCTTTTTTATCTTGAGAAATCTTTTTCAAAGTAAGTTTTACCTACACACTAAAGCTATCTAAACTTACTGCAAAATTAGCATCTTGTGTTTTACGAAGATCATATATGGCTTTCTAAATTCTCATCAATTACTATTTAGAATATATGTAAATTAGAGTGACTTGGTGACTGTAACCTAGAGACAATCCTGCCAAGAAAGTGCTAGTGTAAAAAATAAAGCAAGTTACATATATTTTTAGTGCCCAATCCTTAGCAGGACCACCTTCCATGTGCCACATGTTTTTGCTGTAGGGCATCCTCCTTTAAACCACAGCTCAATGGAGGTCTTGTTGTTCAACATTGCAAGGCCTTTTTTACTCAAAATCTCCTAAATCAGTACTTCAAGAGAAAGCCTGTCTGCAGCTTGTTAATTATTGATGAGCATAACTTGGAGTAAATGGGGTTTGGGCTGTGAAGATTCTGATATAAGACTGTTCAGTAAAGTTCTCCCAACAACTGGGGCTGGCCATGCCAGGACTTGAAGCTTCAGAACTGAGAAGTCAATCAAAAATGCCTAACATCTGGGAATAAGGAAGACATCTACAAGAAAATATGCTATTTATATTGTAAAGCGCTGAGCAAACTGTTGGCGCTATATAAATTCTGTATAATAATATTTATCTCCATATGATCATGTCGTCAGGAGATCCATGATTTACTCAACTTGTACTTTAAGTAGAGAATTTTTCCTCATAGCAATGGCTTAACAGTGCCAGTTTATCTTCAGTGAATTCGAGGACAATTCTTTATTGCTTAGAGATTTCAGATAAGGAAGGTAAACCCTAATAGTAGATCTCTGATGTCATCACACTCAGGTGAGATTTTTGTGGCGTTCTGCCAAAAACCCAATTGTACTGTTTCTTTTAAAATGATGTGGTTATCTTGTGTTCTCCAGTTTGTATTTTCATGCCAAGCCATTGAAACCCGGTATGAAAACTGGAGAGAAAAGGCTGTTGATCTTATTTTGCTGCACATCAACCCATAGAAACATTGGTGGAAACTTAACAATGGTACAAGGTATTCGTGCTTATAGTTTCTTCCCAAAACCCAGGCAAACTGGGACAATGGAAATCTTAGTGAGTTGTTTCCAAAATGCTACATTCTCTGCCAGCATTTTCCACTCTCATTGTATTGTTGATAAACAGGTTGTATTAATAGCAGTTGCTTGTCTACGATGGCAACTGCTGTCTGTGCAGAAGTCAGGCAACTTTTACAGACTAGGAAAAAAGGACTTCTCTGGCTGACGCATTGGAAAAATAAACAAAAGTTTATAGAAATAATGAAAGAGACAAAGGAATGTCTAAAATTCCTGCAAAACCAGCACAGAGCAGGGTGTGAGAGCTTCAGGGTGACCTCTGTCTGTACAGAATACATTGCATTGTAATTGGTGGTGGGATGTTCACACACCTGCTGAATACTAAATGATAGGGCAGATCTGGTGGTGGTTTATATAAGCCATGTGAATGGACAGCAGCTTATGACAGGATACATTATGTTGTCAATACACTATACAATCTGATTGTACAAACTCTATACAATCTCTTTTAGATTTACTAAAACCATGTACTAAGAGGACATACCAAGACAATCAATGCAGGCAGACCCTTGCAATACATAAATACTGAAGCAACAGTGGTGCATAAAAACTTTGATGGTAACTGTATATGTGTACTGATATTGTAAATTGGGTTAAAACCAACATAAAAGAGCAGTAGGGGCTTTTTATTACTTTGTACCTGAGGTGTTGTGTATGCTTTTCAATGAACCAATATTTCATTTTTTTTAAAATTAGATAATACATTTTTTTCTTAATGTAATTTTATTTATTAGAAACAGCTTTTCCAAAGGTGCATTACAATAAGCCTTTCATGTTGCAAACTTCACTTTTAGAGATTGACAATCAAAAAAAATCAGCCATCTCAGGATAGAGAAAATGAGGAAAGTAGTCACCTTAGACAAAACTAGAGATAACAAATCCATCAATGGAAAAACATAGTTTAAGCACCTGGTTACCATATGAATACAGAAAACAACTCACGACTTGCCAATTAGATTGAATGGATTACATGCGGTTACAAAGTTGTAACATAAAGAGCAGTAGCTTATTATTACTTTCTGGTAACATATGCAGAAGCTGCAGTTATGGTTTATAGACTAACAAGAAAATGATTGGGAAAAAGAAAAAAAAAAGAGAAAAAGAAAAGAAGGAAATGGATGTGAGGTACAAAATCAGAATTTAGCAAAAGAAAACAGACAGCAGAAAGACCTCTTATAGTGGAACTACACTGCAACTGAGCACCACAATGTAAAAATTATATTTAATTTATTCCTAATATTTAAAGCATACTTCTCCATCCATCTATGTATCCATGGTTTATTTTGCTGGGAAGTCACTTTGTAAAACCCCCCCCTAGCATTTCTGGCTGTGGTTATCTTGGTGATTCATGTAGCATTGACTTCCTGGAATCCATCTGCTCTTAGTTCAGGCAGACAAGCAGGAAGGAGGGAGTGCTGAGCTAAGAAAACTCCTCCTCCCCTCCAGAAGACTCCTGGGATATATGACATCATCTGCCTGGGCAAGAAACAAGGAAGTAACTAAATAAACATAAAAAAAAATAGTTTAAAACAAGTTAATATAAGTTCATATTTATTAACTAATGCTAACAGCATAAAGATTAAAAATAGTCAATGTTGACTGAGAAAGTAAAGTTACACTTTAAGCAGGGTCATCAAAGTGAGTCCATAGGTCTCTCATTCAAAGATTGGAAGCGTATTGTTTAATTGGGCCATAAGAGCTTCTATGAGTTTTAGCTTGCATATGAGAATGGAGGTTTGGAAGGACCTTGCACCCTTTGCCAATAACGTGTCTTTTAACGTCTGTAGACATATTAGGTGATCGCAGACCAAGAAAGAATGCAGCTGGGTCAGCTCAATATGTATCTCTAGGCCATCCAGGAGAGACATATCCCTGGACAGGTCCGGTACATATGAAATAGTGTACCCTTGCTGCTGTCCTCCTTTCGAGCAACGAGCTGGGATATTAGGACCGAAAAAATTTAATAGGGTAGGAGTATGATATCAGTGATTGAAAATCTTGTATTGGTTTTCCTAATACAGGTGAAACTCGCAAAATTAGCATATTGTGCAAAAGTTCATTTTTTTCAGTAATTCAACTTAAAAGGTGAAACTAATATATGAGATAGACTCATTACATGCAAAGAAAGATAGTTCAAGCTGTGATTTGTCATAATTGTGATGATTATGGCTTACAGCTCATGAAAACCCCAAATCCACAATCTCAGAAAATTAGAATATTGTGAAAAGGTGCAACATTCTCAGCTCAAAGTGTCCCACTCTAATCAGCTAATTAAGCCATAACACCTGCAGAGGGTTCCTGAGCTTTTAAATGGTCTCTCAGTCTGGTTCAGTAGGAATCACAATCATGGGAAAGACTGCTGACCTGACAGTTGTGCAGAAAACCATCATTGACACCCTCCATAAGGAGGGAAAGCCTCAAAAGGTAATTGCAAAAGAAGTTGGATGTTCCCAAAGTGCTGTATCAAAGCACATTAATAGAAAGTTGTGTGGAAGAAAAAGGTGCACAAGCAGCAGGGAAGACTGCAGCCTAGAGAGAATTGTCAAGAAAAGGCCATTCAAAAGTGTTGGGGACTTTCACAAGGAGTGGACTGAGGCTGGAGTCAGTGCATCAAGAGCCCCCACACATAGATGGATCCTGGATATGGGCTTCAAATGTTGTTTTCCTCTTGTCAAGCCGCTCCTGAACATCAAACAACGTCAGAAGCGTCTTACCTGGGCTAAAGAAAAACAGACGTGGTCTGTTGCTCAGTGGTCCAACGTCCTCTTTTCTGATGAGAGCAACTTTTGCATTTCATTTGGAAACCAAGGACCCAGAGTATGGAGGAAGAATGGAGAGGCACACACTGCAAGATGCTTGAAGTCCAGTGTGAAGTTTCCACAGTCTGTGTTGATTTGGGGAGCCATGTCATCTGCTGGTGTTGGTCCACTGTGCTTCATTAAGTCCAGGGTCAACGCAGCCGCCTACCAGGAGATTTTGGAGCACTTAATGCTTCCTTCTGCAGATGAGCTTTATGGGGATGCTGACTTCATTTTCCAGCAGGACTTGGCAACTGCCCACACTGCCAAAAGCACCAAAACCTGGTTCAATGACCGTGGGATTACTGTGCTTGATTGGCCAGCAAACTCGCCTGACCTGCACCCCATAGGGAATCTATGGGGCATTGCCAAGAGAAAGATGAGAGACATGAGACCGAACAATGCAGAAGAGCTGAAGGCCGCTATTGAAGCATCCTGGTCTTCCATAACACCTCAGCAGTGCCACAGGCTGATAGCTTCCATGCCACGCCGCATTGAGGCAGTAATTGCTGCAAAAGGGGCCCAAACCAAGTACTGAGTACATATGCATGCTTATACTTTTCAGAGGTCCGATATTGTTCTATGTACAATCCTTGTTTTTTTTATTGCATGTAATATTCTAATTTTCTGATATTGTGGATTTGGGGTTTTCATGATCTGTAAGCCATAATCCTCACAATTATGACAAATCACGGCTTGAACTATCTTGCTTTGCATGTAATGAGTCTATCTCATATATTAGTTTCACCTTTTAAGTTGCATTACTGAAATAAATTAACTTTTGCACGATATTCTAATTTTTCGAGTTTCACCTGTCAGTTGTGCAAATAGAACATTTGTGTGCATTTTTCCAAATTTTATAAGTATGAATTTCAACAATTATATGGATGAGTAATTGTTGCTAAACCTAAGGTAGCACCTTAAAAAATCCACCTTTTATGTATTGCACCTTTACAGGACAGGCATGTCAGTAAGGGTCACATTATTTAGCCATATATGAAACACTGAATTCAATGCATTTCTATTAGAACAAACAGCCCTTGGTAAATATTTAACCCAGCTTTTTTCAATGTTTTAACCCCTGAAGAACTCTTTGAATAATATTCAGGTCTTGGGAAACCCCAGCTAAAGCCCATTCATTGAGGGTCAGTGGGAAAATGTCCCTTACACTGGTGGTCAGTGGGAAGCATGCCCCCCTTACAGTGATGGTGAGAATTCCACCCTTATAGAGAGCTAAAATATCACCGATGTTATGTTGCCGACTCTGTTAGGCGGTGTTAGCCCAGAACTATGTAGACATCATTAGTTGGGCCCCAACAGCTCAAGAACCCCTAGCTACCACTGGAGGAACCCGGTTTGAGAATGTCTGGTCTACAGCAGTTTTTTTCAACCTGAGGAACCCTTGAAATATTTATCAAGTCTTGGGGAACCCCCACTGAAAAGGATCATTCATATAGCATATGGTGCATTGGTATGATCAATGAGTTAAATATGTTTTAAATAAGAGTAAGCGTACCCAGGGTGTTTCACACCCAGGGCATATAACTTGGTTGCCAACACCCTACAAAATTACTTTTTTGTGAAAAAAAACGGTAGAGAGTAAAATTGTAGTGTCCTCTAATATTAGTTGTCATTGTAGAAATAACCACATACATTAGTGATTGGTCACTGGCTAAAGTCTATGTGGTCAATTTTTCACTGTTTACACCCAAGATTCAGACATCTTTTGCATAAGTTTCACACATTTTTCCAGCTGAATGCAAATGAAAAATGTGTGAATTGTGAGTGAAAACATTGATAAACAGACCCCTGTAAGTCAGCTCACTCTTTGAAAACAATGCACCACCAGTGTGGATGTTAAGTAGAAGGTTAAATGAGGCTGAGACAAATACCGTGGTCACTCCAATACTTCTTACATACAAAAATAATGATTGGTTTGAAATATTCCTCAGTGTGAATGCTGAAGAAGGAATCCATATGCAACCACTGTATCATGCCAGCTATGGCCATTTTTAATAAGTGAGGCTTTAACAAGAATAATACAAGCCTATTAGTTTTTTTTTGCGTATTTCTAATTCATTCTGACATTGGGTTTGTTTTTGCACAGGAGGAGGTGTTCTTATACAGTTGTGTTCAAAATAATAGCAGTCAGACATCACTAACCTGATCAATCACTTTTTTTGGTAGAAATGATATTTCTACATGGCAAATAATTTACTAGCAGGTGTAGTAGAGTCATAGAAATCCAACAGACCCAACAGTCATGACATGCATGCTGCTGATTCTGTGTAATTGAATCACTAATTGAAAGGGGCATGTTCAAAATAATAGCAGTGTGGAGTTCTAGGAAGGCAGCAAATGTTGTACATGCTGGTTACAGTGCATTTCTCTCTGAAATTCTGAGGAGGAAAATGGGTCGTTCCAGACATTGTTCAGAAGAACAGCGTACCTTGATTAAAAAGTTGATTGGAGAGGGGAAAACATCAAAGAAGTGCAGAAAATGATAGGCTGCTCAGCTAAAATGATCGCAAATGCTTTAAAATGGCAACCAAAACCTGAAAGACGTGGAAGAAAGCGAAAAACTACCATTCGAATGGATAGAAGAATAGCCAAAATGGCAAGAACTCAGCCAACAATCAGCTCCAGGAAGATCAAAGAAGGTCTAAAGTTCCCTGTGAGTACTGTTACAATTAGAAGACGCCTATGTGAAGCCAAGCTATCTGCAAGAAGCCCCCGCAAAGTCCCACTGTTGAAAAAAGACGTGCTGAAGAGGTTACAATTTGCCAAAGAGCACATTGACTGGCCTAAAGAGAAATGGCGCAACATTTTGTGGACTGATGAAAGTAAGATTGTTCTTTTTGGGTCTAGTGGCCGGAGACAGTTTGTTAGACGACCCCCAAACACTGAATTCAAGCCGCAGTACATTGTGAAGACAGTGAAGCATGGTGGTGCAAGCATCATGATATGGGGATGTTTCTCATACTACGGTGTTGGGCCTATTTATCGCATACCAGGGATCATGGATCAGTTTGAATACTTGAAGAGGTCATGCTGCCTTATGCTGAAGAGGAAATGCCCTTGAAATGGGTGTTCCAACAAGACAAGGACCCCAAACACACCAGTAACCGTGCAACATCTTGGTTCCAGACCAACAAGATTGAGTGGCCAGCCCAATCTCCGGATCTTAATCCAATAGAAAACCTGTGTGGTGACATCAAAAATGCAGTTTCTGAGGCAAAACCAAGAAATAGAGAAGAACTGTAGAATGTAGTCCAATCATCCTGGGCTGGAATACCTGTTCACAGGTGCCAGAAGTTGGTTGACTCCATGCAACTCAAATGTACAGCAGTTCTCAGAAACAGTGCTTATACAACTAAATATTAATTAAGTGATTCAAAGGAAAGCAAAATCTTCAAACATTTTTCAGTTTATATAGTGAATGTTTGAGTTTGTAAAGAAGAATACAAACACTGCTATTTTTTTGAACAGTCTAATATTCACTTTTCTTCAATTTTTTTAGAGGAACAACACACATTTGATATATTTTTCTTCATGTTTTGATTTGGAATAGAATGTGTAGTGTTCCCAATGCATTTGTGTGTATGGAAATAAAAGCTATTAGAAGGATTTTGAGCTTTATTCACTTTTTACAACACACTGCTATTATTTTGAACACAACTGTATGTAGCAAGTGATTATACATACTGTACACTACAAGTATTTGTGCATTGGGGGAGGTGTATTGTCGCACTTTGATACTAGATATTTATAGACTTTATAAGTTATTAGTGTACGTAGTTAGGCAGCGCTGCACCATTCATTTATATTTTCTGTGTATTACTGAGCTTAAAAGACACAGAATATGTAATATTTGGTAAAGATTGTTCCAAGTTTTTACAACACTCCATCTACATAAGGGATGACTCTATTAATCTGTATTATCTGTAATATATGTATTCTGCTTACCCCCTCTAATTCAATGGGCCTGTGTTTTTCCTTGTCCCTGTGAATTATTTACAGTTTGGGTAATTACAAACCTTCAAAGCACTCCCAAAATGTCTTTGTTCCTTAACTTTAGACTCTCTGGGTTTGATTTACTGAAGACAAGTAGCAGGGGTGTGAACATTTTTTAAAAACTACTTGCATGGGGTCCCAATCTACTTGTCCCTTATGACAATCTACTTGTCCTGATAAAAAAAATATTTTTTTTGCAGGATGGGAAATATGAAGGGTTGCTATTTATTAGGCTGAGGTGCTTTTAAAAATGAAAAGGGGCTTTATGGCGACTTAAACATTTAATGTTTCTCGTTCATTGCTAGAAAATTTCCTAGAATCCCCAAACATTATATATTTTTTAAAGAGAGAATAAATTAGTGAGGGTTGCCATTTTTTATGTCACATGGTACTTGCGCAGCGGTTTATCAAACACAATAAAAAAAAAAACTATATATAACCCAATTTTCTATTAAAGATGATGTTAGGCCAGGTAAATAGATACCAATCATGTCACCCTTTAAAAATGTGCCTGCCCATGCAACGGCAACAAACCGCGTAAATATTATTATCCATAGTCGACTATCGAAAAGTCTTCACAGGCTACCCCTTTAGATTTGCAGAGGAGTCCAGGAGCTAGAAATACTGTCCATGATCTGACATTCATGGTGATACCTTGCATGTGTGGGACGATTGCTGTTTTCATGCATGCGGGACTGATGTATGCGTTTGTCTTTGTGCAGGAGGGCAGGGGCGGGGATGCTTTAAAAAATGTTTGTTTGTTGTTTTACACTGTTGCTTTTATTTTTTATTTTTTTTTATAGCTTTTATTGCTGTCCCAATAAATGTAAACGTCCCTTGTAGCAGCAATAGGCAGTGACAGGTATTCTTCATGCAGAGATATGGGGTCAATAAGACCCAGATCCCTATTCTGCCCTTGAAAGCATTTGATCACACCACGATTGGTTTGATCAAAAGCTTTCCATTTTTAAATTGGTGTCAGGGAAACTGGAAGTGATGTATGGTCATCTCTTCCTGTTTCCTATGTCATAGAGGTGGACAGAGTGGTTGCGCTTTTTCTCTGCCTCTCGAAGTTGTAGCTAGTACCTTTAGAGCCCCATTGCAAAAAAACAAGGACCCCTGGCATATGATTAACCATTTCAATGCCAACTGATCCCTAATGCAAGTTCATATTTACACCAGGAATCTGCTAGCAATGAAATTGTTAATGATACGCTTCCAGCACATATCTGAAAGGGTTAATTATGCACTTCCATCTGGGATCTCATCTGCTGGCAATAAAAGGGTTAACCATGTCCACTCATTATCTTCTAGCAATGAAAGTGTTTCCTGATCACTATCTGTCTACTACACAGCACACATACATACCAGTCCTGCAGCCTTCTCTCAAATCAGCACACCTGTGGCAAGAAATGATCAACTCTGAAGCCAGCGGCACCCCCTCCTCGAGTTCTGCCCAATCACTGCGAGCCTCACAGCAGGTTCCACCTAGGGGTCGGGGAGGAGTAGAACACTGGGGAACCGCCTGATCTCCGCTAGGGGAGAAGGTACTGATCTGTCCACCACTGCTGCCTCTATTATCAGAAGGCGAAAACGTTGGCTAGTTGATAGGGACAGCTCATAGAAGGGCGGCTCTAAACCCTGCTGCTTGTCCGCAGCAGGGCTAAATGCAAAAAATAACTTCTTGCCCGGCACCCGGAACTGCATTTCCCGGGCGCCAGCGATAGGAATTCAACATCCCTGAAGTAGGCTGTTCACTTTAAAAGGGAATTGGCACTTTGCTAGGGAATTTGTCCCAGAGCTTAGTGAATGTAGTAAAATTTTACTTTGCAAATAATACCCAAACCTGTGCAAGGAAAATTAAAAAAAATATATTTTTGCTTGCACATGATTGGATGATAGAAGTCAACAGAGCTCCACCTTGTTCACTAAGCTGTGGAACAAATCCCCTTGCAAAGTGCAACTTCCCTTGAAAAGTGAATTATCTATTTGTCTTTAGTAAATCAACCCTTATGTATGTTTTTACCATCCCAATCTGATGTTGCAGAGTTCTACTAACACCAGTTTGTGTTCCAGTGGGAGTCAAAATGTAGATACTGGGTGGATTTTCCACAACATACAATTCAACCCCCCCCTTGACATGTAACACTCAAAGCCTTTTCCCATGTCAAACTGATATTTATCTCCTAGATTGTAAGCTCCAAGGAGCAGAGCCCTCCTATCTCTCTTGTATTGAACTGTATTGTTGCTGTATTGTCTCCCGTTATATTGTAAAGAGATGAGCAAACTGTTGGCGCTATATAAATCCTGTATAATAATAATAATGTCCTCTGAGTTTTTGTGTTTCTAATGTGACATCATGGGACACCATTGTCTCTCCTGGTTCTAAAGTCAGTCTACATATATATGTAAACTTCTATGGAGTTTTGAATATGGTGTACTGTGTTGCCAACTAGGATGACAGTTATATAACAATGTTATACAGGGCAGAGTTTGCTGCTGACAAATGGTCTCAGAGGGATCTTAGCTAGATATTCTAGAGAGTCCAAACAGGCATGGTATAGCTTCCCTTGGTTAGAGACATTAGTATATGGCCTGGTCAATTGCTTTTACCTTCTCCAGCCTTTGTAAACAGTCTATTATATTTTTTGTAACAGTCAGTGGGGCATATATTTACTGATTCATAAGTGTTGGCATTACTGAGAAGAGTGGTAACCTTAGAATGGTAATCAAATGTATTCATGAGAACTGTGCATCTCCGCTTGCCCACTGCCTGGATGGTAATACTCAGATGTCTACTAGGTCTTGTAAAAGCCATCCTCTCCAATGGTGTCAAATTGAAAGGAGATGCTTTGGCACTGGATAGGACCTCCTAGGCCCTCAGAGTTGTTTAGTCTCTTCTACTTGGTTGTTGTGGATAGAAGATTCTGTAGCTGTGATAATATTTACTACATGGACATGGGGGGTGCAGGTGATGGTGGACCTTCCTCCATGTTTCCCAGTTAACTTGCTGGGTGCCAAGTCTGGGTCACATGAGAAGACTACTCCCGGGGTGGTCTCTTCTGAGCTACACAAGGCACCTAAGAATGGGGTACCCTTGCTTTAGTGCCGTTTCATCAGTGCCCTGGGACAAGGCAGAGGCCGCCATGGGGAAATACTCAAACTTAAGATGGTCCTCTGACTTTAGAGATGAGCAATCCTCCGTGCACACTTGCACAGCAACTGTCCTCCAGTTACTCTTGGGTCCCTCTGTAATTGTACATCTTCCCACTGTAGCTTGCAATTAGGCGAGCCGTGCCGAACACTGACCACAGTCAGCTGCCCAGGGATTCCCACTACTGGTCCCGGTAACAGGATGGAATCCCACCGTGCACATAGCATGGGTTCCAACATGTACTTGACTTTAACTCTTGAACTTCCGTACCTCTGTACAGGATGGGGACCTCTGCAGTGCAGCTCCACTCTGGTTCCTATGGGAGATGGAATGCGGCATAGGAAGTATAACACGTACATGTTTACCACAGGCTGCTTGCTGACTTCATTTTTCATGGCAACCACATTTTTTAACTTGCATTAAGGTGACACTTAACAAGTTAACTCTTCATACCCCATGTGAAAGTGACCCACACTGTAGACTAAGTCTGCAATAATGCCGATTACTTGCAGTGCACCCCTTTCCAAAAACTTTACACTTGACAGAAGGCAAAGTTTAACGCTTTACTGAATTAGTGCAACAATACAAAGTCCAAAAACGGACTGAACAGTTCAAGAACTCTAATGAAACAGTCATTATCCCTATATCCCTACTTCTAACCAGGCTATGTTCTGCCCTGGCATACCTGCAGAGGTAGAGTCCATGTGCTTTCAGGTCCAGTAATGGCAAAGTCCATGCCATGGGCAGAATCCATCAGGTGGTAGCTCTCTGTAGCAGCTGGAGATTAACCCTAGAACAGATTTAATCCTCTGATCCCTAACCCTCTCATCCGGAGCAGAACCTAACTAAATTGCAGCCCACTTAAAGTATTAAATGGCTATAGTAAAGTTCACTTTCTTGGCTCAGTTTCTTCTCTGGCTATGTAAGCTCTATGTCTGAAAAGTTCACCAATATATTCCAAGAATCCCTGATCTCATAGATGCCAGGAACCCCCACTAAAAGGAAGCCAGGGACCAGTGAAGGGAATACCACTGACAACCAGCAAATTTAATATAAAAAAACATTTTGTTACATGTTGCCTGAAGGGTAACACTCAGTGCCTTAATATTTCTGATTGGGAGGTACAGTTCTTTGTGACAGTAAGATAAAGGGCAATTGTGTGTCACTGGAATGTCAAGTATCATTTTTCAGTGCAACTGTCAAGTCAAATGTTACTAAAAAAATGCTATGTACCAGAAACACAATTCTATTTCCCTTACTAAAGGAGCAAATCCCAAATACAAATTTAGTTAATGCTAATAAGTTTTTTTTTTAACTCTTAAATTTGTAGATAACATGTTAGTTTAACCCTTTTTTATTAGCTCCTTCACTCCCTCCCTTAGTTATTCTATAATTTTAAATTCACAGTGGCTAAGTGGCTAGCACTTTTTTGCCTGGCAGCATTAGGGTTGTCAGTTCAAATACCAAACATGACACTACCTGCATGGAGTTTGCATGTCTTCCCTGTACCCTCCAGGTATTCTAGTTTCCCCCCTCCCCCAAATATGTGCTAGTAGGTTAATTGGCTCCTGTCTAAATTGGCCCTAGTATGTGTATTTAAGTGAGTTAGGGACCTTAGATCATACGTTCCTTGAGGGTAAGGACTGATGTAAATGTAAAATATAAATGTAAAGCGCTGCGTAAAATTGACAACGTTATACAAGTACCTGTAACAAGTAAATGTTAGCTTTGGGGGGGGGGGTGCACTTTGGCATATTCTCCTTGACTGCCAGAGGATCTCACACTGGGCACATATGTACAATTTGGGAGAACAGATAACAGTCTTCTATGGACATATGGGAGAATGTACAGTATAGACCAGTGATGGCAAACCTATTAGAGACCAAGTACCCAAACTGCAACCCAAAACCCACTTATTTATCACAAAGTGCCACTGACCACCAGCACAAGGGGGCAAAGTTCCGCTGACCACCAGCACAACGGGGCAATGTTCCACTGACCACCAGCACAAGGGGACAAAGTTCCACTGACCACCAGCACAAGGGGGAAAAGTTCCACTGACCACCAGCACAAGGAGCCAAAGTTCCACTGACCACAGGCACAAGGGGGCAAAGTTCCACTGATCACCAGCACAGAGGGGCAATGTCCCACTGACAACCAGCACAAAGGAGCAAGGTTCCACTGACAACCAACACAAATGAGCAAAGTTCCACTGACCAGCACAGAGGGGCAATGTTCCATTGACAACCAGCACAAGGGAGTAAAGTTCCACTGACCACCAGCACAAGGGGGTAAAGTTCCACTGATCACCAGCACAAGGGGGAAAAGTTCCACTGACCACCAGAACAGAGGGGCAATGTTCCACTGACAACCAGCACAAGGGGGCAAAGTTCCACTGACCACCAGCACAAGGAGCCAAAGTTCCACTGACCACAGGCACAAGGGGGCAAAGTTCCACTGATCACCAGCACAGAGGGGCAATGTCCCACTGACAACCAGCACAAAGGAGCAAAGTTCCACTGACAACCAACACAAAGGAGCAAAGTTCCACTGACCAGCACAGAGGGGCAATGTGCCACTGACAACCAGCACAAGGGGGCAAAGTTCCACTGACCACCAGCACAAGGGGGTAATGTTCCACTGATCACCAGCACAAGGGGGCAAAGTTCCACTGACCACCAGCACAAGGGGGCAATGTTCCACTGACAACAAGCACAAGGGGGCAGAGTTCCACTGACCACCAGCACAAGGGGGTAAAGTTCCACTGATCACCAGCACAAGGGGGCAAAGTTCCACTGACCACCAGCACAAGGAGCCAAAGTTCCACTGACCACAGGCACAAGGGGTCAAAGTTCCACTGATCACCAGCACAGAGGGGCAATGTCCCACTGACAACCAGCACAAAGGAGCAAAGTTCCACTGACAACCAACACAAAGGAGCAAAGTTCCACTGACCAGCACAGAGGGGCAATGTTCCACTGACAACCAGCACAAGGGGGCAAAGTTCCACTGACCACCAGCACAAGGGGGTAATGTTCCACTGATCACCAGCACAAGGGGGCAAAGTTCCACTGACCACCAGCACAAGGGGGCAATGTTCCACTGACAACCAGCACAAGGGGGCAAAGTTCCACTGACCACCAGCCCAAGGGGGTAAAGTTCCACTGATCACCAGCACAAGGGGGCAAAGTTCCACTGACTACCAGCACAAGGGGGCAATGTTCCACTGACAACCAGCACAAGGGGACAAAGTTCCACTGATCACCAGCACAAGGGGGCAATGTTCCACTGACAACCAGCACAAGGGGGCAATGTTCCACTGACAACCAGCACAAGGGGGCAATGTTCCACTGACAACCAGCACAAGGGGGCAAAGTTCCACTGATCACCAGCACAAGGGGGCAAAGTTCCACTGACCACCAGCACAAAAGGGCAATGTTCCACTGACCATAATTTCCTTAGCAGTGCACTGACTGGCCATGCGAAAGCTCTGACGAGTCGCAGCTAATGAGTTGTGGCTCGTGATGTCATCGCCTGGTGCTGCTACTTTCCGAGCATGCGTATTGGCCCCTATGTGTGCCGTTATCTGATGCTTGGCTGCTGGGGCTATACTGGGTTGACTTGGCTTGCTGACAGATAGGGCTCTGCATGCCTGCTGCGGCACACGTGTCATAGGCTCGCCACCACTAGTATAGACAGACAGGATGTACAGTTGCAAGAAAAAGTATGTGAACCCCTTGGGATTACGTGGAGTTTTGCATGAATTGGGCATAAAATGTGCTCTGAACGTCATCTAAGTCACAACAATAGAAGAACACAGTCTGCTGAACATAATACTACACAAACATTAGATGTTGTCATGGTTTAATTGCACATAACATGTAAACATTCACAGTGCAGGGAGGAAAAAGTATGTGAACCTTTGGACTTAATAACTGGTTGACCCTCCTTTGGCAGCAATAACCTCAACCAAACGTTTCCTGTAGTTGCAGATCAGACCTGCACAACGATCTGGAGTAATTTTGGACCACTCCTCTTCACAAAACTGTTTCAGTGTAGCAATATTCTTGGGATGTCTGGTGTGAATCGCTCTCTTAAGGTCATGCCACAGCATTTCAATCGGGTTGAGGTTAGGGCTCTGACTGGGCCACTCCAGAACGTGTATTCTGTGCTGTTGCAGCCATTGTTTTGTTGAATTACTTGTATGCTTTGGGTCATTGTCCTGTTGCATCACCCATCCTCTGCGGAGCTTCAGTTGGCGGACAGATGGTCGTACGTTTTCCTGCAAAATGTCTTGATAAACTATGGAATTCATTTTCCCATCAATGACAACAATCCGTCCAGGCCCTGAGGCAGCAAAGCAGCCCCAAACCATGATGCTCCCTCCGCCATGTTTTACAGTGGGGATGAGGTTTTGATGTTGGTGTGCTGTGCCTTTTTTTCTCCACACATAGTGTTGTGTGTTCTTCCCAAACAACTCAATCTTGGTTTCATCTGTCCACAGTATATTTTGCCAGTAGTGCTGTGGAACATCCACGTGCTCTTTTGCAAACTTCAAACGTGCTGCAATATTCTTTTTGGACAGCAATGGCTTCCTCCGTGGTATCCTCCCATGTACTCCATTCTTGTTTAATGTTTTCCTTATTGTAGATGTGTCAACAAAAATGTTAGCATGTGCCAGAGATTTCTGTAGGTCTTTAGCTGACACTCTGGGATTCTTCTTTACCTCATGCAGCATTCTGCGCTGTGCTCTTGCAGTCATTTTTACAGGAAGACCACGCCTAGGGAGAGTAGCAACAGTGCTAAACTTTCTCCATTTGTAGACAGTCTGTCTTACCGTGGACACATGAACATCAAGGCTTTTGGAGATACTTTGGTAACCCTTTCCAGCTTCATGCAAGTCAACAATTCTTGATCGAAGGTCTTCTGAGAGCTCTTTTCTGCGAGGCATGGTTCACATCAGACAGTGCTTCTTGAAACCAGTAAACTCAAAACAGGTGTGTGTTTTTTAAGGGCAGGACAGCTGTCAGCAACACATCCAATATCATCTCACTGATTGGAGTCAAGGTTGGCTCACTCCTGGCTCCAATTAGCTCTGGGAGAAGTAATTAAGCTAGGGTCTCACATACTTTTTCCTCCCTGCACTGTGAATGTTTACATGTTATGTGCAATTAAACCATGGCAACATCTAATGTTTGTGTAGTATTATGTTCAGCAGACTGTGTTCTTCTATTGTTGTGACTTAGATGACGTTCAGAGCACATTTTATGCCCAATTCATGCAAAACTCCACGTAATCCCAAGGGGTTCACATACTTTTTCTTGCAACTGTATATGGAATGTCAGTGAGTGCTATGGGTGTGTAGAAAGGTATAAGCTGCTGGCACTAAAGGACCGACCTTGGTATCCTCACTAGTGAATGAATTATAAAAGGAAGGAGCCTGTGCATTGACGTCACGCCGCTGGGGCTGCACGAAGGTCCGGCGGCCATCTTAGATTTCTCATCGCGGTTTGCATGTGCTTGGTGTCGTCATCCCTATCTGAGATCATCCTGGCCTTCATGGTCGTATGACTGATGGGTGTGCTGCCTGACTTACCTGGAGAAGAAACCTGCTGTTCATGCGCATTTTATACACGCTTCTGGTGAGTGCATATAAAGGAATACGTTTCACGGATTCACTAGCACTGGATGTCACCTGTTCACAGATTTATTTTCTGGACTTTTCTGATAATTATTGTTTATCGCAATTGTGTCATTTGATATGTGTTCACTATTAGTCACTATTCATTTTATATCACCCAACGCTGACCACTCAGTGTCACGAATACCATCACCACAGTTATCAGTATTTTCATTATTTCTATATTAATAACTCATGAACTCTCACACTTTAGACTGATAGCGCTGATCAGAGCTCCTCACTGTGTCTGCCTTTCAATATTGCTGCTATTTGTTCTATTACTGCTTCTAGTCACCTTATTAGTTATTCATGTATATGCACATGTTTTAGAAGTATTTCATTTGATTCATTCATTCATTACTTTAGCGCTGCACCTTTTATATTACATAGACAGACAGACCACTGTCATTTTTTCTATTTATAATCTCTTTAGCTATGACCAAACTGACCACATTTTCAAGCCAGTGTTGCATGAAAACATTATACGGATTGCATAATAAATTGCAAAATAATTCAGTCATATGAGATCACAAGACACTGCTGAACACATTCACAGAATTTGCTGCAATAAGTGACTGATGCCGAAACTAGTGAACCTTATTGCAAATTAATAGCAAAATTGAAGACAAAACTGAGAAATCAGATGCAAGCAAAAGTGCTGCCAAATATTCTTTAGCCTCAAGTGCTTCTTACCTTTCAAGCATGTTTGCCATGAAAACATCAGTGAATGTCAAGCGTGGGGCAAAATGTTTATTTTCTGCTCTTGTGAGCAGTTAGTTAGCAAAATAAAATATTGTCTTTAGAGATAAGTGAACTGATTTGGAGGTTTTAGCTGGAGGATACAGTGCATCCAGAAAGTATTCACAGTGCTTAACTTTTTGTTATGTTACAGCCTTATTCCAAAATGGATTAAATTCATTTTTTTCCTCATCATTCTACAAACAATACCCCATAATGACAACATGAAAGAAGTTTGTTTTGAAATCTTTGCAGTTTATTAAAAATAAAAAACAGAAAAAACATGTACATAAGTATTCACAGCCTTTGGCATGAAACTCAAAATCGAGCTCTGGTGCATCCTGTTCCCACTGATCATCCTTGAGATGTTTCCACAACTTTATTGTCCGCCTGTGGGAAATGCAGTTGATTGGACATGATCAGGAAAGGCATAAACCTGTCTATATAAGGTCCCACAGTTAACAGTGCATGTCAGAGCACAAACCAAGCCATGAAGTCCAAGGAATTGTCCGTAGACCTCCGAGACAGGATTGTATCAAGGCACAGATCTGGAGAAGGGTACAGAAAAATTTCTGCAGCATTGAAGGTCCCAATGAGCACAGTGGCCTCCATCATCCGTAAATGGAAGAAGTTTGGAACCATCAGGAATCTTCCTAGAGCGAGCCACCCAGCCAAAATGAGCTATTGAGGGAAAAGGGCCTTTGCCAAGGAAGTAACCAAGCACCCAATGGTCACTCTGAAAGAACTTCAGTGTTTCTCTGTGGAGAGAGGAGAACCTTCCAGAAGAACAACCATCTCTGCAGCACTCCACCAATCAGGCCTGTATGGTAGAGTGGACAGATGGAAGCCACTCCTCAGTAAAAGGCAAATGGCAGCCAGCCTGGAGTTTGCCAAAAGGCACCCAAGGGACTCTCAGACCATGAGAAACAAAACTCTCTGGTCTGATGAAACAAAGATTGAACTCTTTGGCCTGAATGTGAAGTGTCATGTCTGGCAAAAAAAAGGCACCACTCACCTCCTAGCCAATACCATCCCTACAGTGAAGCATGGTGGTGGCAGCATCATGCTGTGACGATGTTTTTCAGAGGCAGGAACTGGGAGACTAGTCAGAATTGAAGGAAAGATGAATGCAGCAATGTACAGAGACATCCTTGATGAAAACCTGTTCCAGAGTGCTCTGGACTTTAGACTGGGGCGACCGTTCATCTTTCCACAGGACAACAACCCTAAGCACACAGTCCACATAACAAAGGAGTGGCTACGGGCCAACTCTCTGAATGTCCTGGAATGGCCCAGCCAGAGCCCAGACTTGAACCCGAATGAACATCTCTGGAGAGCTCTGAAAATGGCTGTGCACTGATGCTCCCCATCCAACCTGATGGAGCTTGAGAGGTACTGCAAAGAAGAATGTGAGAAATTACCCAAAAATAGGTGTTCCAAGCCTGTAGCATCATACTCAAAACGACTTGAGGCTATAATTGGTGCTAAAGGTGCTTAAACAAAGTATTGAGCAAAGGCTATGAATACTTATGTACATGTGTTTTTTTTTATTTTTAATTTTTAATAAATTGCAAAGATTTCAAAACGAACTTCTTTCATGTTGTCATTATGGGGTATTGTTTGTAGAATGTTGAGGAAAAAAATTAATTTAATTAATTTTGGAATAAGGCTGTAACATAACAAAATGTGGCAAACATTAAGCGCTGTGAATACTTTCTGGATACACATACAGTGCGTGCAGCGAATTTCAGCCTAAACCACTAACAATCTATCAGCCTAGCTCTAAACTACTAACAGTCTGCAATGTTTTTCTTTATCATTTTGGTTTGTTTAAAATAAAATGTCCCACATATAGCAGCCCAGCACACCAGGCATACGGGGTGGTATCTCTCTAGGAGGAGGGCTCCGCCAGAGCGGTAGTGTTCCAGAGTTCCCCTACAGGCCATTGGAATCTTCAGACAGTCTTGTTCTGGGAGTCTTGTTCTGGGTTCCAGTCTTCAGCTGATTGTTTGGCTGGGCTGAGATGACATTACTCTCATGCATGCAAAGGAGTTCATTCATCTCAGCAGATGCCAACATTTTACACCGAGTTCTGTGCAAAGTATGGACAATTGGGTAGAAAACTTTTTTGCAGAAGAGACGTGCTACCTGCCTATTTTTTAAATTAAATTCCACTTTACCATATGAAAACTAGCCCATAAATCCTTTAAAGCGGAGTTCCACTCACCCTGTGGTGTCCCATGGTGGGTTCCCCCGCAGTCCATTTCACTGGCCATCCTGGATTCCTTCAGTGTGGGCACCCAGCTGTGCAGCTTGCGGCTTCACAGCTGGGTACCCACTGCGCATGCGCAAGTAGCGCTGCGCTTCATGAATGGTCCTGTAGTCTTCTGGGACCTGTCACGTGTCCCACAAGACTACAGTGAGGGAGGGAGGACACCTTCCGCTTCCGATCACCTAGGCGATCGGACCAGAAGTGGGAGCGGTTATCTGTCAAATTCGGGTACCCACTCCCCCCTGCCCCCCAAAGGTGCCAATCCTTAATGGGGAGCGGTTGAGCAGTCCTTAAAGCGGAACTTCCCCTTTTGGGTGGAGCTCCACTATAAATTCAAGTGGAGGTTTCAGTGATATTTACAATGCAAATTTTACACTCCAAGCACTTTATTAGGTACACCTGTTTAGTCATGCAGATATCTAATCAGCCAATCATGTGGCAGCAGCGCAACACATCAAATCATGCAGATACAAGTCAAGAACTTCAGTTAATATTTGCATCAAACCAAATATTCAGGAAAAAAACATGATCTCTGTGATTTTGTCCATGGTATGATTGTTGGTGCTAAGAGGGCTGGTTTGGTGTAAGCCCCGGTTCACACTGACAGCGTTTTCTGTGCGAATTCCACACCGCATCAGAATCACACTCTGTTCATGCGAACCGCTGTGGGTGTGTATGTTAGGTTAACAACACCCCAAAAGCGGTCCACAAATACCCATGCGATCCGATTCTAGTGCAGACCAAAAAAATGGTCCTGCACATTTTTGGTGTGGGCACAGTGTGATCAGAGCCAAACACAATGTATGTCTCCAGTCGCACCGCACACAAATCGCATTTGATTTGCACAGGAATGTGGTGCAGTTCCTGTGGGAATCACATGCAATATACCGCACCGCATATATGTGAACCCAGGCTTAGTCTTTCTGTAACTGGTGATCACCTGGGATTTTTATGTACAAGTTCCAGAGTTTACTGAGAAGGGTGCAAAAAACAAGAAACATCCAGTAAGCAGCAGTTTTGTCAATTTCTTTTTCACACCAAATATATCATCCTTGAAAGAGCTCTATTGAGACCAAATGGGACTTAGGTGGGGTAAATTATATTGTTGATCACTTACTTCTTTAACGTGTTACTAAACCCACAACAGTAAAATCAGTCTGTATATGCAGTAATGCATGCCTGTTATACTCACTGTGCAACCTTAGAGGTTAATCCTCTGCATTGTGTGAAAAGGCTGTTTGATCCTGTCTTCTCTGATCCTCCCCTTTACTGTCCCCGATCTATCTGCCATAGTATAGAGCAGCAGTGGCAAGTCTGCACATGCTCTGTTTGGTGTGTATTGCTAGAGAGCTTTTTTTTTGGAGGGTGCATGTGATTGGTACAGGACCAATCAGCGCTCTCCAGACAGAGAGTCATGGGCCATGCAGCCTCATAGGACAGTCAGAGGAGAATGAAAACTGCTCCTACAAGATTAACCAGTGCTCTGCTGGACACTGATAGAAGTCACAAGATAGCTATATACTGCTGATGAGAAAAGGTAAAAAAAACATTTCCATGTTGTGTGTGCTGTGGAAGACTGGATATAGTGAATGCAGAGTCCTGGGTTTAGTAACACTTAAATCCCACTGTGGTGCCTCATGTTTCAGTAATACATTGTTTCAGAGGTGGTACTGCATAGATTAAGTACAGTAGTGCTTTATGATGCTATGATTTGTTTGTAAACTTGTTTACAAGCTGAGCTGATAATACGCCAGTGCTTAGTTTAACAGTTTGATGAGAGTTTTCCTTCGTGTATCACCCAATCATGGAGGAGAGTGATCTGCTCCACTAAATGCTGTGTTTGGCTCTCCCTTATGGCTGTGTGATGGGTAGCTGCAATCTTAATTTACACCCCACTGCACAACTCCTTACTGTTCTGTTAGTGGATCCTGCTCAGATGCTCACACACTGTAGTTAACAGGAGACATTTTATTAGGTGCTTCTAGCTGCCATTATACATGTGTCTGCCTAGAACTACAACCAAAGAGAGGCAATAACACAGTTGTACCAGTATCTAAGTAGTGAGACCCCTAGACATATTGCTACATCCTTTCTCTTTTAAATAAAAGAACAATGAAATATAACAAACACAAATTGGTGAAGTAGAACATAGCTATAAGTTAAATATAATCCTTGAGGTGAGCCGGCTTTCTGATTGTTCTGCCAGATCGCGTAACATATGAGGTTTCTTCACAGAAATCTTGGTGTTCTTCTGATTCTGGCAGTCTATTTTCTGGGACTGTCTCTCTCTGCCTAGAGACCTCCCTATGCTCCTCAGCAGTCCCTGTTTCTTTGTTGCTGGTATTCATAGTCTCATCGCTTTGAGTGTCCATATACTGTTCCCAGGGCCCTGTATCATCTCCTTCTTGTGTTTTTCTCAGATGGCTCCGATTTCTCCTCCATCTTCTTCCTTCCTCTGTTATAATTTCATAGGACCGTGGTCCCAATTTCTGTACAACCTTCGCTTTTATCCAGTGTTTGTCATATTTGCCTATTGGCTGAATCCGTACATTTTCATTGCTCTGGAGAACAGGCAGATCTTTTGCAGATTTATTATAATAGAAAGCTTGCCTATCTTGATTCTTCGTTAGTTTGGCTTTAACATTGCCCACAAGCTTTGGCTTTAGTAGTTGACCTGCAGTTGGTAAGAGAGTCCTTGTACGTCTACTCATAAGCCGCTGTGCTGGACTAGTGTCTAGGCCTTGTGTGGGTGTGTTTCTGTGGTCCAGTATAGACAAGTATATCTCTGTACCTGCCTGTTTTGCCTTTTGCATGAGTCTTTTGGCTGTTTTTACTGCTGACTCCGCTTTACCATTACTCTGTGGATATCCAGGAGATGATGTCTGGTGTTCAAATTCCCACCTCTCCCTGAATTTTTTTAATTCTTCCGATGTAAATTGAGCGGCGTTGTCAGAGAACACAATATCCGGAATGCCATATCTGGCAAAATGGGCCTTGAGTTTTTTAATTACTGTTTTGGCCCTTGTGTCCTGTAAGCAGTCTATCTCCCAGAAGTTGGAAAAATAGTCCACAGTTGCCAAGTTATTCCTTGTCGTTCCACGTGAACAGATCTGTTCCTACTTTTGACCATGGTCTGTTTGGAATTGTATGTGGTTGCAATGTCTCTTTCGGTTGCTTATCATTGCACGATGCACATATTTCACACTGTGCTATAAAGTTTTTTATGTGGTCATTCATTCCAGGCCAATAAACATATTCTCGTGCACGACGTAGACATCCTTCTACACCTAAGTGAGTCGAGTGCAATCTTTCTATAATGGCTCTTCTAAGTGATTGTGGTATGACAGCCCTTTCTCCTTTAAAGATGATTCCATGCTGCACAGAGAGTTCATCTCTTATGTGAAAAAATGGAGAAACCTCCATTGGAGCATGCTGCTTGTGTTTTGGCCATCCCTTCAAGATGACAGTCGATAGGATCTGTAGAGTTTTATCTTCCGCTGTGCAGGTCTGTATTTGTTTCAGTCTGTCTTTTGAGACAGACAGATATTCACACATATTGATGCTTTCAATGTCTTTTTCTTCTTCATTTGTGATGGGTAAGTAAGCTCTGCTTAGGGCATCTGCAATCAGTAAATCCTTTCCTGGACAGTAACAAATGTTAAAATCATATTTCTGAAGCCTTAACAGCATACGCTGCAGTCTTTTTGGGGCATTCAGTAGTGGCTTCTTTGTAATACTTTCTAAAGGCTTGTGATCTGAATGCAACAATACTTGTTGACCGTAGGTGTACTGGTGAAATTTCTCTAACCCAAATACTACCGCTAGTAGTTCCTTCTCGATTTGAGCATATCCTTGCTCTGTTAGAGTTAACGCTCTGCTTGCATATGTGATTGGCTGTTTATCCTGCATTAGTGTGGCTCCAAGGCCGGTTTCTGAGGCATCACATTGTACTACCACTGCTTGATCTGGATCAAAATATTTTAGCGTTGCTGCGTCTGCAATAGCATTTTTCACTGACTGAAAAGCAGTTTCATGGCTTTCTGTCCATTCCCAGAGTACGTCTTTGTGAGTTAGCTGTCTCAGTGGCTCACACATGTCTGATAAATGCTTGCAAAATTTGGAAAGAAAAAAACACCATGCCCAGGAATCGTTGTACTCCACGTATATCTGTAGGTGTCGGCATGTCCTGTATTGCCCTCACCTTCTCTGGATTGACTTTAACACCATTTGAGGTAAGAAGATGTCCAATATATGGTACTTCTGTCATTTTTAGTTTGAATTTTTCCAGGTTCAGTTTGATTAGTTTTTTTCTACATCTGTCTAAGAATTGTATCATCTTTTTATCGTGATCCTTTGTTGCGGATTCTAGATCATCACCTTCCCCAACTATTAGTATATCATCTGCTATTATTTTTACTCCAGACAGTCCTTCCAAAGCTTGCATCAATTTTTGTTGGAACACTTCTGGAGCTGGGCTTACTCCCATTGGCATTCTCAGCCACTTATAGCGTCCAAATGGGGAAGTAAATGCTGTTAATAAACTTGATTCTTTATCCAGTTCCACGTGCCAGAACCCATTTTTCACATCACATACCGAAAATATTTTAGCCTTTGATAGATCTGGTAGAATATCTTCTATTGTTGGCATTGGATAGTGATTTCTTTTAAGGGCCTTGTTCAGTGGCTTAGGATCAATGCATATTCTTAACTTGCCTGATGGTTTTTTCACTATCACCAAACTGCTTATCCAGTCTGTGCTTTCCTGTACTGGTGCTATCATACCTCTGCTGTGCAAATCCTGCAGTTCCTCTTTAAGCGGTTGCATTAAGGCTACAGGTACTCTTCTTGTAGGCAGTCTGGTAGGCTGTATTGTATGATCAATTTCTAGTTTGTATTTACCTTCCAGGCACCCATCACCTTCAAATAAATCAGCATACTCTGTTTTTATGTGGTGAAAATCCAAAATGTATTCTGCCTTTTGTTTAGGATTTTGAGTATTCTCAGAAACTTCCAGAGCCATGATGTTATGGGACTGCACCTTTATTAAGTCCATAGCCTGAACTGCTTTAACTCCCAGCAAAGGAATGTGATCGTCCTCCTGCAACACAGTAAACTCCACTCTGTAGCTCTTTCTGTTACGTGGATTTCTTAATTTTAGCTTGCATGTTCCCATGGGTTTCAGAACACTTTTGTTGTACATGACCAGTACCTTATCAGTGGGCTCAATGGGAACCTGTTTGTTAAGCAGAGTAAATGGAATGACATTGCAGCTTGCTCCACAATCCAGCTGAAATCTTATGGGCTGTTCATCCACCATAAATATGGCAAAGAGCTGCTTTGCATCATTGGCTACTGGCTGTTTGACTACATTGACGTTCTCTGTTGCAGACTGCAGCTGCAGCCATGTGATGCCCTCTGTGCTGTCCTCGTCTGTGTCCTGGGTTACTGTGTGGACTTGTCTGTACTGTTTGCTGGTTTTGAATCTGCACACAGCTGAAAAGTGGTTCATCTTGCTACAAGTCCTGCAGGACTCCCCATACGCTGGACATTTCTCTTTGTCTCTTTCATGTCTTTTGCCACAGTATTTACACTGGACTGAGCTCACAGGGAGCCTGGACCTTGCTCTGCCTTTCACAGATACTGCATGTACTGAGGCATCACTGGTGCCCTCCATCATCTTCAGCCTGTCTTTAGTCAGCTCAGCAGCCCTGCAGATTTGTATACATTTCTCCAAAGCCAGCTCTTCCTCCCTCAGTAATCTTTCTCTGAGGTGAGAGTCTCTGATGCCACACACTATCCTGTCTCGGATAAGGGAGTCCCTGATGTCCCCAAATCCACAGGTTGCAGCCAGTCTCCTCAGCTCTGTCGCATATCTGTCCACACTGTCCCCAATCTCCTGATTCCTTGAGAAGAACTTATATCTCTCCACCGTCTCATTCTTTTTGGGGTCACAGTGCTTATCAAATGCTTGCAGTATGTCTGTCAGTGCCATGCTGTCTGTGAGCAGGGTCTCGGCTAGTTCTCTGCCTTTTTCCCCAATCAAGTAATAAAACAGCTTTACTTCCCTCTGCTCATCTCTGGGTGCCACTGTCAGGTCCACATACAGAGTAAACTCTTCCTTCCAGTGTCTCCATGTCTGTGAGAGATTGGAAGAAGTGACATCCAGTCTCTGAGGGGGTTTCAGGCCACTCTCCATAGTGCAGTCTGATAGGGACTCTGTACTTACAGTTGCTGATTCTCTGTACAGTTCCAGTGTCACACAATCTGTATTTGCAGACACAAGACTTGCTATTCAGAGGTCCAGTGCCCAGCTGCCACCATGTTCTGTTAGTCAATCCTGCTCAGATGCTCACACACTGTAGTTAGTAGCAGACATTTTATTAGGTGCTTCTAGCTGCCATTATACATGTGTCTGCCTAGAACTACAACCAAAGAGAGGCAATAACACAGTTGTACCAGTATCTAAGTAGTGAGACCCCTAGAGGCCATACACAGCATATAACATATTGCTACACTTACCATATCAATAACCTCTAGACTCTTCAAAAATCAGCTCACACATACCCCAAACATTGCAGTGGTAGACAGGGAGTCTCAGGTTTACAATGGGCCTGGCACCCCTCCTGAGATAGCCTGAGTCCACTAGGTTGGCACAGACTGTAATAGCACACCGGGGGTATTGCCTGTTGTACTGAAGCACTTTTACAATCCAATGATTCTGAATGCTTGCTGTAAAAAGCAAGGACATAGCTTAAGGCTGACATTTTAAAAACTTAAGGCTATGTTCACACTGGCTTTGTCAGCAGGCATCAGACAGGCGTTTGGGAAGCATTTTTAACGCTTCTCAAACACCTATGAAAATTCTGCACAGGCTAGCACACAGTGCTGTTCACACGGAAGCGTTAGCGTCGCGGCAAAACTGACGCCTCGTGACGAGTCGGGAGGAGTTGAAGCCTCCCATTCAAGTCTATGGTGCCGCTCCGCAAACGCCTGGCAGGCGTTTGCGGTGCGGTTGTGATATAGTTGCGGAGCATTAATACCATTTCACTTCATTATAGGAGATTGTGGTGCGGTTTTAATGCGAGGCAAACGCCTATCAACTGCCTCAAAACCACGCATAGGGCGTTTTGGGAGTGTTTGAGGAGTATTAAAAATGCTTCCCAAACGCCTGTCAAACGCTATAGGGGCATTTGGCAAGAGTTAGAAATAAAGTCAGGTGTGAACGAGCCCTAACAGTGACAATGCTCCTACTGCAGCCATGATTACCACTACATAGGAAGGACCAAGAGCTGCACCATGCAGGGACCTCACATGCCTTGTGGTGGTCAGCACCACTGTAAGCGTTTCTCCAATATGGCCTCTCTTAAACTTTTAATCCCAGAAGAACTCTTAAAGCGGAGCTCCACCCAAAAGGGGAAGTTCCGCTCTAAGTCTTTGTCCCCCGCTCCCCATTAAGGATTGGCACCTTTAGGAAGCGGGCGGGGGGGCGGGTACCCGGGTACCTGTCAAATTCGGAATTAGGCGATCTGAAGTGGAAGTTGTCCTCCTCCCCCCCCCTGCCAGTAGTCTTCTGGGACATGTAACAGATCCCAGAAGACTACGGGGACCATTCAAAAAGTGCAGCGCTTCTCGTGCTTGCGCAGTGGGCACCCGGCTGTGAAGCCGCAAGAAGCAGTCACAGCCGGGTGCCCACATTGGGATGCCAGCGCCAGGGAGAGAAGACGGCCAGTGAAACCAGCAGTGGTGAAGACACCGCTGGACCTACCCGTGCTGCCATTCGCTGCCATGGCTGTCAGTCATTGAGTCCTGGCCGGTGATTACTTGCCGGCGCCCGCTGATTGCCGAGCATCTCCAATGGGGAGCAGAACCGTTTGTAAACAAAACTGTTCTCCTCCCTGTCAGCTCGTGCACACTGATTTGCATGGCTGTGCATAGCACAGCCATGCAAAGCAGTGTGCTTACAGTGAGGTGTTAACACACGGCAAGACCCTGGTAAAACAGCACACAGTTAACCCTTTGATCGCCCCTCATGTTAACCCCTTCCTGCCCAGTGCCATTAGTACAGAGTCGGTGCTTTTTATTAGCACTGATCACTGTATTGGTGTCACTGGGGATGTCAGTGACACCAAGTCAGTTCCCCCCAGTGTCAGAATGCCCGTTGCAGTCCTTCTATAAGTCACTGATCGCCGCTATTACTAGTAAAAATTAAAGAAAAAAAAATCCCAGTATATATGCCACCATTTGTAAACACTATAACTTTCACGTAAACCAATTAATTTACACGTATTGGAATTTGTTTTAGTAAAGACATGTAACAATACATTTTGGCCTAAATTTATGATGAAATTTGATTTTTAAAATTTTTTTACTGAACATGTTTAATAGCAAAAAGTCAAAAATATTGTTTTTTTCTCAAAATTGTCAGTCTTTTTTTATAGCACAAAAAATAAAAACTGCACAGGCGATGAAATATCACTAAAAGAAAGCTCAATTAGTGGGAAAAAAAGGATGTAAATTTCATCTGGGTGCACTGTTGCATGACCGCGCAATTTTCAGTTAAAGTAACGCAGCACCATAAAGTAAAAAATGGCCTGGTCAGGAAGGGGGGTAAATCCTCAGAAGGGCAAGTGGATAACCTTGCCCCCATCTAAGAAAAAACACACATAGAATAATTTAGTTGGAAAAAAAGGGCAAGGCCACAGCTTTATTTAAATTCAAACACGGACCAATTCAAAATAACCATTTTAACCAGTGCCAGTCACAGATGTACTATGAGCACATTTTAACATTAGGTTAAACAAGTCTAAAGGGTCCTGTCCTGATCATAAGTGCTGGACAGACATTAGACCAATTCAAACATTCTAATCAAGGGCACAGCCCATTATGGCAACTTTATTGCTGGCAAGGTGCAAAATCCACTGAAGAAGCTGTGACATGCTAAAAATAGGGTGGGCAACTCCTCCAAAACGCAGTTCTTCAAATGTCAAGATTTTACCTCAGAACAGTATTATATAAAAAAAAAAGCACTGACACTGTACTAATGGCACTGGGCAGGAAGGGGTTAACATGAGGGGCAATCAAAGGGTTAACTGTGTGCAGGGAGTGTTTTACTAGGGGGCGGTGTAAGTGTGCTTCACTGTAACAGGGGTATGGAAATTTTTTAAGAAACTACTTGTCCCTGGACTATATCGGGGTTTCAATCTATTTGTCCCTGGACTATATCGAGGTTTCAAGCTACTTGTCCCTGGACTATATCGGGGTTTCAATCTACTTGTCCCTGGACTATATCGGGGTTTCAATCTACTTGTCCCTGAACTATATCGGGGTTTCAATCTACTTGTCCCTGGACTATATCGGGGTTACAATCTACTTGTCCCTGGACTATATCGGGGTTTCAATCTACTTGTCCCTGGACTATATCGGGTTCCAATCTACTTGTCCCTGGACTATATCGGGGTTCCAATCTACTTGTCCCTGGACTATATCGAGGTTTCAATCTACTTGTCCCTGGACTATATTGTGGGTTTCAATCTACTTGTCCCTGGACTATATCGGGGTTTCAATCTACTTGTCCCTGGACTATATCGGGGTTCCAATCTGCTTGTCCCTGGACTATATCGGGGTTACAATCTACTTGTCCCTGGACTATATCGGGGTTTCAATCTACTTGTCCCTGGACTATATCGGGTTCCAATCTACTTGTCCCTGGACTATATCGGGGTTCCAATCTACTTGTCCCTGGACTATATAGAGGTTTCAATCTACTTGTCCCTGGACTATATCGTGGGTTTCAATCTACTTGTCCCTGGACTATATCGGGGTTTCAATCTACTTGTCCCTGGACTATATCGGGGTTCCAATCTGCTTGTCCCTGGACTATATCGGGGTTCCAATCTACTTGTCCCTGGACTATATCGGGGTTCCAATCTGCTTGTCCCTGGACTATATCGGGGTTCCAATCTGCTTGTCCCTGGACTATATCGGGGTTCCAATCTACTTGTCCCTGGACTATATCAGGGTTTCAATCTACTTGTCCCTGGACTATATCGGGGTTCCAATCTACTTGTCCCTGGACTATATCGGGGTTTCAATCTACTTGCCCCTGGACTATATCGGGGTTTCAATCTACTTGTCCCTGGACTATATCGGGGTTTCAATCTACTTGTCCCTGGACTATATCGGGGTTTCAATCTACTTGTCCCTGGAATATATCGGGGTTTCAATCTACTTGTCCCTGGACTATATCGGGGTTTCAATCTACTTGTCCCCGAACTATATCGGGGTTCCAATCTACTTGTCCCCGGACTACATCGGGGTTCCAATCTACTTGTCCCCGGACTACATCGGGGTTCCAATCTACTTGTCCCCGGACTACATCGGGGTTCCAATCTACTTGTCCCCGGACTATATTGGGGTTTCAATCTACTTGTCCCCGAACTATATCGGGGTTCCAATCTACTTGTCCCCGGACTATATCGGGGTTCCAATCTACTTGTCCCTGGACTATATCGGGGTTCCAATCTACTTGTCCCTCATGAAAATCTGCTTGTAACAAAAAAAAAAAGAAACATTTTTGCCAGGATGGAAAATACAATTTTTTTTTAATAGGCAGAGGTGCTTTGAGCAATGTCTGGGGCTTTTAAAAACAAAAAGGGATTTATGGCAACTTAAACTGCTAGAACATTTCTTAGAACCCCCAAACATTATATTTTTTTTTTAAAGCAGAGGCTCTAGAGAATATTGCAATTTTGTAACACAGTACTTGGCAGCAGTTTTTCAAACGCAATTTTTTTGGTAAAAATACACTTTTTTTTCATTTTAATGCAAAGAAACCCACAATACTAAACCCGATTTTTTGGTAAAATATAAAAGATGTTACGCTGAATAAATAGATACCAAACGTCACGCTTTAAAATTGCGCACACCCGTGCAGTGGCAACAAACAACATAAGTTGTACTATCCATAGGTGACACTTTGAAAGTCTTTACAGGTTCCCACCTTAGATTTACAGAGGAGGTCTGATGCTATTACTGCCTATTGAGCTGACATTTTCAGTGATGCATCACGAGTGGACTTTTTTTATCACTTTTATTGCCGTCACAAGGAATGTAAACATCCATTGTGACAGCAATAGGCAATGACAGGTGCTCTTTATTGAGAGATCTGGGGTCAATAAGACCCCAGATCCTTCCTCTGCCCTTAAAAGCATTTGATCACACAAGATCGGTGTGACCAAATGCTTTCCATTTTTTAAAATACAGCCATTTACATTCTCATCGCTTCCTGTTTCCTACATCATAGAGGCGGACAGAGCGGTTTCAATCTTTGTCTACCTTCATGATTGGTCAGTGGAAGCACCAGATGGTCGATCAGGTGTCCTGGTGCGACAATACAGCTCACGCTTGTAAAAGCGATCCAGTGGCTAGTTAGATACTTGTATTCCTTTTACAAGAGAGCTGACCGTCAGTTCTAATTCTTGCTGCTTGCTCGCAGCAGGGCTAAATATAAGGAAGAACCTCTTGCCCGGTGCCTGGACCTGCACGTCCCAGGCAACGGGCTATAGGAATTGCACATCCCTGCTGTAATCATACTGCTCTGGATGGCTTTGCACAGCCATCCAGCGTAGTGTGCCTGAGCTGACAGGGAGGAAGACTGTTAGTAAACAAAACAGTCCTCCTCCCTGTCAGAGATCCTCGGTAATCACTGGGTGCTGGCAAGTAATTACTGGCCGGGACCCGGTGATCGACAGCCACGGCGGTGAACGGCGGCGCAGGTAGGGCTCATGCGCGCCCCCTACCCAGAAGTGCAAAATCACTTTATATATATATATATATATATATCTGTGTGTGTGTGTGATTTTGCGCACCCGTGCCACCCTGTAGCAGTATTTCTGCTATAGGGCAATCGGGAAGCTGTTAAATACAAGTATTTACTGCACATAGATAAATGCTTAGGACATGTTTACACTGCTATGCCTGTGCTATCTTTCTAAGAAATGTATAAACTCCCACACGTGCCACTCAAACACAGCGGCCATGTCCCAGGGTCAGTGACAAAAAGCTGATGTGGGTGCACAGATAGATATTTAAAAGTATAACAATGTGTATGTATCAGAGCAATGGTCTGTTTGTGGCTGTCTACACCAGGGTTTCTCAACCTTTTTTCAGTCAAGGCACCCTTTAAAATTATGGACAGTCTTGAGGCACCGCACTCTAATATATGAAAAATGGTTCCAATATTTTTATATAATGCAGCAACATCCACACATGTAGGATACCCAACATTAGAGGTGATTTATTCTTCCAAAGCAAATACACTTTTGCACACTGGTACTGACTAGTATTCCAATGTTTCTCTTCTCCCTCAGTTTTTCTCCATCACTGAGCTAATGTGACCCCAGCACTGATGGAGAGGGGCAGGGGAGGGTCACACTAGGATGCTGTGTAGGCCACTGACATCCTCCTTATCAACTGATGATGTCATTGCTTGTCAGGATGTGAGTGGCTAGAAGATCATAATGGCACACAATGAAAACCTATGGCTTTATGTAACTAGAAGGCAGGCTTGTTCCACTCGCAGGCTTTTATACAAGTTTTGGGCAGTTTTTAGACATTTTGCCAAGGCACCCCTGAGGAAACCTCAAGGCACCCCTGAGGAAACCTCAAGGCACCCCTGAGGAAATCTCGAGGCACCCCTAAGGAAACCTCAAGGCACCTCAGGGTGCCTCTACACCCTGGTTGAGAAAGGCTGGTCTACACACACTTGTGTTCTATGTGCAGTAGATATAAATGCATGCAAGGGTATAGGAAGAATTGCAGACTGGAGAAACATTACTATAGAAACATTAGGAATCCACGCAAGAGACTGGGAACAATTTTGGATTGGCTATTCCACACTTTCCTGTCAGGAAATGATTTCCTTCCTTTTTCCTCCTAATACAAATGCATGCTGAATTCAGGCATAACATTCATACAGCTAGGACAAGACGTTTTGGGGCTCTTTCTTCAGGGAAAAGGTACAGTTTGTTTATAAACATATTTATATAGTAAAGATTTATCACTAGGAAACATTTAGTGCCGGTTCACATATGTGCGGATTGGATGAAGTTTGAACCGCATCCAATCCGCATGACATGTGAAAAAACATTGCTTCCTATGGTGCCTGTTCACATATATCCAATGCACTGGCGGGGCGGTTTCAATGCGGTTTTATTTATTTATTTCAGGTATTTATATAGCGCCATCAATTTATGCTGCGCTTTACATATATATATTGTACATTCACATCGGTCCCTAGCCCACAAGGGGTGTACAGTCTAAGGTCCCTAACTTTCCTTTCATACATACACATACTAGGACCAATTAACCTACCAGCATGTCTTTGTAGTGTGGGAGGAAACTGGAGTACCTGGAGGCACAGGGAGAGCATGCACACTCCAGGCAGGTGGTGCCGTGGCTGGAATTCGAACCAACAACCCTAGTACTGCCAGGCGGAAGTGCTAACCATTTTATAAAGAGTCATGTCCGATTTCTGAACAGCGTGGTCTGGTTCAGGTGCAGATTTAGGGTTCCTACCTCATTCCTTTAGGCTCGGTTCACACCTATACAGGTTGTGTTTGAGCCATTTCTGCATTGCGGTTTGCGTTGCGTTTTGTATTTTTGCACCTGTGTTTTTTATGCATTTTGCGGGGGGGCTTTTTCAGTTTTTTCTTCTTGTTCCTAGGCAGATTTAAAACGCATCAAAAACACAGCAAAAATGCACTACATGCTCTTCTGCATCGTTTCCATTGAAGTCTATAGAACCAAAACCGCAACTTTTTGCATTTAAAAAACTCCCTGACCCTCTCCAAAAAACGTACGGGTGAAAACGCGGAGATATGAACCTGTCTCATAGGAAATCATGTTAAATGGACTGTACTGCGTTTCTGCAAAATGCTGCAGAAAACTCTTCGGTGTGAACCTAGGGTCAAAACTGAACACATTAATTATACAGGTTCTGGGGCTGATTAAGGTGATAATTAAACTCACTTAGTGCCTTATTTGCATAAAATCAATGTCAGAACATGTGCAATTAATATGAGTTCGGTTTTAAAGGGATGAGGTGGCAACCCTATGCAGATTACAGGCTATTGATTTCTATGAGAACTGTTTCTAAACTGCATATGTGTGAACAAGATCCTGAGCTAATCCTGTCCTGAACCTGACCTAAACCTGACGTGAACCTGTGAAAAACTACTGTATCAATTAGCTGTGAAACCCGAGCTTCAATCCGCACCGCACATGTGTAAATCAGCTCTTACCCTAGGTTCAAAGCTAATGCCCCGTACACACGATAAGAAAATCATATGAAAAATTTTGCGGAACCACTGATCGAACGATTTTCCCTTCGTTGATGAGCAGGATGTTTTAACCGATAACGATTTTGTGAATGAAAAAATCCAGTGAAAAATGTTGTTGTTTCGCATACGAACGACCGATTTTCTATGCGTTGGTATGACGGTCGTATGAAAAAAATCTATCAAGCGCTATGAGCGGAAACAGAAGATGACCCGGATTTTTATGTCCAAGGAATCGTCGTAAACACGAACGAAAAATCCAAATGTTAAAAGTAGATTGGCCTAATGAGATAATGAAACCAGAATTCTGCATATTCTAATTTATGTATCACTATTTATGTATATAGATAATGTAATAAACTATATTATACTCATTGCTGTTAATTCTCGTGTATATCGCGCGTTCTGGCCAGAAGGGCGTGGCTACAATGTCACCTGACACTGCATCACTTCCACTTGTACGGAAGACGTCAACAGTACGTATTGCCAGATGAACGATTTTTTTTTGATTGGTTAATGTGGGCCACATGTAGTGCGTTTTTGACACATTTTTGATTCGTTTTGCGTTTTAAACATGCCTAGCAACAAAAAAAAAAACTTAAACCACATCAAAAACGCAACGCATTGCAGAAACAAGTGAAACACAACCTGCATAGGTGTGAACCTAACCTTAGGGCGGTGTAAATGTTAGTCAGCAGTATGTAGGTTGGTCTAGTAAAGCTGATGATAAAAGAACATTGTCAGAATTTATGTATACTGTTCTACCGTGTTGCCTGGGGAATACCTGGAGGGAGCAGCCATGAATGGGCCAGTGATGTCAAAAGGGCCAAACATGACCTCTACTCGCTTTTAATTACTAATTCTGTTTGAACTAAACATTTTATACAGCATTTCTCATTTTATGTCAGCTTTTCTTTCTGCTGTAAGGCTAGGTTCACATCTGTGCAGGTGGTGCCCCTGCGGATCTGCATGAAAATCCATGCAGCTGCACCACCTGCACAGTGAAATGCGGACCCGCGGGCAGGTGCCATTAGTTCTAATGGCATGCCGCCCGCACTGGAAAACGCAACCATACTGGGAACCGAGGTACCTGTGCGGGCTGCGTTTTCAGAAGAAGTGCAGGGACTTCTTCCCTGCCTGTCACGGGGCATGGGAGTCCATTAAAATGAATGGGTTCTTGTGCCGCGCAAAACGTTGCCCGCACGGCCGCATATATGTGAACCGGGGCTTAGAGGCTCATGTAATACACTAAACAGAGGCATTGCAGCTGATTTATTAAAACCGAAACTCAGAATGTGGTGCAGCTGAGCATAGTAACCAATCAGCTTCTAACTTCTGCTTGTTCAATTACGCTTTGACAATAAGCCCCCAGTGAAATCGCAAACAAAACGCACAATTTTAAATCGTATCCAGTGTGAACCAAGCCTAAGCCCTGGTTCACACCGCCGTGATTTCAGGTGCAATTTGGGAATTGCAATCTTTGCTGAAATCAGATCTAATGAATGTGAGTGTCTTAACATACGCGATTTGCTGCAGCGCTGTTTCAAAAGTAGTTCTTGTAATACTTTTTCTGCAGTTTGTTGCGATTTCACATATAGACTACAATAGAAATCGCACTGCAAAACACAATAAATAGTTGGGAAATCTTCAGAAAATGCTGTGAAATCACAAACAAAATGCACGATTTTAAATCACATTCAGTGTGAACCAAGCCTAAGCCCTGGTTCACACTGCTGCGATTTCAGGTGCAATTTGGGAATTGAAATCGTACCTGATATCGGATCTAATGAATGTGAGTATCTTAACATACGCAATTTGCTGCAGCGCTGTTTCAAAAGTAGTTCTTGTATTACTTTTTCTGCAGTTTGTTTTGCGATTTCACATATAGAATACAATAGAAATCGCACTGCAAAACGCAATGAAAACACAAGAAATCATTGGGAAATCTTCAGAAAATGTGGTAAAATCACAAACAAAACGCATGATTTTAAATAGCATCCAGTGTGAACCAAGCCTAGGGCCTCATGCACACAGGGCGTTTTTGAAGCCACTTTTAGTGGCGTCAGGCGTTTTTTTTTTACTGCTTGTAAACAGTCCTCCATATTATCCTATGTGCTCATGCACACATAGACTTATAGGAGCGTTTACTGGCAGGAAAAAAAATCCATGGCCAATGCATCCAGCAGCAGCAGCGTTTTGGCAGAAAAAACGCTTGACGTGTGTAAATACGTTTCACCACGTGTTAACACTAGGTGCATTTAGCGCTTGCGCGTTAATTAATTTCAATGGGCAGAATAAATTATTATTCTGGCCAATGAAATGAATTAACGCCCAAGCGCTTGAGGCTTTGCAAACACGCCTAAACGCTTATAAATGCGTTAGATATTTTTACAAGCATCAGGCGTTTTACTGCAAAAATGCTGCTGCCAGGAGTAAGGCTTCTAGAAGAGCTGATTCACACATGTACAGTACGGATTGAAGCTTAGGTTTCACAGCAATTGATACAGTAGTTGTTCACAGGTTCATGTCAGGTTTAGGTCAGATTCAGGACAGGATTAGCTCAGGATCTTGTCCTGTTCACACATATGCAGTTTAGGAATGGTTCCCATAGAAGTCAACAGACTGTAATCTGCACCTGAACCTGAAGCCACTGCTCAGAAATCAGACATGACTCTTCTTAAAACCGCACTGAATCTGCACTGAATCTGCACCGCCAGTGCACCGGACATAAGTGAACAGGTACCATAGGAAGCAATGTTTTTTCACATGGCATACGGATTGGACGTGGTTCAAACTGCATCCAATCCGCATATATGTGAATGGGCACTAAAGTATAAATCCAACAGGATATAAATAACAACTTTGCTTGTAATCCAATAGGTACAAATTAGCAGGCTGATGGTTAAAAAAAATGCCAGCTCCAACCGACTAGCGTATGTGATGCCGTCACGTCTAGTCCACACCCTACATGTTTCGTCGTAAACAACATCTTCAGGGGAAAGGCTATACGTATTTTTTTTTTACTTCCTGCGTGCATGAGGCCTAAAACCTGGAAGCTGATTGGTTTCTGCGCACAGCTGCGCCAGATTCTGTGTGCACCAGTTTTAGTAAATCCCCTCAATTGTATCTATTATAATTATATTTTGGATCTTTTGTTTTTAATTATTTATGTCTTAGGTTTTTAGATATGTTGCTGTAATAAATTTGTAATGAATAAGTTGCATTTTGCCTCTCTGTGTGGCTGAAAATGGACTGTTGGAGCTATCAGGAGGGCATGCTGACATCTAAAATTTTAAACCAGGGCCTTGTGCATGTAACTACACCTCTGCCTCTTGCCATTTCTGAAATAGGATGCTGAAAGAGCTGACTGCTATAAATAGTAATCATAATGCCTAATTTTTCCTATTATCATTTGCCAAAGTATACAGTATTTTAATGCTTTTTTTTTCTACCAGGTACAGTACAGTGGAAGAGGAGCGCTTCCTCACTATGACAACAATCATGGCTAAAAGTGCAAATACAACTAGTCCCACCGCCACCAGCACCACCCATGTTCCAGCTTCAGGGATTTGGGCGTGGATAGAGAACATTTTAAATAAAATACCTTGTAAGTACTGCAACTGTTCTTAAATCAGAACTTTACCCATAACAACTTGATACAAAAACAACGTTCTTTAGCAAGGAACATACATTCCACATTAATAATTATGCTACCAAAATTAGTGTGTACTGTAAATTGCCTCCAGTATTATTCCTGTTTCGTCTTCCTGGAGGCTACCATTTTGCTGAAGCCAAGCAGTAAATCTTTAGCCTGTCAGCAGATCGGTCTCTAGTGGCTCTGATTTTCGGCACAGTTCCAAAAAAGAGAGCAACTGAGCATGTGCAAATCAGGGTTTAACAGTGTATTACTGGATTTTAAACAGTATAGGCACTTCTTTTTAATGTTTTACATAGCTATACCTGCAAAAGGGACCAGTCTGAAGTGATCCATCAGGATGTACGTTTTTAAATAAAGTTCCACTTTACTCTTTGTAAAAATCTTTGTTAGGTGAAGTCACAGTTCTGGAAAAGGGTGGTTCAGATTTTGTGGTTTTCACAATCCATTCCCAAGATTTAACAGGCAAAGACGGTTCTGGCAACTTATAATGGTGCAGTGAAGCGAGGCTTGAGGAACTTAAGGAGTAAGGATAGCTATGAGGGCCTCCGAACACTTGGACAGGCCACTCTAAGCTTCCAACAGTTCTGGTGTTTTTCATGATATCACATACACGTGCCTTACTTCATTGGTCAAAGCCACATACCCCCTCCCTATCCTATCATCATCTGGTGTGCCATTGATGAACTGTGCAAAATGCATAATTCCATGTTGGAAGCACATTGGATGACATGCTTGTGTCACTATGAATCACATAGAAGGAGCAGTAGGGGTTATTTACTAAAACTCGAGAGTGCAAAATCTGGTGCAGCTCAAAGAAACCAATCAGCTTCCAGATTTTTTTGCAAAGCTTAACTGAACAAGCTGAAGTTAGAAGCTAGTTGGCTGCCATGCACAGCTGCACCAGATTCCTTCTGCACCAGTTTTAGTAAATTTTCCCCACTGCATTATTAAAAACATGCTGTACAGTTTGCCTGCATCCCCCAACATGTGATTACAAGGTAGAAATTGAAAGACTCCAGCCTCCAATGCTGTAAATCAAACAGCCCAATGCACCAACTGACCACAGTGGTGGAGACCTTGCACTGTTGCACCAATGATACTAAGATTTTTGGCTTCTGAATACTGGTTGATTTTGGTGATAAAGTATTAGTGCGCCCCTTTATTTTAACTTATTAACGTTCAGCACCAATAAAATAATCAGGAATAAATTTTGTTGCTAATGTGCAACCCTTTACACTAACATTATCCCTAAAGCTGGCAACACATGCGGCAATTTTAAATTTATTTTAATGACTTTTCATCAACCAGGAATTATAAGGAGTTATCGCAAAGGTTTAAGCAATGTACCACTCACAAGTGCCAATCTGATTGATTGCGAAGGCAAAACTGAGATATAAAAATATAGACAACTGCAATCAAACTGGAATGGAATTAAACAGAAAAAAATATGGCAATCTCATACAAAATCATCAGATTGTTTGATCAGGGCCACTTTGATTCCCTCTTTTTTGTGATCAGTCAAAACCACCATTATCTTCGATTGCCTTGCACTTTTGACAAAATAGAAACAAAATTTGATTGCTGAATTCAATTTCCACCTGATTGGCCAGTTTACCAACTGGTAATTCTAAACTCATTCCAAAAACCCATCGCTTCTCCTGGTATGAAGGAAGATTTTTGACGTCTAATTAACTAATTTTGATTAAAATGTTAAAACATATATACAATTCTTGTACTTATAACAACATCAGGTATGTAAAGTAAAACCAAATATGTAAATACTTGCCTTGTCTTTCAGACATTCATTTTTAAATGTCTGAAAGAAAAAATAAAAACACATTGTATTTGTTCTTTTATCCCCTTTGCTTGTGTATTTGTCCTTACTGTCTTTTTTCCTCCCTGTATAATCAGTACCACGATGGGCAATCTACATTTTGTTCGCTGTGGCAGTTTTCTTAATCCTGCTAATCATCATCTGTTGTTGTTGCTGTTGTTGTAAGCGTAAAAAGAAAGTCAAAGAGAAAGAAAAGATCAAACTTGAATCAGTGAAGAACAGTGTCACCACAAGCTTGGTAAGTTCTGTAAAGATAAATTAAAAACATAAAGCCATTTCTAGTCAGTGGTATATGTGGAGAAAGGGACTAGGTTTGCTCTGTTTTCCACAATGTAAAATATATAAAGGAGTCAACAATTACAAATGAAACTCTATATTAATGGATACAAAAAGTAGGTGGACCTCACAACAATAAAATACTCTTTCACCCTGGTTCTGAGAGATGTAAAAAAAACAGAAAATATCTGAAGACTGAAAGCTGTGAATACAGATTTGTATGTTACTGTTCTATTAGGTTAATTATTCTTAGACAGTTACATACTGTAGCTATAGTCCCTGAAAAACAGGTCTATCAAGTTCATACAAAACTTTAAAGATGACAAAAGCTAGGCAAAATACAACCATTGTGCATTTAGTAATTACATTATTTATTGATAAACTGTTTATTTTCATTTTAAATATTCATATTATTTTTTTAAAAGCGTGATATAATTTTCATTGCCAGATATAGTAAGTACTCCAAAATCTAACCGTCCTTAAAGTGGAACTACAATGTATTTGAGCACCACAAACCAAAAGCGCTATTTAATTCATTTTTAAAATTCAAAGCAAACTCACTCACCCATCCATGTCTCCATGATTAATTTTGCTGATAAATCACTTAGAAAAACACCCCCTAGCATTTCTGGTTGTGGCCATATTCAGTAAGGGCAGATGATGCATGTAGCAATTACTATCTGGAATCCATCTGCCTTTAGCTCAGCCATATAGGCAAGAGGGTGTACTTAGCTGAGAAAACCCCTCCTCCCTCCTCAAGACTCCTGGGATGTGTGACATCATTTGACTAGGCCTGGAACCAGAAAGTATAAAAAGAAATGTAAAAAACAGTTAAAAGAAATAGCAAATACCATATATTTTCCTATCTATTTACTAAGGCTAGTAGCATAAGGATTCAAAATAGTCAATGTTGACTGAGAGAGTAAAGTTCCACTTTGAAACAGCAGTTTCAACTAAAAAGCAGTTACCATATTAAACATGAACATCTTTAAAGGCCGGTTCACAGCATTGTGGTGTGTTAGCGCACATGCATTTCTGTATGTTATGCTGCATGGTAATGTGCACTGTGCTAAGGCAAACCATTCACTTGAGTATACCATTCTTGTAGTACACGGTCAGTGCATTGTGGTGTTTCACTATTTTGCCGTGCACGTCAGTCGGGAAGGAGTAATGTGCATTCAGTAAACTAAGTGTTACTCTAAGGCAATAGAGTGAAGGGGTCCTAAATGTTGCAGGTCAAGATTAGTGGTCCTAGCATTAGTAATTAGGGACTGTCCTTCCATGATAACACCGAGCAGAAGTAAGGTTTTTATTTTTTTCAAAAATTATCTAAAGCCCAAATTGTGATTTTTTTTTTTTTTTTTTTAGTAAGGAATGGTTAAAATCCAAATAGGGAATTCCTTTCCTAGACAGTTGTCATTGCAACAAGTGTCCCCTTTGCAGGGGCGGACTGACCATTTGAGCACTCGGGCACTGCCCAAGGGCCCGGGGTCAGTAAGGGGCCCCATGGGATGCCCCTGGTACCTTTCATAGGCTTGTTTGAGTGTGGGCGAGGACTGAGGGGCCCCATGATCCGTATTGCCCAGGGGCCCCATGAGTTCTCAGTCCACCCCTGCCCCTTTGGAAAGCTAACACTCCATCACTGTTTTGGTGACAGCTCAAACGTTTGGATTTTCCCTTGCTTTCAGTCCTGGTTACAATGGTCAGCAGGAGAATGTGAGGAGCATAGGAATTTGAATTTGCCAAGCAGGGACACAAACAGCAATAAAAACATGACAGCATTGCTAACCCTATCCTGATTCCAGCCAAACTCAAAAGAGCTTACTTCATAGAACTTATGCTGTAAATGTTTTGCTAATGTTCTGTAGGTGCAGCCAGATGTAGAAGGACTACAGAAATCGCAGGAAAATGAGTATCGTGGCCGATTGCAGTACTCACTGGAATACAGTTTTCCAAAAGAGGAGGTAAGAAGACTACTTCTAATACAATCTTAAAATCACAGACTGGGGCCAAATGTCTAACTATAGCCAAAGCAGACAATGCTTATACTGTGTGTGTGTTTTTAACCTACAGAGGACTGAATTCAAAGACACCCAAAAATCAAAGTGAAAAAAGTATGCAAGAAACTAGTCCATGTTGCTGAAATTTTATTGCAGCAACTCAAAATGTAGGGAAAAAATTGTCAGTGGCCTCCACCTGTAAAACCATTCCTGTTTTGGGGGTCGTCTCATTGTCAAACATGGTGGGGGAAACATTCTGCTTTTGGGGTGTTTTTCTGCTAAGGGGACAGAACAACTGCACCACATCAAAGGGACGATGGACGGGGCAATGTACCATCAAATCTTGGGTGAGAACCTTCTTCCCTCAGCCAGGGCATTGAAAATGGGTCGTGGATGGGTCTTCCAGCATGACAATGACCCTAAACATACGGCCAAGGCAACAAAGGAGTGGCTCAAGGAGAAGCACATTAAGGTCCTGGAGTGGCCCAGCCAGTCTCCAGACCCTAATCTGATTGAAAATCTGTGGAGGAGCTGAAAGTTAGAGTTGCCAAACGTCAGCCTCCAAACCTTAATGACTTATAGAGGATCTGCCAAGAGGAGTGGGCCAAAATCCCTCCTGAGATGTGTGCAAACCTGGTGGCCAACTACAGGAAACGTCTGACCTCTGTGATTGCCAGCAAGGGATTTGCCACCAAGTACTAAGTCATGTTTTGTGAAGGGGATCAAATACTTATTTCCCTCATTAACATGCAAATCAGTGCATAATTTGTTAGACAAAAAGCATTTTTACTTGCACATGATTAGATGATGGAGGGTGCAGAACTTCTCATTTGCTAAGCTCTGGAGCAACTGCACTTGTAGAGTGCCTTTTAGTAAATCAACCTCTTTGTATCTAATTGTGTCATGGCAACCTACTGTCATATTATAAATGTCTATCGGGATCTTGTGTGAATATGAACTGTTTCTGTAATGAGTGTTTGAGACAGTCATCTGTGTCATTGGTCTTATGATATCACTGGGTCTCTTTCAATACAGATAACTATTTCAGTGAAGCAAGCTGCCTCTCTCAAGGCTATGGACAGTGGAGGGACATCAGACCCATATGTTATAGTGTATCTAACGAATGATACCCGTAAGAAAAATGAAACCAAAGTGTATCGTAAGACACTGAATCCTTCCTTCAATGAGACCTTCACCTTCAAGGTATGTGAGATATCACTGACAATACCAAACAGGTTGTTGAACACAAAATTTTGCAGATCAGATCTGAAGCAAGAGATGTTTAGTAAAATACTCTTAGCACCTTCTCGCCTGGCCAATTGTAAAATGACTGCCGTGTGGGATCCATATTTATCATATGACGTCCTCCCAGGATCGCGCCTCAAGCGTGCCCCATGGGCCGTATTCCAGTGCAATCTACAACACAGCCAATGACTGATCACTACACTGGCCTGCTGCCAGTGTCATGTGATTGCTGTGACCAATCAGAGCAGATCACATGGCAGTTATAAACAACGAATGGCCATGCCATCCATTGCTTAGAACTGTGCTGCTAGCTGTGATTGGTCACAGTGATCACATGGTACAGACGGTGCCAATCGCAGCCCATCTGTGCCATGTTATCAGCTGTGGCCAATCACTGCAGATCACAACAATAACTTCTGAATGGATCTGTTTCATTCAGTAATATTGGTTGTTTATACCTGTGAAATTCACTGGTATAAGCAATCATAATGTGTAAAACAAAAATCCTGATCACTTGCCCAGAGTAGTATAATGTGGTAATATTGTATTGCTCTGGTCTTGGTAGTAAAAAAAAATTGTAAAAAAAATGAAAAAAAGTTATACAAAATTTGAAAAAGTATTTTTTTTTTTTGTACATACTGTCACCAGTCAGTCCCTGATTACCGCCAAACCAGGTATATAATGATGCTGTACTGCATTGGTGACAGTATGTAATTGTAGCACCCTCTTAGTGCAGCTAGGGGGAGCTAGACCCTAATGGTTAGTCAGGAGCTGGTTAGCAGCTCAGGTGTGATAGCCAGAAGGATCAAATTCTGGTCAGGACTGAGAGACTCTGGAATTTCCCCCTGCTCTGAGGCTTTGGGAGGAGGGCATTGGAGGCAGTGGGTGGATCTAAGGAGTGGCTGGCTGCACTCTTAAGGGACCTCAACCATTCCCCAACAGAAGGCTTGACAAGGGGCTGGGACTCCCTTAAAAGTGTGGGAGCCTGCTCAGTGTGAGGAGTGGTGTTGTGGAGAAAGGAGAGTGGAGTAGAAAGATGTGAGGCTGGAGGAGGCTACCAGGAGGCCTAGTGGGATGGGGCCTCCCTGCGAGTCTGGAGCTGGAGAGGAGGTAAACTCAGTACTTATTGGCCCCCTGAGAGAAGACCACCTGTGTGGTAGGAATGGAGCAGCCCAGCTGATAGGACTGGTAGCAGCAGCCAACCTGCAAGCGGTACACCTGCACCCCCTGGGCATATAGGGGAAGGAGCACTCTGGTGGGAAAACCGATTAGCTCCCTACTAGTCACTGTTCACTTCAATTAAAGGAACAGGAGCCTGATCCCATGCTCAGGAAGAAAGTCTCCAGATTCTTGGAAGAAAAGGAGTTCATCTGGAGTCTGGGGTGGTACAACTAGGAGATGCTGGCTAGCACTCCACTAGAGACTGTGTTACTGAAGAAAAGGAGTTTGTGAATAGTTCAGGAAGTTGTCCTCCGGTATCAATTCCCTTGGGCATCCTATACACCCTTTACCCTATCCAAGTTCTAATCCCCTCAATAAAATAACAAAACCAATGCTCAAGGACTGATTTCCACCTCCAGATAAAAGCTTGTATGGAAAAAGCTGAATGACTGGGTGTGCAGGACTATAGGGGGACCCAAATTCATCAGCAATCCCTAAGGGAGTAGTGCTATATAATAATAAAAAAAAATTAAGCAGGCATAATAATTTCTTCATCTTCCACAAAATTATGACAAAAAAAATGACAACCTAAAAAAATTAATTATGCTTAAATACCTCAGACTGTCTACTTTCTGAAAAGTGGTCATCTGGGGGCTATATGTACTGTCCTGGTGTTTTCGGATCTCAAGAAATTAGATAGGCCATCAATATATCAGGATTTATCGATTTTTAGATATATACCATAGTTTGTGGACTCTGTAACTTTCCTACCAGCTAAATAATAAACACTGATTTGGATTATTTTCACCAAAAAAATGTAGCAGAATATATTTATGGCCTACATTTTTGTAGAAAGATTATTTATTTGCAAAATGTTATAACAGAAAGGAAGAAATATATTATTTTTCAAAATTTTCAGTCTTTTTTCTTTTATACCGCAAAAAAATAAAAAACTCAGTGGTGATTAAATACCATCAAAACAAGTTTTTGTGCGAAAGAAATTATACAAATTTCATATGGGTACCCATGGTTGCAGGAAAGAAAATCACTCCGTCTAAAGCAGGGGTCTGCAACCTTTAAGACATAAAGAGCCACTTGGACCCGTTTCCGAGAGGGAAAAAAAGACTGGGAGCCGCAAAACCATTGCAACATTTAAAACAAATCCGACACTGCATATATTGCAAAAAGCGCTCTGGTCATGAAGGGGGTTTAAGGGCCCAGTAAGCAAAGGGTTAATCAGGGCCACAGTGTATCGTCATAATCACAATCATAGCCTTAGGTCAGTGGTGGGCAACCTTTTTTTTCAACTGAGCCAAATCTCGCCAAAACCACGATTGAAATTTATTTTGAGAGCCACATTTTTAAAACTGAAAATACATCCCCCATATAGTAATTCATCCCCCATAGTAATTCATCCCCCATAGTAATTCATCCCCCATATAGTAATACATCCCCCATATAGTAATTCATCCCCCATAGTAATTCATCCCCCATAGTAACTCATCCCGCATATAGTAATTCATCCCCCATAGTAATTCATCCCCCATATAGTAATTCATCCCCCATAGTAATTCATCCCCCATAGTAATTCATCCCCCTTATAGTAATTCATCCCCCATATAGTAATTCATCTCCCATAGTAATTCATCCCCCATATAGTAATTCATCCCCCATAGTAATTCATCCCCCACATAGTAATTCACCCCCCATAGTAATTAATCCCCCATATAGTAATTCATCCCCCATAGTAATTCATCCCCCATATAGTAATTCATCCCCCCTATAGTAATTCATCCCCCCTATAGTAATTCATTCCCCATATTGTGTCAATTCACTTACCTTTGCTCCGCGCGTTCCTCTCGCCGTGTTCCTGCGCTGTTCCGGTCTTCAGGGCGGACTGTGAGAGGAGAGGAGTTCGTCACGCTGCCCCGCCTACATCCTGACAGCCAATGTTTGCCACGCTCCGCGGGCCGGATTAAAAGGTCCGCCGGGCCGTAGTTTGCCCATTGCTGGGCTAGCTGCAGAGTCCTGACTTTTGGGGCAGCCGCCCGAGAGGAGGGAGGGGAGCGGGCGCCCGGCACACAGAAGAGCCGCATTAAAATGTGTAAAGAGCCGCGGCTTGCCGACCACTGAGCTACGGCAACCCTATTGCCTGTCACCTGGTGGGCAGTGTGCTCCGGAGCCGCAGCAAAGGTGAAAAAGGGCCGCATGCGGCTCTGGAGCCGTGGGTTGCCGACACTCGGTCTATAGTCAGCTTTATTTCCCGTAGCAGCAGCTGAAGGGCCATGAGGTATGCTGAGGCTTTTGTCTTGTTCCACTGTTGCAGGAACTGCCCGATTATGGGATCTTTAGACACAATTTTTTTTACAGATTTTAACAAAATGTAATATATTGCACACTCCGCTCCTCACAAGACCTCCTTCTCTCTAGTTCCCTGGTCTCCTCCTCCCATGCCCGCCTCCAGGACTTCTCCAGGGTGTCACCCATCCTCTGGAACTCCCTGCCCCAACCCATCAGATTATCACCTACTCTCCTCTCCTTTAGGCGCACCCTGAAAACCCATCTCTTCAGGGAAGCCTACCCCACCCCCTGCTAACTTGCCGACCTCCTCCACTCTTCCTACCACTCCATCCCCCACAGCTATCTCCTCCTGTGCCACCATCCCCTCCCTCATAGATTGTAAGCTCGAAAGAGCAGGGCCCTCAATCCCCTCATGTTTTGCATTGTATTGGTATTGTTCTGTCACATGTTCTGTCCCCCTTTGTAATGTACAGCGCTGAGCGAACTATTGGCGCTTTATAAATACTGTATAATAATAATAATATTGCAGCTTTTCAGTCCGTAAATTAGGTGGCTGCATTAGTTTACAACTTTGTGACCTACAACCTGCCCATAATGCATCTGTCTATGGAGAAGCAACAATGTCATCCTAGGCTGCTCTCCTTATATGGACTAAATACCTCCACCTTTCCTCATCTTCTTACTTACAGGGGAGATGTTCTGTAGTCCATAGAAGATGCACGGAAGTTACAAGGAGATTGGATTTCTTACAAGATCATGAGTTTTCTGTATTTGCAGAAAATGCTCATAGCTTGAAAAAAGAAAATTAATACAGTCACCATATCTAAGGACTGGAATGCCGCAGTGTATTATATTTTTGTTTTTGGGTTAAAACTTACTTGCAGTACAGATACACTGTTTACTTCTGCAATAGACTAATACACATGGCGAAACTTGAAAAAAATTACATTTTCAAGATTTACATAAGGAATTTCAGATAAGATCGTACAGGGGAATTTCATTTAGGCATTTCCTGATCTTTTTTGGCAAGAGACAATTTGATGTATACTCAAGCATTTACAAACAAAAGATAACTTTTACATTTACAGATAGATGAAAGGTGGAATGAAGGAAGTGCCCATACATTCTATCCAGTTTATTTTTTGAGTCAGATTTCCATTTCCTGGAGTATATTCTATTTTGTAATGTAGGATGACAGATGTACTATTCCCTGCAATGCAGAAGTGAGATCTCACTTATAGTTATGTGTGTGAGTACATCGAATTTTAATGTACACCTGTCAGTCTTAAACATGCTAAACTGGCTACCTGGATTAAAACACAAGACACCAACAGGTATCTGCACTTATCTTCAGATATCATCACAACTTCCCAGGGGGGGCCTGCAGCATTCTAGTATGCAAATATGCACTTCCTGCAAAATCAATAGCTGGCTCAGCAGTTGGGGGTCCCAGGCAGGGCCGTGGATAAGGGGGTACCACCAGTCCTTTTGTACGGGGCCCAGGCCAGCAGGGGGGCCCAAGCAGCTGGGTGAATCAGATGTGGGTAGGGAGTGTTATCGGCACAGTGTGTGTGTGGGTGTGGGGGGGCAATTACTGGAACTGATACCCTGTATGGCTCTCTCTGCAGCATCTCAAAGCTGGATTCTTCTCCTCCCCCTGAGAGAGCCATACAGGGGATCGGTTACAGTAATTGCTCCCCCCCCCACCCACCATGCCGATCACCCTGCCTGTGCACATCTGATTCACCCAGATGCCTGGGCCCCCGCAGTGCCGGCTTTCCTCCTCTCCTCCCGACCAGCAGCTGCAAGCAAACAATAGTATCCTTCAGGATGGAAAGTGGGGGGAAGGGTCTGATAAATATGTCACATTAACCAGCCCCTTCCTTTCCTGAATTGATGCAATGAGTGATCACTTACTGTGTCCATTCATAACTGAAGTTTTTTTTTTTTTTTGAAAGGGGCCCTGTCAGGTTGGATGTATGGGGGCCCGGGGTTTCTAACAGCAGCCCTGGTTCCAGGCACTTATCATTATTGAAGACACATGGAAAAACGTTTAGACACTGCATTTTATCCACAAAGCGTGTTTTAGCAACTGCACTTTATAGCACAGGCTTTTCTCATACGTTTGTTACTGTAAAGAATGGCAGTTAAGTCATCAGTGCTATATACAGTAGGTAATCTTTTTGCTCCCATTTTTTTTACTGAGCTTTAACATATCTGTCGTATCTACTAGGAAATGTTTGTTTATAGACAGAGTGGATCGGTGTACAGTGTCTAAAGTTAAATGCAGCTTACTGTGTTCAGGTTGTGGGCGGGGCCTACTTGACCTGCACGTGGGGGGTACCTCTTCTCCTGAACGCACTCACCAATGCTCGGGACCAGGTGGGGCCACATTCATATAAAAATCAATATGAAGGCGGAACTCCTGCTTAGAGGTGAGCAGCTCACCACGTGCAGCTGTATAACCACCAGTAAGTTCACTTTTTTGTACGAAACTGTCCCATATTGCTGTACACTTCATCTTTCAGAATGTAACATTTAGGAGGGGCACCACTAAGCCTGTGCCCCAGTCCAGCATTTCTCTGCCATCTCACTCCCAGTGACAGAATGAGATCCCACCTTGCACTATGCGCCCAGCTCATGCATCAACTTGAGTAACTTCCTTGCTCTCCTCACTACATGAGACCTTATCACCCATGCCTGGCAACACTCCTTGCTGTCTGGCTGCTATTACATTCCCATCAGTTCAAGGTTACCCATACCAACTACAGTTGCAAGAAAAAGTATGTGAACCCCTTGGGATTACGTGGAGTTTTGCATGAATTGGGCATAAAATGTGCTCGGAACGTCATAGTGTTGTGTGTTCTTCCCAAACAACTCAATCTTGGTTTCATCTGTCCACAGTATATTTTGCCAGTAGTGCTGTGGAACATCCAGGTGCTCTTTTGGAAACTTCAAACGTGCTGCAATATTCTTTTTGGACAGCAATGGCTTCCTCCGTGGTGTCCTCCCATGTACTCCATTCTTGTTTAATGTTTTCCTTATTGTAGATGTGTCAACAAAAATGTTAGCATGTGCCAGATATTTCTGTAGGTCTTTAGCTGACACTCTGGGATTCTTCTTTACCTCATGCAGCATTCTGCGCTGTGCTCTTGCAGTCATTTTTACAGGACGACCTCGCATAGGGAGAGTAGCAACAGTGCTAAACTTTCTCCATTTGTAGACAGTCTGTCTTACCATGGACACATGAACATCAAGGCTTTTGGAGATACTTTTGTAACCCTTTCCAGCTTCATGCAAGTCAACAATTCTTGATCGTAGGTCTTCTGAGAGCTCTTTTCTGCGAGGCATGGTTCACATCAGACAGTGCTTCTTGAAACCAGTAAACCCAAAACAGGTGTGTGTTTTTTAAGGGCAGGACAGCTGTCAGCAACACATCCAATATCATCACACTGATTGGAGTCAAGGTTGGCTCACTCCTGGCTCCAATTAGCTCTGGGAGAAGTCATTAAGCTAGGGCCTCACATACTTTTTCCTCCCTGCACTGTGAATGTTTACATGTTATGTGCAATTAAACCATGGCAACATCTAATGTTTGGGTAGTATTATGTTCAGCAGACTGTGTTCTTCTATTGTTGTGACTTAGATGACGTTCAGAGCACATTTTATGCCCAATTCATGCAAAACTCCACGTAATCCCAAGGGGTTCACATACTTTTTCTTGCAACTGTACATTCCTTTTGCCAACTCCTCTGTTGAGTTAAGCTTTCGTGATGGCCTTCCGTACTTTCCTCTTCACCCCCGTCTTTGTTTACAGACCCTATTCTTCAATACACCATGCACCACCATGCACCCCTTCCAATAACATCAGACCAGGCTTTTGAACGTTTAACAACTTTACTAAAAAACACTGCAATAATATTCCAAAGTGCACATCAGTCCCACCATGACTAGCTAGTACCAGGCTGTCCAGGCATACCTTTCCAGGTAGTAGTCCATATTTGAAAGAGTCATTATAGATAGATTCCTGGGCGGGGTGCTAGCAGGTTGCTTGTGGTTACATCTTCTCTGCTGGACTTCTTTTTCCCAGCAGTGCCTTCCTGCTATTCATATCAATCACAGGGTGGAGGGCAGTACCAAGAGAAGGCATAGGCTCAGAATTAACCCTTCCCCACCTGCACAACCCAGAATCTCTATTTAACAGTAGCACATTTGTAGGCACCTGCCTACAAGGTAGATGGGTTGATTTACTAAAGGAGCAGGGAATCTTCACACAATAATTAGTGAATATACACTTCAATTATGCAATCGTGCAGACGAAATAAGCAAGCAAAAATTAGCTTTTTACCTGATTGGATAATTGAGTGCATATTTACACAAATTATTGTTTGAAAATTCTCTGCTCTTTAAGTAAATCAACCCAACTGTCATGATGGCTTGTTCTAGCAGCATGCAGATTTCTAAATGGTGTATATTGTTACTGTATGGGAACAGAAAGTATAGGTAGCCAGTGATAGGAAAATATGAAAACTAGAAGCCAAGTGATGGAAACCAGATGTGCCCTTAAATTATTATTATACAATATTTCTATAGCGCCAACAGATACCCTAAACAATTACCTCTTCGACATTGCAAACCTTTTCAGTTATCGAACCAACATAATGTCATGTACTGTACATATGACAGATGTGTAGCTGGAGGCATGAAATTGCTTTAGTAAAGATGTTAGCATGGAACTGTAAGATGCTGATGAAACTAGTTGTTCTGGGCAGCACAGAGGGTGTGAGACAATGGTTTTCTCTTTATATAGCCTGTTGGGCAAGGGTCTGTTAGGTTGGGAGCATCTAAAAAGAAAACACCATCTTTGGACTACAGGGGACAGGCTCTGTAAATATCAGGTAGCTTCTCTCTCTCTCTCTGGGGTTGCAGTATATAAGATCCATGTCCAGATTCTGGTGTGACACCCTCAGTCCTAACCCTCTATGCAAGCTTAAAAGGTTTTTGTTTTTTTAATTTGGTTTGCAAATAATTTATCAGTACAATACAGAGTTTCTTACCTTTCAATTTAAAGTGGAGTTCCACTCACCCTGTTAAAAATAAAAGTCAGCAGCTACACAAACTGCCACTTACCTGTCCCTTGGTCCGGCGGTGTGTGTCCCGCAGCCCGTTTCATTGGCCGTCCTGTATTCCAGGATTCCAGCATCTTCAGTGTGGGCACCCTGCTGTGACAGCTTGCATCTTCACAGCCGGGTACCCACTGCACATGCGTGAGTAGCGCTGTGCTTCATGAATGGTCCTTTAGTCTTCTGGGACCTGTCTCGTGTCCCAAAAGACTACAGGGAGGGAGGGAGGACACCTTCCGATCACCTAGGCGATTGGACCGGAAGTGGGAGCAGGTACCTGTCAAATTCGAGTACCCGCTCTCCCCCCCCCCCAAGAGGTGCCAATCCTTAATGAGAAGTGGGGGAGCAGTCCTTAAAGTGGAACTTCCCCTTTTGAGTGGAGCTCTGCTTTAATACCATCTTGAAGTAATTTGCAAAAGATTAAGGTGCCAACTCTTGCATGATTTAGATTTTATATAAGCACCTTAAAGGAGTCCCCACTTTTTTTTAATGCACAGCAGTAGGCAGGTTGCTTGAGCTTAGCATCTTCCAGACTAAAAAGAACTTTGGAAGCTGTGTCCAAAAACTGGCAGGCAGTGAAAAAAAGACTAGTCATTAGTATTGCCTGTGATCCCCCTGCAGCTAAACTTTGCCTATTATTGACATTTACTGCCTTGTTCTGCACTTTGTCTCTGTGTGGAGGTGGCCATCTTGGTAGAGACAGGGCTTTTGCTGTCAGAACCTCAGAAATGGAAAATGGTGGGAAGCTTAGTAGTGGCATCACTAAGGTGTCCGTTTATGAACCAGCGGTAATAGATTGCTGCTCAGTTCTCTGGCATTCTTGGAGAACACAGTTTTCCTGTGAATGCAGTTTATGAAGCAGTTCTCCGAACGAAGGGAGAACGATCTCCAAACGCTGGAGAATGGTCTACAAACTCTGGAAAACGGCTGATTTTACTATAATCTCGTGAGATTACAGTAAAAGATCAGTTTACTAAGCAGAGGTAAATTATCTCTGCTTAGTTTGCTGTCCCTCCAATTCTCCAGCTCTGGGCTGGAGAATCTGGAGGGAGAACACAGATCTCCAGTGAAGGGCTGTCATGATCTCCTGAGTGTCATAAACTGTGAATGACCAGAGAATAGCTGAGATCCGTTGAATCGCAGCTATTCTCTGTGTCATAAATGGACAACTAAATCTCAAACCACATCTCCTGTGACTAGCACCCACAGGGAAGAGTACCTTAGATCTCATCTCATGCTGTAAATAGGAGGCTGCAGGTAAAGGAATGCCTAGGCACCTTTACATACCAGGAAGTACACTGCTTTTTTTTTTTTTGAGGAATTCCCAACAAATGATACATTTACAATACGGTGCATCCAGAAAGTATTCACAGCACTTAACTTTTGCCACATTTTGTTGTTACAGCTTTATTCCAAAATGGATTCAATTAATTTTTTTCCTCAACATTCTACAAACAATACCCCATAATGACAATGTGAAAGAAGTTCGTTTTGAAATCTTTTCAATTTATTAAAAATAAAAAATGAAAAAAACCACATAAGTATTCACAGTCTTTGATATGACACTCAAAATCGAGCTCTGGTTGTGTCATTTGATATGTGTTCACTATTAGTCACTATTCATGTTATATCACCCAACGCTGACCACTCAGTGTCACGAATACCATCACCACAGTTATCAGTATTTTCATTATTTCTATATTAATAACTCATGAAATCTCGCACTTTAGACTGATAGTGCTGATCAGAGCTCCTCACTGTGTCTGCCTTTCAATATTGCTGCTATTTGTTCTATTACTGCTTCTACTCACCTTATTAGTTATTCATGTATATGTACATGTTTTAGAAGTATTTCATTTGATTCATTCATTACTTTAGCGCTGCACCTTTTATATTACATAGACAGACAGACCACTGTCATTTTTTCTATTTATAATCTCTTTAGCTATGACCAAACTGACCACATTTTCAATCCAGTGTTGCATGAAAACATTATACGGATTGCATAATAAATTGCAAAATAATTCAGTCATATGAGATCACAAGACAGTGCTGAACACACATTCACAGAATTTGCTGCAATAAGTGACTGATGCCGAAACTAGTGAACCTTATTGCAAATTAATAGCAAAATTGAAGACAAAACTGAGAAATCAGATGCAAGCAAAAGTGCTGCCAAATATTCTTTAGCCTCAAGTGCTTCTTACCTTTCAAGCATGTTTGCCATGAAAACATCAGTGAATGTCAAGCGTGGGGCAAAATGTTTATTTTCTGCTCTTGTGAGCAGTTAGTTAGCAAAATAAAATATTGTCTTTAGAGATAAGTGAACTGATTTGGAGGTTTTAGCTGGAGGATACAGTGCATCCAGAAAGTATTCACAGTGCTTAACTTTTTGTTATGTTACAGCCTTATTCCAAAATGGATTAAATTCATTTTTTTCCTCAACATTCTACAAACAATACCTCATAATGAAAACGTGAAAGAAGTTTGTTTTGAAATCTTTGCAATTTATTAAAAATAAAAAACAAAAAAAACACATGTACATAAGTATTCACAGCCTTTGGCATGACACTCAAAATCGAGCTCTGGTGCATCCTGTTCCCACTGATCATCCTTGAGATGTTTCCATAACTTTGTCCACCTGTGGGAAATGCAGTTGATTGGACATGATCAGGAAAGGCATAAACCTGTCTATATAAGGTCCCACAGTTAACCGTGCATGTCAGAGCACAAACCAAGCCATGAAGTCCGTAGACCTCCGAGATTTTATCAAGGCACTGATCTGGGGAAGGGTACATAAACATTTCTGCAGCATTGAAGGTCCTAATGAGCACAGAGGCCTCCATCATCCATAAATAGAAGAGGTTTGGAACCACCAGGAATCTTCCTAGAGCGGGCCGCCTGGCCAAAATGAGCGATCGAGGGAGAAGGGCCTTAGTTAGGGAGGTAACCAAATACCCGATGGTCACTTTGAAAGAGCTCCAGCATTTCTCAGAGAGAAGAACCTTCCAGAAGAACAACCATCTCTGCAGCACTCCACCAATCAGGCCTGTATGGTAGGGTGGCCAGACAGAAGCCACTCCTCAGTAAAAGGCAAATAAAAGCCCGCCTGGAGTTTGCCAAAAGGCACCTGAGGGACTCTCAGACCATGAGAAACAAAACTCTCTGGTCTGATGAAACAAAGATTGAACTCTTTGGCCTGAATGGCAAGTGTCATGCGTGGAGGAAACCAGGCACCACTCACCATCTGGCCAATATCATCCCCACAGTGAAGCATGGTGGTGGCAGCATCATGCTGTGGGGATGTTTTTCAGCAGCAGGAACTGGGAGACTAGTCAGGATCGAAGGAAAGATGAATGCAGCAATGTACAGAGACATCCTTGATGAAAACCAGTTCCACAGTGCTCTGGACCTTAGACTGGGGCGATGGTTCATCTTTCAACAGGACAATGACCCTAAGCACACAGCCCACATAACAAAGGAGTGGCTACAGGCCAACTGTGTGAATGTCCTGGAGTGGCCCAGCCAGAGCCCAGACTTGAACCCAAATGAACATCTACGGAGAGATCTGAAAATGGCTGTACACCGACACTCCCAATCCAACCTGATGGAGCTTGAGAGGTACTGCAAAGAAGAGTGGGAGAAATTGGCCAAAAATAGGTATTCCAAGCTTGTAGCATCATACTCAAAACGACTTGAGGCTGTAATTGGTGCTAAAGGGGCTTCAACAAAGTATTAAGCAAAGGCTGTGAATACTTATGTACATGTGGGTTTTTTCATTTATTATTTATAATTAATTGCAAAGATTTCAAAACTAACTTCCTTTGCGTTTTCATTATGGGGATTGTTTGTAGAATGTTGAGGAACAAAATGAATTTAATCCATTTTGGAATAAGGCTGTAACATAACAAAATTTGGCAAAAGTTAAGCGCTGTGAATACTTTCTGGATGCACTGTACTATACTGTATATGTGCTCCAAATTGGGAGACTCTCAAAATTATAGTTATAAATTACGTACACTAGGGTGCCATGACGTGGGCACTGCAGCTTATGCATATTTTTGCAAATGTGTGCAAACTAAACCTTGTTTTTAATGTGAACTGTTAGTCAGGGCCAATTCAGTTTGTTGTAGGCTGGCTGGTAAGTGAGCTGGGAATTATTGTTTGTTTTTTTGACATGTGTTGCCCATCCATATGCTCCTTGCTGCAATGGCTAGTTATACATTAGGGTGGTTGCCCTGTGTTTGTATACATCATGTATAGAGAGCACATTACAGTGTTAGGACTCAGCACATGTATAAATGCATCTTGACTTATTTCTTTTGGATGGTCAAGTCTACCAAAATATTAGCAATAAGAAAATGGTCATTGGGCTGAATCATCCAAAGACCTTTTCTATCTCTTGGGTACAATCTTGACTCTACTGGTATGCTTGCAATCCATCACAAATGGTCTACCCACTGCAATTTACATGCATTTTATAACATAGAGAATGCAGAATGAGAAGTGAGATTCTCTAATATGCATGTCTCTTATGGGGACAGATAGAAGCTCCATCATGTGGAGTTATAAAACCAGGTATATCAGACAATGTCTACCATAACTGAAAAAATAAACATTTGCAACATTATGGGGGAGATATACTAAAACTGGAGTCCAGAGAATATGGTGAAGCTGTTCATAGTAACCAATCAGCTTTTAAAATCAGCTTGCTCAAGTAGCTGATTGGTTACTATGCATAGCTTCACCAGATTCTCTGTGCTCCAGGTTTAGTAAATCTCCCCCATGATGTCAGAGGACAACTTGCTTGGTTGTGGATTAGAGTTGTTGTTGCTGTGAATAAATACACCTACATGATAACTGCAATGCAATTTTGCCTACATGTGTCTCAAGCCTCTCTATGTAGGAGCACCTGCCAGTTATTTTAGTAGTGGGCATTACTGTGATAATACAGCTTTTTAACAAGTAGATGTGTTACCTGAGAAATATATGCTGTCTTTCAAAGAATGGAATAATGCAGTAAATAAATTCAAAAAGTAAAAACATTAATACAATAAAATATACAGTACTGTATATTAACTATATGAAAACAGCATTTAGTAAAGCAGTTTAAAAAAAACAATGATGAGCTGCAAAGTGCAGTCAGTTCTATTAACCAGATTTTAAAAATGAACAATGTTAGAAGCAAGAAAGAGAACTGCTGACTGCTTACAATGGGTTATTGTTGTTTGACTTAGAAGCTAACTTCACGTTTAAAATAAATAAATAAATAAATGCACATGATTTTTTTTACAGGAGCCTGAAAAACTTTGCACCCACAATCAGTGGTGTGAGGGTGCAGTGTCAGGCTCCTGCACACTCTTCCTCCAGCTTTCTGCCTGTATCTCTGTATGGGCTTTCAGTTAGAAAGCTGGAGAAAGAGTAAATGGAGTACGAGCACGCTGCACAGCCGCACCAATTTTATATGTGACAGCAGCTGCGAGCTGCGGAGTAGAGGAACCCATGGTCATGGGGAACTCGGGGGGGGGGGGGGGGGCGGGTGGTGGTAAAAGACGGTAGTGCGTAGGAACACATCTAAATACGGATGTATTGTGTATATGTAAGCCAGTTATACAATGCCTAAGACTGGAGTGAGCTATACAATAGTAGATTATTGAATGAAAATTCATACAAAAATGTGTACGAAAATTGTATGTTTAATGGCTGGATGAATGCCGTTTTTAAAAGTAGTTCAAAATGTTGTTTGTTTTTAACATTTAATTTCGGAATGAATGAAAACTATACAGTCAGGTCCATAAATATTGGGACATCGACACAATTCTAACATTTTTGGCTCTATACACCACCACAATGGATTTGAAATGAAACGAACAAGATGTGCTTTAACTGCAGACTGTCAGCTTTAATTTGAGGGTATTTACATCCAAATCAGGTGAACGGTGTAGGAGTTACAACAGTTTGCATATGTGCCTCCCACTTGTTAAGAGACCAAAAGTAATGGGACAGAATAATAATCATAAATCAAACTTTCACTTTTTAATACTTGGTTGCAAATCCTTTGCAGTCAATTACAGCCTGAAGTCTGGAACGCATAGACATCACCAGACGCTGGGTTTCATCCCTGGTGATGCTCTGCCAGGCCTCTACTGCAACTGTCTTCAGTTCCTGCTTGTTCTTGGGGCATTTTCCCTTCAGTTTTGTCTTCAGCAAGTGAAATGCATGCTCAATCGGATTCAGGACAGGTGATTGATTTGGCCATTGCATAACATTCCACTTCTTTCCCTTAAAAAACTCTTTGGTTGCTTTTGCAGTATGCTTTGGGTCATTGTCCATCTGCACTGTGAAGCGGCGTCCAATGAGTTCTGAAGCATTTGGCTGAATATGAGCAGATAATATTGCCCGAAACACTTCAGAATTCATCCTGCTGCTTTTGTCAGCAGTCACATCATCAATAAATACAAGAGAACCAGTTCCATTGGCAGCCATACATGCCCACGCCATGACACTACCACCACCATGCTTCACTGATGAGGTGGTATGCTTAGGATCATGAGCAGTTCCTTTCCTTCTCCATACTCTTCTCTTCCCATCACTCTGGTACAAGTTGATCTTGGTCTCATCTGTCCATAGGATGTTGTTCCAGAACTGTGAAGGCTTTTTTAGATGTCGTTTGGCAAACTCTAATCTGGCCTTCCTGTTTTTGAGGCTCACCACTGGTTTACATCTTGTGGTGAACCCTCTGTATTCACTCTGGTGAAGTCTTCTCTTGATTGTTGACTTTGACACACATACACCTACCTCCTGGAGAGTGTTCTTGATCTGGCCAACTGTTGTGAAGGGTGTTTTCTTCACCAGGGAAAGAATTCTTTGGTCATCCACCACAGTTGTTTTCTGGTCTTCCGGGTCTTTTGGTGTTGCTGAGCTCACCAGTGCGTTCCTTCTTTTTAAGAATGTTCCAAACTGTTGTTTTGGCCACGCCAAATGTTTTTGCTATCTCTCTGATGGGTTTGTTTTGTTTTTTCAGCCTAATGATGGCTTGCTTCACTGATAGTGACAGCTCTTTGGATGTCATCTTGAGAGTTGACAGCAACAGATTCCAAATGCAAATAGCACACGTGAAATGAACTCTGGACCTTTTATCTGCTCATTGTAATTGGGATAATGAGGGAATGACACATACCTGGCCATGGAACAGCTGAGAAGACAATTGTCCCATTACTTTTGGTCCCTTACCAAGTGGGACGCACATATGCAAACTGTTGTAATTTCTACACCGTTCACCTGATTTGGATGTAAATACCCTCAAATTAAAGTCGACAGTCTGCAGTTAAAGCACATCTTGTTAGTTTCATTTCAGATCCATTGTGGTGGTGTATAGAGCCAAAAATGTTAGAATTGTGTCGATGTCCCAATATTTATGGACCTGACTGTATATACTGTTTGAAATTTGTCTGAGAAAATAAAATTTCCTTCCTGCTTCTTTGAATTTTCTTGTCAGAGTGGTTGAAAGCAAACGTCAATTTCACCCAGCTAATGATTAGAAAGTCTAAGGAACGTTCTTACAAGCAGAATTTCATCTGAAATTTTTTGTTTTGTCTATCCAGCTTTACATAACCCTTGGTTCACACCTAAGCATTTTCCGCAGCATTTCGCAGAATCGCAGTACAGTCCATTTAACATGATTTCCTATGGGACATGTTCACATCTGTGCGTTTTCACCTGGTGCGTTTTTTGGAAAGGGTCAGGGACTTTTTTTGAATGCAAAAAGTTGCGATTTTGGTTCTAAAGACTTCAATGGAAACGCTGCAGAAAAGCATGTATTACGCTTTTGCTGCGTTTTGCGTTTTAAATCCGCTTAGCAACAAAACATTATTTTTTAAAGATAGAGGAAAAAAAATGCATCAAAAAAGCAGGTGCAAAAACACAAAATGCAATGCAGAAACGGTTCAAACGCAACCTGCATAGGTGTGAACCTAGCTGTAGTGATCTGCACAAACTCTTTACTTCTAGAAATACGATGGCTTTCACTGACACTGCCAAACATTTTTTCTTCTCCAGCTTCTCCAGTCAGAAATAGCAGAGACAGAAGTGGTGATGCAGGTCTTCGACTTCAACCGTTTTTCAAAACATGAAGTGATTGGGGAGGTGCGCCTAGCAGTGCGGGACATCAATTTGAAAGATGTTATTGAAGAATGGAAAGAGCTGCAAGCTGCAGGAGATTCAGATGTAAGGACAAGTGCACCAATGTTGTACTGGGAATTATAGGGTCATCTAAACATTTCCATTATCACACTTTTATCTTTTGCAGTATGAAAAACTTGGAGAGATTTGCTTCTCTTTAAAATACATCCCTGTGTCATCAAAACTTGTTGTGGTCATTCTTGAGGGAAGAAAACTTAAGAAAATGGACAACGATGGATTCTCAGGTGAATTTCCACTAAAGGACAATTTGGGTTCTGTATCTTATTCAGGACAGCCATCAGAAATTTTGGGGCCCTTTACACAGCTTTAGGCCTGGGCCCCACCGAGCCTGACGACCAACATTCCCCAGGGTTCGCACACTGACCGTCCCACCAAATCTGTTCACTGGCCAGGGGTGTCCACATGTTGCTACCGTAGCAGGAATTCTACACCCTGTCACACCTAACAGTTGTAGCGCCTGCCAAGCGTAATCTATTCAAGTGAATGGGGCTAATCTGCAACTGTGTGCAATGCATGCAGTTGCAGGGCGCTGTGGGATCCAAATGGTTAAAGAAGGCAGTGAGGAGGCAATAAAATGCCTCCTCACACCTGCTTTAACCCCTTGGTTGCTGTACTTACAAAGTTGCAGGGCGTTTGCAAAGGAGCCCTATTCATTTGAATGGGTTACACTTGGCAGGCGCTACACCTATTAAGTGTGACAGGGTGTAGAATTCTTGCTGCGGCTGCGACATCTGTGTGGTTGGGGAGGGGGTAAAAATAGGGCTCAGCTTTAGGGTTTTACTGCCACTAAACTGTAAATGTAAACAAGTCCTTACTGTCCTGAGCCCCATAGTTGCATTTTAGGGGACTCCTGGGATGAGGACAGAGAAGGGACCACTGGGATAAGGGAAGATAGGTACCCATGGGCAGAGGGGAGAAAGGGGGCCCCTGGGATGAGGGGAGAAAGGGGGGCCCCTGGGATGAGGGGATCCCAGGGATGAAGGCAGAAAGGGGGGCCCTTGGGATGAGGTGAGAAAGGGGGGTCCCTGGGATGAGGACAGAGGGGAACCCATGGGATGAAGACAGATAGGGGCCCCTGGGATGAGGACAGAGGGGGATTCCTGGGATAGAGACAGAGAAGGGTGCCTGGGATAGGGACAGAGAGTGACACTGTAGGATGAGGGAAAAAGAGTGGCCCATGGGATGAGGACAGATAGGCAACCTTCTGTCATGTCCCTTTCCCACTGCCCCTCTGTGACAGGCGGCATCTCTTTGGTTTGGGGTAGAGGGGGGTAAGGCAATATGTGCTGGGGGTGCTGTGGGAGGGGAAAGGACTTGTGCTAGTGGGCGGTTGGATTTGAAGTTCCAAAGCACCCCCAGCACAAATCCTCTTACTTCCATCTCACATCATTCCTCCATTTTTGCATCCTTGTTAACCGCCCCTCTTCCCTGTTACTGTGTCTCCCTCCTCTATATCCATCCATAGGCTATACACAGACTTCACTCACAATGCAAGGTCCCTCCTCCATGTATAGATGAGAACATCAGAGCCAAGGAGTGGGAGAATGATCCTCCCTGATGTGTGCAGCCTGTCATTGGGGAGAGTTGCTGGTGTTGGCTGCCACAGAGGGACAATCACCGAGTGTGTGACCTGCAAGAGATGCAGGGCAGGTGCCCACAATAGAGCGCCCCTGTCAGGCCAGTTACCAGAGCCCAGTGCCAGAACTTGTTCTGTCACTGAGCTCAGGGATTCTGCACAGGTCCGTCGGGACAGAAGTACTGCATACTGGGAGACTCTCATGGGGCCACCTGCGGTTCTGGTTGGGGCCTGGGCCCAGGCCCCCTACATCTGTATGGGTTGTCCCCCCCCCCCCGATGGTGGACCTTACTTTATTTTACATTCAGTTTAATCTGAGATAATTGTGTACAAATAGAACTTTCTACACAAAAGGAAAACTACATATCCAATAGTTTTGCCTTTCTGGTTTTATGATACAAACTTTTTTTTTGTTTCATACAAAAACAGTTGGCTAGTTTTAGAGGACATGTACTGAGAAGATATGACAGCTAACAATGCTATCCTCTTCATCAGAAAATTTCTCGGCTGTCATACTGATTTTTTGGCTTCATTGCTCTACCAAGTCATTATCCCAACAAAGGTATGCAGATTAGGAGTTGTGATCTGAATCTGATTCTCCTGATTGGCATACTTGTCCTGGATTAGTGACTTAGATAATCACTAGTATTTTCAGGAGGAGGTCAGCAATGGCAATCCACATATTCCTCTCTTCACAGGTTTCCTTTAACCCTCTTAGCATTAGGGGGCAATTTACTAAAACTGGAGAATGCTAAATCTGGGGCAACTCTGCATAGTAGCCAATCAGCTTCTAACTTCAGCTTGTTCAATTAAGCTTTCACAATAAAATCTGGAAGCTGATTGGTTTCTATGCAGAGCTGCCCCAGATTTTGCACTCTCCTGTTTTAGTAATCTCCCCCTGACCCTAGGTTCACATCTGTGCGGGTGGTGCCGCTGCAGATCCGCACGAAAACCTGTGCGGCACCACCCGCACAGAAAAATGCGGACCCGTGGGCGGGTGCCATTAGTTATAATGGCACTCCAACCGCACTGGAAAACGCAACTGTACTGGGAACCGAGTTTCCCATGCGGGCTGCATTTTCCAAAGAAGTGCAGGGACTTCTTCCCTGCGTGTCACGGGCACGGGAGTCCATTCAAATGAATGGGCTCTCGTGCCGCATGGCCGCATATATGTGAACCGGGGGGTGTATGTTTTAGTATATGTGTTTTTTTCTGATGAAACTTGGTTCTAGGATGCAGTTGCCCCTATTTCAGAAAACAGCAAAATGTGCATAATTGAGCCGAGATCATAACCAGCCAGAGCTCAGCTTTTAGCAGTTTATTGTACGAAATAGTCTCTCACCAAAGGATCAACTGAATTGTTCCTGACATGCATGCAGATCAATGTATCTAAAGGATGCGGACCTATCAGGATATAAAGTAATTTGCCCAAATTTTTTGGACAACTTTCACACCTATATGGACCTATTAGACATGTCATTCCAAAACCATTGGTATTAGTATGGAGTCCCTCTCCACCTTTGTGGGCATAACAGCCTTGGTGTATGCTGTACCATTAACAGCACCCTTCACTGTAAACATTGTAAGACAATCATTTGGAAGGTTGTCTGTGTATCTTTGGCCATACAGTGTATAAAATCCAATTGAATGTGAACATGCCCAATAATTTGTAATGCATTAGGGTTGATTTACTAAATAGACTGTTCTATTTGCAAGGGGATTTTTTTTCTTAGCATAGTTAATGCAGTGAAGATCTGCTGACTTTCATCATTCAATCATGTCCAAGCAAAAATACTATTTTTAAAATGTTCCTTACTTGTAATTGAGTATTCTTTGCAAAGTGAATTTTCACGATCTTCACTAAGCTAAGTATACATCTTATTTTCCTTTAGTCAATCAACCCTAAAGGATCCAACAAATTTACGATCCTGATTTTCTCTGTATTGGATTAGTAGTCATGCAATCAGTTAGCTTTACTGCCGTACCCCGATTTGCCTGCACAGTTCTTGATTTGCTAGTCCCTTAGCAGACTACCAATTGACCCATCTAGATTTTTGACTGTTGCTATTAATTAATAACATGCATGCTATTCCTGATAAGACCACATTGGTAATGATATATATTTAGTATTTATTTTATCAACAAACTGAACTTTTTTGCCCCCACAGACCCATACGTGAAGGTGCAGCTGGCTCTGAATAAGAAAAAATGGAAGAGAAAAAAGACTAAGGTAAAGAAGAATACATTAAATCCATACTTCAATGAGGAATTCACCTTTGATGTGACACTGGAGCAAATTAAGGTCAGAATGGCATACTCATATTACATATTTATCTGCAAAAAAAATGTGCATTTATTATTTTTTGTCAAAAGGTGAACCTATCCTACCACTTGACCTCCGGAAGATTTACCCCCCTCCATGACCATTCCATTTTTTGCGATACAGCGCTGCTTTAATTTAACTGACAATTGCACTGTCATGCAACTAAATTTATGCAATGCAATTAAATTTACCGTATTTTTCGCTCCATAAGACGCACCTGACCATAAGGCGCACCTAGGTTTTAGAGGCAGAAAACAGAAAAAAAAATTCTGAACTAATGGACTGCAGACATAGTACAGATGACCAGAGACTGCGGACACAGTACAGGAGATGACCAGAGACTGCGGACATAGTACAGGAGATGACCAGAGACTGCGGACACAGTACAGGAGATGACCAGAGACTGCGGACACAGTACAGGAGATGACCAGAAACTGCGGACACAGTACAGGAGATGACCAGAGACTGCGGACACAGTACAAGAGATGACCAGAGACTGCGGACTCAGTACAGGAGATGACCAGAGACTGCGGACACAGTACAGGAGATGACCAGAGACTGCGGACACAGCACAGGGGATGACCAGAGACTGCGGACACAGTACAGGGGATGACCAGAGACTGCGGACATAGTACAGTGGATGACCAGAGACTGCGGACATAGTACAGGGATGACCAGAGACTGCGGACATAGTACAGTGGATGACCAGAGACTGCGGACAGTACAGGAGATGACCAGAGACTGCGGACACGGTACAGGAGATGACTGCTGACCTTTGGGGAGGGAGGGGGAGCGGGTACCTGAATTTGACAGGTACCCACTCTTACTTCCGCGGAGTTCTTCTTTGATCTTACCTGTTCCTCTATCCAGCCGCGCGCTGTCTACCCGGCTTCTGTAGTGTGGGCGCTCGGCGGACAGCCGGATGCCCAGTGCGCATGAGCGAGAATCACTGAGCTTTGTGATTGGTCCGGCGGCTTCTGGGATCTGTCATGTGTCCCAGGTACCGCCTTACCATTCACAAAGAGCACCGCTTCTTGCGCATGCGCACTTGGCACCTGGCTGTCACGCACACTACAGAAGCCGGGAAGACAGCGCGCCGTGAAGACAGCGCGCCGCTGGATAGAGGAACAGGTAAAGTCCCACTGCAGAGCTGAGCGGCCGGCCCGGTATTTTGACACGGCGGTGGAAATACCGGACCGGCCGCTCCATATTCGCTCCATAAGATGCACTGACATTTTCCCCCCTTTTTTGGGGGGAAAAAAGTGCGTCTTATGGAGCGAAAAATACGGTATGTAATATTTTTTCCCACAAATAGAGCTTTCTTTTGGTATTTGATCACCTCTGGGTTTTTAATTTTTTGCACAATAAACAAAAAACACTGACATTTAAGAAAAATAACAATACTTTTTACTTTCTGCAATAAGACATATCCAAGTAAAAAATAAACAAAAATCAAATCTCTTCATAAATTTAAGCCAAAATGTATTCTGCTACATATAAAAAAAAAATCCCAATAAGCGTATATTGATTGGTTTGTGCAAAAGTTGTAGCATCTACAAATGGCGGTATATATACTGGAATTTTTTTTATACTAGTAATGGCGGTGATCAGCGAGTTATAGTGGGACTGCGATATTGCGGCGGACAGTCTGACACTTCGTGGGAACCAGTCACAATAATACAGTGATCAGTGCTAAAAATATACACTGTTATTGTATTAATGACACTATCAGGGAAGGGGTTAAACATCTAGGATGATCAAAGGGTTAATTGTGTGCCTAGCCAGTGTTTTTGGGTACTGTGTGTGCTGATTTTGCAAGGCAATCTGCTAGATTTTGTTCCCTGAAAAAAATCTAGCAGATCGCCACTGACAGAACACAGCTTAGCCTTGTTTACATAGGCAGAGCTATGTTCTGTCAGTCTTCTCGGTGATCAACAGGTGCTGGTGCTCATCCATTGGCTGGCACCTGTTGATCGACTTCTGCTGTGTCCAATCACAGCAGAATCAGTGCTCCAGAGGTAGGCGTGTGCCCCCCTGTGGCAGAAGTGTAAAATCACATTTATATATGTGATTTGCACAGAACATCTGCCCTGTAGCGTAAATCTGCTATAGGGCAGATGGCAAATGGTTAAAATGTTACTAAAGGCTCAGATTTAGTTTTAAAAAATAATAGTGGTTTTACACAAAGCAGCCCCGATCCTCCTCTTCTCGGGTCCTCCGCTGGCGCTCTTCGCCCCTTCCGCCTGTTGAGTTCAAGCTGCTTGCAATGGGGGAACCCAGGCAGGTGTGCTCCCGAGCTGCTGCTCTGCGTGTCCATTAACACACAGAGCCGTGGCTTGGCCCTCTCCCTCTCTCTCATCTCATTGGCTCAGTGGCTGTGATTGACAATGGCTTCCGCTGCTGTCACAGACAAGGAGGGAGAGTCCCAGGAGAGCCGAGGCTCTCATGCACATCGCTGGATCACGATCGGGCTCAGGTAAGTCTTGGGGGGGGTTCTGCACAGAGAAGTTTTTTTAACTTCATGCATAGCATGCATGAAGGTAAAAAAGCTTGAGCCTTTACAACCACTTTACTTTATATAATAACTTCAATGTTATACACTCTATACTGCACAATTAACTAGGATGGCAAATCCTTTTTATGTACATATAACAATTTTCTTCTCTCCCTCAGAATGTGGATCTCATCATCTCAGTGTGGGACCATGATAAAGTCAATAAAAATGAGCAGATTGGAAAGATATTTTTAGGCTGCCGAGCCTCGGGAAATGCTTTGCGACACTGGTCAGACATGCTTGCACATCCTCGAAGACCCATAGCACAGTGGCACAATCTTCAGGCAGCAGAAGAGGTTGACAAAACGCTGGCACTAAAATCTCATTTAAAACTGCCTATTCCAGGGAGATAGAGCTTGTATCTTGAGGTTCCTGAGTCAGGGTCGCCATGAAAAAATATCAGGGTTACCTGCAACCTAAAATCTGGGCCCCTTTTGTTACTGTTTTGCATATGGTGATTACTGTAGCTTATTATGTTGTAATATGTGTGTAGCAAAATTAAGTCTACACTTGTTCAGCCATACAGCATATAATATAAAGCAGAACCCACCCCACTGGATCATGTGTCTTAGTACACTCTTGATCTGATATCAGCCAGTTTGCAGTATGATGCCCCTTTTAATCCTTGGTAAACGTTTTGCAAAAGGGTACTTTTTTTCCTCACCTTCCTAAAAGAGAAGGAAAACTGCCTTTGCACAGATTTTGGTGCCCATTGCTTTTCTCAAACGTCCAATGGCCACAGCAAGACAGGTCACTCCCATGTCCAGCAGGACTGTTTCTTTACTTCCTTGATAGACATTGTGTAGCAGAAGCCACTTCAATCCCAACTAGTTACTTTGCGCCAGAACTCTCTTTCAACGCCCTTCCAGTCAATTCTCTCTTTCCAGTGTTCCTCGTGGGTGTTTCTGCAATAAAACTGTTTTTTCTGGTCATAGTACAAGCAGGATCCTTGACCCTAATCACCTGGCTGGTTTGTATCTAAACTTTTTCCTGCCTTGCTACAGTGAAGTCACCTATCTCTTGTGGGAGGGATAAAGTATCTCTTCTTTGTAGTTTATACCAGAACATACTGTATCTTAGACATCTGGGTAAATGAATACAAGGAGCCTTTGGCAGGGATACACCGGCCACCCCTTGCCCATTCCAAAAAGTTTCAGCAACAACATTCTATCATCCTCACATCTATTCTTCATGAATTTATCCAGAGTGGCAACTCCATGGTTAAAATGGATAGTTATGCAATCATAACTTATTTCCCTGTTTAAAATATTAACCGGAGTAAACCTGGTATAAGATGCTTCTCTACCAAAAAGTGCACATTTACCCCATTGAGCTAGAATGAATGGCGGCCCTATCATGAACCTTTTATTATACCAAAACATATTAGCTGTTTCTTTATATGTCTCATCTTGCACAAAGTCTGTCTGATATATATATATTTTTTTTTCTGTACATTCATAAATTATATCCGTACAAAATGCAAGTCATGCCATGTCGGCAAATGTTTACAAGTTGGGAAACAGAATGAAGTAAAATATGTTCTATGAGCATTGAAAGAACAATATAAAATATATTTCAAACTTTTGTTCGGAATAAACCAAGATTGAACTTTCCCAATTGTGTAGTGTTAATCTTAATGTTTGTATGTATAACTCTAAAATAATGAAGAATATGTTAGAGAAATAACGTTTCTAACAAATGTTGGAATCATTTTAAATCAAGACCAAAAGATGCCAAAATATGTAATCTGTGATATAGTCCATATATTTTAAAGATGGGGGTTGAATTATAAAAACTTGAGAAAAAATAGAAATAAAAATGTATTTGTTGCCAGTAGCACCCGAATGTATCATCTTTCATGGAGAACTAAACAAAAATTATGATTTGCTGTTATAAGCATTTACTTTACCTAGTTGCATTGTATAGGTGCACCTCGGTTTACAAACGCCTTGGTTAATATAATTTTCGGTTTACGAATGAAATCCATTGAAAATAATGCCTCGGTTTACAATTTTGAGGGGAACTCCCACGCCAAAATTAAAAAACAAATGGCGTGGGGGTCCCTCCCAAAATCCATACCAGACCCCTATCCGAGCATGCAGCCCGGCAGATCAGGAAAGGGGGGGGGAGACGAACGAGCGCCCCCCCCTCCCCTCCTGCACCATACCAGGCCACATGCCCGCAACATGGGGGGGTACTTTGGGGCAGGGGGGTCTCCCCCCCCAAAGCACCTTGTTCCCATGTTGCTGGGGACAAGGGCCTCTTCCCCACAACCCTGGCCGGTGGTTGTGGGGGTCTGCAGGCAGGGGGCTTATCAGAATCTGGAAGCCCCCTTTAATCCCCCCTATGTGAATGAGTATGGGGAACATGGTCCTGCTACTCATTCACAAAAAACAAAAAGTATAGTGTGAAAAAAGACAGGACATGGTCTTTGACAAGTCCTTTATTAAGAGAAAAAACTAAAAGAATATCCCCCCGCAGTAGATCCAAAGTCAATCAGGATGTCTGCCGCAGACCCGAAAAAATAATTTTTAAAAAAATGCTCCGCTCCCAACGATGGCTCCCGCCGTCTGTCTGGTCCGGTGGTTTGACAGTTCATAAATATGTAAGGGGCGGGGCCACCCAGGGACATCACGCACGTGACATCAATGATGATGTCCCCAGGTGGCCCCACCCCTTACATATTTAAGAACTGTCAAACTACCGGAGCAGGCAGATGGCGGGAGCCATCATCGGAAGTGGAGACTTTTTTTTTTTAATTCTTTATTCTGGTCGGAGGCGGCGGCGGACATCGTGATTGACATTGTATCTACTACTATTCAAATGAATAGCTGGCAACATAACAAACTGTCCAAAACAAAAACCTGATGTGCATCATTTTTGGCAACACAGAAAAACTGTTTGGCTTCCATGTGTAGTTTTGGCACTAGGGAATCTTGAATCTGCTGAGCCTACAGGGAGGGGTCCATCTTGCAGCATAGCTCCTACATTATTGGCATCCTAACACCTGCTGCTGGAAAAATCCACCATAAAGGCACCAACAGGCCCATCGTCTTCCTTAAGCACCAAAAATGAGGCTTGGAACAAAAAGTTTCATCACCCAGGAATGACATTACCCTGCACAGATGTGATGCCTAGTGTCCTTCAAAAAAGAAATGGCTAAGGCCATATTCTAACCTGGGAAAACTGCAACTGCCCACCCACAAAACTCCCTGTCAAGAAGGTAAGTCCCCTCCATACAAGGACTTCACTAGACATGAAGAAAAAGAAGGGGTACCCAGGAGGGGTCCTGGAGGGCAAGGTAGCATAGAAGGACCACCAGCAGCAGCAGAAGTATATACAGTCATGGCCGAAATTGTTGGCACCCTTGATATTTCTCCAGGAAATCATGTATTTCTCACGAAACGTATTGCATTAACACATGTTTTGCTATACACATGTTTATTCCCTTTGTGTGTATTGGGACAAAACAAAAAAAGGGAGGAAAGAAAGCAAATTCGACATAATGTCACACAAACCTCCAAAAATGGGCTGGACAAAAGTATTGGCACCCTTTCACAACTGCGGATAAATAAGAATGTTACAAGCATGTGATGCTCCTGTAAACTCACCTGGGGCAAGTAACAGGTGTGGGCAATATAGAAATCACACCTGAAAGCAGATAAAAAGGAGAGACGTTCACTTAACCTTTGCATTGTGTGTCTGTCTGTGCCACACTAAGCATGGACAACAGAAAGAGGAGACGAGAACTGTCTGAGGACCTGAGAACCAAAATTGTGGCAAAATATCAACAATCTCAAGGTTACAAGTCCATCTCCAGAGAACTAGATTTGCCTTTGTCCACAGTGCGCAACATTATCAAGAAGTTTGCAACCCATGGCACTGTAGCTAATCTCCCTGGTCGTGGACGGATGAGGAAAATTGATGAAAGATTGCAACGCAGAATAGTCCGGATGGTGGATAAGCAGCCCCAAACATGTTCCAAAGACATTCAAGCTGTCCTGCAGGCTCAGGGAGCATCAGTGTCAGCGCGAACTATCCGTCGACATTTAAATGAAATGAAACGCTATGGCAGGAGACCCAGGAGGACCCCACTGCTGACACAGAGACATAAAAAAGCAAGACTACAGTTTGCCAAAATGTACTTGAGTAAGCCAAAAGCCTTCTGGGAAAACGTCTTGTGGACAGATGAGACCAAGATAGAGCTTTTCGGTAAAGCACATCATTCTACTGTTTACCGAAAACGGAATGAGGCCTACAAAGAACAAAACAGTACCTACGGTAAAATATGGTGGAGGTTCAATGATGTTTTGGGGTTGTTTTGCTGCCTCTGGCACTGGGTGCCTTGACTGTGTGCAAGGCATCATGAAATCTGAGGATTACCAAAGGATTTTGGGTCGCACTGTAGGGCCCAGTGTCAGAAAGCTGGGTTTGCGTCCAAGATCCTGGGTCTTCCAGCAGGACAATGACCCCAAACATACGTCAAAAAGCACTCAGAAATGGATGGCAAAGAAGCGCTGGAGAGTTCTGAAGTGGCCAGCAATGAGCCCAGATCTAAATCCCATTGAACACCTGTGGAGAGATCTTAAAATTGCTGTTGGGAAAAGGTGTCCTTCCAATAAGAGAGACCTGGAGCTGTTTGCAAAGGAAGAGTGGTCCAAAATTCCGGGTGAGAGGTGTCAGAAGCTTATTGATGGTTATAGGAAGCGACTGATTTCAGTTATGTTTTCCAAAGGGTGTGCAACCAAATATTAAGTTAAGGGTGCCAATACTTTTGTCCAGCCCATTTTTGGGGTTTTGTGTGACATTATGTCATATTTGCTTTTCTGCCTCTGTTTTATATTTGTTCCAATACATACAAAGGGAATAAACATGTGTATAGCAAAACATGTGTTAATGCAATACCTTTTTTGTGTGAAATACTTGATTTTCAGGAAAAATATCAAGGGTGCCAACAATTTCGGCCATGACTGTACAGGGGGTAGAAGAAAGGACAGCCAGAGACTCAAAGGCTTACCTTACCCAGGTCCCAAGCAATGCATCGCCAAATGGAGGGAAAAAAAAACAAGAAATGAGGAAAAGACCCCCTTTTAACATTTGACCTGGTAACATGTTTCCTGTCCAGGTGGTAGAAGTCTCTGTCTCTCCAACTTTCTGCCCTGGAAGACCACTAGGGAAATGTGCAATAATGCAATGCACTGCAGTGGAAAAGTGATTTTCATCTCTATGAATTGCTGCTCCTTCAACTGTCTTCCAGCTCCTACGTAACCACAACAGCATATAAAAAGCCAAACAGATGTTTCGATTTCTCAGAACTACAGCTCTCTGTTACATGGTGCCATAATGCCAACTCTAAAGAAAGCATAGGGCCAAGCAGACTTCAGGTGACCCGTTCCTTCTATTTTCAGGGCCAAGAGTCATCTGTAAGCAGAATAACGGCATAAAAGGACAGTTGTACATTATTCATAGTCGATTATACTTTGTTACATATTATATATAATTTGAGAAAAAATATTCTTCCATAAACCCAATCATAACTGTTCTCTTTAAACATTTGGCTGCACTAAAAGGAATAACTACTGATCCCAGCATGCCCTGCTGTAAGAAAAAAATGTGTGCCGAGAAGATAAACATCAAATGTGCACTGCAGGTAGGAAGAAGACAGACTGTGGGAAATGAGACTGGAGAAGTCAAATGAATGATCTGTAATTGTAATTTAATGATAAATTAGCTATTATATCAAATATGAAGGGGCTGACAAGTTTGGAGTCAGTGGCTGGTAACACAAAGTGGGGTTCACTGCATAAATAAAGAGGACTCCCAAGAAACTAAAAGGTCTCCTGGAGCTTATACAGGTGAAACTCGAAAAATTAGAATATCGTGCAAAAGTTCATTTATTTCAGTAATGCAACTTAACCTCCTTGGCGGTATTCCCGAGTGTAGCTCGGGGTAACATTTCAGTACCAAGAGCGGTAACCCCGAGCTACACTCGGGAATACCATGCGGCGCTGCTCCGGCATTTGTTCTTCACTTACCTTACCCTGCGCTCCCACGATGTGTCCCCTGCAGCTTCCCCGGCCATCTCCTTCGGCGCCGATGCCGGCATCCGGCTTCTGTGTCCTGTTCCTGTGACGTCGGGACGTACGGGCGCCGCCGGCGGCGGGAAATTTAAAAATTTTAAATAATGTCTTTTTTTTTTACATTTTACATAGCAAAACATTGCTGCCTCAACCAATTTCACATACATTTTGTCCCTAGTGCTTTGTCCTGCGCCCCGCCTGCATTTTGTCTGTTCTTTCTGCCTGGAAACTGAGAAACGTCCATGGCGTCCAAAAAGTGTCCCTTTAGGTCAAAAGCAGTTTAGATCAGCTAGAGAACAGCGATAGTAAATCAGAACTACTTGCAGAATTGAGTGATAATGATTTGTGGGGAAATTCGTCATCAGACACTGAAAACGATTTTGCGACTTTGCTCAGCAATGTGCGAACTTGGCGCTATATTTCACATTTCAGTGTTTTTGGTTTGATTATATTATTGAATTAAATGTATTATTATTATATTTAGAGATGAGCGAATCGAAGTAGGCGAAGTGGAATTCGTTTCGAATATTGGAAAATTTTCGATTCGCGCCGAATCCGAAAATTATCATACTTCGGATGCGCGAATCGAAATTTTTCCTAAAATGGCGGCGACATGTGCGGCGACGGAGCGGGGATGTCTGGGAAGGCGCGCAGACAAGGCGCGCTGACCCATAATGCATTCATTAATGACATGTGATCGCATTAGCCAATCAGCAGCCAGCCAGCCAGCACTGTGTAATGGTCGAGCTATAAATGGCGGCCATTTTAGAATTCTCCATTTGCCTCCAGTCATTCAAGAGAGGCAGACCGCTCTGTATTAGGGACAGAGTTAGGGCCACAGAAACGTTACTTAGGGACAGAGAAACGTTACTTAGGGACAGAGAAACATTACTCAGGGACACAGAATCTTTACTGAGGGCCACAGAATCGTTACTTAGGGCCACAGAAACGGTACTTAGGGCCACAGAATTGTTACTCAGGGACAGACAGAATTGTTACTGAGGGCCACAGAACTGTTACTTAGGGCCACAGAAACGTTAGTTAGGGCCACAGAATTGTTACTCAGGGACAGACACAGAATTGTTACTGAGGGCCACAGAATTGTTACTGAGGGCCACAGAACCGTTACTTAGGGCCACAGAATTGTTACTCAGGGCCACAGAATTGTTACTGAGGGCCAAAGAACCGTTACTTAGGGCCACAGAAACGTTACTCAGGGACACAGAATTGTTACTGAGGGCCACAGAACTGTTACTTAGGGCCACAGAATTGTTACTCAGGGACAGACACAGAATTGTTACTGAGGGCCACAGAATTGTTACTGAGGGCCACAGAACCGTTACTTAGGGCCACAGAATTGTTACTCAGGGACACAGAATTGTTACTGAGGGCCACAGAACCGTTACTTAGGGCCACAGAATTGTTACTCAGGAACAGACACAGAATTGTTACTGAGGGCCACAGAATTGTTACTGAGGGCCACAGAACCGTTACTTAGGGCCACAGAAACGTTACTCAGGGCCACAGAATTGTTACTGAGGGCCACAGAACCGTTACTTAGGGCCACAGAAACGTTACTCAGGGACACAGAATTGTTACTGAGGGCCACAGAACCGTTACTTAGGGCCACAGAAACGTTAGTTAGGGCCACAGAATTGTTACTCAGGGACAGACACAGAATTGTTACTGAGGGCCACAGAATTGTTACTGAGGGCCACAGAACCGTTACTTAGGGCCACAGAAACGTTACTCAGGGACACAGAATTGTTACTGAGGGCCACAGAACTGTTACTTAGGGCCACAGAATTGTTACTCAGGGACAGACACAGAATTGTTACTGAGGGCCACAGAATTGTTACTGAGGGCCACAGAACCGTTACTTAGGGCCACAGAATTGTTACTCAGGGACACAGAATTGTTACTGAGGGCCACAGAACCGTTACTTAGGGCCACAGAATTGTTACTCAGGGACAGACACAGAATTGTTACTGAGGGCCACAGAATTGTTACTGAGGGCCACAGAACCGTTACTTAGGGCCACAGAAACGTTACTCAGGGCCACAGAATTGTTACTGAGGGCCACAGAATTGTTACTGAGGGCCACAGAACCGTTACTTAGGGCCACAGAAATGTTACTCAGGGACACAGAATTGTTACTGAGGGCCACAGAACCGTTACTTAGGGCCACAGAATTGTTACTCAGGGACACAGAATTGTTACTGAGGGCCACAGAACCGTTACTTAGGGCCACAGAATTGTTACTCAGGGACAGACACAGAATTGTTACTGAGGGACACAGAATTGTTACTGAGGGCCACAGAACCGTTACTTAGGGCCACAGAATTGTTACTCAGGGACAGACACAGAATTGTTACTGAGGGACACAGAATTGTTACTTAGGGCCACAGAATTGTTACTCAGGGACAGACACAGAATTGTTACTGAGGGACACAGGATTGTTACTGAGGGCCACAGAACCATTACTTAGGGCCACAGAATTGTTACTCAGGGACACAGAATTGTTACTGAGGGCCACAGAACCGTTACTTAGGGCCACAGAATTGTTACTCAGGGACAGACACAGAATTGTTACTGAGGGACACAGAATTGTTACTGAGGGCCACAGAACCGTTACTTAGGGCCACAGAATTGTTACTCAGGGACACAGAATTGTTACTGAGGGCCACAGAACCGTTACTTAGGGCCACAGAATTGTTACTCAGGGACAGACACAGAATTGTTACAGAGGGACACAGAATTGTTACTCAGGGCCACAGAATTGTTACTCAGGGACAGACACAGAATTGTTACTCAGGGACACAGAATTGTTACTCAGGGACACAGAATCGTTGAATTAAAGAGTATGTCAGACAACATGCAGAGGAGTGGCAGAGGAGGCAATGTTTTAGGAGCGAGCAGACGTGGCAGCAGAGGAAGGGGTCGAGGCAGCACTATTCGCAGCCAGAGGCCAGTGCTCCCGGTGTCATCCAGCGGTCGTGTCTCCACCGACAACCCTGCCGTCATCGATTGGTTGGCTCGGTCGTCTTCCTCTTCCCAGGTCACCTCTGACACCTACAGCCAACGGTCGGTGGGTACGTCAGACACAACCGTTAGTTGGCATGAATAAATAAATAATTTGCGCTAGTAAATGTGTATAAATATATAAATATATATAAAGAAATCATCAAATCATAAGTCCAGAAAAAAATATATATATGCCAATACCACAAAAAAAAATATAAAAAAACTTTTAAGTGCAAAAAACTTTTGTGCAAAAAAAGTGTCTAAATATGAAAAATTTCACCAAAAAACCTTGATAATATAATGGCAGATCATCCATAAATATATCTTCAGAAACGGAAACTCTGCAACACACCGATCCTCATCGATCGAAATAACAGGATGAAAAACTTTATAGTTAATCGAAAATCCACTTCTCCAATAGATAAAGGACCACCTTCAAACGTATCCATGGGGGGAAATGCCAAGCACTCGAGAGAAACAGAAAGACTTCATGGTGCAATATTATAAAAACCAATTCCTTTATTAGGTACTCATTGCACTTACTCAAGAGGTGTCCCAGCCGACACCAGCATCAACAGCATAACAGCAATCACATAAACGAGCCTGGCTACTCAGCACATGCGCAGTAGCTGGCAGCCAAAAACGTAATGACGTCACATCAATCAAACTCCGCCCAAAGTTATATAAGTTATATAATTTTGACCATAGGCGCTATTATTAATTTTTCTTATCGTTAGTTGGCATGGCCCGGGACCAAGCTCACTGAAATCACGTGTCCTCTACCTGCCCCTGTCCTTTGGTGTTCCCTCACCAAGCGAAGTATCACATGCTGTGGGCTCAGCCCCACTGTACAGTGAGGAAGAGCTAACAGAGGGCGGTCAGGAACGGGGGGAGACATCCGCCTTTTCAGCAGCCAGGCGAAGAAGTACTGGCGAGGAGAGTGGCTCGGTAGCCGGTCTAGAGACAGGTCTGTCTCCTGACCCAGATGCAGCCGAGGGGGCTAGTAGTGAGGCGGAGACCCTACTTGATGATGAGGAGGTTGATCGCACTTGGCAGCCTCGTCGTCATCAGGCAATTTCTTCCGCATCATCAGGAGAAGAGGGTGGCAGCTTGGCAGCGAGCGAAACAGTCGGTGGGTTGCCCAGGAGGCAGCAGGATCGCAGCAGTGTCAGTGGAGCCAAACGGCCACGGAGTAGAGCACCAGCTCCACTGCAGCCTACCACCACGGCCAGTAGTGGTGCCGGTGTGCACGGAGGAAGCAGCAGTCAGCCAGTGAGGAGTATCGGGGGCAAAGTTTCCTACTCGGCGGTGTGGCAATTTTTCGTCAAGCTGCCCGAGGAAGTAAACGTAGCCGTATGTCGACTATGTGGCCAGAAAGTCAAGCGTGGCCAGGGGGCCCATGTTGGGACTACAGCGTTGCGGCAGCATATGCAGCGTCGCCATTTGGTGGCCTGGGAAAACCGTGATAAAGATACGGCGGTTCTGCCCGCCCCAGCCCCCGCTCCATCACCCGCTCCGTTACTTGCTCCGTCACCCGACGTCAATCGCCCTCCATCAGCCAGTCAAGGCTCCAACACCTCTGCTGAGGGGAGTTGTCGCTCGTTGGCATCTTCCGCTCGTTCAGATGCTCCTTCTCCTGCTACTCCTCTTCACGGATTCCGTCAGCAGTCTTTCTTGGAATCCGTTTCCAAGAGACAACAGTTTGCGAGCACGCACCCGACGGTGCAAAAGCTGAACGTCCTCCTGTCCAAGTTGCTGGTGCTGCAGTCCCTCCCTTTCCAAGTGGTGGACTCAGCACCTTTCCGAGAAATGATGGCTTGTGCCGCGCCGCGGTGGAGAGTGCCAAGCCGTCATTTCTTCGCCAAAAAGGCAGTGCCAGCCCTGCATTCACATGTAGAAGAGATGGTGGGCCAGTCTTTGAGCATGTCGGTCTCTGCCAAAGTGCACGGCAGCGCCGACGCGTGGAGCTGTAACTACGGTCAGGGACAGTACATGTCATTTACGGCCCACTGGGTGAACGTGGTGCCGTCACAGCCGCACCAGCAACTTGGACAGGTCACGCCGCTTTTGCCTCCACGTTTGCACGTCCTTGGTCCACAAAAGATGTCCGCCTCTACCACCTCTTCTTCCGCCGTGTCCTCAGCCGCCACCCCCGTGCCAAGTCCCATTACCCGACCGGCATATCACATGTGCAGGGCGCAATGGTGTCACGCTGTGCTGCACCTGGTATGCCTTGGCGAACGTAGTCACACAGGGGAGGAACTTCTCAGTGTAATGAACAGAGAAATCGACAGATGGCTGTCTCCGCGCAAACTGAAAATCGGAACCATGTTGACCGACAACGGAAAGAACATGGTGTCTGCTCTGCGTCAAGGAAGGTTGTGCCATGCGCCATGCATGGCTCACGTGTTCAATCTGGTTGTCAAGCGGTTCCTAAAATCCACCATCCCACTGCAAGACATCCTTAAAATGTCACGTAAACTTTGCATGCATTTCAGCCATTCCTACACCGCAAAGCACACCCTCCTTGAGCTGCAGCGGCAGAACGGAATTGCACAGCATCGCCTGATCTGCGACGTTGCAACAAGGTGGAATTCAACCCTACACATGTTAGACCGCCTTTACGAACAGCGAAAGGCCATCACCGATTTCCTGATGTTACAAGCGGATAAAGGTACTCCCCTGTGTAACTTTGATGTCAGCCATTGGCAGCTCATGCGTGACACCTGCCGCTTGCTCAGGCCCTTTGAGGAGGCCACGCTATTCGTGAGTCGGCAGGACTATGGGATGAACGACGTCATTCCTCTGTTGCACGTCCTGGAACAAATGCTGTTAACAATGGCTGGTCAGGGTGCGGTAGACGTGGCGCACAGATCTCAACGCCACATGACCCCTGTGGGGGCAGGACAGGAAGAAGAGAAGGAGGTAGAGGAGGACATTTGTGCTCAGGAATTATTGAGTGAAATGGGTAGTTTTTCCACTCAGCGGACAGGAGTGGAGGAGCAGGAGCATGTGGTAGAGGAGGAGGAGGAGGAGACAGAGGACCCAGACGCACCGTGGCAGTATGCTGTGGAGATGGAGGCAGGGAGTCCCTCGCATTCCTTGGCACAAATGGCCCATAGCATGCTCGGTTGCTTGCGTAGCGACAGCCGAATAATAACCATCAGACAGAGGGATGACTTTTGGCTGTCCACCTTGTTGGACCCTCGCTACCGTTCAAAAATGGTGGCCTTTTTCACACCTGCTGAGAGGGAGGCCAAAATAACGTACTATAAAAACCACCTATGTAGTCAGTTGGTCTCTGCCTTTGTGCGTCAACGTCCATCCTCAGACACTGTGGGCCCTGTGCGCTCGCGTTCCGCTGCCATGGCAGCAGGGGAGGGGTGGGGTGGTAGGAGCAGTGGTAGCTCCACCAGCAGCGGCTGCCTCAGTCTGCAGTCGATGATGAGTAGCTTTCTTCACCAGCGCAGTGAGGAAACTACTAACCAGCCGCAGCAGCAGCAGCATCAGGTGGACCTAGAGCAGGACCTCAAACAACAGGCTTGGGCCTACTTGGACAGCACCCTGCCAACCGAGGTAGACAATCCCCTTGACTACTGGGCAACGAAACTTGACCTTTGGCCCCAACTAGCTGAATTTGCCCTTGAAAGGCTGTCATGCCCGGCCAGTAGCGTGGCATCGGAGCGCGTGTTTAGTGCGGCAGGAGGTATTGTAACTCCGCAGAGGACACGACTGTCCACCCAAAGTGTGGAGAGACTCACGTTTGTGAAAATGAATCAGGCGTGGATTAGTCTGGATTTCAAACCACCAGTTCCTGACACAACTGACTAAATCCGCCATGAATCATGCCCCAAACATGTGCCACTTTCAGGTCTCCTCACACTGCTGGTGTGTTGAATTTTTTGACATAGGGTGCTGGCAGATTACGGGCCTCCCATAGCTGCTGCCAGGCCCCTAATCTGCCATGGGCCCTATACCGCCTCCTCATGCTGCTGCCAAGTCCAGAGTCTCTCATGGGTCCCTGTACGGCCTCCCATTGCTGCTGTCTCCATCGCCACACTCTGCCATGTGCCACTTTCAGGTCTCCTCACACACTGCTGGTGTGTTGAATTTTTTGACATAGGGTGCTGGCAGATTACGGGCCTCCTATAGCTGCTGCCAGGCCCCTAATCTGCCATGGGCCCCTATATACCGCCTCCTCATGCTGCTACCAGGTCCAGAGTCTCTCATGGGTCCCTGTACGGCCTCCCATTGCTGCTGTCTCCATCGCCACACTCTGCCATGTGCCACTTTCAGGTCTCCTCACACACTGCTGGTGTGTTCAATTTTTTGACATAGGGTGCTGGCAGATTACGGGCCTCCTATAGCTGCTGCCAGGCCCCTAATCTGCCATGGGCCCCTATATACCGCCTCCTCATGCTGCTGCCAGGTCCAGAGTCTCTCATGGGTCCCTGTACGGCCTCCCATTGCTGCTGTCTCCATCGCCACACTCTGCCATGTGCCACTTTCAGGTCTCCTCACACACTGCTGGTGTGTTCAATTTTTTGACATAGGGTGCTGGCAGATTACGGGCCTCCCATAGCTGCTGCCAGGCCCCTAATCTGCCATGGGCCCCTATATACCGCCTCCTCATGCTGCTGCCAGGTCCAGAGTCTCTCATGTGTCCCTGTACGGCCTCCCATTGCTGCTGTCTCCATCGCCACACTCTGCCATGTGCCACTTTCAGGTCTCCTCACACACTGCTGGTGTGTTGAATTTTTTGACATAGGGTGCTGGCAGATTACGGGCCTCCTATAGCTGCTGCCAGGCCCCTAATCTGCCATGGGCCCCTATATACCGCCTCCTCATGCTGCTGCCAGGTCCAGAGTCTCTCATGGGTCCCTGTACGGCCTCCCATTGCTGCTGTCTCCATCGCCACACTCTGCCATGTGCCACTTTCAGGTCTCCTCACACACTGCTGGTGTGTTCAATTTTTTGATATAGGGTGCTGGCAGATTACGGGCCTCCTATAGCTGCTGCCAGGCCCCTAATCTGCCATGGGCCCCTATATACCGCCTCCTCATGCTGCTGCCAGGTCCAGAGTCTCTCATGGGTCCCTGTACGGCCTCCCATTGCTGCTGTCTCCATCGCCACACTCTGCCATGTGCCACTTTCAGGTCTCCTCACACACTGCTGGTGTGTTCAATTTTTTGACATAGGGTGCTGGCAGATTACGGGCCTCCCATAGCTGCTGCCAGGCCCCTAATCTGCCATGGGCCCCTATATACCGCCTCCTCATGCTGCTGCCAGGTCCAGAGTCTCTCATGGGTCCCTGTACGGCCTCCCATTGCTGCTGTCTCCATCGCCACACTCTGCCATGTGCCACTTTCAGGTCTCCTCACACACTGCTGGTGTGTTCAATTTTTTGACATAGGGTGCTGGCAGATTACGGGCCTCCCATAGCTGCTGCCAGGCCCCTAATCTGCCATGGGCCCCTATACCGCCTCCTCATGCTGCTGCCAAGTCCAGAGTCTCTCATGGGTCCCTGTACGGCCTCCCATTGCTGCTGTCTCCATCGCCACACTCTGCCATGTGCCACTTTCAGGTCTCCTCACACACTGCTGGTGTGTTCAATTTTTTGACATAGGGTGCTGGCAGATTACGGGCCTCCCATAGCTGCTGCCAGGCCCCTAATCTGCCATGGGCCCCTATATACCGCCTCCTCATGCTGCTGCCAGGTCCAGAGTCTCTCATGGGTCCCTGTACGGCCTCCCATTGCTGCTGGCTCCATCGCCACACTCTGCCATGTGCCACTTTCAGGTCTCCTCACACACTGCTGGTGTGTTCAATTTTTTGACATAGGGTGCTGGCAGATTACGGGCCTCCTATAGCTGCTGCCAGGCCCCTAATCTGCCATGGGTCCCTATATACCGCCTCCTCATGCTGCTGCCAGGTCCAGAGTCTCTCATGGGTCCCTGTACGGCCTCCCATTGCTGCTGTCTCCATCGCCACACTCTGCCATGTGCCACTTTCAGGTCTCCTCACACTGCTGGTGTGTTGAATTTTATGACATAGGGTGCTGGCAGATTACGGGCCTCCCGTAGCTGCTGCCAGGCCCCTAATCTGCCATGGGCCCCTATACCGCCTCCTCATGCTGCTGCCAGGTCCACAGTGTCTCATGCCATGTGCCACTTTCAGGTCTCCTCACACTGCTGGTGTGTTGAATTTTTTGACATAGGGTGCTGGCAGATTACGGGCCTCCCATAGCTGCTGCCAGGCCTCTAATCTGCCATGGGCCCCTATACCGCCTCCTCATGCTGCTGCCAAGTCCAGAGTCTCTCATGGGTCCCTGTACGGCCTCCCATTGCTGCTGTCTCCATCGCCACACTCTGCCATGTGCCACTTTCAGGTCTCCTCACACACTGCCGGTGTGTTCAATTTTTTGACATAGGGTGCTGGCAGATTACGGGCCTCCCATTGCTGCTGCCAGGCCCGTAATCTGCCATGGGCCCCCGTACCGACTCCTCATGCTGTGACGTTGCAACAAGGTGGAATTCAACCCTACATATGTTAGACCGCCTTTACGAACAGCAAAAGGCCATCACAGATTTCCTGATGTTAAAAGCGGATAAAGGCACTCCCTGTGTAACTTAGATGTCAGCCATTGGCAGCTCATGCGTGACACCTGCGCTTGCTCAGGCCCTTTGAGGAGGCCACACTATTCGTGAGTCGGCAGGACTATGTGATGAACGACGTCATTCCTCTGTTGCACGTCCTGGAACAAATGCTGTTAATAATGGCTGGTCAGGGTGCGGTAGACGTGGCGCACAGATCTCAACGCCACATGACCCCTGTGGGGGCAGGACAGGAAGAAGAGGAGGAGGTAGAGGAGGACATTGGTGCTCAGGAATTATTGAGTGAAATGGGTGGTTTTTCCACTCAGCGGACAGGAGTGGAGGAGCAGGAGCATCTGGTAGAGGAGGAGGAAGAGGAGACAGAGGACCCAGACGCACCGTGGCAGTATGCTGTGGAGATGGAGGCAGGGAGTCCCTCACATTCCTTGGCACAAATGGCCCATAGCATGCTCGCTTGCTTGCGTACCGACAGCCGAATAATAACCATCAGACAGAGGGATGACTTTTGGCTGTCCACCTTGTTGGACCCTCGCTACCGTTCAAAAATGGTGGCCTTTTTCACACCTGCTGAGAGGGAGGCCAAAATAACGTACTATAAAAACCACCTATGTAGTCAGCTGGTCTCTGCCTGTCTGCGCCAACGTCCATCCTCAGACACTGTGGGCCATGTGCGCTCGCGTTACGCTGCCATGGCAGCAGGGGAGGGGTGGGGTGGTAGGTGCAGTGGCAGCTCCACCAGCAGCAGCTGCCTCAGTCTGCAGTCGATGATGAGTAGCTTTCTTCACCAGCGCAGTGAGGAAACTAATAACCAGCCGCAGCAGCAGCAGCATCAGGTGGACCTGGAGCAGGACCTCAAACAACAGGCTTAGGCCTACTTGGACAGCACCCTGCCAACCGAGGTAGACAATCCCCTTGACTACTGGGCAATGAAACTTGACCTTTGGCCCCAACTAGCTGAATTTGCCCTTGAAAGGCTGTCATGCCCGGCCAGTAGCGTGGCATCGGAGCGCGTGTTTAGTGCGGCAGGAGGTATTGCAACTCCGCGGAGGACACGACTGTCCACCCAAAGTGTGGAGAGACTCACGTTTGTGAAAATGAATCAGGTGTGGATTAGTCTGGATTTCAAACCACCAGTTCCTGACACAACTGACTAAATCCGCCATGAATCATGCCCCAAACATGTGCCACTTTCAGGTCTCCTCACACTGCTGGTGTGTTCCATTTTTTGTCATAGGGTGCTGGCAGATTACGGGCCTCCCATAGCTGCTGCCAGGCCCCTAATCTGCCATGGGCCCCTATACCGCCTCCTCATGCTGCTGCCAAGTCCAGAGTCTCTCATGGGTCCCTGTACGGCCTCCCATTGCTGCTGTCTCCATCGCCACACTCTGCCATGTGCCACTTTCAGGTCTCCTCACACTGCTGGTGTGTTCAATTTTTTGTCATAGGGTGCTGGAAGATTACGGGCCTCCTATAGCTGCTGCCAGGCCCCTAATCTGCCCTGGGCCCCTATACCGCCTCCTCATGCTGCTGCCAGGTCCAGAGTCTCTCATGGGTCCCTGTACGGCCTCCCATTGCTGCTGTCTCCATCGCCACACTCTGCCATGTGCCACTTTCAGGTCTCCTCACACTGCTGGTGTGTTCAATTTTTTGTCATAGGGTGCTGGCAGATTACGGGCCTCCTATAGCTGCTGCCAGGCCCCTAATCTGCCATGGGCCCCTATACCGCCTCTTCATGCTGCTGCCAGGTCCAGAGTCTCTCATGGGTCCCTGTACGGCCTCCCATTGCTGCTGTCTCCATCGCCACACTCTGCCATGTGCCACTTTCAGGTCTCCTCACACACTGCTGGTGTGTTCAATTTTTTGTCATAGGGGGCTGGCAGATTACGGGCCTCCCATAGCTGCTGCCAGGCCCCTAATCTGCCATGGGCCCCTATACCGCCTCCTCATGCTGCTGCCAGGTCCAGAGTCTCTCATGGGTCCCTGTACGGCCTCCCATTGCTGCTGTCTCCATCGCCACACTCTGCCATGTGCCACTTTCAGGTCTCCTCACACACTGCTGGTGTGTTCAATTTTTTGTCATAGGGTGCTGGCAGATTACGGGCCTCCTATAGCTGCTGCCAGGCCCCTAATCTGCCATGGGCCCCTATACCGCCTCCTCATGCTGCTGCCAGGTCCACAGTCTCTCATGGGTCCCTGTACGGCCTCCCATTGCTGCTGTCTCCATCGCCACACTCTGCCATGTGCCACTTTCAGGTCTCCTCACACACTGCTGGTGTGTTCCATTTTTTGTCATAGGGTGCTGGCAGATTACGGGCCTCCCATTGCTGCTGCCAGGCCTGTAATCTGCCATGGGCCCCCGTACCGCCTGGTCACGCTGCTGCTGGGTCCACAGTGTGACATGGGTCCCTGTACCGCCTCCCATTGCTCCCACTCTGCCATGTGCCACTTTCAGGTCTCCTCACACTCCTGCTGGTTTCCATTTTGTCATAGGTTGCTGGCAGATTACAGGCCTCCCATAGGTGCTGCCAGGCCCCAAATCTGCCATGGGCCCCCGTACCGCCTCGTCACGCTGCTGCTGGGTCCACAGTGTGACATGGGTCCCTGTACCGCCTCCCATTGCTCCCACTCTGCCATGTGCCACTTTGAGGTCTCCTCACACTCCTGCTGGTGTCCATTTTGTCATAGGTTGCTGTATGGCCTCCCATTGCTGCTGCCTCCACCGCCACACTGTGGCTCCAAACACTGGTTTTGGCCCCGTGACTGGCCAAATGAGTGAAGTGTGCGGTGATTCTAAGATCGACGGCACTCATCTGCATGTCATACTGACTGACAGTATTATTTCTCTTCCCCAGCAGACTCCAAGGGCATTTAATTTAAAGGTACAGTGTTCTGCACTAATATTAAGTCTCTCTGAAGCCTAGAAACACCCTTTTTTAAGTTAAATTCACAGCGAATATATTCGACTCGAATCGAATATTTTCCACGAATTCGCCGAATCAGTCGAATCGAATTTTTGAATACTTCGCTCATCTCTAATTATATTATTATTTTTTATGATTATTTATTAAATTATAATTTATGATTTTGTGTTTCAAATTTTATCATACCCGGGATGTTTAATAGACTCTTGTTCGGACAGATTTCAGTGAGTTATTCCTAAATATTACAGCCTACAATAAATAAACTACATATTTCCATCCAAAAAAATGGTACCGCTTTCAGCACCAAAAATCTGAAATAATCATACCGCCAGGGAGGTTAAAAGGTGAAACTAATATATGAGATAGACTCATTACATGCAAAGCAAGATAGTTCAAGCCGTGATTTGTCATAATTGTGATGATTATGGCTTACAGCTCATGAAAACCCCAAATCCACAATCTCAGAAAATTAGAATATTCCATGCAATCAATAAAACAAGGATTGTACATAGAACAATATTGAACCTCTGAAAAGTATAAGCATGCATATGTACTCAGTACTTGGTTTGGGCCCCTTTTGCAGCAATTACTGCCTCAATGCGGCGTGGCATGGAAGCTATCAGCCTGTGGCACTGCTGAGGTGTTATGGAAGACCGGGATGCTTCAATAGTGGCCTTCATCTCTTCTGCATTGTTCGGTCTCATGTCTCTCATCTTTCTCTTGGCAATGCCCCATAGATTCTCTATGGGGTTCAGGTCAGGTGAGTTTGCTGGCCAATCAAGCACAGTAATCCCACGGTCATTGAACCAGGTTTTGGTGCTTTTGGCAGTGTGGGCAGGTGCCAAGTCCTGCTGGAAAATGAAGTCAGCATCCCCATAAAGCTTGTCTGCGGAAGGAAGCATGAAGCGCTCCAAAATCTCCTGATAGATGGCTGCGTTGACCCTGGACTTAATGAAGCACAGTGGACCAACACCAGCAGATGACATGGCTCCCCAAATCAACACAGACTGTGGAAACTTCACATTGGACTTCAAGCATCTTGCAGTGTGTGCCTCTCCATTCTTCCTCCATACTCTGGGTCCTTGGTTTCCAAATGAGATGCAAAAGTTGCTCTCATCAGAAAGGAGGACTTTGGACCACTGAGCAACAGACCAGGTCCATTTTTCTTTCGCCCAGGTAAGACGCTTCTGACGTTGTTTGTTGTTCAGGAGCAGCTTGACAAGAGGAATACGACATTTGAAGCCCATGTCCAGGATCCGTCTGTGTGTGGTGGCTCTTGATGCACTGACTCCAGCCTCAGTCCACTCCTTGTGAAAGTCACCAACACTTTTGAATGGCCTTTTCCTGACAATCCTCTCCAGGCTGCGGTCATCCCTGCTGCTTGTGCACCTTTTTCTTCCACACTTTTCCCTTCCACATAACTTTCTATTAATGTGCTTTGATACAGCACTTTGGGAACATCCAACTTCTTTTGCAATTACCTTTTGAGGCTTTCCCTCCTTATGGAGGGTGTCAATGATGGTTTTCTGCACAACTGTCAGGTCAGCAGTCTTTCCCATGATTGTGATTCCTACTGAACCAGACTGAGAGACCATTTAAAGGCTCAGGAACCCTTTGCAGGTGTTATTGCCTAATTATCTGATTAGAGTGGGACACTTTGAGCCGAGAATATTGCACCTTTTCACAATATTCTAATTTTCTGAGATTGTGGATTTGGGGTTTTCATGAGCTGTAAGCCATAATCATCACAATTATGACAAATCATGGCTTGAACTATCTTGCTTTGCATGTAATGAGTCTATCTCATATATTAGTTTCACCTATTAAGTTGCATTACTGAAATAAATGAACTTTTGCACGATATTCTAATTTTTTGAGTTTCACCTGTACATAGTACGTATGCACTAACACAGGTCAGCTCCAATCCACTGGAAAGAAGCACAAGGGCACAATGGGGGATATTCATCAACATGAGTATGAGCGCTGCTGATGGCTTTTTTAAGGACAACACCACTAGCACCTGTGAGGGGTAAATGATGAAAAGGTGTTTCCCCATAGAGGGTTGCGCCCCCCCAGTGGCTGTGATTGACAGTAGCCAATGCTGTGTCTGAGCCAATTATGAGGGAGAGTGCCGTGAGAGCCTCTGCTCTTGTGCACATCGCTGGACTAAGATCGGGCTCAGGTAAGTATAAGGGGTATTGATATGACTTCAGCAGGGTCTCTAGGTCTTTTTGGTGGGGTAATGTAAGTTGGGTGGTCTGATATATCACTGGACATCACAGATTTGCACATTATGGACAAAGTAACCTTCATTAGAGGGTCACCACCGCATACATGCTTGAAACAGGTGAGAGTCAATGGTGAGACTGTATGTTGCAGGTGCAGCTTGATGAAGTTATGTATTTGGAGGAAACAGAAGTCAGAGGGCAGTATCTTGTGGGAAGTTTGCAGATCATTGCAAGTCAATACCTCTCTTGCGTTAAGAGGTCATATATTCAGTACAATCGCATAGCCACTCACCATTGAAATCGCCTAGTTTCTTCCAGGCTTGCATCAAAGGAGGGATTGTGAAGCAAGACGCCAACAGTAAGGGGGAGACAAGTTCCCAAAATACTTCACCAATTCCCACAATTTAGGGAGCGCTTGAGTATTGGGTTATGGTTATGTTTTAGGGCTTCAGGGTGATCCATAATATTGTGTATATTACATTGGGTTGACTGTTAAAAATACCTCAATGCTCACCCACAATGGAGTATTAGCAGTCGCAGGGTAGGCAGCTAAGGGAGCAATTAGTGCTGCAGAGTAACAGTGCTTAATTGGAGGTGCCCCTTGGCTGAAAAGGGATATTCTTAAAGACAAGTTTACAATTTCTCCAGCGCTCAAAAGGAAAGTCACTGCACTGGAATATGTTGTAAGGTGAATGTTTCCTTCAGGACAGTGCCTTAGCAGTGCAGCCCTCAGACAGAGGAATACAACCACAAATTGAAAAAAGAACACACAAGGGGTGCAAACGCCTAGAGCATTACCCAAGGTTTACTGAGAAAAATAAAAAAAGCCAGTTTTATACGCACGAAGGACAGAGATGATATGCATGACACAAATAACCGATGATCGACCAACATGGCAGCAGGCTCCCAACCGCTGGTAGTGTTGGCAATCTGATGCATTACGGGGATGTATCCCCTTCCACAGAGCTCTGAGGAAGAGTATACATCCTCGAAACGTGTCAGCTTGCCAACACTGCCAGCGGTTGGGAGCCTGCTGCCATGTTGGTCGATCATCGGTTATTTGTGTGCGTATAAAGGTGTCCTTTTATGAAATAGAGATCAGCGGTGATCCTGAGTCTCATTAGTGGTTTAGGAAACAGAGATGATCAGTGGAGAACATGTTCTCCGCTGATCATCACAGCACACAGATGGCCAGTGTATGAAGGAGTGATGTCAGCCCTTCACTGGCGATGTGTGCTCCCTCCAGATTCTCCAGCTCAGAGCTGGAGAATCTGAGGAACCCCAAATGAAGCAGCGACAATTTACCGCTGCTTAGTAAAGTGTTTGACTGATCTCTTACTGTAATCTCGTGAGATTATAGCAAAAGCAGCCATTTTCCAGCGTTCAAAGCGTTTGTAGATCGCTTCTCCCTTCATTCGGAGAAGTGATCTACATCGCTTCATAAAAAGGCATTCAGAGGAGAACTCTCTCCTCTGAGAATGTCAGAGAAATGAGCAGTGATCATTTACCACTGCTTGATAATAGGACACAAAATTAGCTTTTTTGATTCTGCTCAATAAATCTTGGGTAATGCGCTAGGCTTTTGCGCCCCCGTGTGTTCTTTTTACATTCTTAGAGACCCTTGGTCTGGAGTCCTGCCATATGAACCTAATACACCAGTCACTGGATATATCTGAAAATACGTGTGGGAACATTAACTGGAAGGGCCAAAAGGGGTACAAAATTATTGAGAGGATCATAATTTTCCGGGCAGTGATCCTCTCTAGCCATGAAATCTAGAATTTTTTTTCCAGGACTCAAGGGTGTTAGATAACTGTGGAAGGAAAGATCCAAAGTTGGCTTCATAAAGGGTGTTATAGGAAGAAGATATATTTCCAGGTGGGGGATGTAGCAATTGTGCATACAGAGATGGACGCGGTCACCCATCTTGCTAAGGATCCTCCATCTTGTATCATTTCTACTCCCAAACCAGCCTCCCTCCAATTTCCCCCCTCCCTCAGGAATGTGGTCTGGATGATGCCAGAGATCACAGACTCAGCGGGAGAGCTTAATGGTTATAAATCCCACTAGCTGGTGCCCGGGTGTCTGTTAGCTTCTCAATCTGAGATATCGTAAAGCCATAAACCAAGTCCTTCACTGAGCTTTAAAGACATTCCAGATAAGCCGTAAAACAGACATCACATTCAAAATCCACTTTCCCCTATGATTTCATATCTTGGAATATGGAAGATTTACAAGGAGACCAGGCATATATTCAGATTGGTCACTTTAATACAAGTCGCCTGATATATTACACCCCCTAGCTGACATCTACAGGAGAGCAGAAAATGATATCTCCTTAACCGTCTCAAGCAGGTATGTCATATTTCATATCTAGACATTCAGCAGATGCTTCTGCATCTTAATCTACTAGTGGCTAGGCTGCTACATGCACCGAGGGTAAGTTATGGGCAGGGGCGGACTGACCATTTGGAAACTCGGGCACTGCCCAAGGGCCTGGGGTCAGTAGGGGGCCCCATGAGATGCCCCTGGTACCTTTTTTCATAGGCTTTTTTGAGTTTGGGCAAGGACACGGGCCCCATGATTCCCTATTGCCCAGGGGCCCCATGAGTTGTCAGTCTGCCCCTGGTTATGGGCCATCATATAAGCTGTGAGGGATTTTGGTTCTAACTGGGGTCTCCGCCTCCAACACCCTCCCCAAATGAGGCGATTGGTTCTCTGCTTCAAGGAGACACCCTGCTGAGTTCCTAGAAAAGCTGTTATGTTTGGAGTTAAGCTAAGCTGAGTTGTGTTGAAGTTTAAGAATCCTCCCTTTTAACATCGGAACCAACTTTGGGAGAAAAGGCCTTTTTGCTCAGGAAACTTGATCTGCTTAACCCAGGACTTTTGGCAAGTACTTCACCTCTCTAAATTTTTTTCTGTTATCTCTTTGCTGGTTTATGCTCTCTGCATATTTATATATATATATATTAGCTACATCTTTTTCTGTAAATATTTTTATTGCACCGTTTTGACCTTTTAGTAATAAATCTTACTTTCTGAAAGTGTTGAACGGTTTCTAAAGCTCTTTAATGCAAACTAAGAATCCCTGGCTCTGAAGAGCGCTACTGTGTGTTTTAAGCGTCTGCATACATCGGTCTGCAGTGACATTGTGTATACAAACGATTATTCAAACATCATAGTGTATTGCTAATATTGCCGAGTTTCCTCTTTCTCTGTACAAAAAGGAGGTGGTGGCAGTGTGAAGGGTTAATTGCGTAATTAACCTGACCCAGTAACAATCGCTCCCAGGCTGCAGGTACACAGATTGTGGTTCATTAGCTGGAAAATCTTTGTGCAGAGTGAAGCTGGGTGTGGCATTGTTACGCGCGTAACAGCGCGGTTTTAGATTGGCTAGTCCTTCGGTCATGAGTTTGGTGAGAAGGGCTGGGGTCTGATGCCGCGATCGTCACAGGGGAGACGATAGGGACAGTTAGCCTGAATGGAATGCAAATGATCTGCTGTGAGGGATATATTTAAAGCCTTAAATACAATGTGGCCTTTTTTAACGTATCTACCTTTAACAGCAGTGTCATATGCTGCAGTACATAAGATGTTTAAAGAGTATCAGCCACTTGAAGGCTATATGCATGTGGAAGGACTTGAAATTGCACTACAAAACTCTTGACAGCAGCACCGAACCAAGAAAAGTCAGCAGCAAAATGCCTCCACTCCTCCTTGTTGCCTATTTGCTGCCACCACATTACCTGCATCCACTGACAGGGAAATAAGTATTACAAGTGGTTCAGAAGCCTTCTCTTGTCCACATCTAGCAGGGTAAACTCATGGAGTCAGAATGAGGGGGTAAGGTGAAGGCTGGAACGTCAGCAGTACTCACAACAATGTCTCCATCAACAACATTCCCCAGCTGCTGGAGTGGAAGAAAAATTGTCCCCAAATCACCCTCATGTCTAGCAGTGGCAGCAGAGTTCGGGAGTGGTGCTCCCAAACTAGCTGGTGAAATCAGCTCATTCCACAGGTTTATGGTCTGTGCTACACAACAGTGGCAGGTACTCATACAATTCTTTTTCACAAAATGCAACCCTTGTCCTCTAACTTCACACTGAGCAGGATGCATCTCTCACTGCACTGTAGACAGCAGGGTACACATGATGGCACGACATGTGGTCAAGTAAACATGGGCTGGGCATACTGCATATTATTATCTGCACACTGGATGAACCTTCTGGCTGCTGGAAGGGATGCAGGACAGGGTGCACCACAAGAGATCCTGGTGCTGCCACGAGTTGGGAAATGGCAGCACAGTCACTAGTCTCCCTATTCCTCAGTGACCAAGCTTTATCCCTGTCAGAATACCACCAAGCGTCCCAGAGCATGCGTAAAGTCCCAGACAAAACACTGCTATGCTGAAGCTTGTATGCAGTTCCCTAGGCCCAGGCCAATATGTGGCTGACCATCGCCAATTTTAGCCAGGCAAGGTGGCATGTAGCAACAGAACAAACCTGCTGGCTGCCCTTTGCCAGGAATAAAAAATTACACAACTTGCCTGGTCCACATCCTTAACTTTCTGGTGTTGCGTTTCTTCTTTTAATACCCTTTTCAAGATCTGCTTTGTTAGGCCAGGAGGGTTTGTGGACACATTTGGCTTTGATATATGGTCATGGTTGACCAGGCAGAAAGGCGTCGCCAACATCAGATGTCTTCCAACTCTTTGATCTGTGACAGCCCCAGGAGTTGTTCCACTGTCTCCATGCTATGAAGGCCACAGCACGATAAATGAGTACCTCTGCAATTATGGTATGAGGACAGGTTCTGGGGAACTTGGCTGGTTTTCTTCCCATCAGTGGCTCATCATCCAGGACACCTGCACCATTTTGGCCCCTTTTAGGGCATTCCTAATCATTTAATGTATGTTATATCAGTAAACCCTGTTATGTACAATGGGGATCTGTTTATCAATGTGTTCATCCCTGATTCACACGTTTCTCATTGGGAATTGTCAGTAAGAGGATTGAGAAACAAACTCCATGGTGTTTTGTTTTGCAAGTTCTCAATGCCCCCTCTATAGAGCAGTAAAGTAGTGGTGTGAAATACTATGGGCCCATTTACACTGTGGACCTTCCCTGCAGTCTACAGGCAATTTGGCAGGGGGTTCTGAAACCTGGCAAGTGTTGTGCAAATACCAGGTCTAAAAGTGTGTGCTGAGCTGAAAGAATCTGTCGAGACTTGGTGGACTAGGGTGCTAGGGCTTCTGTACCATAATGACATCTGCAACATTTGATTAATTGGCAGCCTATTGTTTTCTATGGCTTTTCTGAGTGGTTCATCTGCAGGCAGAATATGAATTAGAAGCACACTCTTCTGCATCCATGCAGTGCAAAGAACAATAAAACCTTCTGCCTGGACTGTCCAGTAAGATCTCTGGTCATTTGCTTCTGGCACTCAGCAATTTTTATTTAACTTATTTTTGGGACACATTTAAACATTGTGTTGTTTCGTTATAATATATTTGCTTTTTGAATCATTACCGATTACCAATGATTTGGGTTTGTAGTTTTGCAACACATAGTTCTTTAATGAAATATCAATCATAGAGCCTCCCCACGGGTGTACTGCATAATGGCAGAAGTGGCAATGTAGAAAAAACAGCCTTTCAGGTAAGTACTTGTATTGAAACATTTTCTTCAAAGTGGAGCAAAAAATGGGGGGATTAATCAAAAATTGAGTTATATGTTATTGTCACTGAGCATTGTCCTCATCAGACAGACAGTCTTGTAGTGAGTGCCATCTATCGATAGCTATTTCTGTGTCTGAACAGCCAATCAGTGCCTTCTTTTTATAAAGGATCTAGCCTTAGCCACAGCAGAGAGACAGCAGGCCATTTGGTCTTTGAATAACAACTATTTTACTGGCAGATTAGGAATAATAGACTACGGGACTTCAAAACAAATATTTTGAAGCACTACTCCAGCCTCTTGAATATTCCCTCTCCCCTCTCTGCTGTGGACCTGTAAACTTTCTTTAATTGACACAAGAACTGCTGTACATCCAGTCTGTATTATATCCAGCCTTATACAATACCATTGGCAGCGCCCCACTTGAATAAACATGTTCCTTGGTCCTCTTGGGGTGTCATCATTTCACAAAGTGCACACTACCTGGACTATGAATGCTTGTATAAGCGAAGCCAGAGAGCATGGACCACAATAATATACTGCCCTGTGTAATGCCAATAAACAGTACCTACATCCATCATCTCTAGTCACACAGCTGCACTGACTTTAAAAATGATAGTAGGCAGAATTAGTACAAAGGCATTGCCAAGGGCAGTCTATCTTCTTTAAGGTCTTCAAACAAGAAAAAGCAAAGATGACTTTACATTGCCAATTAGTTACAACTAATTGGCAATTTACTGTATCATGTAGTGATGTAGGGGTTGGCACGGAGAACCAATGAGCAGGCTGGGCTGGGACCAGGAAATCAACACTCCTGGAAGTGTCAGTTTCTGACCAGACTTCAAAGGATGATTTCTATGTATGAGAGCAGCATTCAACAGAGTAGGTAGTGAGAGAGGTAAGTATTTGCTTTCTTTTACAGGGAAATCTTTTTGGGTAATTTCATCTTAGTGACCTTCTCACTTTAAAGTCCAAGAAGCTTGCAGGGAGCGATACTCTGGATAAGGTCCTGGCACAAATTCTTGGTTAAGAACAAAAGCTGGAGTTAGGCTTTAAAGCTGAACTCCAAGCAAACCGCTAAATTCAGAGACAAAATGCATATATAGGTGCTATCGTAACTGCCAAAGCATTTGGATTTCTCTCCATCCAGGCCTGAGATTTGTAAAGCTCTGCCCCACAGCACAGGCCTGTCCAGCAGGAGAGAGAACCTGATATTTCTCTGCAGTTTCATTTTCACTTGCAGGTCTTCCCCCTTTACCCACCTTGTAACAGGGCCGTAAAAGGAGAAGCAGCACACTGGTGAGCTCATCTGTCCATCATTTTGCTCTCACTTCCTATCAACGTGAATTCAAAATATGTGATCATCTCAGCTGGATGCTGTTGTTGCGATTCAAAGGTTAAAGAAACAACTCTGATCAAATAAGAAAATATTTTTATAGACTGAACCTACAATACTACACATTAATATTATGTTTCATTATTGCTTTTAAGGTTACTCCACAACATATTAGATTATATTTTGACCTTCCCCATCCCCAGCTCTCTTCATGAGGAGTCCTCTTCCTCTTTGTCATATTTTTTTGGCCTGATATTTTTCCGGCTCCGCTTCTTAGACCCGTGAAACCCCAAAGATTCAGATGTTGCCTTTTCTTCAGAACCCTCAGCATCTTCCAATCCATCATCACCCCATGCCCCGGCCTTGTTCTGTTGTCCTGACTGTGCCTCACTTTTCTCACCATCTTTCTGGCTCTTTTTCTGTGGCTTTGTGAACATGATTCTTCCCTCGCCAGAACTGGAGGAATCTTGGTTGTAGGAGCGTGGGTTGGTGGTATCCTTGGAGGCCTCCTTAGCTTCCTTTTGATGCTTTAACTCTGCCAAGAAGTTAAGTGCCGTATTTCGGTTGGCGCGATCACTGGTATCTTGAACATCCTCCAGACTGTACTTTGTCCAGCGCTCTGGGTGGGCTAGATAATCAGGAAGGTGTCTGGCAGGTGCTGAGCGTTTTCTAGTGGTAAAGCTTGAGCTTCCAGTATTTGAAGACGTGGTCGTTTTCTCCCTTTGTTCAGGTGGATTCGATTCAGGAGCTGGAACTACACTAGCACTAGCTCCCTGCTTCCCTTTTGTGTTAAACTGGGAAAGAGGTGAACACTTCTGTACATCTAACAAGGCTCCAAAAATGCCATGACTGCGCTGGGAGAAGCCTACATCTGTTCCTTTCAAGGTGAAAGGCTGCAAAGGAGACTCACGCTTGGCTTCCGGTCTACTGTCTTCTTCGTCATTCTCTTCCTCCTCAGCGCTAACAGATTCCACCTCTGCATCATCTGATAAAGCAGGGTCTGAGTCACTAAGTGACAGGGTGCCAGGATCATGAGGACGCTCAAAGGATAATGCGCTGAAGGGTTTGGGGGAATCATCTTTTTCTGTTGACTCAGACATAGCTCAAATACTGGACGCTGGAGATGGCGCAGCTGCAGAAAAGAGTGTTTTCCACACAGATAGGGATTCAGATACCTGGATGAAAAGAAAATTGTTAACAATTTGATATAGCAATTGCAAACAGAACTGTAAATGTTGCAATAATAAAATATTGTACCATAATTATCTGAATACAGACAAAAATGATATTTTCCAACTGATAGGACTCCTTTTACACTTGTGCGAATTGTCTTGTGACTTTGGACACAATATGTCGAATAACAAGTCGTAGCCCAATGTTTTCGATGGGATCCAGGTCTATGTGACCTAAAGTCGCAGTGACTTTGAAGAGGTTCCTGCACTAATTTGATGCGGCTTGAATGCTAGAGAGAGAAAAGAAGCATTAAAGTGGCATCAAAGCGGCATTAAAAGTTGCAGTGGAAATTGTGCAACTTTGGAGTCGCACAAGTGAGAATGGAGCCTAACTAAGTAGTATAATGAGAGAGTGGTGATCCATGTGCATCTTTGACCAAATAACCCCATTCATTTCTTGATCATTGTGCAAGCCTATAGACCGTGCAGATGTTAGAACATGTGTATGGGCACTTTGTAGTCTCAAAGATCCCTTATTTGTATTCAAAGACATCAGTCACCCAAAAAGGTGCTTACAAAAATAGGCCAGATAGAGAGACAGGGCCAACCATCCATAATGGTATCTGGAGACTCCAAAAACCTGCTACGGCTTAAATGGTATTAAACGCAAAAACAAGAATTTATATTATTGCAGCTTACCAATTCTTAGATGTGATGGCTGCATTAGTCTCCTTTTTAGGCTTTCTTTCTTCTATTTTCATCTGGTGATCTAGCCAGCAACTCTGCTGTTTTTCAGAAGTTCAAGGTCTCCAGCAGAATGTTTCAGTTTACATGGATGAGCCAATCAATTTACCAGTGACAGGGCTGTACCATAGCCAAAATAGGAAGTAAAAGGAAATCCCTCAAAAGTGACCAGAACTAGTGTTCCCATTGGAAGATTTCCACCTAACCCCATCCTGGTGACAACCCAAAATTTGGGATTTTCTTTCACTTTCACAATCGGGGAGAAAAGTAAAATAGCAGAGAGGGCAAATCTCCTTAATGGGGCAACAAACAACAATAAAAACCTCACAGATGTTCTAATCCCTCTCCACTCTAAAACTGAAAAAATACCTATAGTTACACTTTAAATAAATCAGCACAGAGTGAAACATGAAGGTTGCCATTGCTGTACCCAGGCAACAGTTTATCTTTTGTGTGCCGATGAGAATGCAGATTGGGGCTTTTGATGAAACATCTGACCTGCATGCTTTGTCCAGCTCACAGTAAGGTAGTGTAGAGCAGAAAATCATCGTATCCTTGGCAATTCTCTTGTGACAGGCTTAGTTTAGTGGTGGATTTTGATTTGAAAAAAATACCTTGGTACCTAGGGTACCAAATCCTTCCCCATAAAAGCCATACACTGCACTGAAACAGCTGTATGCAGGTTGGAATACATGGCTCTATAACATTAGGCTACATTTGCGCTGTGCACCAACAATTCTGGATGTGCATGTGGCCAACAGGGTATAAACCAATGACTTGCACGGTCATGCTCACTGTCCTGAAATGAGGAATAATCCTTACTTTTGAGATATGTGATGTTATGAGACCTGCGATTAAATTATTTTTCAACCTCTTGCCACTCACATAACACACACAACAAAGACGGTTTGCTGTAATACCCATACACTTCATATAAAGTATGGGGGAGATTTACTAAAACTGGAGGACTTAGAATCTGGTGCAGCTGTGCATGGTAGCCAATCAGCATCTAACATCAGCTTGTTCAATTAAGCTTTGACAATAAAACCTGGAAGCTGATTGGTTTCTATGCAGAGCTGCATCAGGTTTTGAACTCTCCAGATTTAATAAAGTCTCCTCCTGTGTCCATGAGTGGCAGAGGTTTCTCTGCTAACAGCACAATGACTGTGCACTCCCAACACAGAGATCGAACTGTCAAAGACAGGTCCTGGTGTCTAGTAATGATCAGCAGCTGTTGAGACCGCCTCCCGATCATGTGACACTGACGGCCAATCACAATGGTCATGTGATCAGGCAGACCTTTCTGCCCCCTGGACATTATAGCCTAGTTAAAGGGACTCTAGTGGATGGTAAGGGGCTAAGAAAACTTTACGTTGCTACACACTAATTCAGTTGAAGAGCTTTTTGGTTGCCTTAGTCCCTTCTTACCATAAGCTGTAAGGTCATATTAGAACACCTTGCTCATTTATTACAGGAGGTTGTGTTAACGTTCTATATGGCCACCAAGACATGACGTTAGGACAGACAGCAATGAAAATGCTGTAGAGCAGGGAAGGGTAAGAACCTATCAGGTTTTTATCCTTGTACCCCCCACCAATGGAATTAGAGGCAGCCACAAAAACCTGACAGTTCTTATCCTTCCTTAACCTCTTGGTGCCGGCCGAACGCAAATGTGCGGCCTCCCGGTGTCTGCGCCTAGACGCCGAGCGGCCACACATTTGCTTTCTATTAAAAAAAAACAACAAAAAAAAACATATGTGCTTAGAGCGCGCGCCCTGCGCACTCCCAGCACGCATGTCCGGTACTCACAGAAATGTCCCGATCTCTTTTGATCGGGACCTTTCTCGATCATGTGACCGCCGTGATGGCGTCACGTCGGTCACATGACCCTAAACCCCACCCCTCCTCCCGGCTTCTGAAACCCTTAAAGGGCCAGGAGACACGGGCGCCAAGGGGTTAACAAGTTCTTGTCCCATGATAAAAACAAGCATCTCAACTTTACCTTTCACTAAACTTAGATCCCAACATAAGGGACATCCAAAAAGTCAAAAGACAACAATTGTGTATACCTACCTTGTCCTGTGCTTGTGTTAGCTCGCCTTTCTCAGGGTCTGTAAATTCCACTAACAGTCTTAAAGACTTCACCCTGCAATGGAAAGATCACAGAGCAGTTTAGTGTGCAATCTGAGAAACGTTACGTTTACACAGTTGAGGCCCCAAAGCATTCTTCATTATATTATATGTATACAGTATTGTGCAACACTAGCAGTCACTGTCATTGGCAAACCTAATGCTCAGATGCACATTAAACCAACATGCTATGCTTCAAGCGCGGTCAAAAAAAAAAAAAGGACCAGGTTAATTTTTGACTCAAGGATGCAGATTGAGGACCAACTAAAAATGAAGAGGCTGTGTGCACATAGATGTGAATGGGCTTTTTAAGTGGTTGTAAACCTCGGACATGAAATATGAACAAAGCATATCCCACTGTAGACTCTTTCCTAGAACCAAGAGAAAAAAAGGACAAGGGAGGGAGCTCCAACACAAATCATGATTGACAACCTCATCTCTGTTCCTATGTGCTGTGTACAGGGGGGAGGGGGAAGGGAGTGTCCCTTCCCCATTCTGCTCTCCGACCTCTGTTAGAGTGTAATTTCAGCTCTCCACCCCGTTTTCTGACAGCTCAGACAAGATTTATAGATTCTGGACTTTGAACAGAAATAGAGAGAAAGTAGTAGATAAACAGGTACAACTTATATAGGAGGGTTTGTTTCATCTCTGTGTATCACATGAGGCCAGTCACTTCACCGGGTATATGTAAGGGTTCACAAGGGTTCCCCAATCAGCTCACTGAGCTCTGTAGAGTGTAATTTCAGCTCTCTCCGCCCCCTTTTCTGACTGCTCAGCCAGGATTTATAGATTCTGGACTTTGAACAGACGTAGAGAGGAGAAGGTTGAAGATAAACAGGTACAACTTATGTAGGAGGGTTTGTTTCATCTCTGTGTATCACATGAGGCCAGTCACTTCACTGGGTATGTAAGGGTTCAAAAGCAGTCTTTTCTAGGCTTGATGTGTTCAAACGTTTGAAAAATAATGCCTCATTCACAAAGCATTTGAACTCTAGCTGTGGCAGGAATCCCGTAGCTTCCTGTGGCTAGATGTGGTTACGTTTGTCCTCTTCGCCTGTACAAAGCAATGACAGGCTGACAGTAGTCACAGCCATCTGTGGTATGGAGCGATTTCCTGTGGCTAGATGTAGTTACATTTGTCCTCTTAGCCGGTACAAAGCAATGACAGGCTGACAGCAGCCACAGCCATCTGTGGTATGGAGCGATTTCCTGTGGTTACGTTTGTCCTCTTAGCCTATACAAAGCAACGACAGGCTGACATTAGTCACAGCTGTCTGTGGCATGGAGCGATTTCCTGTGGCTACTTTTGTCCTCTTAGCCTGTACAAAGCAATGACAGGCTGACAGTAGTCCCAGCTGTCTGTGGCATGGAGCGATTTCCTGTGGCTACTTTTGTCCTCTTAGCCTGTACAAAGCAATGACAGGCTGACAGTAGTCCCAGCTGTCTGTGGCATGGAGCGATTTCCTGTGGCTAGAGAGAGATGATTGCCTTCGGATGCAAACAGCTTGTGTTCAGAGGTGATCATCTGTCCCTAACTGCAGGCAATCGTCCCATATGTAATTACATGAGAACAGCCAAGGACAGCCTATCATTGCTTGGAACAGACAGCAAGCAGGAGGCCTAAGCTGAAGCCAGGCAATAGGGTATGTTCCAGGGACCTGAATCAATTTGTAACATATTGTGCTCATCAGTAAAATAGAATAGTAACTTCAGCCTCCACTCTGCCCGCACATTTGAAAACATGAACATTGGCTGCTGATGGGCTTTAAAGAGAGCCTGTCACCAAGCCATTCTTCCCATAAGATTCTATGTACATTTAATGAATGTAATTCTTCTGTAAAGGCCTCCCTTCTGCAGACATCCAAGTGCCGACGCTGCTGGTAGATGCCGACACCTTGGAGTTATATCAGTAGCCCCAGCAGACTCCGAGCTCCCACTCAAATCTGTAGGATTCACCTTCGCTCTGTCCTGGCTGCTACATAAAAGGTTATGTAGGGAGGTTATCAGCAGAGGAGCTGGGCCAGCACAGACAGTATTTCAACATTCCCAGAAGAGAATGGCATGCAAGGAAGGTGTGGGGGGGGGGGGGCTGTGCTAGGGAAATGACTTTTCCTGGAGAAATAACATTTTCTAGCAAGTCACATTGCAAACAAAACACACAATTAACCCCTTGATTGCCCTTGATTGCCCCTAGATATTAACCCCTTCCCAGCCAGTGTCATTAATACAATGACAGCGTACAGTATTAGCACTAATCCTTGTATTAGGCTGGCCATAGACAGGTTTGAATCTCAGTCACTTCAGCAGGAACCGACCGAGATTTGAACCATATATGGGCGGCCTGAATGGACCAAGTTGATCGATAAACTTAGGTACAACCAGCCTGCCGGATCCACTTGCAATCAATGCTAGTCGCTGTTATAGCCAGTAGCAATAATCACTGTCTTCTCCAGCCAGGGATGGCTCTCCCACCCACTACTGCCTCCCCACCGGGAGAAGACAATTGCTTGGCAGGAGGGATTGCCCTGTCAGGACTGTCTGTGTTGATGGAGGAATTGTGCAAATCCATGATTGCAGGAAACAAATTCACACCATCTATGGCCTGCCTTAGGCTACTTTCACACCGAGGGGTGTGTGAAGCGTCTTTGCACCTGAAAAGCTCAAGAAAAACGCTTCCCTAGGTATGTGAATGTATATCTATGTATGTTTTCACACTGAGGCGTTGCGTTTGTGGTGCGGTGTAAAAACTTGAGCTTGCAGCATCTTTGGGGCATGTTGGGGCAGTAAAAAAAAAAAAAACCACAAAAACGCCTCTTCCCATTGAAATCAATGGAAAACGCCTGAAACGCGGCTCAAAAATGCTTAAAAAGCGCCTCTAAAACGTGTTTTTGTGCAGTTTTTAAGTCACGTGTCCTTTAAAAATGCTCAAAAAGCGCCTATGCGTTTTTGCGGCGGATCAGTGTGAAAGTAGCCTTAGTGTCGCTATTGATGTCAGTGTCATTCCCTTAGTGCAGTGTTTCTCAACTCCAGTCCTCATGGACCCCAAACAGGTCATGTTTGCAGGATTTCCCTCAGATGAAACAGCTGTGGTAATTACTAAGGCAGTGAAACTGATCAAATCACCTGTGCAAAATAATGGAAATCCTGAAAACATGACCTGTTTGGGGTCCATGAGGACTGGAGTTGAGAAACACTGCCTTAGTGTCAGTGATGTCAGTGATTGATGTCAGTGTCATTACCTTAGTGTACCTCCCAGCCAGCGTCAGCTAGCGCCGGATTGCTCGCCAAATTCTAAGTTGCCATTACAGTATAGTGTCTATAGCTGTATATATACCATACGTTGTAGACGCCATAACTTTCACACAAAACAATATACACTTGTTTGGATTTTTTTTTCTACCAAAGACATGTAACAGAATACATTTTGGCTTCCATTTATGATGATATTCGGGTTTATACATTTTTTATTGGACATGTTTATTAGCAAAAAGTAAAAAATATTGGGTTTTTTTCAAAATGTTTTTTCATTTATATAGTAAATAATAAAAAACCCCGTGGTGATCAGATGCCACCAAAAGAAAGCTCTATTTGTATGAAAAAATGATCGCCTAAATCAGTGTACAGCAACGTTCTACCCAAATAAAATTTGTAGCATTTTTTTCACACAACTAGAGCTTCCTTTTGGTGGTATCTGATCACCACTGGGGTTTTTTTTTTTTTTTGCAAAATAAATGAAAACAGAACAAAAAATAAGAAAAATGCATTTTTCTTTGTTTGTTATGAAAGCTTGCAAATAAATAATCGTTCTTCGTAAATTTTGTCCAAAATGTATTCTGCTTCATAGCCAAATCAGTGTACAGCAACGTTCTACCCAAACAACATTTATAGCATTTTTTTCACACAACTAGAGCTTTCTTTTGCTGTATTTGATCACCACTGGGTTTTTCTTATTATTTTTTGCAAAATATATGAAAAAAAAAAGACCAAAAAAATTTGAAAAAAAAAATGCGTTTTTCTTGGTTTGTTATGAAAGCTTGAAAATAAATAATTGTTCTTCATAAATTTTGTCCAAAATGTATTCTGCTACATTTCTTTGGTGAAAAAAGCCCAAATCAGTGTGCTGTACCGAATCAAACTTTTTAGTGCATTTTTTTCACACAACTAGCTTTGTTTTGGTGGTATTTGATCACCACGGTTTCTTTTTTATTTTTTGCAGAATGAAACAAAAAAAAAAAAAAAAATTGAAAAAAAATGCATTTTTCTTCATTTGTTATGAAAGCGTGCAAATAATCGTTCTTCATAAATTTTGTCCAAACTGTATTCTGCTACATTTCTTTGGTGAAAAAATCCCAAATCAGTGTACAGCGTCGCTGCACCCAACCAACATTTTTATAGCATTTTTTTCACACAACTAGAGCTTGCTTTTGCTGTATTTGATCACCACTGAGTTTTTTTTGTATCTTTTTGCAAAATAAATGAAAAAAAGACCAAATTTTTTTTTTTAAATGTGTTTTTTTTGTTTGCTCTGAAAATTTGCAAATAAATAATTCTTCATAAATTTTGTCCAAAATGTATTCTGCTACACAGCCCAAATCAGGGCACAGCAACACTCTACCCAAACAACATTTATAGCATTTTTTTCACACAACTAGAGCTTTCTTTTGCTGTATTTGATCACCACTGAGTTTTTTTTGCTAAATAAATACCAAAAAATTTGAAACAAATGCGTAAATTTTGTCCAAAATGTATTCTGCTACATAGCCCAAATCAGTGTACAGCAACGCTCTACCCAAACAACATTTATATTTTCACCAAAGAAATGTAGCAGAATACATTTTGGACAAAATTTACAAAGAATGATCATTTATTTGCAAACTTTCATAACAAAGAAAAATGCGTTTTTTTTTAAACATTTGTATTCTTTTTTCGTTTATTTTACCAAAAACATAAAAATATTCAGTGGTGATCAAATGCCACGAGAAGAAAGCTCTAGTTGTGTGAGGACAATGCAGGAAGCCTCATATGGGCGCAGTGTTGTCATTCACTGGCTGACAGCTGAGCATTGTCCGGGGCAGGGATTCGGTGACCGGCACTGAAGGGGTTAATCCCATCCCATGTCCTCTCTCCCAGCACGGAGCGATCAGAGGTCTGCCCTGCCATGTATGATAGACTCTAATGAGGATTATATTGTCATCTCCTGACCACACAGCCCGTACGGGTAATGATCACCTAGAACACAGGCACTGGCCGCAGTCACACCGCACAGGCCTCGGGAATATTCCCCTCCCCCCTCTCTGTACATCCGGGCTCCATCCGCTTCTCTATGGAGGCACTATAGTCCCCTCGGTCCTGTGGGCTCCATCCCGTGTACCGGGACCACTTACAAGCTGCACGTACTTGTATGGATCGCCTTCAGCTCAGCTATAATCGCCTCTCTCTGCTCATCCTCCATACTGCGAGGTCAGAGGTCAGGGGTTAGCCTTCCGGTCCTTCCTACATCTCCCAGCAGGCAGCGCGCTGTCAGCTCTGTGCCGCCATCTCCAGCATTGGGAGCGCCACCTGCTGGCCATCATTGGAAAGAGTTGCAACATTAACAGGAATGAGGGAGAATCCGCCATTGTATACTTGTCTGCAGGTTGTGCAGAGCAGTGCTTCTCAGATGGGTTTTTTTCAGTCAAATCACCTTTAGGTCCCTTTTAAAGGTCCATTCCATTCGGGGTCTCCTGACAGTTTTTCAGGCGGACCTAATGGAAAGGTGCATGTAGCCCTAAGGACAGGCGGTTGTAAAAGGACATACAGTGCCTCAAAAAGTATTCATACCCCTTGACATGTTCCACATTGTGTCATGTTACAGACAAAAATGTAAATGTATTTTATTGGGATTTTATGTGATAGACCAACACAAAGTGGCACATAATTGTGAAGTGGAAGGAAAATGAGAAATGGTTTTCAGAATGGTTTACAACTTAACCACAAGCCTACCGGGCACTTATACCCCCTTCCTGCCCAGGCCGATTTTCAGTTTTCAATGCTGTCGCATTTTGAATGACAATTGCGTGGTCATGCAACACTGTACCCATATGAAATTTTTATAATTTTTTTTCTCACAAATGGAGCTTTCTTTTGGTGGTATGTACTTATCGCTGGGTGGTTTACTTTTTGCGCTATAAACAAAAAAAAGCAAAAAACATGAAAAAAAAAAGTTTCTTTGTTTCTATTATAAAATTTTGCAAACAGGTAATTTTTCTCCTTCACTGATGTGCGTTGATGAGGCTGCACTGATAGGCAGCACTGATGGGCACTGATAGGCGGCACAGGTAAGCGGCACTGATAGGTGATACTGATAGGTGTCACTGATGAGCTGGCACTGATGATGGGTACTGATAGGCAGCACTGACTGGTGGCACTGGTGGGTGGCACTGGTAGGCAATGCTGGGCACTTGTGGGCAGAACTGGCGGGTGGCACTGCTGGGCACCGATCATCAAGGCACTGATCATTAGTGCCCTGATGATCGGTGCCGATCCCCGCTCTGACAACTGCTGCTTCTCAGCAGTACTTTCCTCACGCTCTCACAGCGTGAAGAAAGTGCAGCCGAGAACCGGCAATTGCATTTCCCGGTGATCAGCGTGTCATTGGACACGGCTGATCGTGGTAAAAGGCCTTTTACCACATCATGTGATCAGCTGTGTCTGTAGGACACAGCAATCACGGAGATCGCCGGGTGCGCGCCCCCCCGAGAGCGCATTCTGGGAGGACGTCATATGACAGCCTCCTAGAACTGGCTGGCCACAGTGCAGCCGTCATTCGGCAACTAGGTAATATCTGAAAAGTGTGGCGTGCATTTGTATTCAGCCCCCTTTACTCTGATACCCCTAACTAAAATCTAGTGGAACCAACTGCCTTCAGAAGTCACCTAATTAGTAAATAGAGTCAACCTGTGTGTATATGTGAAAAGTGTGGCATGCATTTGTATTCAGCCCCCGAGTCAATACTTTGTAGAACCATCTTTCACTGCAATTACAGCTGCAAGTCTTTTTGGGGATGTCTCTACCAGCTTTCCACATCTAGAGAGTGACATTTATTCCTATTCTTCTTTACAAAATAGTTCAAGCTCTGTCAGATTGGATGGATTTTCAATTGGATTTAGGCCTGGACTTTGACTGGGCCATTCTAACACATGAATATGCTTTGATCTAAACCATTCCATTGGAGCTCTGACTGTATGTTTAGAGTCGTTGTTCTGCTGGAAGGTGAGCCTCTGCCCCAGTCTCAAATCTTTTGCAGACTCCAACAGGTTTTCTGTATTTGGCTCCATCCATCTTCCCATCAACTCTGACCAGCTTCCCTGTCCCTGCTGAAGAAAAGCATCCCCACAACATGATGCTGCCACCGCCATGTTTCACGGTGGGGATGGTGTGTTCAGAGTGATGTGCAATGTTAGTTTACCGCCACACATAGCGTTTTGGTCTCATCTGACCAGAGCACCTTCTTCCCCTTGTTTGCTGTGTCCCCCACATGGCTTCTCGCAAACTGGACTTCTTGTGGCTTACTTGCAACAATGAACCTTAGATTGTACGCCCCTTGAGGGTTAGGGACTGATGTGAATGTACAATATATGTATGTAGAGCGCTGCGTAAACTGATGGTGCTATATAAGTACCTATAATAAATAGCAATGGCTTTCTTGCCACACTTCCATAAAGGCCAGATTTGTGGAGGGCACGACTAATAGTTGTCCTGTGGACAGATTCTCCCACCTGAGCTGTGGATCTCCGCAGCTCCTCCAGAGTTACCATGGGCCTCTTGGCTGCTTCTCTGATTAATGCTCTCCTTACCCGGCCTGTCAGTTTAGGTGGACGGTCATGTCTTGGTAGGTTTGCAGTTGTGCCATACTCTCTGTTTTCTGATGATGGATTGAACAGTGCTCCGTGAGATGTTCAAAGCTTGGGATTTTTTTTTAATAACCTAACCCTGCTTTAAACTTCTCGACAACTTTATCCCTGACCTGTCTGGTGTGTTCCTTGGCCTTCATTATGCTGTTTGTTCACTAATGTTCTCTAACAAACTTCTGAGGGCTTCACAGAACAACTGTATTTATACTGAGATTAAATTACATACAGATGGACTCTATTTACTAATTAGGAGACTTCTGAAAGCAATTGGTTCCACTAAATTTTAGTTAGGGGTATCAGAGTAAAGGGGGCTGAATACAAATGCATGCCACACTTTTCAGATATTTTATTTGTAAAAAAATTTGAAAACCATTTATCATTTTCCTTCCACTTCAGAATAATGTGCCACTTTGTGTTGGTCTATCACAGGGGTCGGCAAACTTTTTGACTTGAGGGCCGCAATGGGTTCATATATTGGACCCGGGGGCCGGACCAAGAGTAGATGAATGATGTGTATGTGTCATCCATAGTAAGTATAGTAATATTCCCCCATAGTAAGCATAGTAATTAATCCCCCATATAGTAATTCATCCCCCATAGTAATTCATCCCCCATATAGTAATTCATCCCCCATAGTAATTCATCCCCCATAGTAATTCATCCCCCATAGTAATTCATCCCCCATATAGTAATTCATCCCCCATATAGTAATTCATCCCCCATAGTAATTCATCCCCCATAGTAATTCATCCCCCATATAGTAATTCATCCCCCATAGTAATTCATCCTACATAGTAATTCATCCCCCATATAGTAATTCATCCCCCACTGATCATTAGTGCCCTGATGATCGGTGCCGATCCCCGCTCTGACAACTGCTGCTTCTCAGCAGTACTTTCTTCACGCTCTCACAGCGTGAAGAAAGTGCAGCCGAGAACCGGCAATTGCATTTCCCGGTGATCAGCGTGTCATTGGACACGGCTGATCGTGGTAAAAGGCCTTTTACCACATCATGTGATCAGCTGTGTCTGTAGGACACAGCAATCACGGAGATCGCCGGGTGCGCGCCCCCCGGAGAGCGCATTCTGGGAGGACGTCATATGACAGCCTCCTAGAACTGGCTGGCCACAGTGCAGCCGTCATTCGGCAACTAGGTAATATCTGAAAAGTGTGGCGTGCATTTGTATTCAGCCCCCTTTACTCTGATACCCCTAACTAAAATCTAGTGGAACCAACTGCCTTCAGAAGTCACCTAATTAGTAAATAGAGTCAACCTGTGTGTATATGTGAAAAGTGTGGCATGCATTTGTATTCAGCCCCCGAGTCAATACTTTGTAGAACCATCTTTCACTGCAATTACAGCTGCAAGTCTTTTTGGGGATGTCTCTACCAGCTTTCCACATCTAGAGAGTGACATTTATTCCTATTCTTCTTTACAAAATAGTTCAAGCTCTGTCAGATTGGATGGATTTTCAATTGGATTTAGGCCTGGACTTTGACTGGGCCATTCTAACACATGAATATGCTTTGATCTAAACCATTCCATTGGAGCTCTGACTGTATGTTTAGAGTCGTTGTTCTGCTGGAAGGTGAGCCTCTGCCCCAGTCTCAAATCTTTTGCAGACTCCAACAGGTTTTCTGTATTTGGCTCCATCCATCTTCCCATCAACTCTGACCAGCTTCCCTGTCCCTGCTGAAGAAAAGCATCCCCACAACATGATGCTGCCACCGCCATGTTTCACGGTGGGGATGGTGTGTTCAGAGTGATGTGCAATGTTAGTTTACCGCCACACATAGCGTTTTGGTCTCATCTGACCAGAGCACCTTCTTCCCCTTGTTTGCTGTGTCCCCCACATGGCTTCTCGCAAACTGGACTTCTTGTGGCTTACTTGCAACAATGAACCTTAGATTGTACGCCCCTTGAGGGTTAGGGACTGATGTGAATGTACAATATATGTATGTAGAGCGCTGCGTAAACTGATGGTGCTATATAAGTACCTATAATAAATAGCAATGGCTTTCTTGCCACACTTCCATAAAGGCCAGATTTGTGGAGGGCACGACTAATAGTTGTCCTGTGGACAGATTCTCCCACCTGAGCTGTGGATCTCCGCAGCTCCTCCAGAGTTACCATGGGCCTCTTGGCTGCTTCTCTGATTAATGCTCTCCTTACCCGGCCTGTCAGTTTAGGTGGACGGTCATGTCTTGGTAGGTTTGCAGTTGTGCCATACTCTCTGTTTTCTGATGATGGATTGAACAGTGCTCCGTGAGATGTTCAAAGCTTGGGATTTTTTTTTAATAACCTAACCCTGCTTTAAACTTCTCGACAACTTTATCCCTGACCTGTCTGGTGTGTTCCTTGGCCTTCATTATGCTGTTTGTTCACTAATGTTCTCTAACAAACTTCTGAGGGCTTCACAGAACAACTGTATTTATACTGAGATTAAATTACATACAGATGGACTCTATTTACTAATTAGGAGACTTCTGAAAGCAATTGGTTCCACTAAATTTTAGTTAGGGGTATCAGAGTAAAGGGGGCTGAATACAAATGCATGCCACACTTTTCAGATATTTTATTTGTAAAAAAATTTGAAAACCATTTATCATTTTCCTTCCACTTCAGAATAATGTGCCACTTTGTGTTGGTCTATCACAGGGGTCGGCAAACTTTTTGACTTGAGGGCCGCAATGGGTTCATATATTGGACCCGGGGGCCGGACCAAGAGTAGATGAATGATGTGTATGTGTCATCCATAGTAAGTATAGTAATATTCCCCCATAGTAAGCATAGTAATTAATCCCCCATATAGTAATTCATCCCCCATAGTAATTCATCCCCCATATAGTAATTCATCCCCCATAGTAATTCATCCCCCATAGTAATTCATCCCCCATATAGTAATTCATCCCCCATATAGTAATTCATCCCCCATAGTAATTCATCCCCCATATAGTAATTCATCCCCCATAGTAATTCATCCTACATAGTAATTCATCCCCCATATAGTAATTCATCCCCCATATAGTAATTCATCCCCCCTATAGTAATTCATCCCCCATATAGTAATTCATCCCCCCTATAGTAATTCATCCCCCATAGTAATTAATCCCCCATATAGTAATTCATTCCCCATATTAATTCATCCCCCATATTAATTCATCCCTCATATAGTATTTCATCCCCCATAGTACTATTCCCCCCCAAGTAGTAAGTCAAGTCCCCCCTGTGTCAATTTACTTACCTTTGCTCCGCGCGTTCCTCTCGCCGTGTTCCCGCGCCGTTCCGGTCTTCAGGGCAGACTGTGAGAGGAGCCTAGCTCCCCTCACGTTCGTCACACTGCCCCTCCTACACACATCCTGACAGCCAATGTATCCCGCGCCGTTCCGGTCTTCAGGGCGGACTGTGAGAGGAGCCTAGCTCCCCTCACGTTCGTCACGCTGCCCCGCCTACACACATCCTGACAGCCAATGTATCACGCTCCGCGGGCCAGATTAAAAGGTCCGCCGGGCCGTATATGGCCCGCGGGCCGTAGTTTGCCCATTGCTGGTCTATCATATAAAATCCCAATAAAATACATTTATGTTTTTGGTTGTAATGTGACAAAATGTGGAAAATTTCAAGGGGTATGAATACTTTTTCAAGGCACTGTATGTCTGTTTACACCCTCCAACTTCCGGCTCTGATCCAATACAGAGGAAAAAAAAAACAGAAGAGAACTGCGTGGGTTTTTTTTGGTGGAGCAGATGAGAACAGTGGAGTCTACTTGCACACTGCCGTCCATAGAGCTCAGTGGGGTCCGCTATGCATAAACTGAACGGGCATCATGTGACATCCATCCTGCTACGCTCCAATCACCTCACAGATCCCCAGCTGATCAGAGCAAATGCCGCTCCTTTGTGAGGGGCCTTACAATTCACAACAATCTGGAGGCAACCCCTTTCTAAAATGTAAAAAAATTAAACTAATGCAGGCCATACATGGGTCGAATTCTGAACAAATTCTCTTTAAAAAAAACGAAATTTCATGCATTTTGTAATCTGATGGTTGCCACCATTGATTTCAAAATTTGACTAACCAAGCCTTCAATTTCACATCTTGCTACAGAAAAGGATTTTCATGGCCAAGAATTTTCTTTTCTTTCCAGGTCACAGTTCATGGTTGTTTCTTGTTCAATTATATATCTTGCATGATTCTCCGATCATTATTTAGAAATTCATTTGTTTTTAAAAAATTTCCAACATGCCCAATCACTCAAATTCGATGATCACATAAAAATCGGACGTCTCTGTGGCCCTCTAATGGAGCGAAATTTGAAAGAAAATTCTTAGAAAAGATTTTCAAAAGAAAATTCATTCAGAATTCGACCCATGTATGGCCGGATTAATCGTTTTATACAAAGCAGCAACATCCACATACATAGGACACCCAACATTAGAGGGGGTGTCCTCAGGGGTGGACTGACAACTCATGGGGCCCCCAGGCAATAGGGGATCACAGGGCCCCTGTGTCCTTGCCCAAACTCAAAAAAGCCTATGAAAAAGGTACCAGGGGCATCTCATGGGGCCCCCTACTGGCCCTGGGCCTTCGGGCACTGCCCGAGTTTCCAAATGGTCAGTCCGCCCCTGGGTGTCCTAGATACATACTGTGTATCTATGGTGATACTTATAATGTGGGTCAGCAACCAGTAGATCGCGGCCAGGTGACTGGTAGATCACAGTCTGGGTTTTCTGATCCGCCATCTCAAAGCATCAAACAGAGTGCAATGCCAAGGGATTACTTGTAAAGTTGGAGCTGTAGTAGGGCGCAAGAGCCGCATACGTTGATGCCTCCTCTGTAGTGCTGGCTCCTGTCCCATGCAGAGTGATACCAACTGCACTCCACCTCTTATCCCGGCTAGTGGTCTCCAGCAGCAAGAAAGAAGAGATCTTCAGGTCAGTGTGAAGCAATACACTGGGCTTAATAGCATAGGACTGCTTTCACACTGATGTGCTGCGGTCTGCCCACTGCTGGAGTAGTGCAGTGTACCTGCAGCTTTCCTGTGCCTAGCCAAAGAATTCTATTATATGCTGCAGGTTTGATGCAGTTTCTGAAAGAACACCAAAACTCCTGAACGCAGGAGTTTGGGTGTGCTTTCAGAAAATGCACCACACCTGCAAGATATAATAGAAGTCTATAACAAAATGCAACTAACCCAGGAAAGTACTGCACCCGCAATGCATGTAAACCACAGCACGTGTGTGAAAGCAGCTTTATATGGGGCTTAGAGCAGTAAGGGTTTACTACATTTGCAGTTTGGAGGGTGGTAAAACCCCATAGTTAAGACATGTTTTTACCACCCCTGAACCAACTGCACCCCCTTTAGCTGCAGTGGCCAGGGTTGTACACATGTTGCAGCCGCAGAAGGAATTAACATGAACCATTCACGTGTCCTCCTCACCACCTGATTTAAACCCATGATTGCTGTGCAATGCATGCAATTGCGTGATGGTAGTACAGCTATTAAAAACTTAAATCAGGTGTGAGAAGGCGACACTGTGCCGGTGATCTTTGCCTTCTCCCATATTGTTCAGGTCGATCTCTACATCTTTAATGTTGCCTACCCCTGCTGTACCAGACAACACTGACCTGTATATCATATCTGTAGCACTTGGGCTTATGGGATGCTACCAGTTTCTTTTATATATTCTGTAGGGACATGTAACTGCATTGACGCATGGGATTCTGTTCCATTTGCTAATGTGACCCCAGGGCTGGCACAGAGGAGCAGGAAAAGGGCAAACAAGGAGGTCCCCAGGCAAATAGCGCCCCCTTCATCAATCTATGACGTTATCAGTTGTTTATTAAGCCAGTGGCTGGCCCATACAGAGATAGAGCTTTTCTATTGTGCAGCATTACAAACGTGGGTACTGTGTGAAAAATGCAGGCTTGATCTGCCCACTGGCTTGTTGACAATTTTTTGGCAATTTTTTAGGGATTTTGCCAAAGCACCCCTGAAGATCCCAGAAGGCACCCTGGTTGACCTGTACCCATGATCTTGATTTGTTTTTTTAGTGCCCTTTTTGCTGTGTGCTGTGTGCAGGCATACTTTAGAAAGATGCAGCAGCCATATGTCAGCTGTATGTCAAAATCTGACAGGCATACATATGCAAAGAACCAAAAGCACCCTGAAGGGAATCCAAACTGAAGGTGAGAGAATATGGAGCAAGTTTTTATAGCAACCAATCAGCTTCTAGCTTTCATTTTTTTTTTTAAGGCTTAGGCCTGGTTCACACCTGTGCAGGTTGATGCATTCTCCCAGTGCATTTCACAGCTTTTTTTCCCACACGTGTTTAATAGGTTTTTAATGCGTTTTGCTTTTTTAGGAGGTGTTTGTTGTCTTGCGGGAGAAACCAGCAAAAACACAGCACAAATGCATCAAAAGCGCAAGCACTGTGTTTTTTTTAATGTGATTTTGATGCGTTTCCATTGCAGTCTATGGAACTTAAAATGTAACCTGCTGCAGGAATAGACCCTGACCCTTTTCAAAAAATGCACCAGTGGAAAACAGAGATGTGCACATGACCTAGAGGAAACCATGTCAAATGGACTGTAGTGCATTTTTGCAAAATTCAAAACGCATTGAAAAACAAATAGGAGCGTACCAGGCCTCATAGTGGAACAAACAGTAAAATATTGTGAAAAGACAGGCTCTTTAATACTGATGAGACATGCAATGTCTCTTTTGCAATAAAATACACTTACCTGCCTGTTCATAGGCAAGTACAATATACACTGAACTGTGCATGCGTGGGAGTGAGGTCATCCCACACTTGCCAATCAAGATGACTGGAGACCAGCATGTGAAAGAAGCTGGGGAGACTATGCTGATGAGGGACCTCACGGGCTTTGGACTGTTGAAACTCAAAGGGAAGTATTTTTTCCTTTAGATCTACTTTAACTGAACAAGCTGATGATAGAAGCTGATTGGTTGCCATGCACAGCTGCTCCATATTCCATCAGCAACAGTCTTGATACATTCCCCTCACTGGATTGGCGTAAGGCCAGTGTGGTGCCAATATTTAAAAAGAGATCAAAATCTGTACCAAGTAATTATAGACCTGTTAGTCTAGGTTTGAAGATACTAGAGAGTTTAATAAAAGGCCACATAGATGAGTTCTTGCTGGAAAAAATATTTTAAGAAACAAACCGCATGGATTCATGAAAGACAGAAGTTGTCAAACAAATCTGATTTCTTTTTATGAGGGGGTGAGCAAAACCTTGGTCAGAAGGGTGGCGGTGGACGTGGTATACTTGGACAGAAGGGTGGCGGTGGACGTGATATACTTGGACAGAAGGGTGGACGTGGTATACTTGGACAGAGGGGTGGCGGTGGACATGGTATACTTGGACAGAGGGGTGGTGGTGGACGTGGTATACTTGGACAGAAGGGTGGCGGTGGACGTGATATACTTGGACAGAAGGGTGGACGTGGTATACTTGGACAGAGGGGTGGCGGTGGACATGGTATACTTGGACAGAGGGGTGGTGGTGGACGTGGTATACTTGGACAGAGGGGTGGTGGTGGACGTGGTATACTTGGACAGAGGGGTGGCAGTGGACGTGGTATACTTGGACAGAGGGGTGGACGTGGTATACTTGGACAGAGGGGTGGCAGTGGACGTGGTATACTTGGACAGAGGGGTGGACGTGGTATACTTGGACAGAGGGGTGGCGGTGGACATGGTATACTTGGACAGAGGGGTGGCGGTGGACATGGTATACTTGGACAGAGGGGTGGCGGTGGACGTGGTATACTTGGACAGAGGGGTGGCGGTTGACGTGGTATACTTGGATTTTGCAAAAGTGTTTGACGCAGTTCCCCACATGGCTAATGTGTACGGTAAAGTCCATGGGCTTGGAAAATCTGTATGTAAATGGATAGAAAACTGGCTAAAAGACCGAATTCAGAGAGTAGTGGTTAATGATTCATACTCTGAATGGTCTAGGGTTGTCAGTGGTGTACCCCAAGGTTCAGTGTTGGGACCATTACTTTTTAATATATTTATAAACGATATAGGGTCTGGGATTCAAAATCCCATTTCAGTCTTTGCAGATGACACCAAGCTGTGCAGTGGAATAACGTCCTTACAGGATGTCTCCAATTTACAAGCCGACCTCAATGAACTGTTTAATTGGGCAACTATGTGACAAATGAGGTTTAATGTTGATAAATGTAAAGTTATGCACTTGGGGGCTAAGAATATGCATCATCATACATACTAGGGGGGGTACAACTGGGGGGAATCAATGGTGGAGAAGGATCTGAGGGTTCTGGTAGATCACAAGCTTAATAATGGCATGCAATGCCAAGCTGTGGTTTATAAAGCGAGCAAAATCCTCTCTTGTATTAAAAGAGGTATAGACTCCAGAGAGAGAGATATCATATTACCCCGGTACAAATCATTATAAGACCTCATCTGGAATATGCAGTTCAATTTTGGGCACCAATTCACAAAAAGAACATTGGGGAACTGGAGAAAGTACAGAGAAGGGCAACCAAACTGATAAGAGGCATGGAGGAGCTCAGCTATGAGGAAAGATTAGAGGAACTGAATTTATTCTCTCTTGAGAAGAGGATATTAAGGGGGGATATGATCAACATGTATAAATACATCAGTGGTTCATATAGTGAACTCAGTGTAGAGCTATTCACCCTGAGGTCATCACAGAGGACAAGGGGGCACTCTTTATGTCTGGAGGAAAAGAGATTTATTCTCCAAATGCGAAAAGGTTTCTTCACAGTAAGAGCTGTGAAAATGTGGAATAGACTCCCTCAAGAGTTGGTTCTGGCCAACTCAGTGTATTGCTTTAAAAAAGGCCTGGATTCTTTCCTAGATACACAGAATATAACTGGATACTAACATTTATAGGTAAAGTTGATCCAGGGAATATCTGATTGCCTCTCGGGGGATCAGGAAGGAATTTGTTCCCCTGCAGGAGCAAATTGGATCATGCTTTGCTGGGGTTTTTTTTGCCTTCCTCTGGATCAGCTGTGGGTGTAGGATTATAACTTTTTTTTTTTGGCTTTTTTTTTCAGCCAGACTATGTAACCATCAGCATTTTGGTCCATGCACATCCATCAAATTTTGACATAGGGCTGTTTCCATGCAGCTGTGTTCACATCTATAGGCTACCTGCACACAGATCAGGGTGGAAGCAGAAGCTTAAAAAAAAAAAGAAGAAAACAAGGGCTCATGCTCTAAGGCCCCTTTCACATGGTACAGACTGTCTGCTGATTCAGCAGACAGCATGTCTGTGTCCGCGCTGCATAAGCAGAGACACAGCCCACTGTCCTCTGTGTGGTGGGGTGTAAACAAAGCCATCCGTTTACACCTGCCTGCCATCTGATAAGATCTAGCCAGATGGAGGGGAATAGATCACCATCAGTTTGTTTTTAGTGGGTCGAGTTGTATGTAGGCACGATGTGTGTGTTTACAACTACCACTCCATAGAGGAGAATGGAGGTTCCGATCAGGTCCCCCTGTCCTTTTTCAAAAAATTTGTACTCATGCAAGTGCTCCGATACTAAAACTGATACTACTATGCATAGTAGAACATGCTAGAGCCGTCTCATGATGGATATCCTCCATCTTTGTACTCCTCTACAGTAGCATCTGCTCCAGTAAAGCTTAGGGCCTCTCTCTTCCATCTTAGTACACTATTACTCAGTATGCTTTTTACAGTAAATTTGCCTTCTTGCTACAGCCTTGCAGCGACTCAACTTGCCAAGTGCCCTCCATCCTGCTCCTCCCGAGCTCTCAAGCTATTCGTTGCTCCGGACCCTTCCCCTTCAGGCAGACAATAAAATTATGGCGGCTTTGAAGATGCTGTATCCTGGGGCCTCTGCTTTAACCGGGGGGCAACTGGCTGAAATGGACTGGATGAACCAGGAGATCACCACAGGGGTGAGTCCAGACAGAGGTGCAGGGGTGGGGGATATGAAATACAACCTGAAGTGCCACTGATGGGCAAAAATCATGGCAGGATCCCAGAACTCCCGGTCATACCTCCCTGTTAACGCTACTTCTATGACCACCCTTAGGGCTTGTGTTGGCAGGAAAATGCATTATGCTTTCAAGTGCATTCTTGTCAGGACTTGTGTCATTACCTGAGTCACCTACTGGTGGCATTGTTCTTTCCAGAGTCAAAGGGCACAGCTCTGGTGGTCACCAGTGGGTATCTTCCAGCAGCTGGGCTGTCCGAGTAATTATGCTGCACCGGACGTGGGCTGCTGGGAGGTATATAATCCTGTCCTTGACTGAAGTTTAATCCTTCAGTAATCTTCTGTGTTCCTGCTGAGTCTAATCCTTTAACCTGACCCTGAGACCTGCTCCCTGTACCTGGCTCCCTGCTCCCCTTGCCTAGTTTCCTGACCTTATCCAGTGCATGTGTGTTCCATTTTGTATATGGTTAGGTTTGACTTGGGGTTTTTCACAGTCACCTTTATTTATCACATTGTTTAGGATTTACTGATGTTGGATGTCTTTTTTTTTTTTTTTTTTTTTTTTTAAATAAACACCTTACTTTTAACCTTGTTTGGTTCCTGAATCCTTAAAAAAAAAAAAAAAAAAAAAAAAAAAAGGTACAGTCCACCGATCGGATCACCCTTGCTGGATGTCGGTCATATCTCCGACAATTCTGATGCAATTGAGATTTTTCTGAGTTTTATTTTCTTTGCAATCTCACTGACTTGTATTTGGAGAAAAGCCGCTCTAAGGGCTCGTTCACACTTGACTGTTTTACCAACGCTTGCCAAACGCCCCTATAGCATTTGGCAAGCGGTGGTCTGGCGTTTGCGGAGCGTTTTTTAACACTTGGCAAACGCTCCGCATGTGCGGTTTAGCAGCGGTTGCTAGGCGTTTGCCGAGCGTTAAAAAAAGCCCCACAAATTCCTATAATGAAGTTTGAATGGTGTTACCGCTCCGCAAACGCGTCGCAACTGCACACGCCGGCTGGGCATTTGCGGAGCGGCACCATAGACTAGAATAGGAGGCTTCAACACCTCCTGACTTGACCAGAGGCGTCCGTTTTGCCGCGACGCTAATGCTCCCGTTAGAACAGCACCATGTGCTGCAATGTGCAGGATTGTCAGAGGCATTTGGGAAGTGTTTTTACCGCTTCCCAAACGCCTCTCTGCCGCCTGCACACAACGCTATTGTGAACATAGCCTAACACAAAGGGCCATGTATATCACAGGCTGTTGAAATAATTGCCTTCCTCTTGTATCCAAGCAGAGTAAACCAGATTAGGTCTACCTTCCTTTGATGTATGCAGTAATCCTTAAGGCTAGGATCACACCTATGCAGGTTACATTTGAGCAGTTTCTGCATTGCATTTTGCACTGCATTTTTGACACATTTTGCAAAATATTTTCTTGTTACTAGGCAGATTTAAAAATGCATCAAAAATGCACTACATGCTTTTCTGTAGCGTTTCCATTGAAGTCTATAGAACCAAAAATGCAACTTTTTGCATTCAAAAAAGTCCCTGACCCTTTCCAAAAAATGCACCGGGTGAAAAAAACAAAACAGGAGTTTTATTTGTGAAAACGTTCATATCTCTATCTCCCAATATCACCCGCTCAGAAATTTTTTATACCCTTAAACGTGTCTCAAAAACCAAAAAATCATTATCCAAAATAATAGTCCAAAATAGTATTAATGTCCAAAATCTTCAAAGAATCTATAGTGTGTCTAACTCAATTCACCAATCCAGAAAACCTCAAAAAAAAAAAAAAAAAATTAAACTAGAGATAGTGTATTGCCTTCAAATATCATTCAATAAAATGAATTAGTGACACTTGAATCATGCACAAAAAATTATTCAGTGTACACTCCTGACAATGTGGAAAAACACACACACACAAAAAAATAAATAAAAAAAATATATATAAATAAATCCACACAACACTCAGTGAAATTCAACACATCAAAAGTGAAGTGAGCACTCCGTGACACCTCACACTAGTGGGATTAAATGCTATTACCCTCTTGAAATCACAACAAGCATTTCTAGATATGAATTGTGTTTGCTTGTCAGCTTCCAATGCACATCACAGGTGAAGAGAACATTCAGTGATGCCTCACACTAGTGGGATTCAAGGCAATTACCCTCTTGCAGCATAAACCAGCATTTCAGGGTATAGTATTTCCTTGTCAGCTTGCACCATGCATGTATACCCTGTTCAATTTCCCCAATTCCTCATGGAGGTAAAGAAGAGATCCATCAATAGAGTAATAAAAAGGTATCAGACCAAAATTTAATAGAATTCTTACATAGAGGAAATGTTAGATCCGTCAGACCAGTCCCAGCAGTACTTTTTATATTTTTTTTTTACTATATTTGTGAAAAGGTTTATAATAATTTACTTTCAAGGGTGAAAGTGTGACTTTTCTTGGGGTGTTATTGGTGAGAGTTTGTTAGAGATAGAGATATGAACGTGTCCCATAGGAGATCATGTTAAATAGACTGAACTGCGTATCTGCAAAAAACACTCCAGAAAACACTCAGGTGTGAACCTAGGGTAAAACAGGCAGTGCTAAGCTTTTTTACTAAATATATTATATATACACACATATATATATATATATATATATATACACACACACATACATATATATATATACATACAATTTTTTTTTTTCGCAAAACACACCTCTTAATGGACTTTGAAAAGTTAAATGCCTCAAAATGATATTTTACCTATAATAGCAAGAATTACCCCTTAACCCCAGAAATGTAGCCCTGGCGGTGCATGTCAATACTGGTCAGAACCTGAGATAATGTAGTACAGCTTTACTCTGCTGCAGGAGCGGACTGACCATTTGGAAACTCGGGCACCGCCCGAGGGCCTGGGGTCAGTAGGGGGCCCCATGAGATGCCCCTGGTACTTTTTTCATAGGCTTTTTGGAGTTTGGGCAAGGATACAGGGGCCCCCATGATCCCCTATTGCCCGGGGGCCCCATGAGTTGTCAGTCCGCCCCTGCTCTGCTGTGTGTATTCCATGCAAGGTTTTTAGCAGGCAACCCTGCTACTACAACTATATTACACTAGCATATACAACACTTTCTTTAAATTCAGAAAAACAAACATTTTTAAAAAAGGACTGTTTTATTATAAAATAATATTTACACATTACCAAATCATATTTGGTTAACATTTTACTTCACAGTCTCCTAGGCTACTTCCAAATATACATTTTCTTTGGTGGTATTGCTAATGACATCTTTTTGTGCCCTGAGGTTTGGTGGTATGTCCAGTGACATCTTCTGTTACCCCTGAGGCTTGATAAACAACGACGACATCCTTTGTTATTCCCAAGATTTGGTGATACTCACACCTCTGTGGAACGCTCTATCATGCTTAAAAAAAGAAAGAAAAGATTTCAAATTTCAAGCATTTTTTTTTTTTAGTTATGTAATTGTTTATAAATATATTGAGAGAATACAAGGTACCCTGGAAGTGTTCCTGTAATATTAGGCTTATGTAATACAGGGAAGTTCTATCATGGAAAGTTACCTGAGGTCCGCTAGCAGGTTTCTGTAAGGGTGGGGGGATCTGTCATGGGGTAACTCATCATTCTCTTCTGGCATCTCTCTGTGGGATGGAGTAGGGGAAAGTTAGTGGCTCTGCAAAGAGATGTAATAAAGTCTCTGTACAGTGGAAAGCTATTGTATGGGTAGATGAAGGGAATTATCAACTGCCTTTGCAGCCATGGTGCTCATTTTCTTTTGAGGCACTGTATTATCAAATTCATTTTTGAATGTGATCTCAGATGTTGGCATGACTAATTGTTTTAGGATTAGATTTAGGGCGCTAGGGTGACTTTAAAACTGAAGTTTAGCTAAAAAAAAAAAAAGAAAAGTACACGCACACAATCTATATAATGTATTTATTTTTTAAACTTACCTGTAATGAACATGGCACATGATGTGTAGGCTGTTGAATTCTGTAGAAATTCTCACTGCAGGGCTGCCCTGTCCTCTTCCTGTTGCTGAACGTCTGGTGCTGTGGGAGTTAACAGCTTAAGACCTCTGGACTCAGCTGCACTAAAGATGACCCGACACGTCCCCTCCTCCCTCATTGGAAAATGTTCTTTCACAGAATGCATTGCCCTGCCCATAACGCAATCTGTGATTGATGGAAAGAATCCTGTGACTGATCAGACTTTTCCCCATTCACAGATCGTGTTACAGGCAGGGTGATCAGTGAAAGAATTTCTCCATGAAGGAGAGGGCAAGAGGGGGTGTGTCCCGTTGGATAATCATTAGTGCAGCTGAGCTCGGAGACCAGAAGCTGTTAATCCCCCACAGTGTCAGAAGTTTAGCAGCAGGAAGAGGACAGGGCAGCCCTGCAGTACAGACATTTACAGAATCCAATAGCCTACATATCGTGGGGCATACTTTGTTATAGGTAAGTAATGTAAACTGTAGAGAAGAAAAAAAAAAAAATAACCAAACTTCAACTTTAAGGGTGAGGCTTAGGGGTACAGTTAGGTTGAGGGTTAGATTTATGAGCAAGGTTAAGGGTTAGATTTAGGAGTAGGTTCAGATTAATGTATAGGTTTAGGGATTAGTTGAAGGTGAAAAATCTGTGAGGGGTAGCCCTCACCTCCCTAAGCAGTCTTCCATCTATTAAGCTGGCTGGTCCTGTTGTAGCCCACCGGTTCCTGTACTTTCCTATTAGCCACTAAACGTAAATCAGCTTCCTCATAACCAATAGGAAGGAGAGCAGGGTGGGATGAAGGAGGTCAGAGCACAACCAGAAAGCCATCATCTCAATTTGAACCCCAAGTTTTAGAGATACCAAGGCACAATGAAAACTATTGGAGGATGTCAGTTGGCTGCTTTAAGAGGTGAGCCACAAGCATGATTTCTTTGCTTGAAAAGTCTGCATTGAGATACAAATCAAATTCTCAACACCCAAAACAGATTTTCATTGCTTGTGAGATATGTGAGACTTATTCTCACCTAAAGAGAGGCAGACACTGCAGGTTTTCTACTTGCAACACTGAAAATGCACCAGGTTATATTACAGGTAGAGTCATCCACTGAGAAATCAGTTTGAGAAAGGGCATGCTGGATAAAAGAGCAATTCCTTCCAAACAGAGAATGTACACTTTAAAGCTGAACTCTAGGCAAAAACAGGATAAAAAAAAAAAAAAAAAAAAACTATTAAGCAATAAAAGCTTTTGCTGCAATATTCACTTATATAGGGATTTTCCCTGTAGTACTTTTTTCTGCTATTAGATGTCCTCCATCTAATGACCAGCATCATTCAGCCCATTTCTTCTGAGCCCAGATTGTACTGGACACACCCAAGCCTGTGACTGGACAGTGAAAGAAGAAGCAGGGCAGTGATGAGCTCATCTCCCTTTCACACTCTGCTTTCTCCTCCTATCAGCACACTTATTGTCACCACATTAAAGCTGGCCATACATGGGTAGGAAATCGTTCAAAAAACATTTTTGATAAAGATCTGTAGAACTATTGTGTGGTATGCCATCATTGTATCAAATAGTTTTGCACACATGTTGACATTATCAATTGTTGGCGACATAAAATGGTACATTTGTCAATCATACAATCAGCGGAAACAATGTAAAGATTTTTGACCTTGCATGTACTTCCGGGGTAACATTTTCACACGCACATGTGCTGTAGTTTTTTTGAGCCGTTTACACTTGATTCCACTACTAATATTTAGAAAATCGTTTGATTATGCAACAAAATTCTGACATGACTGATCATTCTTTTGGCATAAAACTTTGCATTGAGAATCGAAATGAGCCCACTAACATTTAAGTCGTCCAACGATTGGGCTTATCAAACTTTTTATCAAAACTATTTTCTATCTATGTATGGCCAGCTTAACCAATTGGCTTCTTGTGGCGCTTCTTTCTTTCACACGTCCACCCGCTGTACAGGGACTGCAAAAGTCTGATACCAGGTCAAATTCAGGCACTTAGACTGCTTGCTCTTAAAAATAAATTGTTTGACAGATTACTTACTACAGAGCTGCGTGAATATGTTTCTATATCTGCCTGGAGTTCAACTTTAAGAGTTAGGTTCGTGGTTGATTTTGAGTTTTGGGTTAGATGTAGGTTAAGGGTAACTTGATTGCGAAGTATTAGGTTTTTTGTGATTAATAAATTAATTGGTGCAGAAACAGGAGGTGTCCAAAAAAAAAAAACCCAAACACAACATACTCTTACGGGAAACTTGTCCACTTCTTAAATAAGCTTTAAATAGGAACATTATTTATGTATCATGTTTTTAAGTTGCTTAAGTGCAGCCAAAATAAAAAACAAAAACATAAGCACAAGGGACATGACTTACAGATAGAAGAGGCATTGCACAAGCGAAACATCCTACTGTTAAGCAAAAATTCTTCTCCATTCATTCAACCCCCCCACTGCCGTAATCTTTCAGGGTTGAGTGGGTTAATACAACTTAGGCAGACCTCAAATTGCCTGAGGCAGCCCCTATGCCCACACTTTATGCCCTGCTGCTCAACTCATAGAAGCCATACTAGAGCTTTTATGAGTGAAACAGGATCTATAAATGGAGTACAGGTGGATGATTGAAAGGTCTGCCCCCTCCATTCATAGATAGTTATTCATTCATAGAAGCCGTAGTAATGACTTTGATGAATGGAGGAGCCAAGGGAAGAAAGGGCGGGCATGGTTGGATTCTCTTGATGAGGGCCTGTGACAGCCTTTTAGTTGTATTAACCTCTGCCACATCAGAAGATTACAGTAGCGGTGGGGGGCGGCGTAGACAGAGGAGGATTGCACCTAAAAAGAACAGCACAAGGAACACATCCTAATGACTGTACGTTATGTCCCTTCTGCTAATTTTCCTGTGTTTTTTTTTTTTTCATTTCGCTGCACTTAGGTTTTAAACACTGAGGGTACATATTACTGGTCTGGAAGGTTTTAAACACTGAGGGTACGTATTACTGGTCTGGAACATTTTAGTATAGGCAGGGCTGCTGTTAGAAATCATGGAGCTCCATACAGCCTACATGACAGGGCCCCTCCCCCCCCAGAAAGTGCCAAAATTATATTTTCACTAAAATTACATTCACCAAAATCATTAAGACACAACATAACTCACAAAATTCCTGTGTAAATCTAAAAGCCAAAACTGTATTTAGGTAATAAAAGCTCTGTGTGTGAATCAGGTTTTTGGGCTCATTCACATGGATGCTGTAGCCTGTACAGGGTGAATCAGCGGTTTGTGTGGCTTTTTTTACCTCAAGCGGTGTACAGGAAGCCTATGTTACGGTATGGGGATACAGCAGCTGTACCAACATAGATGCAGGTCCTAATTTGACAGGCGTATGGGTGCAGGTATATGGCCCAAAACAGTGTGTATTCGGGGTCACTCACCCACACCCGCAAACCTGTCAAACTAGGACCTGCAGCTGTATTCGTACAGCCACTTCATCACCACAGAGTAACAGGCCGCTCCGGCCACATGAACAAACCACTCACACAGCCAGAGCACCTCTGAATGAGCCCCTTTTTTTTTTTTCTTTTTTTTTCAACAGCACTGTGGGCTTTGATGAAATATCAGGGGTTAAACAGACCCCTGATGTCTCGCTTTGGAGACAAAAAAGAATGAGGACACAAATCCCCAATCCCCTATCTGCAGCTCAGCTGCACTGAATGAAGAGGAGGCTTCCTGTTCATTCGCAAACTGAAGCGTAGTAAACAAACTTTACTATATTTAAATTATGAAGGAAAACCAAAAGCGGTCGATACCAATCGCTCATAGGGTTCATTCAGGAAAGGAAGAGGTTGGTAAATATGACATTTATGAGTCCCCAGCTCTCCATCCCAAAACCAATTTCCCTGTGTTCCCACAGCAGCTGATAGCCACTTGGACAGAGGAGGAGATGCCAGACACTCCGGGGAGAGGGGGGGCACAGGGAGATCGGATCTCTGGGGAAAGGGTTGGGGGTGATCGGAGCAGTTGCGTGGAAATCCCTGAAACCGATCCCCTATGGCTCCCGCTGCAGTGGCTGACAGCCAGTGGGCGGTAGAGGAAGAAAAGCTGGCTACACTGCATGGGGAGCCACATGAAAATCGGTTTCAAGGACTGCCCCCCCCCCCCCCCCCAACAGTCCACTTCCCTCCTGCTTGTTAGTTGTCCGGGACCATGTGTTGAACTGATTGGACCCAGGCCCCCCAACAGGAACGCTAGTGCTACCCCCTTATCAGCAGGCCTAAGTAATTAATGTATTACATCATGTACAGTATGTGTATGACGTGTGCTACTTCTCTATAGCAATGCATGGTGGAAAATTACCCAAGCTCATTCAGAAGTTGTTCGAGTTTCTTCTCCAGACTTTTGTTCTTTACAGCCTGAGGCACATCGGGTACAAACCAGGCAGCAATAAATTTTATGCATACGGCCACATGCTAAAATTGTACAAAGAAAAACAGCATAAGAACACAAAAAATTGACAAATTTAATATGCTAAAAATACATGAATACCAAGCCTCATGTAACAATGAGAACATTTACAACTGTGGTCACCCACATTTTTAAACAATTATTATTAGACCTGGTTTACACTTGCTTCAAATTGTAGTAGTAAAGCCGCATTTTTAAAGGGCTCCAAAACACAAAGAAAAGCACCTGTCATTAAATAAAATGGTTTGCTTACAATGCTGTACACACAGGTGAGTTTGCGCTGCTTTGTTGTGCATCAAAAGTTTTTCCCCTTGTCACTTTTATCATGCTTTGCTGCATTTCAAAATCCCCCATAAAAGTCTGAATAAGCGCCCTTCAACTGCTGCAGGTGCTGTTGGGGAGCACTATCAGAGTTAGCTTTGCTTTGTTTTGGAGGTATGAGATAATCCCAGGATGCAAAAAGGAAAGACATCATCAGCAGTCACTTCCAGTTCATCTATATATACTGAATACACACCAAAAGTGTCTGCTGCAAACATCACATCAGTTGTGCAGCAAGGAGGTGACCAGGGATTGGACCGGACCATTTAGCAAACAGCACATGTGGTGCACAACATGGGATTGCTATAGTGGAAGGTGAGCAGGGACTGGAGAGAAAGGACTGAGTAGCAGAGGACCAGCAGGGCAGGGGGACTAGAGCGGGAGAAACTGGCAGATGTCATATGTGGTGCACAGCATGGGAGCAATATAGCCATTAGGAGAGAGAGAGAGAGAAAGAGAGAGAGAGAGAGAAAGAGAAAGAGAGAAAGAGAGAGAGAGAGAGAGAAAGAGAGAAAGAGAGAAAGAGAGAAGAGAGAGAAAGAGAGAAAGAGAGAAAGAGAGAAAGAGAGAAAGAGAGAAAGAGAGAAAGAGAGAAAGAGAAAGAGAAAGAGAAAGAGAAAGAGAAAGAGAAAGAGAGAGAGAGAGAGAGAGAGAGAGAGAGAGAGAGAGAGAGAGAGAGAGAGAGAGAGAGAGAGAGAGAGAGGACTGAGCGACAGAATCAGCAGGGCTGAGGGTAAACCACACAGGGCATTTGCCAAGCTTCATTAACACTGGGGGCAGCACAGTGGCTAAATGGTTAGCACTTCCACGTGGCAGTACTAGGGTCGTTGGTTTGAATCCCAACCACGGCATCATCTGCCTAGAGTTTGCATGTTTTCCCTGTGTCTGCATGGGTTTCCTTCGGTTTCCTCCCACACTCCAAAGACATGCGGGTAGGTTAATTGGTTCCTGTCTAAATTGGCCCTAGTATGTGTATGTAAGAATGTCTGTTATGGACCTTAGGTTGTACACCCCTTGAGGGTTAGGGACTGATGTGAATGTACAATATATATGTAAAGTGCTGCGTAAATTGACGGCGCACTATAAGTACCTGTAATAATAATACTTAAAGTGTTACTAAACCCCGAACCCTACATTCACCATATCTGGTCTCCCACAGTACACAGAACATGGAAATGCTAAATATCTTTTTTCATCAGCAGCTAGAGCAGTCTTGTGACTGCTATCTGTGTCCAGCCGAGCACATGTTAAAGCTTTTGGTAGGACTTTTCATTCTGCTCTAGGAGGATGCAGACCCCCTGACCTCTGTACAGTGCCGATTACATTCACTCACCCATAAAAAAAAAACCCTCTCTAGCAATACACACCAAACAGAGCATGTGCAGAGTGTCTCCACACAATATGTCTTATCAGGAGATAAGAGGGAGGCACTGGAAGAAGGGGAAGATCAGAAGTCAGGATCAAGCAGCATTTTTAAACAATGTATTAACCCCTTAGGTTCCACAGTGAGTATAGCAAGCATGTTTTACTGCATATACAGACTGATTTTACTGTTGTGGGTTTAGTAACACTTTAGAAAACATAAAAAAATGGATGGTAAAGTGATAGGTGCTTTCATGTGTTCTACTAATCAATGCAAGTGTAAATGTGCCCTTAAGGTTTTTTTAAGCTGACCGTGCACTTTTTTCCTCCTCTTTGTATGTGTACATGGAACGGTTTAAATTTCATAACCGCCCTTTATAGCTCTGTATGGATTAACCTTCCTTCATCCCCATAGATTATACTGATATCTATGCTGTTTTTTTTTTTGCCCATTCCATTGTTGATATTCTTATTATTTTCTTGTTATGTATTGTTTACTTTGATATAAAATTCAATAAAGACAAATTTGCCTTTAAATTTCATAACCGACATTACTCAGTTACAATTACAGTTTTTGAATCTGTTAGAAATAGTACCAGATCAGATCACAGGCGTTTTGTTACTCCACGGAACACAGGATTTAACAGTTTCAAAAGTGTACGTTTCAGGAATTCCAGGAATGACAACTGTCACATTTGCTTGTGCCCTAAAACAAAATTTGTCAAAACCATCAAATGGCTGGAGTCACAACGGTTTGATCTGCAGCTACCATGGTGCTGCACATGTGATCAGAGGTTAAGATTGCATTTTCCTTGGCTAAAAAGAATAGGTGGGTTTATTTCTGCTTTAAATCTTTCTCAAGGTGACACCAAGGTAATGGGATTTCCTCCTTATCACAGACAGGGTGCAACAGCCTGAAAGGTCCAATAATCAAATGATCTCATCAGCCAAGAGAGCTCATAATGTAGGCCAGCAATGTTACTACTAAGAGGCAGTAGCTTAAGCAGGCCATATACTAGTAGATATTCAAACAACCTCCTGTACAAAATAAAAAAAAAAAATATTGATTTTGAAATGCGTTGCCTTTTCTAAAAGAAGCACACACACAATTAGGCCTCATTCACATGGGCGTACTCAAGCATACACCCGTGCGAGGGCCAAGTTTGCCTGCACGGGAATGCACAGGTGTTCCTGCGCATCCCCGTGCATTTATTCCGACTAATGTAAGTTGAGAAACAGTGGCAGCACAGACAGCTGCTGGTCCCAATTTCACATCTGTGCAAGTGCCTGTCCCCAAACGCACACTATCAAATTGGGAGAAATGGCTTTGTCTGTGCAGCTGCTTCATCCCAAGTGAAATGAATGGGACATTTGTGCATCCCCATGTGGGCAAACAGAGCCTTCACACATATGCTTAACTACGGTTTGTCAGTAATGCTTTATTGAATCCCTTTATCTTGTGTCATACAGTATGGAGAAGGTTCTTGTTGAATTTCTAAATTTTCTGGTGGTAGTTCCCTTTAACTACTTATGCCAAATTCAGGTAAGTATTTGTGCCCATTTTGGTAACTTAACCAACAAATGTGACAAATTCAGGTAATTCTTAAATCCGCCACTTTAAGAACCTTTTGCTATGGCTGTTATGGATTAAGAAATAACACCAGTTTGCAGATTGGGAAAATGAGAAATGGCATCTCTCTGTATGCCTCAGCGCTGTTCTTTATTAAAGTGGGGCATGGCTGTGCTGGGTAGCCATCACAAAATGTACCGCTGCCCACACAGTGCTCTGTTCAGTACCCCATTCAGCTGTTGGCTGGCAGATTCCTGGGCAGAAAGCTAAAAGTAATGGGGCAGGGGATACGGATGATTTCATTACCCAAATTTGGGTAAAATTTACCAAAATTTGAGTAACTTTAAAATTCTATGGAAGATAATTCTGATACATTGTTGGTATTCTTCAGCTTACATTTTGGCATTTCTGGTTCAAAAATCAGTATAAATTCACAATAAAACACATATAATGTAATGTTACTCACTTCAAATACAATGACAAACACAAGTCTAGCAGCAAAGATATGCCAGAACTGTACAGAGTAACTGTATTCATTATCGGTATTACGGTAATCACGGTACCTGCACAAAGAGCAACAAGGAGTTTGCATCAGCAGATATATATGCAAGGTAGCAGAACAGAGCAATTAGACAAAAAAAAAAGTGACTTTTTTCCCTTAATATTAAAATGATACTGGACCATCGCTAGCATAGTTACCTGCACACAGTGGTATTTGGGTAAATCAGTGGTGAGACTTGGGTCAGTTTCTCAAAGTCGTCAGTACGAAAGGTCGACAGACTCTGATTGATATATCCTGTGAGACAACTGAGAGAAAAACAGTTTAGAGGTCACACACTGATCTCTTCTTTATCTAGAAATGACCACACATAGGACTCTGTACCATAAAGTGTATCCAAGCCTACAAATGTAATATATTGCAGCTTAGATGTGGTACTTGCAAAAGTTGACTTGGTTTCATTTTTTTACTTTCACCTGGTGATCCTGCCAGTAACACATTTGTAGTCCTAGGCCAGTGGTAGTCAACTTACTACAAAGGCAGGGCCTATCACCACCAAAGGGCCGCACATCATTTTCTGTGAATGTAATGCTACAGAAAGCTGACTGACTGCAGACATGCTACAAGAGATGGTCAGAGACTGCAGACATGCTACAAGAGATTGCCAGAGACTGCAAATATGATACAGGAGATGGTCAGACTGCAGTCTCTGACCATCTCCAGTATCATATTTGCAAACACGTTAATTGTCTAAGGACATGCTTCAGGACAGTTATGGCCCCTTTTATGAATCAATGTTCTCTATAGACTCTTTAAAACTATTTTTACCATTTATCTTAGCAAGAGCAATAACAGGATCAGAGGGGGGGAAACAAAAAACAAAAACAAAAAAAAAAACATACAAGGGGGTTGACAGCACAGTAAAAAGCAAGATTGTTGGAAAGAAATAAACCAAACTATTTACCTAATAAGATCCAGTCGAAATAAAATATATTTGTTTTTCATTTCCCTGACCTAAGTATGAGAACACAGAGTAATATCTACAAAGGCCACAAGGGCTGCAGAAAAAAAGCCACTGGGCCACAGGTGGCCACTAAATGGTAGGTTGGGCATCGGTGTAATAGGGTGATTGTGATCTAGGGTGACAACACTACTTCTCCATAGATATGGTACACTGAGCACTGAGTTGTAGGATTACAGAAGACCTCCTCCTCTCCATACTATAGAGAACCAGTGCCCTGTAGTTCACAGAGCTGAACTGATAGGGCAAAAGAGCAATGCTTGAGAGGGCAAAAGAGCAATGCTTGAGATAACATTGCAGAGTGCACAGGTACAGTACTGGATTTCTGGCAGGATCAAAATGTATTTATTTGCACTTCTCAAAACAGATAGCAAAATTATTTCAAAAGGTATATTTAAAGCTGGATTCCAGGAATTCTGTTTTTGCATAGTTACATTGGGCCAGCTTGACTTGATGCAAGTATGCATATCTAATAAAAAGCACTCTCTCTCCAGCACATCAAAAAGGGGTGAATGCCAGGAAAAGGCCAGGGAGTCCAATGAGTTGATAGCCTATGGATACATTCTTGGTGGTGCAGCCCTCCTCAGACTGGGAAATCATCTAAAACTGGAAAGGAAGCACACAGGTGGTGCAAATACCTAGTATATTATCCAAGATTTATTAGAAAAGAAAAAGACAAAAAACACTCACAAAATGAAGTACATACAAAAGCCTAAACACCACAATGATGGCAGAGTGTCAGACTGGTGGTGCACATCTGTGGGGCATCCTCAAATGGAAGTTGGAGGAGCGCAAGGTTTCTAACCAGGGGCAGACTGACCATTTGGAAACTTAGGCACTGCCCGAGGGCCCAGGGTCAGTAGGGGGCCCCATGAGATGCCCCTGGTACCTTTTTCATAGGCTTTTTTGAGTTTGGGCAAGGTCACAGGGGCCCCATGATCCCCTATTGCCTGGGGGCCCCATGAGTTGTCAGTCCGCCCCTATTTCTAACATCTACCAGCTCCATGATGTCGTCATGGAGGAGTGGAAGAGGACTCCAGTGGCAACCTGTGAAGCTCTGGTTAACTCCATGCCCAAGAGAGTTAAGGCAGTGCTGGAAAATAATGGTGGCCACAAAAAAATATTACATCGAGTATTCACCGGCTGGGACTCGGTGATTGACAGCCGCAGCTGGCGACCCAGGTAGGGTGCGGAAATGTAAAATCACGTATATATACACATACACACGTGATTTTGCGTGTCATGCAACATTATACCCATATGAAATTATCTTTTTTTTCCCCTCACAAATAGAGCTTTCTTTTGGTGGTATTTACTCGCTGATGGGTGTTTTACTTTTTGTGCTATAAACAAAAAAAAAAAAAAAAGAGCAAAACATTTGAAAAAAAAGGTTTTATTTCTATTATGTTTGAGGTGATTGTAGCCGTATTAGTGCATTTGCAACAGAAACAATCAAGTACTGTCCGTGATACTTTCTTCTGCAAATAAAAAAAAGTGCAAATTAAAGTATCACGGACAGTACTCAATTATTTCTGTTTCTATTATAAAATTTTGCAAACAGGTAAATTTTTCTCCTTTACTGATGTGCATTGATGAGGCTGCACTGACTGGCGTCACTGCTGGGCAGCATTGACTAGCGCCACTGACTGGCACAGGTGGGCGCCACTGCCGGGCACCGATCATCAGGGCACTGATCATCAGTGCCTTGATTATCGGTGCCGATCCCTGCTCTGACGACTGCTAGTTCTCGGCAATACTTTCCTCATGCTCTGACAGCGTGAGGAAAGTGCAGCAGAGAACCGGCAATTGCATTTCCCAGTGATCAGCGTGTCGTTGGACATGGCTGATCACGTGGTAAAACGCCGCTGTGATTGGCCTTTAACCACATCACGTGATCAGCTGTGTCCATAGGACACAGCGATCATGGAGATCGCCAGGGGCGCGCAGGAGAGCGCGTTCTGGGAGTACGTCATATGTCGGCAACTAGTTAAGGACATTATCTAATCTTCAGGATAAGCTATGTTGGAGTCCTTGCTTGAATCAAACAAACAATGGACTTCAGCTTAAGGCCGTAGTAGTAGCAGTCATAGTAGTAGTAGTAGTACTTTAGAGCCCCAGAGCAGGGTCTCTTTAAAAAGGTAGGACAGATGGACAAAGCCCTTCAGGACACCAGCTGGTGTTCCCTTTGCTAGACCTCCAGCTGACTCCCTAGCACCAGAGGGGGGTTAAACAGCACAGTCTATCGAAGATGCTTTAGGGATGTCTGTACTCACAAGGCCCAATAGCAACTGGATGCCTTCCTGATACTAGACCAGATCTTCAGTAGACTGCCCCTCAATCAACATAGCAGAACCCGGGTCCCAGCATTCAGGCCCTCAGGTTGCATGGCAGTAGTTGCCTGAGAGGGCAACATGCCCTCTCCCATGCCCTGGGAGAGGGCAACATGCCCTCTCCCAGGCTTGGACAATCCTGTACAGGAAAGTCCCATAACTCTGTGCTTACTGAATAAACACAGTTACCCAGCATGCCATCAAAGCCAGTCCCTCTGGGATAGGCTGGGGCTGTATTAATATTCATGCTGCCATCTGCATAACTCCACACCTGTTCTCCAGAAACTTCCAAAGCTTCCCGAATGCAGAGGGAGCTAATAAACCAGACTGGCAGCAGCTAAGCACACAGAGCAGACCTAACTAAATGATCACAGCTCACCAAGTACAGTGAGCCAACTATGCTTTTACCTACCAAATAATTCAGTCGCACTGACGACAGTGTGACACTAAATTTACTCATCAAACCACAAACTAAAGCCAACTAGCTAAACCTAGCACCTACCTAGGACGATGCTGAAATGCTGAAAATGGTACAACAGCAGCAATTCAGTTTCTAAAAGGCTTTGTGATAGCTAAGTAGTTAGCTTTTTTTGATTCTTGACCTATTGGTGTGGGGCTCTCGGCAGAATTCCAACCAATAATGCCATCTATGCAGACTTGGCATGTTCTCCCCATAGTTGCAAGTTCCTCCAGGTGTTCTAGTTTATTGCCACAATCCAAATCCATAAAGCTATTTGACTGGCTTTTCACTTAAATTAACCAGGGTTAGAGAGTGTGTGGCTGTAAGTGTAAGGAAATGTTTTAAGCAAGAACCTCTACAAACAGATCAATGTCCTAGTAAAACATGCTGCAGCACAAATAGAACAAAAGATAACCTATTCAATCCCTATTATCTATATCCATGTTTTTTTTTTTTGTTTTTTTTAAAACTTCACATCTTACTCAATTTCTGCGTCTCCATTTGCGCAGGGTCCATATTTGTATCTGTATACAAGCCGAGGAATGAAGTCAGATGTGATGGCTATGATTAGGCCATTCGTAATAACGGCCAAAACTCCTACTCCTTCAAGGACCTGCAGCCAGATACCTAAGAAAAAAACAAAAGCATTCACCGGGCCAGTGTTACTTACAGTATATAAGATTAAAGAGCAAAGTACAAAACACACGTAGGGTTTTCACATGACAAGAAACCTGTTCTTGAGGTTTAATGTGTTGCTGAAAACAGACATATTTGATCATTGTTACTAGTCTACTTCCCCCTCAATGGATTTTAGATGGCTACCAGTTTCGTAAATCCATCAAATAAGTCCACAAATGCTTTACTGGCCATTCAATCAAGATTTAGGCTGAATTCACATTAATACATTGCAGTAAAAATACATGTTGCATTGTGCAATTCATTTTGAAAGGCACCCCAATGCATGCATGTATACACACACAAACAAGTACTCTATGTATTGTTGTGCACTACATTGGCAAAAATAGTGTGGGTGCAGTTGTTTATCCACTGAAGTGCCTTAAGCACCCATTTAAAATGGACTGTGCTACTTTAATACAACACACCATGATTCACAGACACATGTGTAATAATACATGTCAAAGTGTGAATAGTCAGAGCATAGCTACATTTAATATTGAGTCATAAATCACAATGAACAATTAAAACAAAACAAATCTTACCAATATCATTTGCTTTCCTTGGTACCAGTCTACGCTGTAAACGGGTCATTTTGATGGCATCCAAGCGGATCTCCAACATATTGTTTATGAAGGCAAGGAGAGGAGCAAGAGGGAATGCAGCCACAAAGATTGTTGTGAAACTATACTGAATAACTAAAAAATAAAATAGGAAGAAGGCCAAGTGAAAGATTGGATGACAGAACTGCAACAAAAGAAACCAGTTACATGCCATGGCTGAGACCTACCCATTTCTAGAAATTCATCGAACAGACTGAATATGTGAACTTTGCCCAATCTGTAATTGTCTTTCCAGGACTCCATTGTACGGTCCTCAGCACCCTGTTCACTATGCACCCTGCTTCTTCGATCCTTCATCTTACGCAGCTTGTAACTAATAAATCTGCAAATCGGAAAAAAATAGCAAATATTTTGGTAAATATTTTTTTTACAATTGCACATTTGCTTTCAGCAAATAATTGTAGTCAAGCAATGCTGAGACAAATAGCTCACAGACTTCATTTCTGTGATCACAAATCCAAATATATCAGCTAAAGTGTCATTAAACCCTCATTATGAACAGCATGTAATACAGCATTTACTCATTAGTTTTACACAGTCACTATGGGATTCATTTGCTGTATTCTTCAAAAAAACAAAAAAACAAAAAAACAAAAAAAAAACTTGGTTGATCCTGCTGTTCTCCATTTCCCCATTCTGTTCATGTCCCCAATTCAGTTGGGGATTTTGCAGAGCAGTGTTGTCAGCTAGTGCACATGCTCAGTTTTTGGTGTATTTGTACCCTGAGCATTTCCTCCCGATTACATCTGAGCAGCCCATGTGACTCTCTCCCCCTCCTCCATGAACACTAACGGGGGCTTCACCTCCCTGTTATTCTTAAGACATAGGTTGTAGAGACGTGACCCAGCCCGTGACTGGCAGAAATCTGCCTATACCATGGTATTTCCAAAAATAATAAAATATATTTCATTTCAAATATATATTTGTATGGCAATTAAAAAAAGTTTATATTAAATATTTTTACTCTTTATCTGAAAGACTTTTTTTTTTCCACTTTGAACATGTGGTAGCAGCAGAAGGACTAGAAGCTCCTCCTGCCACTGTTTCCCTGAAGACAACATGAGAAAGAGCTGGGTCATGTGACAGCTGGATATCCATTAGAAAAAAAAAAAAAAAAAGGATAGTTTTTTTACTAGGATAATTAGAGTGCCATCATTCACATACAGCAAAAAGGGATAATTGAAAAAAAACCCAAAAAACTGTGCAGTATCACTTTAAGCTTTGTAAGTGGTTATTGAACCTCTAGGCAAGTCTTGATTGCTAAACTTACTAGTCACTTTTTAACTTCTATAAAAATGTATTACAGGTGTTTATATAGCACTGACAATTTATGCAGCACTGTACATAGCATCAGGAATTTAAAATCTACAGTATGGTCCCAATCCAACATAAATACATGGGCCAGCTTGGACAGGAGTCAATTAACCTACCAGCATGTCTTTGGCGTGTGGGAGGAAACCCAGGGGAAACCCAAGTAAGCATAGGAAACATGTACAAAACTCTGCAAGGTGTTTGTATATATTTTGTTGTTTTATTATGGTCAGAATTAACCCTTTCGCTGCCATAGTCACTTGTGTATTTTTCACGTTTATAAATAATTGTAGGCATGAAGATTAGTTAAACAGTATATATTTTCTGAAAGCAGAGACCCTGGGGAATAAAATAGTGGTAATTACATTTTATTTATTTTAATGTTCACATATACACACACAATATTTCCTTAATTGTGTATCATATGCTGTCAGATTCTGCATATAGCCCTACAGAACAGACTGTGCACAGTCCACATGTGCTTTATGGCTTCACTGCAAGCAGGAAAATTTTAAGTTATACGAAAAGACAGTTTAACCATTGATACAGCTACAAAACGTATAAATACTGAAATCTACTGGTTGAAAATCTCTCTACTGAATACTGATGTAGTTGTCGCACAAAATACATGAACACTGTATTCCAAAATGTGCACATTTTTATTGTAAAAAGTACACTAAAAGTTAATTTAACTACTTCTGGAAAAAAATTACTCCATGCCCCAAACATATATATTTAAGGAGAGACCCTAAGGAATAAAATGGAGGGTGTTGTTATTTTTGCATGTCACACAGTATGTATTTAAGCAGCGATTTTTCAAAACGCAATTTTTTTGAAAATTAAATTAATTTGAATGCAAAAAAAAAAAAACAAAAACAAAAAAACACACAACAAAACAAAACTGTATATAACCCATTTGTTGGAACGGTATAAAATATGTTGTTATGTTAAGTACATAGATACCCAGCATATCATGCTTTAAAATCACGGACACATGGAATGGCACTAAACTACAATACCATAGTCGACGCTATAAAAGAGTTACAGAGGAGGTCTAGCGCTAGAATTATTACTCTCGCTAGCACATTTGTGGCAATACCTTGCACATTTTACATGTGTGTGATCAACGTATGCGTTCACCACTGCGCAAAAGCATGGGGTGACAGGAGCGCTTTAAAAAAAACTTTGTTATTTTTTATTTTCACGCAGTCTTATTTTTTACACAAGAAATGTAAACATCTCTTGTGATAGAAATAAGGCAGTGACAGGTCTTCTTATGGAGACATCAGGGGTCTATAAAACATGGGAACACACACACACACACACGCACTTTCCATGAACAAAACAAATGGCAGGGTTTATATCTGCCAGTGCCTGAAGGAATGTCATGACATAGCTACTGGATCAGATCCTGAGCTCCCTGATCGCACGGGAGAGGTGCCAATTTGGGGGGGGGGGCACAGACAGGTAATCGCTGGCTGCAAAGAAAGATTCTGGGATGATGCCTGTAGCTGCGGACATGATCCCAATATCTCCAAGTCCAGGACATCATATGACTTCCTATTGGAGGGAAGTGATTAAAAGGGACAAACACATATATTGCTCAGACTTTTCATAAAATATAAAAGATGATTTTGCGCCAAATAGATACAAATGTCAAGACTCAAAATTGTGTGTGCCCATGAAATGCGACAAACTGATACCCTAAATTTTCCATAGGGGATGCTTTAAAGGCCTCTACAGGTCATCAGTTTAGAGTTAAGCATATATATGATGATCGGTTAACATATGTAGCAAAAAAAAAAACCAAAAAAAAAAAAAACCAAAAAAAAAAAAACACAACATTTTGTGTTTTTACCTTTGTATCTGTGTGTATGTCGGGGTGGGTGTTATGAGGTTCAGTGTAACTTTATTCCTTTACACCTTTTCATTAAAACTGTATTTCACATAGGGGGTAAATGTACCAGGGGCACGTGGACAGCTGCTGGATAACCTCCCCCTTACAACTGATAATCCGCTTGCCAGATTTGTATACAAAATGCCTGCTGCGGCTACTGATATATATATATATATATATATATATACACACACACACACACACACACACATACATACATACATACACACACACACACACACACATACTTTTACCTGGTAAATACAAAATATTGCAAATATAAACATATTAATATTTTGTATTTTTCCGAGCTACCAAATTGAGCTTTAGGCTTCTTTCATATGCTTCTAGTAACTCCTTCACTTTCTTGTTCTAAAAAGCCTGTTTACAGAGGGCAGTAGCTCATGCTGAAATGTTCATATATTTGCAAATTGAAGTCTTCCAACACCATTTTCAGTTTTTACTGAATTCTGCGATGATGCCTAAAGCGTGGCTTATCAACATGGCATATTCAAAGCAGTCACTTCCTAGGTTCTCTCCAAGGGAACTTGAAAGTTCACTCTTCATATGTGATGGCGATCATGTGCAGGTTGCTATTAATTACATGTAAAGGTAACTTTAAAAACAGGGAATATGCAGACCCTCAACTAGTGACATCCATGTGCAATGGAAAAGATCAGGAACAGCAGAGAGACAATAAAAAGGACTTCATGATCTACACTCTACAGTGTGTCACCAATTCTGGCCATGGCAAAATAATAGGTAAATGCATGGCTATGTGGACATGACAGCATAAAGAGTGCAAAAGAAGCATTAAGAGTGCAGTACTTACGGGGACAGAAATTCCACACAGTTACTAAGGGTTTGTTTCAGTACCATGATGATAGACATCTGTATGAACAGGTCAGTGATGCAGCCACTCGGGTGACACTTGGGGAAAAAAAAAAAAAGAAGAGCAAGAGAGTCAAGGACCAGTCACATCTCTACCTATATAACCATATGAGCCAAATCACTTACTTCTTCCAGTCTCCAGTGTCCTGCAATACGCACATAGTTTCCTGGGTGTCCATTTATTCTGTTTTTCAGAAAAGAAATATGAAATTAGTTCATTATCGATATATCTTTGCTGGGTCAAGTATAAAACACAGCCCTGGATGTGGTCCTTATGCTTTGCATGAACTGATCATCTCCTTCTCTAGGAGCGCTCTGTAGCACTATTTAAGCTGCACTATGGCATGGAGTCCTTTCTGCTTTGTCTACTACATTCCCTGAAGCATCTTAACTATTCCTGTGTTGACTTCCTGATACCAACTTGATCTGCCTTGACCCTACCTGTACTGACCCCTGGCTTGTCTCTGGATTTCGTCTTTGCCTGCTCCTTCTGTTTATCCACCCATCTGCCTACTATTACCGACCCTGGACTATTAGTCTGTCTGTTGTATTGTACTCTGATTTGCCTGACAGCTGCCCACCCGGACTGCCTGACCCTGCTCTCCTGCATCTGAACCTGCTGTCTTGTGCCGGCCTTCTGCTCCAGTCTTCCACCAGCACAGCCTGCTCTACAGCAATGCAAACACTGCTCTCCTGCAACAGAAGACTAGCCAGGCACTCGGGCCCACTCCGAGCTCAGGCGTTCCTGTCTCTTTGCCAGGGCTCCTGACCTGGAGGTTTAAGAGAAGTGTACCTCCAAACGTTAGGCTCCACCACCAGGTACATTACACACCATACAGTCACGGTGCTTTTCTGAGCCAGATTTAAAGACTATGCCCCACTTAGGTCCAGGGCTTTTTCATTGTGACTAGAGAGGTAACACTGTGACATCATTACTGGTGTTATCAGTATTTTAAGTTTTGACAAACATCTTTAAGCCAGACAGAGCCAATACAGTCATCCCCACCAGCAACAGATCACTGCAATAGTTATATTGCATCTATCGTTCAATGTGATCAGCAAGCAATAGATGAAATATATCAATACAAAAGAACAAAACCAAACAAAACCTCCCACCCCACTGACCCCTAAGATGTAATAAATGCAATGTGCAAATTGCATGAATATTTGCTCATGCAAACTTACACTATATCATTCAACAATTCTACCTTTAGAAACCTGTGTAAATGGGACCATTGTACTGATTTCCACCAGCTGAAACCCCACTGTATCTGTAGGTATTCCAATGTAAGGTTAAAAAAAGAAAAAACTAATCCTAAACAAAAAAAGGTACCCTAGAGTTGTTTTAATGCAACCTTTCATTTGCCAATGTTTAAAGAAAATTCTGCCAAAATAAAAACCTAAAAGGCTAAAAAAATGGAAAATAATTATTTTCAAGTCTGTCCCCAGAGACCCAGTTTTTCCCCAGTACTGCTACCATGCTTGTATAGCATAGGCAAGGTGACAATCACATGTCACCAACTACTGTTAAGGGGGGCAGTAGGCACCTTCTAGAGGACATTGTTCAAGGTGGACACGAGTTGTTGATTTTGACAAACCGTAAAATAATGCGCATATCAGTGGCAGTGCTGTGTAGTTTGCTGAAAGTGACACTAAAGGATATACCCATTTCTCCTCAGTTTAGAAAAAAAAATCCTAATATATTAGGTCAGACTACAAAAGTAAAAATTAATCTGATGTATAATTGACTAGTCTTGACCATAAAATAAAAAAAAAAAAAAAGAAAAAGAAGTATGCTCCAAGATATTAAAGCATATTTAAAAACGCCCAAAAAAAGCTATATATATTGCTTACTATTTTTAAATGTTGCACCTACATTAATTTTTTTCCCCCCCTCTACATTTTCACCTGGTATTCCATGAATAATAGTTCCTGTCCATTCATGACTACAATAATTTCTTCACTGAATCTAAGGAGGGAGCCATGGTTGTTGCACAGACTGAACTTCATGCAATGGAGATGAACAAAGGCTGACATGTTTGATGGATTGATGGGACTAGTAGTTCACACAAAAATACGGTTCATTGTGCTCTTTTTTTTTTTTAATCTCACAACTTTAGTTACAAGGGCTCTGTGTTTATGGCAAGATCATCAGGTATTTTCTTTACCCATTGACAATTTCTTGTGAAAAAAAAAATGCAACTGCCAGATCTAAGGACTGGTAAAATATACATATACAATGGTAGGTATGTCATGTAAAAACACTTAACTGAGCCTGTTATGATGTGATAGGAAAAAGGAGAAAAGTAGTTTAATAAATGTTACCTTCCCAAAAAGAATGCCACATAGAACAGAGATGAGAAGTGAGTAACAAACTGAAATGTGAACACTTTGGAGGTGAAGCTGTTTTCTCTCTCTGTAAAAGTCCGTGGTTGCTCTATTAAAAAAAAGAAAAAAAAAAACTAACATGAAATAAAATTGAAATGCCGTCATTCATGTATTCAATGCCTTTGTTTATCTCCCTATATTGATCTTTGTCCGTTTAGTTGTGGTAGTGTAGAGTGGAGTCTGCGCTCTCTTTAATTTTGCCTTTTTTCTGGCCTTCTCTGGACACTTTTAGAAAAGGAGTTTTTCCTGGTCAATGCCAAACTCCTTCTTAAAATGTTAGTTTGCCTCTAAATTTGACTTCCGAGCGCTGTGCCACCTTCCGTAATAAGCAGTCACAAAAAGTGTCCCACAAAATCAGAAAATTAGATTTGAGGGACTTCTGTACATAAACCATATATAAAAAAAAAAATACTTCCAAGTTGCCATATTGCAAGGAAGGAATACATGCATTTTTTTGTACTTTTGTTTAAAATTGTTAAAGAAAGAACAATATTAATGGTAATGCTATGCATTAAGTAACTTTGTACAAGTAAAAAATGTTGCTAGGTAAATAACATATATAGGCCTATCACAAGGTACCCATAGATAAGAGCTCTTTCTGTAGTTCTGTTGGCTAGGTGTTTCTTCTGAGGTCTGAAGGTGCCCATAAACATTTCAATTTTGAACAGATCACTGGGGAAAATATCTAATGCAGCTTTCTCAGCCAGGGTTCTTCTAGAGCTGGCTTTCTGAGCCAGGGTTCTGCGAGAGGACCCACACAATGGTTTCTACCCAATGGTAGTTTCAGTAGCTCCCATGCAAGTTACTCTTACAGTGGATTCACATCCGCGAAATGGTGCCTTGAATTGCCCTAATACCATCAGGCAGATTGATCGGCCCAGAGTTACCCTTTTAATTCTGGCAAATGGCATTACCAGGAGCACAGGCAGATGTGCAGCTGTTGGGAAAAGCAGAAAGTATACATTAGGTATGCTATTGGCACTGTGGAAATCAAGGCTGACCACACTGTCACACCTGTATTTCATGGATTATATTTCTGGCCAGCACTAGGATGGCCCAGATCTCTATACAGTACTAGTGACAGCTACGACATGCTATTTGCTCGAAATACTGCCCATCACATTGCACAGCGACTGTTGCAGTTGTAGTTAGCAATAGCACTATAGCTCCAGCTATCACTTTTCTACCCACTAGCTAAAGCAGTGTACTTAGCAGTTGCAGCCCTCAGAGCCTCCTTAGTCATGTATGACAAAGCAGTGCAATGCAAATGCTGGACTTTACCCAGTAAAGCAGGGTTTCCTGACGGGGGTCCTGCAACACTGTACAAATGAATATATTTTCCACTGAACACCAACACTGTATCTGTCAAGCAGCAATGCAATGTTTCTGCTGAGCTTTAAGATATTGTTAGGGTTTGCCCTGAGCACCAATGTGCGGTTAGTGTTTCTGCTAAGCACCAATGCACTGTACGGGTCCTTTCACACGGGACTTCCATTTTTTTTGATCAGTTCAGTCATATTTTTCCTAAAGAAAAATGGATTCGTTTTTCAAAAGTATACATCAGTTTTTTACATCCACTGCCAATGCAAAAACAGACTGTCCGTTTACAGCAAGTGTACAGTTTTTCATCCGTTCCGTTTATTAAAAAAAAAAAAAAAAAAAAGGAGAAGGAAGACTGAACAAAAATAGGGCTTTCTTCCGTTTAAAAACAAAAACGGATGGCAACAGATGATCATTTGCTTACCTATTTTCATCCATAAAAACATAGCCTGTTTGAAAGGGGTCTAAATGTTTCCATTGAGCACTAATGCACTAGTGTATCAACTAAGCACCGATACACTGTTAGCATTTCCACTCAGCACCAATGCAAGGTTAGTGTTCGTGCAAGTTATTCATGCTTTTATTTACCATCATATCTACAACTGACTGATCACATCAACATCTCATGAGCTGTAGATCAGAAAATCTCAAGAGATCGCTGAGACCTCAATATTGTTTTAACCAGTTCCCATCCAATCTATTGTCGAAGGAAGGTAGAGTGGGACTTTCATTGTTCCTAGTGGACGTCATACGCACGCTGTGGCGTGATATGTCATTGACAGCCAATGGCTGATCACTGTACCGGCCCACCCACTGCCAGTACCATGTGATCGCTGTGACAAATCACTGCAGATCACATGAACGTTGTAAACAATGAATGGCTTCCTTTCATGCCATTCATTGCTTACAATTGCGTTGCTAGCTGTGAATGGTCCTAGAGATCACATGGTACAGACAGGGCCAGTCACAGCCTATCTGTACCATGTGACCAGCTGTGGCTAATCACAATACCTACTGAATGAAGTAAAACTGGCTGTTGTCAAAGGTATAAGCAATCAGGGAAGGAAAAAAAAAAAAAGAAAAAAAAAAAAAAAAAAACCACACAACACACTTGCCATGCCTCTTACTAAATACCTTGGTCATTTGGGGGGTAATTGTACTGTCCTGGCATTTTTGTGCCTCAAGAAATTAAATAGGTGATCAGTACATCAAGACTGATCACTTTTTCAGATATATACACCATAGTTTGTGGACTCTAAAACTTTCCTACCAACTAAATAATAAACACTGATTTGGGGTATATTCAAAGAAATGTAGCAGAATACATTTTGGCCCAAATTTATAAAGAATTATTTGTTTACTATATAATTTAGCAAAGAAAACTTTTTTCATTTATAGTGCAAAAAATAAAAAAAACCCAGTTGTGATTAAATACCACCAAAAGAAAGCTCTATTTGTGTGACAAAAAAAAAGGATAAAAATGTCATATGTTCACAGGGTTGCATGCCTGTGCAATTGTCATTCAAAATGCAACAGCAATGAAAGCTGAAAATTGGCCTGGGCAGGAAGAGAAGTGAAACTGCCCTGTGTTAAAGTGGATAAGAAATCCTTGAGCATAAAAAAGGTTGGGAACTGTTGCTCTAGAGGTTGCTGGGGGTTCCTTCAGCATTGGCAAATAGATCTCCAACCTACACCCACCACCAATATTAGGGACAGATATTTCCATTGACATCCAAAAGGTAGAAGGTACTTCTATGGTAACCAACAATGCAAGGGGGTACTACACTGACAACAAATGGAATGGGGCAGTTCTCCATTGATCTCCAATTTACAGGGAAAACTATACTCACCACCAATGTAAAGCATACTTCTATTGACCACCAATAGAATAGGTTGTATTGACAACCAGTGTTCAAGAGCATTTTTACACCGACCATCACTAAGGGTTGTTCAGGTAGGTGTTGAGTACTGCCTTGGAAACCCTATCAGATTGGAAAACCATTATCGCTTTATTGGTGTATGACATAAAACAGCCAATCAAGCAATGCTTCCAAACCTGGTGGAGTTTTCAAGACTCTCTTCATGCACACAGTGTTCTTCACCTACCTCCATACTTTTACACTTGAATCGAGGACCTCACTCTGAGGACCCTCCACCTACCCATCACCAACAAAGTCTAGTGCTACCCAATATGTACACTATACTAACCACAGTAAGGTGGCATTTCTCTTCCAACATTCAGCATAAGGGTGTATTTCTCTACTGACCGAAAATGTAACCAATTTTCATCTGTGTGACTTTTCAGTCTTTTATTCTTTATTCTCATGATTATCAATGAAAATACATTTTTGTGGTATAGAGCAGGAGGGTGTTGATAAATGATTTCCTGTGGGAATCAAATACGCTTATATATTCTTACACTTGTGTTTTCTTTAAAATTTCTGTAGCCAACTGTTCATACTAATGTACCTTAAACTGCAGATATAATTTTAGTTGGGGTTCTCCAAATTCTAAGGATTTGTTTCAAAGGCTGGGGTATAGAGTTGAGAAAGGTGGTCTAATAATGGGAGTGACCTTTTTCATTCCTATTGTACTCCCAGTATGACAATGGAATTCAGGTTTCTGCTTACACCTACATCCACACTTCTGCAGGGAGTTTGGTTATTCATAGCCATGCACAGACTTGTCTCCTTCACCCAACACATAAGAAAGTGACTCACCTAGATTACACAAATGAGTAGACACAACGCGATTCACCTGCACAGAGAAGTAAATACATATGATAAAGATGCTACCATAGCATATTTAACAAAAGCAGACTTCATGTAATGTGTTCTCCAGTTTAGTTTTGTAAAGAGCAGCTCCAGTAACAACTCAAATCAATCACTTGAGTTAATGCAATCTAGCAATTGAAACCAAATAACCACTTTGCTAAATATATTACTAATATGAGTTGATATAATACACCGTAATCTGATCAAGAAAAAAAAAAAAAAAAAAAAAGTTAAAAAAATGGCAACTGTAAAGGTTAAAAAGTATATGTAATTGTTAGGCCCCTTTCAGACGGGGCAGACCTGTCAGCGGATCCGCCTGCTCAGCAAGGGATCTCTCCACTGCTCCCCGCTGAGCAGACGGATGACAGGTCTCCGCTGCTGCAGAATGGACGCAAACACTGCCCGCTGTTTTCTATGGGGTGGTCTTGTGGGCTGATTTACTTAAAGTAGAACTAAAAGGCAAAACACTTTGGATAGAGTGGAGAGGGATTAGACCCCCCGTCAGGTTTTTATTACTGGTACAGATAATAGTAATGTTACAAGAAGGAGAAATCAGAGTCAAATGTATAAAAGTATACAGTCCATGTGGGATCCAATATGGGAAACTGATGCTTCTGTTAATTATGACAAGCGTATCCTTCCTATATTCTTGTTAGTTTTTATTACCATTGCTGAATTAAAGGATACATTCACCTTTTGCACATAAACAATAAAATGCAAATTTTTTTTGCAGGTAAAAAAAATGTGCATTTATTATTTTTGGCTGCAGGAGCCTGTAAACCATTTCACCAGCGATCAGCAAATCGCTGGTGCCATGCAAGTCTCCTGCAGACCTGTCAGTATATCTGCTTGCCCATACAGGGGGTATCGGGGCCAGTCCATTTGTAACAGGTTACACCCATATTCAGGGTGTATCATGTTTCAAAAGATGAACTTCTCCTTTAAATACTTAAATTCTCTGCACTTAGACAGTGCTTCCTTCTCTTTTGCAGGTTTGTATTGCTGTGCGCCCCCCCCCCCCATTAGGGAGATTCACACTCTCTATTTGTCCTGTATACCATCATTGAAAGTGAAAGAAAATCCCAAGTAATAGAGGGGAAATCTTCCCATGGGGGACACTGGTTCTAGTGACCTGGGGGTCCCTAATTATTTTAAATTGCAGGGATTTCCTCTCACTTTCTATTTTGGCCAATGGACAGGAAGTGAAGGGGAATCTCCCCAACCTCAATGTTGTCTTTTTAACTTTTGTTGTTTTTTTGATACGCCATGTGTGTCCTATGAAAGCAGCTTCCTTTCATTGATATTCCAGTCACTTTTTTCTTTTGCATTAATACACTGCTCAAAAAAATGTAAGGAACACTTTTTAATCAGGAGTATAGCATCAAGGCAATTAAACCCCTGGGATATTGATCTGGTCAGTCAAGTAGCAGAGGGGGTTGTTAATCAGTTTCAGCTGCTTTGGTGTTAATCAAATTAACCACTTGCTTACTGGCCACTTCTACCCCCCTTCCTGCCCAGGCCAAATTTTCAGCTTTCAGCACTGTTGCACTTTGAATGACAATTGCACAGTCATGCAACACTGTATCCATATGAAATTTTTATAATTTTTTCCCCACAGACAGAGCTTTTTGGTCATATTTAACTGCCACGGGGGGGGGGGGGGGGGGTATTTTTTGCACTATAAATGAAAAAAAGTTCTCTTTGTTTCTATTATAAAAGTTTGTAAACAGGTAATTTTTCTCCTTCACTGATGGGCACTGATAAGGCGACGCTGGTGGGCATTAATGACGTGGCACTGATAGGCGGCAATGATGGGCACTGACTGATAGCACCCACTGGAGGCACCGACAATCAGTGCCTTGATTATCAGTGCAGATCTCCCCTGTCACATCTGCCAGTTATCGACAATACTTTCTTCATGCTGTGACAGCATGCAGAAAGTGCAGCCGATAACAGACAACTGTATTTACGCTGTGATTTGCCTTTTACCTTATCACATGATCAGCTGAGTCCATATACACAGCAATCACAGACGGCGCCAGGTGCGCGCCACTGGGGGCGCGCAGGGGGTGGGTTTTGGGAGGACATCCATGGACGCCCTCCCAGAACTAGACAACCGCACTGTAGCCATCTTTCAGCTATAGTGCGGTTGGGAAGCGGTTAACAGGTGCACTAGATGGGCAACAATGAGACGACTCCCAAAACAGGAGTGGTTTTACAGGTGGAGGCCACTGACATTTTTTTCTCTACTCATATTTTTTGACTGTTTTTCGCTAGCTTTCCATTTGACTATGGTCAGTGTCACTACTGGTAGCATGAGGCGATACCTGCACCCTACAGAGGTTGCACAGGCAGTCCACATCCTCCAGGATGGCACATTAATACATGCCTTTGCCAGAAGGTTTGCTGCGTGTCCCAGCACAGTCAAGAGCATCGAGGAGATTCCAGGAGACAGGCAGTTACTCTAGGAGAGCTTGACAGGGCAGTAGAAGGTCTTAAGCCCATCAGCAGGACCAGTATCAGCTCCTTTGTGCAAGGAGGAACAGGATGAGCACTGCCAGAGCCCTACAAAATGACCTCCAGCAGGCCACTGGTATGAATGTCTCTGACCAAATAATCAGAAGTAGACTTCATGAGGGCGGCCGGATGTCCTCTAGTGGGCCCTATGCTCACTGCCCGGCACCATACAGCTCTATTGGCATTTGCCATGGAACACCAGAATTGGCTGGTCTGCCACTGGCACCCTGTGCTTTCCACAGATGAGAGGTTCACTTTGAGCACGTGACAGACATTAAGGGATCTGGCCAAGCAGTGGAGAACGTTATGCTGCCCGTAACATTGTTCAGCATGACTGTTTTGGTGGTGGGTCAGTGATTGTCTTGGGAGGCATATCCGTGGAGGGACGCACAGACCTCTACAGGCTAGACAATGGCACCCTGACTGCTAATAGGTATCGGGATTAAATCCTTGGACCCATTGTCAGACCCTAGGCTGGTGCAGTGGGTCCTGGGTTCCTCCTGGTGCATGACAATGCCCGGCCTCATGTGGCCAGAGTATGCAGGCAGTTCCTGGAGGATGAAGGAATTGATACCACTGAACGGCCCCCACACTCGCCTGACCTAAATCCAATAGAACATCTCTGTGATATCATGTTTCGGTACAACCGACACCGCCAGGTTGTACCTCAGACTGTCCAGGAGCTCAGTGATGCTCTAATCCAGACCTGGGAGGAAATAGCCCAGGACACCATTCGTCATCTCATTAGGAGCATGCCCTGACGTTGTCAGGCATGCATACAAGCACGTGGGGGCCATACAAACTACTGAGTACCATTTTGAGTTGCTGCAATGAAATTTTAGCAAAATGGACTAGCCTGCTGCATAATTTTTTACTTTGATTTTTGGGGCATCTTTGAATTCAGTCCTCTTTAGGTTCATAATTTTCATTTCCATCAAACGATGGGGCATCCTTACATTCCTAACACATTACCCAGTCCATATCAGTATAGATATTCAGCATATTTTTCACCATTGAGATCTGATGGGTTTTCAAGTGTTCCTTTAAATTTTTTTCAGCAGTGTACATAAGCTCCAGGGACCGCACTGACTTTGTGAGTTGGCAGTTCTACAAATTTAAACCATTTTACCTCTCTTTATTAGCACTAAAAACTGACAGGGATTCAAATCTTTTTCCACTGTATCCATTCCACTGGATATCACGTCAGATAAAAATACTGAATTGTTTCAGGAGTAAAATACCTCACATTTTGATTAAAAACGCATGCTTTATTTTAGTAGGGATTTTTTTTATAAATTGCAAAAAAAAGTTGAAAAAAAAAAAAAAAAAAAAAAAAGTTATTTTATCTCAGGTTTTAAGAAGAAAATAACTTTGTGAATTGAGCCCTGTATCTGGGGCAACAGTCAACATAGATGTCCTACGATACTAGGAAATATACTAGGACAGCATCCTGTATCATTTAAAACATTGGAGGAGACTAACCTTGGTCATGATGACAATGGTAAGGTAATGAAGTACAGCTCCAGACATAACTGCAGCTGTGTTAGCATGTTCCTTAAGGAGGTCCCAAGAAGAGCGCATAAAGATCACAGTCACCACCACCCGGTATACAACTAGGGCCTGTGCTATACCAACCAATATGGCAATCTGCAAGGTAAATATTTTAAAGACGGTGATGATGAGATAAGCAGCAATATATGAAAAAGTGGTTAATTTACTTGGATAATATATTAAGACAATATATCGGCATTCCATACCATGACAGCCACTCCCAGTAGAATCAAAGTGGAGCGTAGGTAAGAATGTTGGTGTTGCAGGATCTGACATTCTGGATTATTAATCAGCTCTAGAGCCAGCTCCTCCTGCACAAAACACATAGTGGTCAATGTTCACACCATGAACATGCAAGAAAAGTTCTCTGTGCATAGAGTACAAAACGGCTTTTGTCCATTTTGTACATGCACTACACCTTATGATAATCCCGAAACAAAAAAAAAAAAAAAAAAAATCTGTATTTTCTTCCATATTCACTTGATGGCTCCATTTTATTGCACATGCACATACCATGAGAAGCATAACACCGTAATTATAGCAAATAGAGACATATATAGTCTTTCCACGTGGTACTACACAGGGGCGGACTGACCATTTGGAAACTCAGGTACTGCCTGAGGGCCCAGGGTCAGTAGGGGGCCCCATGAGATGCCCCTTGTACCTTTTCCATAGGCTTTTTTGAGTTTGGGCAAGGACACGAGCCCCATGATCCCCTATTGCCCGGGGTCCCCATGAGTTGTATACATCAAACCGTTATACCTCATCCTCGTCCCAACTGTACAGGTTCCACCAAAACACATCTCTTGCTCTCTGCCTTTTCCACAGTTCCAAGAACACAGTGGCTAAAATACAAAAATACACACATGACATTAGGTGGTTAGAAATGTCTTTTTTCAAAGTATATGTATTTATTGAAGCATGTTTTTGGGCAATAAAATATAGTATGTATAGTACTTATAAAACCTACCAAGGAACTAAGAAAGCCCAACAGGAACTAAGACAATACCTGGCTATATGAGTAGGTGGGAAAGGGTTCAATTAAAAAAATAAATAAATAAAAAAAAAAAAAAAAGAGAAAGAAGAAGATGCAATGTCAAGTATAGACCACCTCCTCCAGCTAAATCATGGCATATAGACATGCATTTCTAATGCTTGCTGTAGACACTGTAGTTTTCTAGAGAGTTTAACTACTTTCAACCAGCTTTTGCAAGAACTATTGGATGGATCAGGACTTCCACAATTCTTCTTGATACATATAATTGTTGTTGGTAGCTTGCCTTGATCCATTCAATGGCTGTGGTGACTTAGGCTGGTGTATGTGGCCCAAAGAAGGGAGAAATGAGCTATACACAGACACTGCTCGAATTTCAGGGCAATTCCTGTTGGTTGGGTCAAAATTGGATCAGTGTATGGCCAATGTTCATTCAACTTATGTTGAAGTAGCTTGCTGGAAAACTGTCGGGTGATCAGCCCCTGCACATCCAATCAAATTCAGGTGCTATTTGGATATTCTGGTGGTCGGCTGCCAGAATACAATGGCCCAGTAGCAGAGATTCATCTATCCATCCATCCATGCTTTGAGTGTGGATGGAAGAATAAAATTTCTTTTGTATTGCACGCAGGATGGAGAGAAAAAAAAAGTGTTTAATATTTGCAAGTCAAAAGCAGCCATATTAGGTTTTGTATTTGTGCATAACTATCTGTATGCATAGTCAGTACGCACGTGTTAAAACGTCCATATTAGTTATGGAGGAATTAAGCATTTAAAATGTAGGTCCAGTCAAAAGTTTGATTTATTTATGAACAGGGTGAAGTGTTAGAACCCATGTCAGGTTTTTATTGACATCTGGGACACCGTTAGAGAGATTTCTCCTCATTTACCATCTCAGTGACAAAGGTTTCCCCTGACAGTAAGTGCGTAAAGCTCTGCAATATAGACAGGGACACAGATGCCACAAGACACATTTGTGGACATCTATAGTTTGGCAAAAGCACATTGGCAATTGTAATGGCACAATACAGGCACTGGATAATGACTGCTAAGGTAGCACCCCTGACACTCCAAAGGCAGGATGGCACCTCCAGAGGCAGGGGGTGGGCTAGCATTCACCCCAGGACTGAGTGCATGGCTAAAATGTGGGGACCGAGAAAGAATATTGGGTGCCACTTTGGTCTTTTTAGAGTTTTATTAAGGAGGTGTCCAGCTTAACAGTGTCAAAACCTTTAAAAAGGATAGGTTCACCTTTAAAAATAAATAAGTGCACATCTTTTTGCAGGTAAAATGAATGTGCATTTATTACAGGGCTTGACAAAATCGGCTTTGAATCTAGGAGTCAGCTATAAAAAAGTTAGGAACCAGTTTTTTTTTTTAATGATAAAGTTCACCTTTTGCAAAAAAAAAAAAAAAAAAAAAAAATCTATATCTATATATCTATATAATGCATTTTTTTTGCAGGTAAAAATATGTGCGTTTATTATTTTTCATGGCAGGAGCCTGTAAGCCATTGCGGACCTGTAAATCTACTGCAGACGTGCCAGTATATCTGCTTGCCTGAATGGGATGCACAGGCAAGCAGATATACTGACAGGAAGAATCAATGAACTACCACAGTGCTCCACAGAGGACTGTGAATGATTGGCGTGGTTGGATGGGCGGAGCCTCACATGGCAATATTTAAAAAAAAATGACAGCTAGTGGAAGGTGAAGATCTTCCGCTAGCTGTCAAAGAGCAGGAGACAGGGCCTATTCATAAACAGACTCCGAACAGGAGTGTAACATGTTATGAAAAGGTGAACTTATCCTTTAAATCAGCTGCCTCGATACCAGGAACTGCATGTTTGGGGGCGTCTGCCAATATGAATTGCTCACACCTGGTGCCAGGCCCTGGCTGGGATGAAAAAACTCTATTGCCATTCCTGCCCCTTTTTTAGCTCATGCCAAAATGAGGCACGAAACAGACCTGAAGCCTGCCCCTCTGTACCCTAGTCGGCATGTTGAATGAGAGCATGGGGGCGAAAGCCATGTAGCCAATCCACACTGTATTCATCCCTCGGAATGTTGGTAGCCCACCCCCTTGCCGGGATTGACCGAGTCCTGAAGCTTTACAAGCTGTAGCCATTGGCATCTTTCGTGCATGTGTGGTGGCATTCCTAGGATGGCTCGTGTTTGTCTTACTGTGCTAGGCTTGCTGTCCGTGGAAGGAAGGAAGGATTCTTCTTTTCCCTCCCAGCATCTGTACATGACGACATCACACAGTCTGTGGTCCATGGATACATAACTGTTCACCTCATAGGACAGTGATACCAGTGACTCCTACTTGCGACAGTGAGAAATCACAACCCCACCACATTTAGGGAAGACAATGAAGAGCTACACAATTAGTTTGCGCTGACTGCCACTCAGCCAAAAACCCAAATTTAGGCTAGTAGTGCCTATTTAGGACAAGGGAGCTACACTAAGATAGAGGGTAAGTTTCAGATGTTCTCCAGAAGTAAAAAGGCTTAAATACGTGCAAGGTCCTATTTTGTAAGTATAGGTACACCATGAATCTTCAAGTGCTGTGATGTATATTTGTAATACTTACCCCAGACTGCCATAAACATTGCAAAGAATACTGTGCCTTCATTGTCAAATAAATGTGTCACCTGCAGAAGAAAAACTTGGTCAGTAAAAAAAAAAAAAAAAATTGTATGGGCTCCAAACTTGACATACGTAACAAAAACCTCTGTTTCAATGTAAATAAATATCTTGAGGACAGGCATTAATTAAAGGCAGCCCCATCAATCTTAAAAAGGGTTACTAAATCCAGGACCTTGCATTCACTATATCTGGTCTCCGACAGTACACAGAACATGGAAATGCAATTATTTTAGTAAATCTAAACTGTTAAATACCTTTTCTCATCAGCAGTTAGAACAGTCTTGTGACTGCTATCCGTGTCCAGTAGAGCACTGGTTAAAGCTTGTAGGAGTTTTCATTCTCTCCCAATTGCCTATGAGGCTGCATAACCCCTGCCTGTCTGGACAGTGCCGATTGGCTCTGTGCTGATCACATGCACTCTCCCAAGAGAAAAAAACAAAATCCACACAAACTCTATAAATACACAAAAAAACCCAACTGAGAATGTGCAGGTCGCCCCCAAGGCTCTGTTCTATCAGTAGATGGATTGGGGACAGTAGAAGGGGGGAATCAGAGAAGACGGGATCAAACATCCTTTTACACAATGCAGAGAATTAACCCCTTATGTTCCACAGATAGTATTACAAGCATGCTTTACTGCATATACAGACTGATTTTACTGTTGTGGGTTTAGTAACACTTTAAGCAGGTACTACACCACACCACACTTGCTCAAATGCAAGGTTCATATTTACCAAAAAAAAAACACTGCCAATGCCAGTAAGGGAGTCTGTAGGCAAAAACAAAACAACTGTGCAGCTTTCCCCAAAGTTGAACAATGCCCTTGCTATACGTATAGCTCATTTACATGCCTTAGAAAGCCTGATGGACAAACTCCTAGCGATCACATCTCATTTTGCCTTGTTGCTAGGACATTGCAGAGAGACTCCTAGCTCTTACTGTTCACCTTCACAGGAGTGAGCTTTTTTTTTTTTATTCAAACCCCTCACATGCACTCTCCACCCCCAGACACAATAGCTGTAGAGCGTTTGAGAGTTCACTCCTTTGATGGTGGATGTGACAGTAGGAGTTAGGATCCTCCTTAGCAATATTCTAGCAACAAGGCAGGAAAGGATGATGTGATCGCTGGGAGTCTTATAGTCAGGCTTCAGGAGGAATATAAATGGCCTACACCTACAGCAAGGGCATTATTCAACTTTGGTCAAAGCTGCAGTGTGTCTATCGCAGGCACCCCTTACCTACATAGGCAATTTTTGTGCCAAAAGGTAAACAGTGTCTTTAAGGAAACCAAAGACCCTCAGTGTGTGTGTCTGCACCAAATAGTTTAGAAAAATATAGAATAAAAAAATATATGGAGAATGGGGCTACCTTACCGACGCTTAATATAGTCATTGCTATGTACTGTATGTCCAATGTTGGCAACTCATATTTTAGAATTAGGGACCACATTTTGCAGAGAGGACTTTATGAAGATTGCAAAGCTTTGTGGATTTGCAAATATATGTAAGAAAAACCTCTGTTTCAATGTAAAATGTTGTAAATTGTTGCGATTTGATTTCCTGCTGAATTTATTTATTATTTTTAAAATTGCCATGTCTATGTGCACCATTCCTTGTTTTCCATTATTTTCTCTTGCGTTGTGACAATTTGATACATTTTTTGGCCCAATCACTGATAACACTACACCAGTTAAGCCTGGATATGCAACATCTTGTTAGAAATGCATCCAATCCCAATTTACTGTAAGTGTGCCTATATTACCACCATAGTGCTGTCGGTATTCCAAGATTTACAGTGTGGAATGTTCGGAAACTCAAGAGATGTGGAAAAACATCATGTTCAGCTCCACCAAAGACAACATTTTACATTTAGAATTCTCATTTCTGTACTGGTTCTGTCAGGTGTGTGCAGTGGTTAAAAGGAGATTTCCATCTGAAGCCTAGTTACTTCATACCAGAGAAATTCCTCTTAGGTCAAATATTTTTCACATGAAAGTAAAATGTCAGTTTTGGAATGAGACTGGCTTCCCCCGAAATTCTGAGATTGGGTTGGAGATCATGCTCTTGTGTTTTAAGCTTGAATGTGACAGTAGGGTATGTAGCCAGGTACTGGCCCAAAGCCTCTTTAAAGACTAACTGAACCACATTGAATGGTTATGGGACAGCAAGACCCAGCCAATCCTGTTATGCTCCCATTTTCATTACTCCCTTCTGATTGGCCTAGATAAGGTGCCAGGAGAGAAAAGGTGCTGAAGAGAAGGATCATGGGATGTGTAGTTTGATCCTCTCTGGGTGGAACTGCTTTATGTGCAAAAGAAAAACTACAGTTCGAGGGAGAGGGTTTTTGCAAAACTGCCCATGAAGACCTGGATCACTTGGTGCCAGACCTGGAGAGGAGGCAGAAGTGAGAACAGAGTGGTGAGCCTGTAGCACCTGTATGCCCCTGCTGCCTGCCACCAGCGGTCCATAGACACTGTATAATTGCTCACCTACTTTTAGCTGCACCAGAGGCACAGAGCAGAGCTGCCTGTCCCATTCAAGGTATATCAGGAACACAGATGAGAATCCCCAGCCTATTTCCCTGCATTCCAGAGCCACAGAACTGGGTTGCTAGCCCATCCTAACCATCCAGAAGTGTTAAGCGAGTTCATCGGAGTCATCACATCAGCGTACAAGGGGCCCCTCCAACACCAGGATCTACCGCTAATGCACAGGAGTTGGTGAGAGGGTCATTAATTCCTTGCACTAAACAGTAAGCACTCTAGTTCATCATTGTCTTATCCTATCACCCCTTGAGAGTCATCCATCCTAACCAGACAATCATTATCTAGACTATTGTTTAACTCATCAAGATTTCCCCTTCCCCTCCCATCTTGATACCTCTACAATTGACAAACTTCTCTCCATCCCTCAACCTGAACTTGTTAAACCTTTGTGATGGATTTTAGTTCAGAGTTGTACTCCACCCAGTTCCTTCTGCTACAATTGTGAAATAGTAAAGTCAGTGCTAATCACATCCACTGACCAGCTGCGTGTAAGAATACAATACACAGGTATATAAAATGTGATTGCAACACTAAATATAATTACATGTAATAAAATTCAGTGTCCACAAATGGCTGACTAGTTGCACCTCAGTGTCCCAACCTCTGAAGTGATTAAAATGTATAAAAATAAGAACATAAAAAGTCCAATAATGTTCACTTTCATCCTTCAACAAGCGATTGGAAAAATACCATCCATGTCAAACCTCCACTGTAAAAACTCTCTAACAGATGCCGCTTGCAAACGTCACTCCTGAAGACACGCGTTTGCTGGAAACTACATTGAGCCGTTCTGTAAAAGGCTTAAGGTCACGCTGCCATTCCCTGTAGGTCTGGCGGCCACTTATGCAGGTTTGCAAAGCGGCATGTGTTAAGAGTTTTTTTGGTGGATGTTTTTATTATTTATACTGTGGATCATGATTAAAATTACTTTACATATGAGCATTTTTCTATGGTGGATGACTGTGTGGATGTGAGAACTGCCACTGACCCCTGGTGGAGTGGCATAATATCATCCCATCATCTGTGGAAAGAATATAGCCATGTGGGAAACTCGTTGCTGTTCTAATGTTTGACAGCACACCTTTGTTGGGAGTTAGAAATTTTACCATACGATGGAGGAATGACATGGATGGTATTTTTCCAATCACTTGGTGAATGCTGGAAGTGAACATTATTGGAAAACAAACCTCAAAACAAAGCTGCTCCAGGTGAGTAGTATCAATCTCCCACTGACCACTACGCGTGAAGGTGCACACACAGCCGTCAGTAATAGCACAAGAAAAAAGGATCCGGAATCCGCTGCACTTCAACCTTTATTCGTGCTTCCATAAAATCACATACAGTATAAAAGAACAGTAGAAAGTTAACGCGTTTTACGCTTAAGACTAACGCAAGTCTTAAGCGTGAAAACCGTTAACTTTCTACTGTTCTTGACACTGTATATGATTATTTTATGGAAGCATGAATAAAAGGCTGAAGTGCTCTGGATTCCAGATCCTTTTTCTTGATTATTGGACTTGTTATTATTATACATTTTGTTAAGTATTCACATCAGAGGTTGGGACACTGAGGTGCAACTAGTCACAGTCATTTGTGGACACTGAATTATAGAATTGCATGTAATCATATTTAGCACTGCAATCACGTTTACTACTCTTCTGCTACATTTGTCTCACTGACTTAAAGCAGGCAAGGACTATTAAACTCAACAGTGCACCACCATAAGGGCCCCAACCGAGCTGGCAAGACCTAAAAAAGGTCCCCCCATGTGTTATTTGTTTTGGGGACCTGTATAATTTTTGTGGTAAACACCTACCCACTTTCACAGACTTTACTATCCAAGTTTTACTCTTTTGTGGGGGAACTGTTTAATTAGTATATTGTGCAGGCAGACTAGAACATAGCTGGGACATTAATAAGGCGGGACTTGATGGTAGTCCATAGGAGGTTTAGATACTACACTACTAGCTGCATCATTGCAACCTTTGTGCCCTTGTTACAATTTAAACTAATCAAAGCATTGGTGAAATCCGGGCCTGGTTATCCTCTGCCTTTTAGTACACCAACTATGGTTGTTAGGGGTTATTGCATTCTTTTGTTTTTCAGTGTGTTGTGTTATCCTTGTTCAGGCTGTCTGGCGTTAATAGAGCCACTTGATTTTGTTTCTGCTAATTCATTGTCAGGGGTAGAGATGAGCGAATCGAACCAGGCGAAGTGGAATTCGTTTCGAATATCGGGAAAAATTCGATTCGCATCGAATCCCAATTTTAGCCAACTTCGGGTGCACGAATCGAATTTTTCCCGATCAGCCGGCAAAAGTGTCACTGCAGAGAGCTCCGCTATTTCTGACAGTTCTGACAGTTCATTTACAGCGGTTGAAACATTGTATCTATTTGTTTCCATTTAGGATACAGATGTTTTTATTCGGAAATAAATAGATACAATGTTTCAACCGCTGTAAATGAACTGTCAGAACTGTCAGAGAACTGTCAGAAATAGCGGAGCTCTCTGCAGATACACTTTTTGCTGTACTGGAATACTTCTTCTTTTCATTCTTCTTCTTCTTCTTTTCATTCTTCTTCTTCTTCTTTTCATTCTTCTTCTTCTTTTCATTCTTCTTTTCATTCTTCTTCTTTTCATTCTTCTTCTTTTCATTCTTCTTCTTCTTTTCATTCTTCTTTTCATTCTTCTTCTTCTCTTCATTCTTCTTTTCATTCCTCTTCTTCTTCTTTTCATTCCTCTTCTTTTCATTCTTCTGCTTCTTTTCATTCTTCTGCTTCTTTTCATTCTTCTGCTTCTTCTTCTCATTCTTCTTCTTCTTTTCATTCTTCTTCTTCTTCTTCATTCTTCTTCTTTTCATTCTTCTTTTCATTCTTCTTCTTTTCATTCTTCTTCTTTTCATTCTTCTTTTCATTCTTCTTTTCATTCTTCTTCTTCTTTTCATTCTTCTTTTCATTCTTCTTCTTTTCATTCTTCTTCTTCTTTTCATTCTTCTTCTTTTCATTCTTCTTCTTCTTCTTCTTTTCATTCTTCTTTTCATTCTTCTTCTTTTCATTCTTCTTCTTTTCATTCTTCTCATTCTTCTTCTTCTCATTCTTCTTCTTTTCATTCTTCTTCTACTTCTTTTCATTCTTCTTCTACTTCTTTTCATTCTTCTTCTACTTCTTTTCATTCTTCTTCTTCTTCTTTTCATTCTTCTTCTTCTTCTTCTCATTCTTCTTCTTCTTCTTTTCATTCTTCTTCTTTTCTTTTCATTCTTCTTCTTTTCTTCTTCTTCTTCTGGCAACTCCACCACGCAGCTCATTTTTGTTCCAGTATTACTGTATTTTGCTCCTTCAAAATCCTGAAACTTTCTTTTGGCAGGTGTACAGACTCAGGTACTCAGTGCAGGAATGGTGGGAATCCCTCACAATGGACACAGCAGGTGTACATACAGACCCAGGAATTCAGCACAGGGATGGTGGGAACCCCTCATAATGGGCGCAGCAGGTGTGCATACCCAGAACCTCAGCACAGGGATGGTGGGAACCCCTAGTAATGGGCGCAGCAGGTGTGCAGACCTGGGACCTCAGCACAGGGATGGTAGAAACCCCTCGTAATGGGAACAGCAGGTGTACAGACCCGGGAACTCAGCACAGGGATGGTGGGAACTTCTCATAATGGGCGCAGCAGGTGTGCAGACCCGGGAACCTCAGCACAGGGATGGTGGGAACCCCTCATAATGGGCGCAGCAGGTGTGCATACCCAGAACCTCAGCACAGGGATGGTGGGAACCCCTAGTAATGGGTGCAGCAGGTGTGCAGACCCGGGACCTCAGCACAGGGATGGTAGAAACCCCTCATAATGGGAACAGCAGGTGTACAGACCCAGGAATTTAGCACAGGGATGGTGGGAACTCCTCCTAATGGGCAGAGCAGGTGTACAGACCTGGAACCTCAGCACAGGGATGGTGGGAACCCCTCATAATGGGCACAGCAGGTGTGCATACCCGGAACCTCAGCACAGGGATGGTGGGAACCCCTCATAATGGGCACAGCAGGTGTTAGGGGGTTTAACTCTCCAGCATCCATTAGAGACTGATATAGTAATATAGTTCATTCTTCTTTTCCTTCTCCTTCTCCTTCTCCTTCTTCGTCGTGCCCCGTGACTGCCCAAATGAGTGAAGTGTGCGGTGATTCTAAGATCGACGGCACTCATCTGCATGTCATACTGACTGACAGTATTATTTCTCTTCCCCAGCAGACTCCAAGGGCATTTAAATTAAAGGTACAGTGTTCTGCACTAATATAAAGGCTCTCTGAAGCCTAGAAACCCTTTAAATAAGTTAAACTCGCGGCGAATAAATTCGCATCGAATCGAATTTCTCCCGCAAATTCGGCGAATCAGCCGAATCGAATTTTTGAATAATTCGCTCATCTCTAGTCAGGGGTATATCAAAGTGGTTAAAGTGGTAACATTGATGGTCCCTGCTACAGATTAGTCTCAGGGGGTTTATTCACTCAGCAGGGTTTGCTGCATGTATTAATTCTCACTAGATTTCTTTAAAATTAGTGTTGTACATTAAAGAAATTAAAACTATTACAGAATAAAAGTCACACACACAGCATGTTTAATGAGGATTAACAATAGAATATGGTAACAATACATATCTGACTGATCAAGAATTTATGCCAAGAGCAGACTGTGCAAGAGAGAAAAGGCAAAAAGGGAGAAATGTTTACCAAGAGCGGTCTTTTACTGGATGTCTGTCTGGAATTAACAAGAACATTGTTGCTGTGTTTAGAAGACTGGGCTGGGGGGCATTGTCCAATGGACCAGTCCTAATAATATACTTTATGTTGGGTGACATGGAGTGTAGATACTTCACTCTCCATGTGTTACTAACGGCAGGTCCTGGTTGGACTGATGTCTAAATTATGTTCTACAGCTACCTACACCCTTTTCAAACCTTTTGATCACAAGATTCAGCAGGGGGGGGTAGTCTTTCAATTCCAACGTCTTTTTGTATCTGGGATGTCATATGACTAAATGCCAGTAGTTACAAAAGAAGCCAAACTTGGGAGATCTGTACCCATCACGAAATGACCAAAAGGTTTATTTGTTCCCCCAGGCCAGAGGTTCTCTCTCCTCCCTAGAATCCTATGCTTGTCCTGGGTTTAGATCTTACCTTTGCATATGTGCATGTCTCTGACAAGGGCCAGTAGGGACAATTCTGATCACAGAGTGGACACATCAAGGTTGTGTTGGCTTTGCAGATCTCCTGACTAATGAGAAAACAGGGTTTAAAAAGGACAACATGACAGCATTTGACAATTACCATCAACTGGTCATATAGTGAGAACATTTTGTCTTGTTTCTGATTAAATTTAGCTGCTGATGACACTGTCGGCACCCTCCTGCCCAACATCCTTCGATCTGAAAATTAAAAAGGGGCCAGGAAGAAAACGGTTAGTTGAACAGCGCTGCATCTACACAGATGCAACTACTGATCGGGTAGTCTGGCAGCATCAGGTACCAGCTTTCAGGATAAAATAGCTGTCAGGAATGATTCTGCCATCTATGACATTTAGCATGGGTGAGGGAATTCATAGAGAAATCTTAGTGTATGACTAGTGTAAATTATGCTTTAATACGTTGTTCCAGGTCAGTGACACACACACACACACACATATATATATATATATATATATATATATATATATATATATATACATATACATATATATATATATATACATATATATACACACACACACACACACACACACACACACACAGTCAGGTCCATAAATATTGGGACATTGACAGAATTCTAACATTTTTGGCTCTATACACCACAATGGATTTGAAATGAAACAAACTAGATGTGCTTTAACTGCAGACTGTCAGCTTTAATTTGAGGGTATTTACATCCAAATCAGGTGAACGGTGTAGGAATTACAACAGTTTGCATACGTGCCTCCCACTTGTTAAGGGACCAAAAGTAATGGGACAGAATAATAATCATAAATCAAACTTTCACTTTTTAATACTTGGTTGAAAATCCTTTGCAGTCAATTACGGCCTGAAGTGTGGAACGCATAGACATCACCAGACGCTGGGTTTCATCCCTGGTGATGCTCTGCCAGGCCTCTACTGCAACTGTCTTCAGTTCCTGCTTGTTCTTGGGGCATTTTCCCTTCAGTTTTGTCTTCAGCAAGTGAAATGCATGCTCAGTGGGATTCAGGTCAGGTGATTGACTTGGCCATTGCATAACATTCCACTTCTTTCCCTTAAAAAACTCTTTGGTTGCTTTTGCAGTATGCTTTGGGTCATTGTCCATCTGCACTGTGAAGCGACGTCCAATGAGTTGTGAAGCATTTGGCTGAATATGAGCAGATAATATTCCCGAAACACTTCAGAATTCATCCTGCTGCTTTTGTCAGCAGTTACATCATCAATAAATACAAGAGAACCAGTTCCATTGGCAGCCATACATGCCCACGCCATGACACTACCACCACCATGCTTCACTGATGAGGTGGTATGCTTAGGATCATGAGCAGTTCCTTTCCTTCTCCATACTCTTCTCTTCCCATCACTCTGGTACAAGTTGATCTTGGTCTCATCTGTCCATAGGATGTTGTTCCAGAACTGTCAAGGCTTTTTTAGATGTCGTTTGGCAAACTCTAATCTGGCCTTCCTGTTTTTGAAGCTCACCAATGGTTTCCATCTTGTGGTGAACACTCTGTATTCACTCTGGTGAAGTCTTCTCTTGATTGTTGACTTTGACACACATACACCTACCTCCTGGAGAGTGTTCTTGATCTGGCCAACTGTTGTGAAAGGGTGTTTTCTTCACCAGGGAAAGAATTCTTCGGTCATCCACCACTGTTGTTTTCCGTGGTCTTCCGGGTCTTTTGGTGTTGCTAAGCTCACCGGTGCGTTCCTTCTTTTAAAGAATGTTCCAAACTGTTGTAATTCCTACACCGTTCACCTGATTTGGATGTAAATACCCTCAAATTAAAGCTGACAGTCTGCAGTTAAAACACATCTTGTTTGTTTCATTTCAAATCCATTGTGGTGGTGTATAGAGCCAAAAATGTTAGAATTGTGTTGATGTCCCAATATTTATGGACCTGACTGTATATATATATATATATATATATATATATATATATATATATATATATATATATACCGTATTTTTCGCTCCATAAGACACACTTTTTTCCCCCCCAAAAAGGGGGGAAAATGTCAGTGCGTCTTATGGAGCGAATATAAAGCGGCCGGTCCAGTATTTCTGCCGCCACCATGTCAGAATACCGGGCCGGCCGCTCAGCTGTTGTCTCCTGCAGGGCCTTACCTGTTCCTCGCTCCAGCGCTGCACAGTCTTCCCGCGCTGGCTTCTGTGACAGCCGGGTGCCCACTGCGCATGTGCTGCGCTTTGTGAACGATCCGGTGTCTTCTGGGACACATGACAGGTCCCAGAAGGCGCCGGGCCATTCACAAAGCGAAGCGCTTCTCGCACCTGCGCAGTGGGCACCCGGCTGTCACAGAAGCCGGCCCGGGAAGAAGAGGGAAGGCAACTCCGCGGAAGTGGGAGCGGGTACCTGTCAAATTCAGGTACCCGCTCCCCCTCCCTCCCCAAAGGTCAGCAGTCTCTGGTCATCTCCTGTACTGTCTGCAGTTTCTGGTCATTCCCTGCACTGTCTGCAGTCTCTGGTCATTCCCTGCACTGTCTGCAGTCTCTGGTCATCCTATGCACTGTCTGCAGTCTCTGGTCATTCCCTGCACTGTCTGCAGTCTCTGGTCATTCCCTGCACTGTCCGCAGTCTCTGGTCATCCCCTGCACTGTCTGCAGTCTCTGGTCATTCCCTGCACTGTCTGCAGTCTCTGGTCATCCCCTGCACTGTCCACAGTCTCTGGTCATCTCCTGTACTGTGTCCGCAGTCTCTGGTCATCTCCTGCACTGTGTCCGCAGTCTCTGGTCATCTCCTGTACTATGTCCGCAGTCTCTGGTCATCTCCTGTACTGTGTCCGCAGTCTCTGGTCATCCCCTGTACTGTGTCCGCAGTCTCTGGTCATCTCCTGTACTGTTTCTGCAGTCTCTGGTCATCTCCTGTACTGTTTCTGCAGTCTCTGGTCATCTCCTGTACTATGTCCGCAGTCTCTTGGTCATCCCCTGTACTGTGTCCGCAGTCTCTGGTCATCTCCTGTACTGTGTCCGCAGTCTCTGGTCATCTCCTGTACTGTGTCCGCAGTCTCTGGTCATCTCCTGTACTGTGTCCGCAGTCTCTGGTCATCTCCTGTACTGTGTCCGCAGTCTCTGGTCATCCCCTGTACTGTGTCCGCAGTCTCTGGTCATCCCCTGTACTGTGTCTGCAGTCTCTGGTCATCTCCTGTACTTTGTCCACAGTCTCTGGTCATCTCCTGTACTGTGTCCGCAGTCTCTGGTCATCCCCTGTACTATGTCCACAGTCTCTGGTCATCCCCTGTACTATGTCCACAGTCTCTTGGTCATCCCTTGTACTTTGTCCGCAGTCTCTGGTCATCTCCTGTACTGTGTCCGCAGTCTCTGGTCATCTCCTGTACTGTGTCCGCAGTCTCTGGTCATCCCCTGTACTGTGTCTGCAGTCCATTGGTTCAGAATATTTTTTTTCTTGTTTTTCACCTCTAAAACCTAGGTGCGTCTTATGGTCAGGTGCGTCTTATGGAGCGAAAAATACGGTATATATATACACACACACACACACACACACACACACAATTGCAAGAAAAAGTATGTGAACCCCTTGGGATTACATGGAGTTTTGCATGAATTGGGCATAAAATGTGCTCTGAACGTCATCTAAGTCACAACAATAGAAGAACACAGTCTGCTGAACATAATACTACACAAACATTAGATGTTGCCATGGTTTAATTGCACATAACATGTAAACATTCACAGTGCAGGGAGGAAAAAGTATGTGAGGCCCTAGCTTAATGACTTCTCCCAGAGCTAATTGGAGCCAGGAGTGAGCCAACCTTGACTCCAATCAGTGTGATGATATTGGATGTGTTGCTGACAGCTGTCCTGCCCTTAAAAAACACACACCTGTTTTGGGTTTACTGGTTTCAAGAAGCACTGTCTGATGTGAACCATGCCTCGCAGAAAAGAGCTCTCAGAAGACCTACGATCAAGAATTGTTGACTTGCATGAAGCTGGAAAGGGTTACAAAAGTATCTCCAAAAGCCTTGATGTTCATGTGTCCACGGTAAGACAGACTGTCTACAAATGGAGAAAGTTTAGCATTGTTGCTACTCTCCCTAGGCGTGGTCGTCCTGTAAAAATGACTGCAAGAGCACAGCGCAGAATGCTGCATGAGGTAAAGAAGAATCCCAGAGTGTTAGCTAAAGACCTACAGAAATCTCTGGCACATGCTAACATTTTTGTTGACACATCTACAATAAGGAAAACATTAAACAAGAATGGAGTACATGGGAGGACACCACGGAGGAAGCCATTGCTGTCCAAAAAGAATATTGCAGCACGTTTGAAGTTTGCAAAAGAGCACCTGGATGTTCCACAGCACTACTGGCAAAATATACTGTGGACAGATGAAACCAAGATTGAGTTGTTTGGGAAGAACACACAACACTATGTGTGGAGAAAAAAAGGCACAGCACACCAACATCAAAACCTCATCCCCACTGTAAAACATGGCGGAGGGAGCATCATGGTTTGGGGCTGCTTTGCTGCCTCAGGGCCTGGACGGATTGTTGTCATTGATGGGAAAATGAATTCCAGAGTTTATCAAGACATTTTGCAGGAAAACGTACGACCATCTGTCCGCCAACTGAAGCTCCGCAGAGGATGGGTGATGCAACAGGACAATGACCCAAAGCATACAAGTAATTCAACAAAACAATGGCTGCAACAACACAGAATACGCCTTCTGGAGTGGCCCAGTCAGAGTCCTGACCTCAACCCGATTGAAATGCTGTGGCATGACCTTAAGAGAGCGATTCACACCAGACATCCCAAGAATATTGCTACACTGAAACAGTTTTGTGAAGAGGAGTGGTCCAAAATGACTCCAGATCGTTGTGCAGGTCTGATCTGCAACTACAGGAAACGTTTGGTTGAGGTTATTGCTGCCAAAGGAGGGTCAACCAGTTATTAAGTCCAAAGGTTCACATACTTTTTCCTCCCTGCACTATGAATGTTTACATGTTATGTGCAATTACACCATGGCAACATCTAATGTTTGTGTAGTATTATGTTCAGCAGACTGTGTTCTTCTATTGTTGTGACTTAGATCATGTTCAGAGCACATTTTATGCCCAATTTATGCAAAACTCCACGTAATCCCAAGTGGTTCACATACTTTTTCTTGCAACTGTATATATATATACACACACACACACACACACACACACACACACACACACACACACACACACACACACACACACACCCCAAAAAAACAAAATCACACTTAAAAAAAAAAAGCTATGAATCTAGGCGGTCAGCATTACAACTAGGGGAATAGCATTTGCAGAATTAGAATATGCATTTATAAAAAGTGACAGGTAAATCATGTCATGTGAGCAAATACATAGACAAGACGTAATATACAGAAGCCAAAGAGATTAAGGAAAGATTAAAAGGAACTAAAAAGTGAATTTATGATAATAAAAATTGTATAATATTTTTTCTTAATCTGCTCAGCACTAAAATTAAATGTATGATTGTTTTATTTCTTATTTAGTAAATATGAAATTGTTCATATTAACTACCTGTAGCCAATTTGGCTTATTAGAACTGTATGTAGGGTCTATTCCCTGTAAAGTATCTGCTTTTCATGTACTTGCGGTGTTATAAATGGATCTTAATGAGTTGGAGGATAAACCCTTACTGCACTCCTCCTTTCTACAAGTAAAGACAACAATATAAAACTATAAACAGACCATAAATCATTATAGCTTCCCTATAATTCACAATCACCACTACATATATAAGCATAAAATGAAGAAAATCACAGCCCATATATTCCAGTTATGTAATAATTCTTTGCATATTCATCAAGCTCTGTAGTATAAAAAAAAAAAAAAAAAAAAAAAAAAGGTAAAAAAATTATCTTGCTTATAGTTCCATTTTCCATTCTACTTGGACATCTCATAAACTTTACAATAAAGAACAGTCGGAAAGTGATATATGAAGGATCAACAACCTGTGCAGTTTTTTTGTGTATGGACTTACACATTGGCTTATCTGGGGATGGGGGCAGGGGTTAGGGAGGATGAAGCCTATCTTGGGTACAACCAGCTCAAAGAGTTCATAACACAGACGATATATGAGGTCCTTGCAAAGCCAAGGGTTGTGCTGCCAATGGCTCTACAGATCACCTGTGTAAGAAGTTCTTCCAGCCACTATGCTTTCCCTGGAATTATTATATTACAAAAAAAACAAAAACACCACACACACACTTCACTGTTTCAGTGTCATTTCTAATTCGTAACAGAATGTAATTTTGTTATTATAGAAATAATTTTGCTGTATGGAAATGCTGGCGGTCAACACCAGTGCGTACCTGATTTGGCTGCTGCTGAAATGCATAAATCCATAAAAAAACACTGCCATTCCAACAAGAGCTGCAGGAAAAAGCATGAGGGTGTACCATCCAAGCCATGCAAAGTATAGAGCCACCTTCTCTCCAAAATATTCTCTGTAGGAAGAATAAAAATTAATTTAGCCAAAAGAGACAGAAGATATGGTCTGAACAATATGTTTAGAAGCGGAAAAAACAAGCAATTATGACATGCCCCCAAATCTATTCAAGTTATGCATTTAAAATATTTAAAAATAGTGCCCCATTCTGTCTAAATCAGTTATTCTCAACCAGGGTTCTGTGGGACCTCATGATCCTTCCAGAGGATGTTAAAAGGATAAATTCACCTTTTGCACAAGGTAAAAAAAACAAAAACAAAAAAACAACAAAAAGTGCGGGCGGCAGCTGCAGCATTGGGAACATGTTACATGTTCCACCCTAAAAATGGGTGGAACATGTAATATGTTCCCGAAACATGAACTTATCCTTTAAAAAGGTTCCTTGAGTGGTGGCTGACTGCAGCCCCCCTCCCCCATCTTTGATTGTTTCTGTAAAGTTCTCAAAGGCCGCTTAGCAGAGTCAGCTGCATGATACCAATGACCACTATAAAAGGGAAGCATTCTTCCTACTGGTTACCAATATAGAGGACATTTTTCCAATGAATTGGTTTTAGCAGGGGTTCCCCAAGACATGAAAATTTTATGGGTTTTCTAGGGTAAAAGGGTTGGGAAAGGCTCGGTTTTACAATAGTATCCTGTATTCACCTACACTGCAAAACTCAGGCTGAGAAATAGTAAGTATTGTAGATTTGACAGCACATGTTACAATCTGACTGTATATTATATGCATTACCCTGTTCAAATTCACAAGGAGCTACGTAGTGCAAGGGGGCAAAGGATCAACCTAAAAAAAATAAAAGATGATAAGAAAATTGTGTACGAGCGCACCTGTAGATGTCAAGTAGCAGCTGAACACCAGGTAACCATACACCCCAAAAACAATATAAATCATAAGGTGCAGCGCTACAGAAAAGGAATACTATGTAAAGGCAAATGTATAAACAAATAAATAAACAAATGAAACAGTTCATAGTATAAGGTGACTTCAAGTGCTCTCCTCTATTTCATATCCTCCTGATGTTCAGGCGCTGTGTGAAATAGTGCTGAAGAAATGCACACTCACCAGAACGCACAGTAAAATGAGCGTTTGTCAATATAAATTCCCCTTTGGGTCATCAGATGGTCAGGATAAGGTCTGCAGTATGATAGCCTCCCTCCAGTGCTCCTGGATGTTCCTGTATGATCCCTTAGTAGGTGGCCTATGGACTTCTCCTTACAGCTTACATACGCTCCTTGCCCAGCAGAGAGAAGAGTAGCTGCAAATTGATACTCCCCAAGGGAGTCAAGACAGAAACATATCCATAGTGTAGTAGGTAATTGAAAAGATTTATTAGCAACTCAAACTATCGGTGGTACACAGCAGTGTGTATAAGAGATGTGCGGACTGACCGTCCAATGTTAAAGATGTTAAAGATGGCCGCCGGAGCTCCACGATGCTCCGGCGGCGTGACGTCACGGCGTTCCTGGTAATCTTTTCAATTACCTACTACACTATGGATATGTTTCTGTCTTGACTCCCTTGGGGAGTATCAATTTGCAGCTACTCTTCTCTCTGCTGGGCAAGGATCGTATGTAAGCTGTAAGGAGAAGTCCATAGGCCACCTACTAAGGGATCATACAGGAACATCCAGGAGCTCTGGAGGGAGGCTATCATACTGCAGACCTTATCCTGACCATCTGATGACCCAAAGGGGAATTTATATTGACAAACGCTCATTTTACTGTGCGTTCTGGTGAGTGTGCATTTCTTCAGCACTATTTCACACAGCGCCTGAACATCAGGAGGATATGAAATAGAGGAGAGCACTTGAAGTCACCTTATACTATGAACTGTTTCATTTGTTTATTTATTTGTTTATACATTTGCCTTTACATAGTATTCCTTTTCTGTAGCGCTGCACCTTATGATTTATAAAAAAAATAAAAAATCAGATATATAGAATGTGAGCTTAGCTAACTGGCTATAAAACTGTTGGTAAGCTAAAGGATATTATCCAATAAGATTATATTCTGTCTGTGTATTGTGTAAATGAAGGCAGGCAGTACTTCAGTCTGTCCACACTAGCCTCCCATAATCCCCTGTGCATTCAGATTGGGAGAGAAAGCGGCAAGGGAGGTCAGCCAGGCTTTACAGCATTGTACTGTGCTGTTTATCAAACAAATTAAGCTTGCCGATTGGAGGCGACAACACAGATAACCTAAATGACAAGGGAGTTGATTTTCCTTCACTATCCAATCTTAGTCTTGATCAAGCTATATTGATTTGACTGTAGTGGATGCAAAATTGTAAGGGGCTGGTTATGCTGCCTAGCAATTTGTCTGGGTTCAAATTAACTGAAGTAGCAGAATTTAGAATTTTTTGGCGAGTAAGATAATTTCTGCATTGCACAGTGCTGTTGACCCAATACTGGGAACTTGCAAACAGGAAGAGTGAGACCAAAATAATTAAAATTACAGACCTGCTGCTCCTCCAGCTCAAGCAGTAGACTGGGAGCATTTGGTGATCCAGCTATATTGCATAATTTACCAGTGAAGAACAATGTGCTGTCTGACAGGGGTGCCCAGTGGTGGAGAATGAACATGAACTTTCTATTTCCTTTTATGATAAACAAGACAGTCCCAGTATACTAATCATGTCAGCAGCTCTATTCAGCAACATGAACTCTGCTAAGGAATCCATTTTAGTCTCAACTGTACAACAAGTCTCAGAATTTAGACCACTGCTTTTGATGATTGCATTTACCCAAAATCAATATTTTTTTAAATGAAATTGGCTGGCAATGGAGCTCAATACTCACGTAGTCACAAACCCCACCACCATTTTAATTACAGTAGAGAAAATATTTATTTAATCCCCTACATATTTTGCACGTTTCTCCACTTACAACGAAATTAAGAGTCTATATACCCATTTTTTATCATAGATTTATTTTAAATTATATAGACAGAATATCAACCAAAGAAAAAAAAAAAAAAAAAAACCTCACGATACAAAATGTTATAAATTTAGTTGCAGTTCAGCAACTAAAATAAATGTTTGTTTCCCTACCAACCAACAATTATTCTGGCTCCCACAGAGCTCATGTGGTACAGATTAATCCTGTCAATTTAAGAAGGTGCTCCTAACAAGAACACGTTATGTGTATAAAAAAACACCTGTCCACAGACTTTCTTCCATTCAAACCTCGCCATCATGGGCAAGACCAAAGAGCTATCAAAGGATGTAAGGGATAAGATTGAAGAACAGCACAAGGCTGGAATGGGCTACAAGACCATCAGCAAGAAGCTTGGTGAGAAGGAGACAACTTATTTGCAAATGCAAGAAATACACAATAACCAATCAAATCGCCCTTTGTCTGGAACTCCATGCAAGATTTAGCCTCAGGGTAAGTATGATGAGAAAAGTGAGGGATAAGCCAAGAATTATATGGGAAGAGCTTGTAAATGATCAAGGCAGTTGGGACCACAGTCACCAAACAATAATTAGTAACACAATACTCTGCCATGGATTGAAATCCTTCAGAGCCCGCAAGGTCCCCATCCTCAAGAAGGCACATGTACAGACCCGTCTGAAGTTTGCCATTGAACATCTAAATGATTCAGAGAAGGACAGAGAAAGTGCTGTGGTCAGACGAGACCAAAATTGAGCTCTTTGGCATTAAATTGCCATGTTTGGAAGAAGAAAAATGCTGATTAGGACCATAAAAACACCATTCCTACAGACAAGCACAGAGGTGAAAACATTATGCTTTGGGGCAATTTCTCTGCTAAAGGTATAGGCCAGTTTTGCTGCATTGGGGGACCAATGGGAGGGGGCCATGTATTGTAAAATCTTGGATGGGAACCTTCTTCCCTCAGCCAGAACACTGAAGATGAGTTGTGGATGGGTCTTCCAGCATGACAATGACCCAAAACATACCAACAAGGCACCAAAAGGAGTGGCTCAGGAAGCACATTAAGGTCATGGAGTGGCCTAGCCAGTCTCCAGACCTTAATTCTATAGAAAATGTATGGAGGGAGCTGAAACTTCGAGTTGCCAAGTGACAGCCAAGAAACCTTAAGGATTTAGAGAAGATCTGTAAAGAATAGTGGACCAAAATCCCTCCTGAGATGTGTGAAAACCTGGTAACCAATCAAGGAATTATTTTCCCCACCGTATATGTGTATTCCCCCACTACCACAGAGTCCGACAATAGCTATTTTACAAAGGTGCAGAAGAAACTCCAACCCAAAATGTTCACATATGATCCCTTTATCACCTGATCTCTTTCACAGGCTGTGTGTAGATGACATCCCGCCATCTTGCCCACTTTTGCTTCAACTGCTTGCCAAGAGTCTCCTCCAGCTAAAAAGGAGCAAAGAACAAAAAGGGTGGTCCAAGCCATCAATGCACAACCACATATGAGAAGACACGTATATACAAATTACTGAATGTGTGATTACCACACTAATACAATGTTACACTCACAGAGTGCAGCGGGAAAGCAGACTCAAAAACACCACTCTTTATCAAGTCATCCAGAGTTTCTGAAAGAAGAAACGCAGGTCATGATTAGATGCCAAGTGTAGTAGGAAATTACAATTTTTTTTTTGTGTGATTAGAAAGATTATCAGTGACATATTTTGTTCATTAGCGGACAGGACTACTCTGATGACCAATATAGCCTTGTGTTTCCATAATCTACTTTTTGGGGGATGCGAAAGCTGCCTCTGTAATGTACCCAGACACCAGCACTGCGAACTGTGGTTGACAAGCACAGCCAAACCCATGTGCTAAATTAAACTATACAGATTTACTTGAGAAAATAGGTCGTCTTTCTGCATCCATCTTCCAGCAGTCTACAAAGTTACTTGACAGCAGTTATACACAAGAAAGAACAGTTGTCTGATCAAGCAGTTTTTGGTTGCATTAGGTGGCAATCTCAGGTCTATGGGTCTATTTGCTGCCATCAGAGAGAACAACCGATTGTGCCTTATAACAGGTTGATCTTCCTCTACTATGTCTACATGCGACATACTATGTAAACATTAGTTCATTTGTTATTTTGTGCCTTCTTCTGACCTCTGAGATGAATGAATGTGTGAAAATTCTTTATTTTAATATAGGGCAACATAGAGAACAGTTCATTGGGCAGTATCTCCTAGGGTAGGAGTCTTCAAACTTTTCAGCATGAAGGTCACATTGTACGTTTTACAAATATTTGTGGCCTGGGAAAAAATAATTTTATAAAAAGGAATGAATAAGTCTCCCCTTACATCCAAGAGTACCCAGCAGAGTTCCCCCTTACATCCAGGAGCTCCCAGAAAATCCCCCTCTTGCCTTTCAAGCAGCAGCGCAGCATGGTGGAAGCTGGAGCAGGTCTGGATGGGGGAAGTAAGCGCCTCCTGTAAATGCTGGGGTTGGGGCACATGTCAGTTTTGAGACCTGTGTCCTGGGGCATATTTGTTAAAAGCAGCTGAAAATAATCTCTCTTCAGGATTACCACTATAACATGCTTAGAGGAGATTACAAAAACCTTAGCAGTTTTTCTGTTGCTTGTTCATTGCCTGATCATAGGCTGGGATAGGTCCTAGACTGGGCTGTGTTGTTTAGCTGAAGCACTGTCTGCGAGATCGGAACCTGGTTGTGCCGTCTGGCTGGGGAGCCTACCGCACAAGACTGTCTGAACAAATTTAGAAAAGCTTTTGCAGGTTCACTCTGCTTGGCAACATTTCAAATGTAACATATCAGGGTCAGTGGTTATCTATGGTCAGACTCTTGAGCATAGTGTAGAAATCCAAGAGTATACACTGTACAGATGACCTATGTTTCATGCCCAGCAGCTGCACAATCAGTCCAGTTTCTAGATTAGCAATCTAATACTGTATGTTCTTAATTAGGTATGATCAGTACCAGCCCCAAGTGCTGCACCAGCAGTCAACTTTCTAGATTAGCATTCTACATTTGGGTATAATCAGTGCCATTTCAAAGTACTACCTTTGAAGTCAACTGAATTATCTTTAGTAAAAAGCTTCAGATAGAATCTTCACAAGAAATGTATAGTGTGCAATTTTCCTTACCGCTTTTGCCTCTGGTTTCAATGCTGGTTTTGTGCAGTATAAAATAAACAATGCGAATTCTATAAAAAGAAAAAAAAAAAAAAAAAAAGTAAAAAAACCAGAAACACATTTTATATGTGCACTACATAACTGAATATAAAAAAAGGAGTCCCCATTCCACATATTTATTTCCAATGGCATCAGTTACAAAGAACAAAAATATATATTCTAGAGGTATTTAAGAAATAGTCCAAATTAAACTCCCATTATGTTTCTGGGCAATGGTAGTGAATTAGAGAGTCCCAAAAACACCTACACAGTGTTATGACCAGAGCTGTGCCACATAATCATGAAGCCACCATTTATTCAATCTCACCAACATAATATTCAAGCATCATTAAAGTATACATCTAAGCAAAACTGTTTTCAGTTTTGGATAAAGACAAGGATAAACCAGCCTTATAATTGGTCTCCTATTAATAGCATTGGCAACTTGGCCCATTTTTACCCACGTGGCCAGGTAAAATATCTAGGGTTCCCATTCGGCTGACCATACACTATCCCAGCCTCTCAACATTTTCAACACAGAGGAACCCTTGAAATAACTTTCCATTCTCTGGGAACCTCTGCTAAAAATATTGAGAACGCCCTGTGGGTGGGGTGAAACGCGTTGTCGTACTTCCGGCTGGCCGCCCCGGCGTCTGACGTCATTTCCGGTGAGTGGAAAGCACACCGAGCGGTGCGTTCTAAGGGGCCATTTTTGCCTAGTGAATGAGGCTGTATCTGAGGTCTTATCCTGCTGTATACCTGGCTCTGGGGTCTCTATACAGAAATTGTAAAATCGTTTTTATATGAAAGAAAGATCGGTTTGCTTCAATAAAATGCTGGTTAATATCTACTAAAATGTGAGTGGTCTGGTTAAAATTCTTTTGAGATTGGAATTTATAACGGTATCACGCTATGGTTTTTCTTCTTCTTCCGGATTTTTGGTGGATTCGGTGAGAGGAATAACCAGAGGAGGTTTCTATGTCTTAGAGGAGGCAATATTTGGAGTACATTAAAAAAAAAAAAAGAAGAAGGGGGGTCCAGGAGCCCTGAATATCCCTGAAAGGCGCTTTACTCACCAAATATCTGGTGAGTGCGGTTCATGTTGGTTTTGCACTGGTGGAGGTATTATTGGCACAGAAGAATCCAATGAAAATACAGTTTTTTCACGGGACTGTTTTTTGAATTTGTCACTGGATTTTTTAGATTTTATTTAAATCACTTTCATAATTATTTTTTATGTGTCACAATGTATTTGATTTCTGACATTTATTAATGGTTTATTAATGGGTTGGGTTATTTATTTATACTGCTTTGTGGGTTTTGCGCTGGTTTAAGTTGAAATAAACAGGTATTCTAGCCTATTTTTATAGAATAGGAATTTTATTTCCCTTTGTTGCCATTATATATTTTTCCCAACTTCTTGCTTGGAGTGAGCCCCAGTATAAACATACCACAGGTTCTAATCCTTCCAGATTATAATAAAAGGGTTTAGGCCTAGATATACACTTTAAAGGGGTCTAATTGTAAAACAGTCAAAGAACAAAACGTCTCCCACATTTGTGCAGGCTGGATGAAGGCATCTCTCATTCAGGTATTAAGAAAATACTACATTTTGACCACTAAATAGGAGATCAGCGCATGTTATTGCACAACAAGTCATTGCAGTGGTGCATGTGCCATATGTGATTTGGGGCTGCTTAATATTGAACGCTGCACTGCCCCCAGATCACATATGGGGCATGGACCAGATCTTGTACATGATCTAGAACATCTTGTTACTGTTCAATAACAAGCCAATCTCTTATGGTACATGCATAAGGACAGAAACTGGTTGACTGGCAAAGCACAACGAAAAAGAATTTGGCCACAGAGGAGGTCATCTTTTAAGAAAAATACGTGGGATAAGTGGAAGGGGAAGAGAAGGGCATTAGCTTGTGAAATCAAGATTTGAGTTTTAAGTGTTTGCTACATGTATGCATAAAATACAGTACTGGGGGTATTATCAAATGAGGGAATGAGACAACATGAGAAGGATGTAGGATAATGAAAGTGCACATGCGCTTTCCCCTAGACAGGGAAGAAGGATGAAATTACGGCAGAATATGTTCATGTCAGTTTTGTGAGTAATGCAGCACTCCCTGTAACACCCTACAATTGGACAAGCTGTGTGCTCCTTCTAATGTACATTTTAACACATTATGGTATTTTTGGAAAAAGACTATAGATAAAATTTTGTGCTGGGACTTCGAATTGCCAGCTCCAGGGTTCGTCCAAGTGCCCTGGAAGCCACTAGTTTAATGACGGCCTGGGTGCATTTTTTAATTCAGGCCACATAGAGTTCTTAGATAGATGTCCATAGCTGCCACACCGCCAGCAAACCAGGTCCTCTTAAGGGTCCCTTTGTAACGGATTCTCATCCCTATGGAATTGAGGAGTCCTGTTTAAGCGAGGGCATCTCTTGCTTCAAAGAGGCCACATCTTGAGCCAGCTTTCTCAGTGCGGTCTGTAGAGTGGACAGGGCTGAAGGTGCCAAGACCTCCTCCTTCAAATACACAGGTCCATACCTTTTGGTAAAGACCACCATTGCTTCTGCATCTTGTTCTCACGAAACCACGTCCACCACAATCTCATGCAAGGAAATGGCTGGATGCGTCCCAATTTTCTCAGCAGCTTTCATGCCCATTATGTACTGGTACCTCAGCATGTCATCTGATGTAGTAATGTCAGCACAGCTGCACACATCCCTCTTTTCCAGGTGCAACCAGAGGTTCTGGATTGCTACAGCATAACAAGTGAGACTCATCCTCCTGTTGCTTCTGGACAAAATCTCCACCTCAGCTACGGGACCAGTACTTTTTCTCCAAAACAGGCCCTCCAGATGCTCAACATTTTTTTCTAATATAGCTCCCTCCTGCTCTGGTAGCACCATCACCACTTGGCAGGCGTCATCCTCTATGGTGTTATTATATCCACGATCAGCTGGGCCAGGACCCAATACAGGCACGTTGCACTCTCCAGTCTTCTACTCAACCAGGGGGATGTTTGAGCCAATAAAAAGTTATGTACCAGTGCTAAGGCAGATCCATGATTGGGCCTATTCCTCCTTCCACACCCACTGCAAGGGACATAGCCTACCAATTGCTGTCAAGAGTGAGTAGGTGCAGCGTGGTGTGGAGGCAGTAATATCTTAATCCGCTTGTAGATAAAAACTTTTTAAATGATTAAAAGGAAAGGCCCAACTTTACAGACAGCCCAGGGGAGAGCGCTACACCAAGAAACACTCAGTTCTGTGCAACTTTAGAATCCAGCAGGCTCTGATGCAGCAACAGCATCTGTCTCAGAGGGCAGAATGCAGCCTGAATGGTGTAGTCCCAATGGTGTCCCTCCTCTGCCGGAACCTCTCCCTGCCGCTAATCACTTTCCCTGACAGACAGGTGCTCTTTCCCTTCACTTCCACTCTGAAAATGCATGCCAAAACAAGGGGGCAGGGACCTAGAAAGGCTCTGCTGACCCAAGATGGCTACCAAGGATCACCTGGATGCAGTGTAGCCAATGGGAATGCTGCCCCAGAGGCCCATTAAACCATAGAGAATCTAGGTTTCTGCCGACTTCCCCTCCAGCTGCAGTACTGTGCCAGACAAGTGCCACCTACAGTGGAGAAAGCAGACTGCACCTGCCCAAAAAGGAGGGGATAGTCAAAATTCACCAGGGTGCATGTGCACAGCAGCCTGGGTCCCCATTTCCCCATGTTGGATGTTCAATGGAACCACTGAACTAGGCCTGAAACCACTGGAAATAGAGAGGCATTTCGTAGGAGTCTAAATGGATAAATCCTGGCATGGCCAGAGGGCTAAACTGAATGAGGAACCTGAAGAAGTAATGAACCAGAGGGATGGTCATTGGGGTCTTGGGCTCACCACCACTGAAAATGTAACTGCCTCGGTTCAGAAACTGGCTTAAAAAGCTGTTGCTAGCGGGTTCCACATGCTGCATTTATAGTACTTTTTATTATATGAACACAGAAAATGCTGGGCAGATAATAAAAGTTGTCATTCAATTAACTGTGCAAACAAACAGATTTCAAGTTATTAACTGGATTTGACATCAGTAAAGTGAAATCTGAAAAAACGGAAAAGGACTGGTTTTACAGTAGAACACATTCTGCTTACCTGCTTGTTTCAGAGACATGTTCATTATTCAAATTCTGGGTGCCTTGATCTGGGTTCTTCAGTAAGCGGACGTATTTCCTAAAGATGTCTGGAGGTGCCCTGATACCATAAAAAACCTTATTTCCATCTCTAGATTTCTGAAAAGACAAAACATTTTTCATAAAACTAAACCTTTGAGAAAATACAAAGCTATAATATCCTTCAGAAAATGCAAATTGCCTGGTCGTTGTGCTCTCTGGCTTCAGTGCTTTGAGTTGAGGACCAAAAACAAAAGACATTAGGAAAGTATGCCAAACGTCAGATGTTCTTAAGAGTTATGGGCCAGCAGTCCACAGCAGGGTGTAATAAGGAGGTCTGCTACACTGCTTCTTTTTACTGCACATTGCATGCTTAGGTTGAGTTCCCCTTTAAAGCTGAACTCCGGGACTTAGACAAAATGTATCATTGCAAGCATGCTTGTTTAGCCTAGGGGCGCAGAAATGAGGGGTAGTACTTGCGTTATTTCCAGCTTCAGCAAGGTTCCTCCACTTGTGTGACCAGTCCATTGCAGCATCCTCACTAAGGGGCATTGTGTCGTCCTCGTACTCTCACCTCCCCATATACAATACAGAGTTAAAGTGGTTGTAAAGGCTGAAAGTTTTTTCCCTTCATGCATAGTGCTGATTCCCCCCCCCCCCCCCCCATAGTCACCTGAGCCCCCTCTTGATCCAGCTATGTACATGAGAGCTCCGACTGTCCCGGGTCTCTCTCCCTCTCTCTGCTCAGTGGCTGAGACACAGCAGCAGAACCTGTTGGCTCCCACTGCTGTCAATCACAGTCAGTGAGCCAATAAGGGGGGGAGCAGCAAGCCATAGCTCTACACACCAGTGCCCCCATTGCAAGCAGCTTGCTATTGGAGACACTGGTAAAGGGGGTGGAGCCAGGAGTGTCGGCATGGGATCCGAGAAGATTGTGGCTGCTCTGTGCAAAATCATTGCACAGAGCAGGAAAGTATGACAGGTTAACCCTTGCAGTGGGGTGGGACAGCTCTGCTAGAGTACATTTTGTCCAGTTCCTAGAGTTTAGCTTTAAGCAAACCAAGAGTTTAAACAAATCAATGGTTCTCTTTCCTATGCTGTGTTTAAAAAAAAAAAAATTAAATTCTAACCTTTATCTTAAAGCGCCTCAGTTCCAGTTTGGACATGTACTTTCGCCTCTTCTCCTCCTCCTCACTATCAATAGACTTCTGATCACATACCAGTACAAAGTCCCATTTCAGTTCCTGGGGAGATATGCAAACATGCAGCTATTATGATAGTTACGAAATATATGCTCTATTAAGACCTATAGGAAGTGTATATTATATATACACACAGACATTTATTATGAAAACAACAAAAGCACACACACACACAAAAAAAGGGGCATAACCCACCCAACTGAATCTGGCTGCCGAAATAGGGGGTACATGGACACTGATGTTCTACAAGTAGATACCAATTTTAAAAAGGAATTCTCCCAAAATATGTAGGTTAACGTTAGAGTTGCAAGAAATAATAATCCTCTTGTACATAAATCAAAAGATGACATTTATCTTTAACTAGGAACCTTAAGCAGGATTGTTCCTATTCTAAATTACACACTGCTGGGCTGTAGTCAGCCTAGGTCTGAAATGCTACTTCTGCTTTCTATAGACTTTCTTCTGGGTTTAGGCTATGGTTTAATTCTGCTTACTGTTGGGGAGTGTCTCTGGCAATACTGAAAGAAGATCCAAAAGCTTGAGTTTTGAATATATACGTCTCCCTGGCCAAGCACTGGGAACTTTATTGCTATTAGCAAATGTTAGCATGTGCCAGAGATTTCTGTAGGTCTTTAGCTGACACTCTGGGATTCTTCTTTACCTCATGCAGCATTCTGCGCTGTGCTCTTGCAGTCATTTTTACAGGACGACCAAGCCTAGGGAGAGTAGCAACAGTGCTAAACTTTCTCCATTTCTAGACAGTCTGTCTTACCGTGGACACATGAACATCAAGGTTTTTGGAGATACTTTTGTAACCCTTTCCAGCTTCATGCAAGTCAACAATTCTTGATCGTAGATCTTCTGAGAGCTCTTTTCTGCAAGGCATGGTTCACATCAGACAGTGCTTCTTGAAACCAGTAAACCCAAAACAGGTGTGTGTTTTTTAAGGGCAGGACAGCTGTCAGCAACACATCCAATATCATCACACTGATTGGAGTCAAGGTTGGCTCACTCCTGGCTCCAATTAGCTCTGGGAGAAGTCATTAAGCTAGGGCCTCACATACTTTTTCCTCCCTGTACTGTGAATGTTTACATGTTATGTGCAATTAAACCATGGCAACGTCTAATGTTTGTGTAGTATTATGTTCAGCAGACTGTGTTCTTCTATTGTTGTGACTTAGATGACATTCAGAGCACATTTTATGCCCAATTCATGCAAAACTCCACGTAATCCCAAGGGGTTCACATACTTTTTCTTGCAACTGTAGGTGCAGTTCCGATGTGGTCAAATCCACACCGATTTCTAAAAGTAGTGCATGCACTACTTTTGGTGCAATTTGCATAGACAGATGTGTCGCTGTAAGTCGCACGATTTCAAAATCGGCTTTGATGTGACCAGCGTAGGTGGTCCAAGGATTTCATTGCGATACCTAATGGCAGTCAGGGTGCCATTGTCTAGCCTGTAGAGGTCTGTGCTTCCTTCCATGGATATGCCTCCCCAGACCATCACTGACCCACCACCAAAAACAGTCATGCTAAACGATGTTACAAGCAGCATAACATTCTCCATGGCTTCTCCAGACCCTTTCACATCTGTCACATGTGCTCAGGGTGAACCTGCTCTCATCTGTGAAAAGCACAGGGCACCAGTGGCTGACCTGCCAATTCTGGTGTTCAATGGCAAAGGTCAATCGAGCTCTGTGGTGCCGGACAGTGGGCACAGGGCCCACTAGAGGACATCGGGCCCTCAGGCCGCCCTCAGGAAGTCAGTTTCTGATTGTTTGGTCAGACATTCAAACCAGTGGCCTGCTGGAGATAAGTTTGTAGGGCAGTGCTCATCCTGTTCCTCCTTGCACAAAAGAGCAGATACCAATACTGCTGATGGGTTAAGGACCATCAACGGCCCTGTCCAGCTGTCCTATAGTAACTGCCTGTCTCCTGGAATCTCCTCCATGTTCTTGAGATACTGGGAGACACAGCAAACCTTCTGACAATGGCACACATTGATGTGCCATCCTGGAGGAGTTGGACTGCCTGTGCAACCTCTGTAGGGTCCAGGTATCACCTCACCAGTAGTGACACTGACCCTAGCCAAATGCAAAACTAGTGAAAAACAGTCAGATAAGATGAGTAGGGAAAAAAAGGTCAGTGGCCTCCACCTGTAAAACCATTCCTGTTTTGGGGGGGGGGGGGGGGGGGAGTTGTCTTATTGTTGTCCATCTACAAGTGAAACTCGAAAAATTAGAATATCATGCAAAAGTTCATTTATTTCAGTAATGCAACTTAAAAAGGTGAAAATATATGAGATAGACTCATTACATGCAAAGCAAGATAGTTCAAGCCGTGATTTGTCACAATTGTGATGATTATGGCTTACAGCTCATGAAAACCCCAAATCCACAATCTCAGAAAATTTGAATATTGTGAAAAGGTGCAATATTCTTGGCTCAGAGTGTTGCACTCTAATCAGCTAATTAAGCCATAACACCTGCAAAGGGTTCCTGAGCCTTTAAATGGTCTCTCAGTCTGGTTCAGTAGGAATCACAATCATGGGAAAGACTGCTGACCTGACAGCTGTGCAGAAAACCATCATTGACACCCTCCATAAGGAGGGAAAGCCTCAAAAGGTAATTGCAAAAGAAGTTGTATGTTCCCAAAGTGCTGTATCAACGCACATTAATAGAAAGTTATGTGGAAGGGAAAAGTGTGGAAGAAAAAGGTGCATAAGCAGCAGGAATGACCGCAGCCTGGAGAGGATTGTCAGGAAAAAGGCCATTCAAAAGTGTTGGGGACTTTCACATGGACTGATGCTGGAGTCAGTGCATGAAGAGTCACCACACACAGACGGATCCTGGACATGGGCTTCAAATGTTGTATTCCTCTTGTCAAGCTGCTCCTGAATAACAAACAACGTCAGAAGCGTCTTACCTGGGCTAAAGAAAAACAGACTTGGTCTGTTGCTCAGTGGTCCAAAGCACTCTTTTCTGATGAGAGCAACTTTTGCATTTCATTTAGAAACCAAGGACCCAGAGTATGGAGGAAGAATGGAGAGGCACACACTGCAAGATGCTTGAAGTCCAGTGTGAAGTTTCCACAGTCTGTGTTGATTTAGGGAGCCATGTGATCTGCTGGTGTTGGTCCACTGTGCTTCATTAAGTCCAGGGTCAACGCAGCCGTCTACCAGGAGATTTTGGAGCACTTCATGCTTTATGGGGATGCTGACTTCATTTTCCAGCAGGACTTGGCACCTGCCACACTGCCAAAAGCACCAAAACCTGGTTCAATGACCATGGGATTACTGTGCTTGATTGGCCAGCAAACTCGCCTGACCTGAACCCCATAGAGAATCTATGGGGCATTGCCAAGAGAAAGATGAGAGACATGAGACCGAACAATGCAAAAGAGCTGAAGGCCGCTATTGAAGCATCCTAGTCTTCCATAACACCTCAGCAGTGCCACAGGCTGATAGCGTCCATGCCACGCCGCATTGAGGCAGTAATTGCTGCAAAAGGGGCCCAAACCAAGTACTGAGTACATATGCATGCTTATACTTTTTAGAGGTCCGATATTGTTCTATGTACAATCCTTGTTTTATTGATTGCATGTAATATTCTAATTTTCTGAGATTGTGGATTTGGGGTTTTCATGAGCTGTAAGCCATAATCACCACAATTATGACAAATCACAGCTTGAACTATCTTGCTTTGCATGTAATGAGTCTCATATTAGTTTCGCCTTTTAAGTTGCGTTACGGAAATAAATGAACTTTTGCACGATATTCTACGTTTTCGAGTTTCATCTGTAGTGCACCTGTTAATTTCATTAACACCAAAGCAGCTGAAACTGATTAACAACCCCCTCTGCTACTTAACTGATCAGATCAATATCCCAGGACTTATCCCAGGATAACTGACTTGATGCTATACTCTAATTAAAAAGTGTTCCTTTAATTTGTTTTTTGTTTTTTTTAGCAGTGTACATGGCCACCATGATCCAAGTCTACATCCTTAACCATAGGCTGCACTTACAGCACTACTCTCCTCAATGACTGGATTAGTCTCAGATCTGGGGCCCTCTTCAGGAAGACACGAGTAGCTTACCACCACCTGTTGGAGCTCTCCATAGTTCTGCTATTCTCATACACCGCCAGGCTAACAGCCCCACCCTCAGTATTTAAACCCAACAAGGGGAAAAAGAAAAGCCAAACTGCATTGGCTGGAGACAGAACAGAACCCCACCATTAAAAAGGCAAACTAACTATCCTTACAAACAGGTGTGAACTTTGACTTCAGGAAGAGTGTCAGAAAGAGCTAGGTGCATGATTGGACATCACAGCACATTTGGTGGTTCATCCTAAAGCAATTGTGCACTTCCGCTGCTATACTGTCTGAAAGTTGCAGGGTGCCAGTCTGGCTTAAAAAGGTCCTTTTCTGTATGACCAAAGTAGGATTCAGAGCCTGCATGTAGTTTGTTTTTAGGCTATCCTGTACCATAATCCCTCTATCCATGGGTTTAAATCAGCCTTTCTAAATCTTTTCAAACAGAGAAGAATCCTCTTTCCAGGAATCAGGGAACCCCTGCTAAAAAGGACTGTATCTACAATTCATGATACATTAGTGTGATGGTCAGTGGAAAGAATGCTCCTTACACTTGTGGTCATTGGGAAGAATTACCCCCTTAATGATAGTTAAAAAGATCAGTGGTGTCAGTGGGAACTTATCTGAGAAGTAGAGATTGCGCCTTGCTCAAGGAACCCCTAGCAACATCTGGGAGGACCCCTAAAGATTCCATGGAACGCCGATTGTGAAAACCTATGTTAAATAAATGCTCTCAACCTTTCAAAATTGACTGGTCCAAAACTTTTCATGCCACAAAAAAAAAAAAATATTACAAAATTTCAGAGATTCAGCTCTGAGGTGGATGAGATGAGGAGATATCAGTCCACCAAGCCACTTTGGGATCCCTAGCTACCTTTAAGGGGTGTCATTTCCAAAAGAAAGAATAATGTATGGCTGCACCTTGTAAAGCAAAAGGCATTGCCCTGCCAAAACTGATTATTTTTAGCAAATATTGGTGACTCCGAGCCCCATCATCAGCTGTACAGGCTTCCCTCCTGTACTATAAAAAACAAAAAAAAACACAAAAGAGCTTATATGGATTTCACTGCACACAGAGCATTTTGCAATGTGCAAGGCCTCCAAGAGCCAGACCACAGCTTGCATCAGAGCGGAGGACTCCTGAAAGCTTGTCAGCGGAGGACTCCAGCACCTTGTCAGCCCTTCCCACCAACATGATCTGTCTGCATTGCATAGAGAAGTACAGAGACCCAGCGATAACATCACTGGGTCCAAAATAAGGAATGGCTGGGCATGTGATCTGCAGTCAGGTGCATGGTCCTTCATTGTAGGCTCCAGCATGTAGACAATTGAGCTAGAGCCAAAAAACATGCAGTTTATACTGCAGAAGCTGTAGCCACTGTAGAGAGCACTGCTCCAACTGCTACCAGAGCTTGCTTGTGGTTGCAACCCTGAGACTTCTCCCGCCGCTCAAATGTGGTGCCAGAGATACCTCCAGCTGTTCTCCTGTGTATCCAGACCAGACCTACCCAGGACTGTGAAAGAAGCTTGTGGCAGAGGCTAAGTGCAAATAGTGGTTGGATGTACTCAGTGGCTGTTCTCTAGTATCTGTGGCTAAACAGCCTTATATAGAGTGTGTGCTTTTCTTCTACCTTGTATTTTTGTGGAGAACTTTGCCCTTAAATAGGATAAGTTTACCTTTGTAAAAAAATAAATGCACTTTTTGCAGGGAAAAAAAGTGCAGGCTTTTAAAAAAAATAAATAAATGCAAAGCATTGGGCCTGCAATCAACAGAATACACACACAAAATATGGGTGTAATATGTTACAAAAGGTGAACTAATCGTTTAAGAGCTTCTGTTTATACAACTTCATAATTAGTTTAACATTGTTCTATACCAGTGGTCTCCAAACTGCGGCTCGGGGGCCGGATGTGGCCCTTTGGGCACTATTCCACCAACTGTCTCCAATGATGGAGCACCATTCCCCCTACTGACACCATCAATGGGGCATTATACTTCTCACTGAAACAATGGGGCACTACTCCTCCCTGTAAAACCAATGATGGGGCACTGATGCCGGGGCATTTTCTACTCCCACTGGCTACCGTCTGGCCCCCCTAAAGTCTGAAGGACAGTAAACTGTCCCTTTGCTTAGAAAGTTTGGAAACCCTTGTTCTATACTGTATGCATACTCTTGCCAATTTGACCCTGTTTGCATTGTTATTCCTACTCTGCACGGTTAAGTTATAGTTCATTCTGTTTGTTCAGTCGATTCCGCTACCTGTTACAAAGGTCTAGACGTCATCGGGTCAAAAGGAGGTACAACTGAGGAGGAATGGTGTATAGAGGGATTTGGTTCCAAAAGATTAAGGGCTCTTTCACATGGGAGTTTCAGTATGTCTATTTTTCATCTGTCCGTTTATGGATGAAAAAAAATGGACATCTGTGTATTTCTACGGACTAGCGGATAATCATCTGTTGACATCCTTATTTGGAGCAGAAGAAAAACTCATTTTTTTATCGGGAAAAAAAAAAAAAAAAAATCCACAGACATACTCTCCATTTTTGCATTGGTAAAGGATGTAAAAACATGGATGAAAAAGAAAAAACAGATGTAAACTGATCTGATTTTTCTTGGAAAAAACGTGACTGAACTGATGGGGGGGAAAAAAAAAAAAAAAAAAAAAAAAAAAAAATGGACAGTCTGTGTGAAAGGACCCTTAGGCTCCATGCACACTAGCGTTTTCTTAAGCTCCTAGAAGCCATTAGCATTTTTTTCTGCTCCTAGAAGCTAAATAGTGTTATCCTATGTGATCATGCACACTACTTAGGCTATGAGCGGCTTTTTGAGCTTCAGCATCTAGCAGCAGCAAAAAAAAAAAAAAAAAAAAGTTTTTGTAGGAGTTTTTTGGAGCATTTTTCCAGCAGATAAAAAAAAAAAAAAAAAAAAACCCCACACACCACAAATAAAAAACACATCCACACCCACAAACACATTGATCGCTACTAACAGCTTTTTTCTAGCCTTTCTACATGTATTGTAAAAACATTAATACCAAACGCTCCTAAAAAACGCTATTACCAGAGTTTTTTTAGCTAAAAAAACAAAACAAAACAAAACAAAAAACCACACTAGTGTGCATGGAGTCTAATGCAGGCCATAGACGGGTTTTTGGGGAAAAAAAAAAATGCGGATTTTTTAATCGGTAAAACAATCGGATGATTTGCCCATCATTGCCAGGAAAATCAGCTGATCGGCAAAATCGCCGCAAATTTTCCAACATGAATTAACAGTGAGAAAATTGGCTCCTTTTTTTTTTTTTTCGGAAGAAAAATCGGTCGATTTTCGACCTGTCTATGGCCGGCACAAGGGTCCTTTCACAAAGGCGTTCCGTCTCTACAAATGATGGCCAGTTAGGAGCCATGCAGAGGCACAGTGTGAACTTCTTTTCCATGTTTATGCTAAATTGAATCTGCACGAGTGTCATAGTATAACAACTGAAGCAACTTTTTTTTCTCCTTTATGAACATCCCAACTCATCTCAAAGAAAACAAACAAGGTAAAAATGTACATTTTTTTTCATTAAATGAATAGCAAGCACTTCAAGATGCTTGCTGCAACTGATCCTTGCATAGGAAGCATAGCATGTTTACTAACTCTACGCCCTCCAACCCTGCATGTTTTACTATTGGTTGAGCAAGCTGCCCATCAAATGGGACAACAGAAAGGTGCAAAGGATGGGAGAAGGGAGGCCAAAGTCAGCAATCTGAAGCAAAATGATACTTGCACTGCAAGTCTCAGGGGTGCAGAGGTGCTATGTAATTGATCAGATGTGGTCATCAGGAACCTGGAGCCACCGGCTATTCATATTAAAGAACGTTAGCATTTTTCAACACAGGTACAATTTACACATATTATAGCAAACCTGACTGGTGCCCTTACCTGCCAAAAGCATTGTATTTCTGTCTACTCATTCCTGAAATTTGCACAGCCAGTCTGGAGACCTGACTGGTTTCTATTTCAGTTACAGAAACAATTGATACTTTTTTTGTTTGCACTAACATACAATTTTGAAGACAAGCTTTCAGGTTATGTCCCCTTCTTCAAGGTCCAGGCAGTACCTCCCTGACCTTGAAGAAGGGGACATACCCCCGAAAGCTTGTCCTCAAAATTGTATGTTAGTGCAAATAAAAAAAAAGTATCACGTCAGTACTCAATTGTTTCTGTCACAAGTGCACGAATACGGCTACAATCACCTCAAGCAGTATTTCAGTTACACAATACAACTAGGTCCCCTCCCCACCCCAGCCTTTGTCTGGACAGTGGAAGGAGAAGCAGCAGGCTAATGAGCCAATTTCTCTACTCACTCCTCCAAAACAACATGTTCAATGTTGACATATGAGCACCAAAACATATCGGATTAGCTTTTTATGAGGTTTCTCCCTTTCCCAGTCTCAGCTCTGCTATACAGGGGATTGTAATATGCGGATACCAAGTCTTTAAATGAAAAAAATACCTGCAAGAGTTTTTTTTTTCTTCTTCTTCTTCTGTCTGAAGATTGGCTTTAAAAACCATTAATTATCCAGGATCCCTCTTGATTACCAGCCTAATCTAGGAAAGGACTCTGCACTTCCCTAATTTACTACATTGTCTGGGATCAAGAGTACAGCATGGGATAATGTTTATTGCTACAAACACATGATCATAAAGAGAAGTCAGGAGTTTCTGAAATTACTTGCTTGGGTAGCACTGGACTACCCAGAATTAATAAATAAAAATAAGGAAAAGGGGAAGAAGAATGCAGGTTTCAGATTCTCATTCCATCACTTTCAGTACATGTGGACAGTCACCCCCGGTTCACATATATGCGGCCGTGCGGGACGTGTTTTTTTTCATTTGAATGGACTCCCGTGCCACGCAGGGAAGAAGTCCCTGCACTTCTTTTGAAACGCAGCCCGCACGGGAACCTCGGTTCCCAGTACAGTTGCGTTTTCCAGTGCAGGCGGCGTGCCATTAGAACTAATGCTATCAAATGCGACAGTGATGTACTCACAGTACAGGCTAAGGGATCCAGAAGCAGCAAGTTCTCTTGCCAGGGTGTCCCAGGTTCCTGAAAAAAAAAAAAAGAGGCAACATATTAAAACACACATATAGATAGATAGATAGATAGATAGATAGATAGATAGATAGATAGATAGATAGATAGATAGATAGATAGAGAGAGAAAATTGTTATCACTTTGAACTGAAGAAGCCACAAAACATTTTGCTAAAATAAAGAAACTTTACCTTTGTATAAAACAGATGAATCCTGTCTATTCTTGGACACCTAATGCCGGGTGTCTACACATCAGACAGCCAACGGGTCTTTTTCATAAATTCCCTTTGCACCATTTCCCTACCTCCACCTGAAAATCCCACAGAGGACCTAGAATGGGAACACCTGTGGTACAGAGGAACACCACCTCAACCCTGTTTGGAGAAAGGTTTTCATCACCTGATTACTTGTAAAGTTGTGTCCCCCCTTCCTACTGCAAGTCATTTTAGATCCCTTTCCTTCCCACAGTGGAACCACTTTTCTAGTCATATACCTTCTTTTAAGCATCCTATTATCATAACTTACCACACTTTGAGGGCTCACCTGCCTCCCTCTTTTCTCTAGCTGGACAATCCGAGTCACACCAGAGGTCTCTAATCAGCTCTTTAGGACTGTACCCATTGGACCCCGTGACCACCACACCTTAGACGCTTGTCCTCTTAAAATATCTTGTGTAATTGAGCAGGTTGTCTGAATCTGACAGCACTGCATTTGAAAGCCAGTCCCCTGAACGACTGGTGGCACAGGGTTAGCAAGGAGAAGATTGAGTGAAGATATGTGAAAGTGGCCCTCGGTTGGTACAGATAAACACTAGTATGGGGAGAAGCTTTAAAAATATAGCAGTTTATTAGCCATTCTGGATATCTTTGCAGATTTTCTTGCAGGCAGAAGGTTGCTTAGATCATGGATCTCACTGAACACACCATGACAGAAACCCCCATAGACCTGAGAGCAATTTCTACAGCCTTCAAGTGTTCAGATGGACATACACTAGTAGAATTTCATTGGAAAAGGTTGATTTCTGAAATGTACAATTTTGCAATGGTTAATGGGGTAAAACTGACAACATTCTCAACTGTAGTGCCGGAACAATTGAAGCAGGATGAAATATTTTCTCTTGAACAAATGCAAAATTTTAGCTACATATTGTAATGAAATCTGTTTAATATATCTGGGAATTTATTGAAATAGCAGGTCTGGATGAAATGTCATGGTCTTCCAAAACTAAAATTAGTTGACTATGATGGCAAAAAGAAAAAAAAAAAAAAAAAAAAAGTTCTGATGATTTTTCTACATGCCTACATTCTGAATTATTGCATCTTGCCACTCAAACCCCTAGGTCCTTGTATAAGCCATTATAAAGAGGAACTCCCTAGACTTTGTTCTGCAGCACCTGTGGATGGCAGTCTATTCCATGGTCTCTGTTCAAGAATTTACACAAGAGGAAGGGTTTACTCCCCTCTTTAAAGCTGAAGTTTAATCTGCTTATATTTCACCATCCCTGGGTCCTCCCTTCCCACCATCAACATGCTAATGAGATGTTCAAATAAAACCGGTTTTTGTTACATTTTAGACACTGTGATAATGTCTCTACACAATACAGACAGATCATGGCTGGTGGGAGAGCGGTCCATAGCTTCTTCCTACTGTACTCGTACTCTTCCTCTTTACTCTTCTCAGGAGACCTCATCATGGATGCAGGCAGTGGGCTGGATCTTCAGAGGATTTATGAAAATATCAAAAATGTTTTCATGGACAAAACTGTCAGTCTGGAGGAGTGGGTGTTCCTAGGCACACTTATACCACTACCCCCACAGAAGCCGGTGGATAGCATGGGTTCTCTGCCCCAACCTCCTAAAGACCCTTAGGTTGAGTGTACAAAGCATGCAATATCACAGAACATCACTGAAAGTAATGCTTAGTACAGAGTAATAGTCACAGTTTTTTCACGTGGGGTAACACAGTTCCGGAACCTCTAGCACTGAATATATGTAATGACAAGGGGTGGTGGGGTATGCTAGAGGGTCTATTGATGCTGGCTGCTGAGAGATCTAATGTTGGTGGGGGTATATTGTTGCTGGTGGACCTATTGTTGCTGGAGGTAGGGAGTCAATTTTTTCTGGCTGCAAACGATCTGTTTTACTGATTTTCTTGTTACACATAGAAATGGGTTAACAATAGTAATAACACATATATGTTTACTGCTGCTCAAGGTAGAGAGCCTCCTAATCTCCAAGCACAACTCCTCCTGTAGGTGCTAGCCCAGCTTGTGTGGTTCATAGATGAGAACAAAGGACATCCGATCGGCTGCACTCCAAACAATCCACTGAACCAAGATAAAACCAGTATAGACAGTGGAAATACAGTGGGGGACTGGCAGGTAAAATGCGTTTCACGTTAAAGACAGCGCTTATTCATTACCAATTTAGCGTACAGGGCGATTAGTGATAAAGACAAGTCTTAAGATGACACTTTGGGGGGGGGGGGGGTATTTACTAAAGCTGAAGAGTGCAGAATCAGGCTCCCTTCTACATAGAAAGAAATCAGCTTCCAGGTTTTGTCAATGGTTAAATTGAACAAGCTGAGGTTAGAAGCCGATTGGTTTCTATGCAGAAGTTGGCCATATTTTGCACTCTCTAGTTTTGGAAATAAACCCCTTGGTGTCCAGATCAGCATATACAGCAGCAAGATTACCTGTAGTGGAGTAGTAGGCAGTAGTAATAAAGCTTGATTTATCGAACACAAGAACTATACTGCCAAAGTGCATTAATGTTGACTATGCTAGGCCTAGAAAGACTAGATGTACACCGTCCATAGAAAAGAAAGAATGAATAAAAGGGGACTTGCAGGATGGTTTTACAGTCCTCTACAAGGTTTTTCTGCTGGCTACCTTTAATTTGCCAAGAATCACTTTGAAAAACCCCCCCCTAGCATTTATGGCCATGGCCATCTTGATTAAGGGCCGATGGACTCATGTAGCATTTACTGCCTGGAATCCATCTGCCCATAGCTTAGGCATGCAGGCAGGAGTGTGTGTTTAGCGGAAGAAACTCCTGGGATGTAGGACATCATTTGCCTAGGCCAGGAAACCAGTACGTAACGAAAATGTAAAAACGGATAAAAATAAAATAAAATAGGATATACTTTCCCATTTACTAATGTTAGTAACAAAAGCATTAAAAACAGTCAATTTTGATTGAGAAAGAGTGAAGTTCCACTGTAACAACAGATTCAATAAACCAGCATGTAGTAAAGGTACAATACAAGTGCGGTATAATGAACGTCCTGCTTCCAGTAACTCAGTCCCTGCCATCAGTATGAAGAATGGGCAGTGCCTTCTCAACAGTCCCTATGGTGCGGCTGTGAACCCTCACTGTAGAAAGGGAGCCCCCCCTCCACAGAATGCTTCCTTGTGGTAAAAAGTACAAAAAAGTGACAAAATTTAATCAGTGCGGCTTGTGCTGCACCACCTCAGGTGTCTCCTCTGGTCTGGCCTTTCAGCAGTTCCCTTGGTGCCAAGAGGAAAAACCCAGCTGGACAGTTTCAGAAAAGCAGCTCCACTGCCCCTGCTTGCCCCACTGTCTCTTGGGAACTGTAGTACAAAGGGTCCACAAGCCCCACAATATGGCTTACTTCCTGGACTTCAAATCCCATGAACCTCAGCGGTTCATCTTCAGCAAGGATTCCAAAGGCTTTTCTGGCTATAGTTCTCCCTCTGCTGACTGGAGGGGATAGTGCAACACAACATTCAGCATAACAGTGGAAAGTAAAAGTAAATGGATTCTAAGGTTCGGTTCACACCTATGCAGGTGTATACAGGTGCGGGAAAAGCAGCAATTCCCCCACCCGCAATGAAAACGCGAGAAAATGCAAGGGGCTGCCAATCATTCTGAATGGCAGCCCTACGCATATAAAAACAGAGCGTGTTTATGGGAGTCAGAAGCACAGGGAAACCTCAAGCTCAAAATGACAAGGTTATTTCCTGCGGTCCACGTAAAAAAAAAAAAAAAAAGTTCATGCAGCTTTTTTTGCGAGAAACACAGGCACAGCAGCCCATTCAAATGAAAGGGCCGCTGTGCCCATGTAAAACGCTGCCCACAAAGTACATGTGTGAACTGAGCCTAAAGAGGGAGATGCCTTCTGCATGTTTCTGTAGTCCAGCACCTGTTTACACACTTTTTCATGCAGAGCACCCTAGGCAAGTGTCAGGGCAGGAGCTGTGGAACAGACAGGCAGGCCTAATGGCAGGGTCATGCACCGACTGACGACCACCACCCACAGACCGAAGTCCCTCAAGGCGCGGAGTCTAAGTCCCAGGCTGCCCTTCACCAGGGCCCCTGATGGTGGGGATGGACTTGACGCAGCCGGGGACCAGGTCATGGCCCCCAAGACACCCCAGCTGCGGTAATGGCCGCCGCCAATGGCGTGTAGCTGGTAGGAACCAGATAAGACAACATAGTCGGGCAGGCCGGGTCGATAACATCGGGACAAATGGTACAGAATGGTAGACAAGAATAACAGGTCACAGGCTGGGTTCAGCAACAGGAGGTCAGATAAATGGAAACCGCAGAGAATAGTCTAGTCAAAAGCCGAATTAGTTATCAGGAGAGCCACGAGAGTATAAACAGAGCTTGTTTTAACACGAACATACAAAGACACAAATGCAAAGGGCACGTGCGGACAACAGGCTTATATGTGATCAACCACACCCCTCTGGGGGATGGACCGCAGAGGCCTGAAGGCATAAAAGACTCCCACATGCTCTGCAGAAACCCAAGATGGATGCCAGCACATGGAGCAGCATAACCTCTGGGAAAAGGTAGGACCTTGACAGTAAGGCCCACATGTGATACTGACCCTCCATGATTGAAAGCACTTAAGTGCAATGAATGAATTGAGAGTGTCAAGGACAGTTTGGCTGGGGAGTAAAGGACAAGATGACACTGGATGTGAGAAGCTTGCAATGTACAGTTATGTAGCACCCTCATAGGTAGCTAGTTGATAATTTTTAGTTAAGAGGTTGAACAGCAGCCTGGTGGAATAATAAGAGGGGGTCAAATTTTGGTCAGAGCTGACAGGCTCTGCAGACTAGCTCTCTGGAATGTACCCCTGATCTAGGGATTTGGAGGAGTCTCTAGAAATCAGTGGGCAGGAATGAAGAGTGGCTGGTCTACACTCTTAAGGGATCTTGAGCAATCCCCCAAGCAGGAGGCTTGGCATGGGTTCAGGACAGCCCTTAAGAGTGACCGAGCCTGCTCAGCAGCAGGAGAGTTTGGATGGACTGAGCAGGATGGTGTGTGGAACCTGGGAGGGGGTCCAGGAGATGGGCCTACCTACAGGCAGAGTAGCTGGGAGAATCTCTCAGCCTCACCATCCCCTGAGAGAGGAAAGCAGGGAAGGAGCCAGCCCAGCGTAAAGCCTGATGGCAGCCACCAACCCACAAGCTTGCAGGAGAGGACTGAGTAACCCCCACACCCCCTGGGCCAGAAAAGAGGAAAGGGCATTCGGGTGGGAAAGCTGACTAGACCCCATCTGTGACTGCTTTCATTTAAGAATTCACAAAAATGTATGATAGGAGTGGTGTAAATTATTAAATGAAAATGACTCCCTGAGGTATTATCCTGATTATAAAATGTACAAACTGGGGTGTGGAAGTGGGACTTTAACCTCCCTGGCGGTATGATTATTTCAGATTTTTGGTGCTGAAAGCGGTACCATTTTTTTGCATGGAAATATGTATTTTTTTTATTGTAGGCTGTAATTTTTAGTAAAAACTCACTGAAATCTGTCCGAACAAGAGTCTAGTAAACATCCCGGGTATGATACAATTTGAAACACAAAATCATAAATTATAATTTAATAAATAATCATAAAAATAATATAAAAATAAAAAATTTAATTCAATAATATAATCAAACCAAAAACACTGAAATGTGAAATATAGCGCCAAGTTTGCACATTGCTGAGCTCAGTCGCAAAATCGTTTTCAGTGTCTGATAACGAATTTCCCCCACGAATCATTATCACTCAATTCTGCAAGTGGTTCTGATTTACTATCGCTGTTCTCTAGCTGATCTAAACCGCTTTTGACCTAAAGGGACACTTTTTGGACGCCAAAGACATTTCTCAGTTTCCAGGCAGAAAGAACAGACAAAATGCAGGCAGGGCGCAGGACAAAGCACTCGGGACAAAATGTATGTGAAATTGGTTGAGACAGCAATGTTTTACTATGTAAAATGTAAAAAAAAAAAAAAAAAAAAAAAAAAAGACATTTTTTAAAATTTTAAAATTTCCCGCCGCCGGCGGCGGCGCCCGTATGTCCCGACGTCACAGGGACAGGACACAGAAGCCGGATGCCGGCATCGGCCGGAGGAGATGGCCGGGGACGCTGCAGGGGACACATCGTGGGAGCGCAGGGTAAGGTAAGTGAAGAACACATGCCGGAGCAGTGCCACATGGTATTCCCGAGTGTAGCTCGGGGTTACCGCTTTTGGTACTGAAATGTTACCCCGAGCTACACTCGGGAATACCGCCAGGGAGGTTAATTACACCTCAGGGGTTCACAAACAGACCAATATGTTACACACACACACACACACACACACACACGTTATATCGTTTATTAAATTGACATAAAAAGATCCATCTCTAGGTACAAACATCTTTCTTTCATATAAAACATGTCCAATAATGTAGGTGAATGCGTTTTGCTGGTATTCTCACTTTTTCAGGGCCCATAAATCAATCATTTACTTGAAAATATACATATTCATATAGACAAAACATCATGTCACCATAATGCCATCAATAAAGAGAGTCTCTTTGATGGCATTCTGGTGGCTTGATGTTTGTCTCCTGGAATGAGGGCTTCTCCTTCTTGATATTTTATTAAGAGTTTGGATATTTGAACCTAGATCCCTGTTGAGTCCATTGGTTTCCCTTTTGTAATTTGATATATCTACATTATCTCACAGAAGTGAGTCCACCCCTCACATTTTTATAAATATTATATCTTTTCATGTGACAACACTGAAGAAATGACACTTTGCTACAACGTAAGGTAGTGAGTGTACAGCTTGTATAACAGTGTAAATTTGCTGTTCTCTCAAAATAAAATAATTCACACAGCCATTAATGTCTAAACCGCTGGCAACAAAAGTGAGTACAACCCTAAGTGCAAATGTCCAAATTGGGCCCAAAGTGTCAATATTTTGTGTGGTCATTTTCCAGGACTGCCTTAACGCTCTTGGGCATGGAGTTCACCAGAGCTTCACAGGTTGCCACTGGAGTCTTCTTCCACTCCTCCATGGCGACATCATGGAGCTGGTGGATGTTAGAGACCTTGCTCTCCACCTTCCGTTGGAGGATGCCCCACAGATGCTCAATATGGTTTAGGTCTGGAGACATGCTTGACCAGTCCATCACCTTTACCCTCAACTTCTTTAGCAAGGCAATGGTCATCTTGGAGGCGTGTTTGGGGTCATTGTGTTGGAATACTGCGCTGCGGCCCAGTCTCTGAAGTTAGGAGATCATGCTCTGCTTCAGTATGTCATAGTACATGTTGGCATTCATGGTTCCCTCAATGAACTGTAGCTCCCCAGTGCTGGCAACACTCCTGCAGCCCCAGACCATGCACTCCTCACCTGGTTGCCGCCACACACGCTTGACACCATCTGAACCAAATAAGTTTATCTTGGTCTCATCAGACCTCAGGACATGATTCCACTTATCCATGTCCTTAGTCTGCTTGTCTTCAGCAAAGTGTTTGCAAGCTTTCTTGTGCATCTTTAGAAGAGGCTTCCTTCTGGGACGGCAGCCATGCAGACCGATTTGATGCAGTGTGCGGTGTATGGTCTGAGCACTGACAGGCTGACCCCCCCAACCCTTCAACCTCTGCAGCAATCCTGGAAGCACTCATACGTCTATTTCCCAAAGACTACCTCTGAGCACGAGCACTCAACTTCTTTGGTCGACCATGGAGAGGCCTGTTCTGAGTGGAACCTGTCCTGTTAAACCGCTGTATGGTCTCAGCTTTGTTTCAAGGTCTTTGCAATCTTCTTCTAGCCTAGGCCATCTTTATGTAGAGCAACAATTCTTTTTTCAGATCCTCAGAGTTCTTTGCCATGAGTTGCCATGTTGAACTTCCAGTGACCAGTAAGAGAGGGAGAGCGATAACACCAAATTTAACACACCTGCTCCCCATTCACACCTGAGACCTTGTAACACTAATGAGTCACATGACATAGGGGAGGGAAATGGATGATTGGGCCCAATTTGGACATTTTCACTTAGGGGTGTACTCACTTTTGTTGCCAGCGGTTTAGACATTAATGGCTGTGTGTTGAGTTATTTTGAGGGGACAGCAAATTTACACTGTTATACAAGCTGTACACTCACTACTTTACATTGTAGCAAAGTGTAATTTCTTCAGTGTTGTCACATGAAAAGATAGAATAAAATATTTAGACAAATGTGAGGGGTGTACTCACTTCTGTGAGATACTGTATATTCTAAACTAGCTGGGAAGTTGTTTCTGCTTCTCTCAGAGACACTGTCCGGCATTTATTTGGGTCCTATGTACAAGCAATTTTTGACTCATACTGGAATTTGTACTCTAGTTCTCGGGCCTTGATGTCTTCAAAGGCGATTTCCCTTGGGCTGGTAAGCGCATATAAGTGACACACATTTCATCTGTACCCAAAGACTTGTTCTTATATCTGATATCCTGCTCTCCAACAAATAGGGAGATATTTCAGATTTGAATACTGTATGTATATTTTTAAGTAAATGATTTGTGGGTCCAGAAATAGGAATGCCTATGAAGCGCATCAACCTACATTATTGGATACATTTTTATCCAAGAAAGAGGTTTGTTAAATTTGACATATAAAAATAACCATCTCTAGGTACAAACTATGTAACTTTTATGCATATTTGTGTCTGTGTATAACATAGGTCTACTTGTGAACCCCTAGGAGGTATAATAAAAGTCCCACTGCCACACCTCAATTTGGTCTTTTAAGGTAGCAGCTTCTGGGACCTCTTGGCCAGGGATTCCAGGGCAGCTGGGTGAAGAGGAGATTTAATTTGGGGTCTGAGGAGGTACACAAGGAGAGGCTGGCTAGCTCTCTAGGGAAAAAAAAAAAAAAAAGAAGAAGGTAGGGTGGGGGGGTGGGGGGAGAGAGAAACCCTTTCGGACTATTTGAACATAAGAAGTTGTCCTCAGTTTTACAGTGTTCCTTGGGCATCCTATGTACCCTCATCCAAGTTATCCCCTAATAAAATCCCAAAAAATGCCACGTTCAAAGTTCAAGGATTGCTTATGGCCTCTGGAGTGTTAGTCTGGAAGGAAATGTGTGTTGCCTGGCTGTGCAGGACAATAGGGGGATCAGATGTCGGAACTCGAGAGGCTGTGGGGCTAGAGATCTGGACTCGGAGTCGGGTCAGACGGCTGGATTCGGGGGCCCTCTCATACCTGGAGGTGTGTTACTGTTCAAATCACCAGGTGAAAACAAAGGGAAAAAAGCCCAAGAAAAGAAAACTAAAGCGGTCACCACATCTAATGATTGGTCTTCTTGGTTTGCTCCTTCATACATGCCTGAGTCCAATTGTGTGGAAGGGTATCTTGAGGTGCGCTGATGTTGGAGTGGAGTTCTATTGGAACCAGTGGAGCCAGATTGTGAGACACCTTCTGGTGTGGGATATCCAAAAAGTGTTGTGACCCTGAGGGGGTCGATGCTAGGAGGTGAGGCGGCACCCTAGCCACTGTGGGATAAGTTACACTAGAGTGTCACCACCAAGAGCACAAAGCAAGTGTGGAATGAAGATTGAAGCACTTTATATTTGATTGAGCACAGTTGTTATTTGCACTGAACTTTATTTATATTTAGTAGATTTTTTACATTAATTTGATTATATTGTATTTGAGTGTGGATATCACTTATTTACACTACATTAACCGGGTGAGCCTATTTGGTTGGCAGACCAGGCATTTGGTTGTACACAGTTTATTGTGGGTTTGCAAATTGAGCACGTCACTTCTATAACATTTGTTGGAGTCACTTATGCATGTTATTTTTTATCATCGCTGTATAATAATTTATTTATATTATTTATTGAGTATTATCATCAATTATGAATGTGGATTTTGGTTAATATTTTGCATAACTTATTTATTTTTATAAAATTGTGTTTGTTTAGCACTTCACCATTTATTGGTTTACTTTGTTATATCCTAAGGTATAAAGGAATTAGGTGATAGCAGCTGGCATATTTTATAGGGGCCCGTATAGTTGAACGCAGGAGGATTTTCCCATTTCTTGATTTTCTAAATGTCTTAAAATTATGAAAAACGGCCGTCCGATTTCCCCACTAACGATCTGAATGTCGGCCGATTTTTTTTCATAGGCAGATTTTTTTTTTTTTTTTTTTTTTTAAATCCGCCGATAATTCGTCAACTTTATCAGAAGTCTATGGCCTGCTTAAGTTAGGCATTTGGAATCAATTGCTGTGAACCTACATCATGCATTCTTAGGAGCTGTCCATGCAAGTCAAACAGGCCATTGTAAGGCTTCAAAAACAATACAAATCCATCAGGGAGATAGCAGCAACATTAGGAGTGGCCAAATCAACAATTTGGTACATTCAGAGGAAAGAAAAATGCACTGGTGAGCTCAGCAACAGAAAAGAGGCATGGACATCCATGGAAGACAACAGTGGTGGATGATCACAGGATCCTCTCTATGGTAAAGAAAAACCCATTCACAGCATCCAGACAAGTGAAGGACACTCTCCAGGAGATGGGCGAATCATTGTAAAAGACTACAATCAAAAGAAGACTTCACAAGAGCAAATACTGAGGGTTCACCACAAGGTGCAAACCATTCACAAGCCTGAAGAATAGAAAAGCCAGATTAGATTTTGCACAAAAAAAAAAAAAAAAAAAAACACAAACAAACAAAAAAAAAAACACCCACCATCTAAGAAAGCCAGACCAGTTCTGGAAATGCATTCTTTGGATGAAATTAAGATTAATCTTTACCAGAATCTTTACCAAAGCACACAATGTCATCTGTAAAACATGGTGGAGGCAGTGTGATGGCATGGGCATGCATGGCTTCCAATGGCTCTGGGTCATCGGTGTTTATTGATGTGACAGAAGACAGAAGCAGCCGGATGAATTCTGCAGTGTTTAGAGATATACTGTCAGCCCAGATTCAGCCAAATGCAGCAAAGTTGCTTGGACGGCGCTTCACAGTCCAGATGGACAATGATCCAAAACACACTGCATTATCAACCCAGGAGCTTTTGAAGGAAAAGTGGAATATTCTGCAATGACCGAGCCAATAACCTGATCTCAACCCAATTGAGCATGCATTACACTTGCTGAAGGGAAAACTAAAGGCCAAAAGATCCACAAACAACTGAAGATAGCTGCAGTTAGATCCTGGCAAAGCATCAGAAAGGAGGAAACTCAGTCTTTGGTAATGTCCATGGATTCCAGACTTCAGGCAGTCATTGCCAGTAAAGGATTCTCAAAATATTAAAAATGAACATTTTATTTATGATTATATTAATTTGTCCAATTACTTTTGGTCCATTGAAAAAAGGGAGGGATGGCTACTCTTAAAGAGCTGTAATTCATAAACCCTTTCTCCAATTTGGATATACATACCCTCAAATTAAACCTGAGAGTGTGCACTTTCAGCCCTTATCCATTATAAAACTATAGCTTGAATGCGTTTTTGAAAATACCTGAGAAAAAAAAAAAAAAACAAAAAACAAAAACTGTGCCTGTGTTCAAATATATTATATCTAACTATCTATCTATCTAACTGTACATCTATCTAGACACACACACTTATTTTTTTAATACTAGTAATGGCGGCGATCAGCGACTTATAGCGGGACTGCAGTGGGCATTCTGACACTGAGGGGAACTGCCGCTGGAATCCACAGTGATACTAATACAGTGATCAGTGCTAATAAAATGCACTGACACTGTACTAATGACACTGGGCAGGAAGGGGTTAACATAAGGGGCAATAAGTTCACTGTGTGCGATGTATGTTTTACTTTGGAGACATGCAGTGTTGTATCTCTCTGCTCTGCAGAGAGATACAACACAGCATATCAATCCTGACAGGAGACAGACCACAGGTCTCTACCCAGTCAGCTGTCCCTGACAAATCGCCAATTGCCGGCAATCACCGGCAGCCGGGAACTGGTGATTGACATCCCTAGCTGCCAATGGAGGCGCGGGTAGGGCAGTGTGCATGCACCCCCTACCTGGAAATGCAAATCACGTATATATACACGCAATTTTGCACAGTCCTGCCACCCTGTAGCAGTAGTTCTACTATAGGGTGGTGGGCAAGCGGGTAAGTAGACCCAACTGTCTTGTAGGACCAGAGTTTAACCACTCACCTACAGGGCACTTATACCCTCTTCCTGCCCAGGCCAATTTTCAGCTTTCAGCGCTGTTGCACTTTGAATGACAATTGCGTGGTAATACAACACTGTATCCATATGAAATATTTTTTGAGACAGAGCTTTCTTTTGGTGGTATTTAATCACCACTGGGTTTTTTTTTTATTTTTTGCCAAATAAACCAAAAACCACTGAAAATGTTGAAAAAAAAAAAAGGTTTTTCTTAGTTTTTGTTATAAAATTTTGTAAATAAGTGATTTTTATCCTTTACTGATGTGCGCTAATGAGGCTGCAGTGATGGGCACTGATAGGCTGCACTGATGGAAACTGATAGGTGGCACTGATGGGCATTGACAGGCATCCCTGATGGGCACTGAAAGGCAGCACTCATATATGGCACTGACAAGTGGCACTGGCAGGTGGTACTGATAGGCAGCACTGACTGGCACCGACAGACACTGATAGGTGGCACTGACAGGTAACACTGAAAAGCAGCTCAGATGGGCACTGATATGTGGCATTGATGTGCACTGGTAGGCACTGATATGTGGCATTGAGGAGCACTGACAGCTGGCACTGCTGGGGCTACACTGATCATCAGGGCACACTGATGATCAGTGCCCTGAAGATCAGTGTACATGTCCCCTCTGAGTAATGCTGATTACCGGCTCTCCTCTCGAGCTGTCAGCGTGACAGCTTGTGAGGAGAGGAATGCCAATAACCGGCATTTACCTATTTACATGTGATCGGCTGTGATTGAACACAGCTGATTACATGACCGAGCCGACATCTTCAGCTCTTTCCATTGATTGGTGATCCGCTGTGTCTAAGGGAGACAGCGCACCACCGATCGCCGCGCACTCCCAGAGCCGCGCATGCTTGGTTAGAATGGGACGACGTCATATGATGTCCTCCCAGAAAGAGAACCGCCTTGTGCCCGTCATTATCTTATATGGCGGGCGGGAGGCGGTTAAACAATAATTCCAGCACTGGGATTTTTCTTTCCCAAAGTGAGCTGTAATAAAGTCAGGCTAACTCACTACTAGGTTCAACTCTCAAGATTAACTTGCGTGTGACAACGTCCTTTTTATGTGATAAAGCCCTCAGCTGCACACCGTCTCTGCGTACACTGTTCCCCTTGCGGGGGGAGCACGACACAGACTTCTCCCTCATGCTCCTATACAGCCCCGAGCAGAGGGGGCAGCAAAGTGGGATGGATCGGCTGCTGAGCCCTTGCTACAGGCTGAATACTGTGCCAAGTGGTACTGGTATTAGGGGCCCTATGCGTTCAGGGGCAAATGTCTGGAAAGCAGAAGACCTGTGTTTTGGGCATCCGTCCCTAAATGCATAGGACCCTACACACAGGTACCAGTCAGAACAGCTTTCAGACCTGCCCAACTGCTTCCTGTCATAGCCTTTAAGCTGGACTCTGCACCTGTCACTCCGAAGATGCCATGGCAGTTAGAGGCCCCTGTATGAAAGAGGCCTTCATCAAAACTGACCTTTTAAATGCAATGAGAGTACAACTGGATTAAAAAAAAAAAAACAAAAAAACAAAAAACACAAAACACAAAAAACAAAAACTCTGCTCTCTTTTGACCAGCTATAAAGTCAGTCAAAGGGACCACTTTAAGCGTTGGTTCACACCAGTGCAACATGTGATTTACAAATCACGCCTGAAGTCGTATCTAATGTATTTCTATGACACAATGTCTAAATCAGTGAGATTTGAAGTAGCACGATTTCAAAAATAGTTCACATCTTTTTCCTGGATTTCATTGCGACTTGCAATAACGTCTGCTAAATGAAGTCGCAAGCCACAGTTATATCAGAGGAGAAAAAAAAAAATGAATAAAAATCGCACTTTAATTGTGCCATTTCAAGTGAAGTAGTGCGATTTCAAAGTTGTATTCAGTGTGAAACAGGGACAAAAGATCAGATGGTTAATTTTAGAACTTTAACTTCTTGAAACCATTTATATTGGAGGCATTTAAAAGCCAACTACTGTATGGTTCACAACAATCCTGTGTGCTGGGATTATAACTTCCACTGCAGGAAGCGTGTAGAGCGGTGGCAGCCTTTTCTAGGACAGGAGAAAAGAAATACTTTTTTTCCCATTGTACCTGTCCAGACATGAATCTGTTATACAGTATGACGCTGCTTATATAGCATGCATATTTACTGTAAAAGAATTTTTGACGTGACAAAAAGCATTATGTTGGGGGTTAAAAACGTGTTTTTAAAACTGAATAATATTTTTAAATAAAATGTCAAGGATGGAAGATCTAGACCATATATGAGTTGCAATGTTACGGAGTGCCAATGCTGGACCTTTAGCAGCTATGCAATCCCAAAAGTGAGAATGTTCTTTCAAGAAGTTCTGCTGCTGGAACCTGCATGTGTTCCATATAGGTCAACCACCTTAGGCAGCCGTAGGATAAGGGATGGTGCAGGATTTCACCCAAGATTACTCTAGGATTAAACCCTTCAGCACCAAGAGCCATTAGGAGCACTCTGTTCATTTTGCTGATGCATCATTACTGGTCGTCCATCCAGCACTAGTATCTGACTAGTTAGTTGCACTCATTTCCAACAGACATTAAACTGTACCAATATGGACAGCCACAAAGTTTTCACCATTTCTAGGAGTCAGGGCCACCTGTAGCAGTTGGATGTTGGGTGCACAGACATAGCCTATATCCTTTTGAATGGTGTACTAACAGCAATTTTCTAGGTTTTGCACAAACCTGTAGCGCTACCTCTGTAGGAGCCACCAGATAGATTCTTTCCTCGACATTCTCAAGAATCTCAGTCCCTCTGACACACCAAGTTGAGTGTACAAACATACAATAATCACAGGAATTCACTGTAATACATAAATAGTAATACATAGAAAACAATAGTAGTGCTAAATCAAAGAAAAAAAAGGCACGAAACCAGGTAGTAAAAGCAAACAGTGTATTGTCATCCAATATGGTTGGAACTAGGCAAGCATAAAATGTATTAACAATAGTAATTAACACAATTTAGCATACAAAAAAAAAAAAAAAATATAAGGGTATTAACAGTAGGGACTAGGCATAAGAGAACATTTGGGAGGGTGGATCTACTGAAATTGTAGAATGCAAAATCTGGTGCAGCTGTTTTACAGCCATGCTATAGCCAAATGACTGCTACAGCGTGGTTGTCCAGTTCTGGGAGGGTGTCGTATGGCCCCCAGTGCTGTCTGATCGCTGATGACATCACAAGGTAAAAGGCCAATCACAGCGGCCTGTAACCACGTGATCAGCTGTGTCCAATGCCAGCTGATCACAAAATGAATACAGTTGTCGGTTATCTGCAGCACTTTTCTCACAAAGTCATAGCATGAGGAAAGCACTGCCGTTAAACAGCAAGTGTCACAGAGGAAATCTGCACAGATTATCATTGCCCAGGGGCGGACTGACCATTTGGAAACTCGGGCACGGCCCGGGGTCAGTAAGGGGCCCCATGAGATGCCCCTGGTACCTTTTTCATAGACTTTTTTGAGTTTGGGCAAGGACACAAGGGTCCCATGATCCCCTATTGCCCGGGGGCCCCATGAGTTGTCAGTCCGCCCCTGGCTGTGACTTACCGGTACTTAAAATCCTTCAAAATCCATGATTGGCCCAGTGTATACTGTATGTAGCCGCAGCTACCGTACATACACACATCCAGCGGGCTGATTACAGTACGGACGTACCGGTACGTTTTGAAACCGATTGGCTCACCGCACATCCAGCAGGCTGACAGATGAATCTGTCATAGGGACATTTGTTTTGAGCCAGCTTGGCTCAGCACGGTATACTGTATGTACATTACCACACATCCAGCCAGCTTGACCCAAACAAACTCAAGGTTAAACACAGATTATCATTGCCCAGGGGCGGACTGACCATTTGGAAACTCGGGCACGGCCCGGGGTCAGTAAGGGGCCCCATGAGATGCCCCTGGTACCTTTTTCATAAGCTTTTTTGAGTTTGGGCAAGGACACAGGGGCCTCATGATCCCCTATTGCCCGCGGGCCCCATGAGTTGTCAGTCCGCCCCTGTCAGTGCCCCAATTATTAGTGCAGCCCCTGATTATCAGTGCTACATCATCAATTCCCACCAGTGCAGCCTATCAGTGCCGCCTCATCAACCCACATCAGCAAAGAAGAAAATTTACCAGTTTACAAAATTATATAATAGAAAGGAATAAACTTTTCCAAATAGTTTGCTCTTTTTTCGTTTATAGTGCAAACCAAAAAAAAAAAAAAAACCAACACGCAGTGGCGATTAAAATACCACTAAAAGAAAGCTCTATTTGTGTGAGGAAAAAAAAAAAAAAAGTCATACGGGTACAGTGTTGCATGACTGCGCAATTGTCAAAGTGCAACAGCGCTGAAATCTGAAAAATGGCCTGGGCAGGAGGGGGTAAACGTGCCCAGTAGGCAAGTGGTTAAGCCAGGGGCGTATTTACCACAAGGCACTTGCCTAGGGCGGAATCTTTCAGGGGGGCAGCACCTCCCCTCAGAAGAAGGGACACGAACGCCATGGGAACCAGGTAGGATCCAAGAGAGGCTGCTTGATGGTGTATGTAGAACTTGACTCTTGTTCCCAGGGATGTCCGGAGCTTTGAAGGTTAAGGTCTTTCTCTCTATCGCCGGGAGGGGGCAGGGATGTTGTTGGTCAATGTCAGGCTCTCTCCATGGGAAGGGAAAGGGGACTGGTGTTGGTCGCTGTCCGTGGGGGCAGACAATTTTTGTGTTGCCTAGGGCAGCACAAAATCCAAAATACACCACTGGGTTAAGCTTTGACAAAAAAAAAAAAAAAAAAAAACCAAACCAAAACCACCTGGAAGTCTTGTTTTGGAATAAGTGCGGTATAGAGTGCAGTATGGATTGGGTACACTTTATGTGCTGCTCTGAGTGGCTCAGTCCCTGCTAGTAGTATCAGCATTGGGCAAATAGCCCATCCACTAGCTCCCAGGATGCTGGAGTGACCTCTCGCTGTAGAAGGCAGGCCCTCTTGGTTTTTCCCCCGAAAGCCTCCTGTGATCAGTGGTGGGAAGCAGAGGGTCAGTGGATGCTCCAGTTTCCCTGCAGCAGTGCTGCAGGTGCTGTGATGTGGGCAGTGCTTGGATCTTCACTGGTGTGGTCTCCTGTTGGCAGTCCAATATCCAGGCAAAGGTGAATGCTCTCTCACTCCCTTTGTGCTAAGAGGAAAACTTTCCCAGGCAGTTTAATAATCATCTCTCCCCTCCTACTGCACAGCGACTATTGGGATCTGTAGTGTAAGGAGTCTATTCATTCCATTATGTGTTATATCTCAAACTACAATAATGAAACGTATATATACACACTTGTGAGCTACTATGATGAGAATCTAAGATATTCCAATTGATTGTGACAAACAAAAATGTAATACACCTGTGGTTCACTGGCACTCACACCAACTCATTAAACAGTGTTCTGTAGTGCCACGCTCCTATATAAATTATCTGTAATAGTGTTATCGTATCCCCCTGGTGAAGTCACATGGCCCGGTGACGCAACACGTGGGGGAGGGGCTCTGACATCACAACATTGTCTCGGATAAGCACGGCGAGTACAGCAGAGACTGCAGGCCATGCTGACATTTTTTCTACTTGCTGCAAACGTAATCAATGTGAGTAGTATATCCAGCAGTAATAAAATAGATCTTTAAAAAGGATAAAGGCACCATGCTTTTTTTTTCCCTTATGTTATCCATCCGTGATACACTGGAGAGAGATTGATACAGGAGGAAGGAGACCCCTGGAGGGGAAAAAGGGAGATATCCATCTATCCATCCATTCCTGACAAGCATCAGTCACATTCACTGCAGAGACCCCAGGTGGATTAAGATTCAATTACAACCATCTATTTGCCATTCGGAAAACCCCATATAGGAGGATTATCTCATCAGTTCTGTAAGGACAAAAAGCCAGTTTTGCCTATTTGTTTTTAGGCAAAACTTAAGGTGAGCGCATAATAAGACCACACTGCACTTGGATTGTGGGAGTAGTATTTCACCATTGCAGTTCACATTGGAAGAGGACTTTATGTGTATATATTTATTGATTTTTGCTCACCATTAGATTTCACTTATGATCACAAGCACAGTTATGGTCTATTAATTTTATATGATGTTATAGGCAATAGATGATCAATTCCTGCATCATGTATTATCCTGCATCATGTATTATATTTTATATGTCATATTTTGTTTAATTTTCATTTGTTTTGTTTGATTTGGATATCATAACACTATTACAGATAATTTATACAGGAGCGCGGCACTATCAGTACATTTATTTTTTATATCTCAAACTACAACTCCCAGAATTCTCAGCGCTTTGCTTGACATTCGCTCTCCCTGCTGGCCAGAGGAGGATAGTGCAGCATATCAGTATCTCAGTAGGAGAGAAGAATAATAAAAGGAAAATTCTTCTCAATATTTCTGTAGCCCAGCACCTTGCTACACACCCATACTCTGTCCTTGTGCACGAATCCACCAATATACACACACAGGTTCAGCAGAGCTCTGCCATTCTCATCACTGGCAGGCTGTACGCGACACCTTTGCTGCCCTGTTGGAGGAAAATACACTGGCAATGCTGAGCAGGTTCAGCTGGCCATAAACTGATCATTGTCTGTATTTTCTTGGCTCACCTCCCCTTGGTGTACTTTCTGTCCTAGGTCACAATTTTGCTGCCGAATTTGATTTTTTCCTGATGTCCACATGTATTCACTTGGTCCCGTGTATAGAGGCAGCCAACTTGGTAGTGCTACATGAACCTAGTTCCTTTTGGCAGGGCGGGGGGGGGGGGGGTATAGTTGACAACATTATTGTGGTGATACTTAAAGGATAAGTTCACCTTTTGTAACATGTTACACCCATATTCAGGGTCCAATATGTTACAAAAAGAAGTGACCCCCGTTCCTCCCTGATCATGTTTTGACAGCTAGTGGGAATCTTCTCACACGCACACCTGTCCACTTCACTCACAGTATTCTGTGACTGGGTAAACTACAAGTTCCAACAGCCTTTGCAGCTGCCCACTTGTAGTTTTCAATGAACTACCACAGTGCTGTTGATTGCTGTGGTAGTTCATTGAGTATCTGCTTGCCTGTACACAGATACACTGACAAGTCTGCAGGAGTTCTGCATGGCACTAGCAATCTATTGGTCGCTGGTGCAATGCTTTACAGGCTCACAGAACAAAAACCAAAACAAAAAAAAATAGTAAATGCACATTTCTTCTGCAAAAAGTGGATTATTTTTTGTGAACTTATCCTTTAATTCCTTAACAGCACAGCTAACACTCCCCAAAAGAACTGGTCAGGATAGAAATACTTTCTGACCCTAATGTGCTTTAAGCTAGCATTTACACCTACGATTAAACAGCAACTGAATGCTAAGTTGTGCCGTAAGGGGAAAAAAAAAAAAAAAAAAAATGGGACTAGTCGCCAGCATTGCCCGTAGTACCATGGAGATGACCTTTTCACATTACGGAATTGCCATGCCTTGTTCTGCTCTGTGTCTGTGTGGAGATGGCCAGCTTGGTAGAGGCAGGGCTTTTCTTCAATGCGAGCCTTCAGCAAGGAGAACAGTGAGCAGCACAGTAGTGACTCTCAATCCAAATCTCCCAACAATAGCAGCTGTGAGTCTGTAGCCACAGACAATAGGTACAGTCAAACACCAGAAGGTACAATGCAATTTTTCCTGCAGGATTTCCAGGCAAAGGATGCCTGTCTCAGGGTGCTGCTATACACAATTAAAGTGATACTAAACCCAGGACCCTGCATTCACTATATCTGGTATCCCACAGTAAATGGAAATGCAATTATTTTAGTAAATATAAACTGCTAAATACCTTTTCTCATCAGCAGTTAGAGCAGTCTTGCGACTTCAGCAGAGCACTGATTAAAGCTTTTAGGAGCTTTCTTTCTGCTCTAGGAGGATGTGAAACCTCTGACCCTCTGTCTGGACAGTGCTGATCACATGCACCCTCCCAAAAGAAAAAAAAAAAAAAAAAAAAAAAAAAAAAAACACCCCTCTCTAGCAATACACACCAAACTGACCACGGGTTCAGTCTGCATCAGGTGGTCATTTCAAAAAGGAGGAGGGGCATAGAAGACAGGATCAAACAGCCATTTAACACAATGCAGAGGATTAACTCCTTAGGTTCCACAATGTGTATATGTAGTAAAGCATGCTTGCTATACTGACTGATTTTACCGTTGTGGGTTTAGTAACACTAACATTTCTACATTTCTCTATAGTATAGCAAACCTTCCCTTATTGAGTTCAGTTCCACTTTAAATAATGTCTGTATGCATGGTTTTCCACTATAATTACAGCCTATATGTTTGATATGCATTGCACACAAAAAATGATTAGCAAAGTTTAAACTCATGACTAAGGAGAAAAACATTTTTCAACCCTACAGGGGAAGACTCAGGTTTCCAAAGATCAATCTTAAATAATGATCCTGTGAGTCATTGTGTATTAGAGTTTGTTTGGTACTTTGACTCTGGTAATACCTGGTTATGAGCAGGTGCATTTACTAAGCTCGGAGGTTGGTTACAAGCAAAAAAGGTAGTATGCTTATATGGCAAAAAGTATTAGGGCTCATTTACACAGGCATAATACAGCGTACACTCGTGAGAGCTATGAGTGCCAGCACGAGGATTCCCATGTGTTCTGTGCAGCTTTGTGCAGGCAGTCCTGTTCATGTCTATTGAGACCCAGCGGCTGCATGGACAGAGCCTCTGCTCCCAACAGGACATCTGTGTGGGTTTGCACGAGCAAACACGACCCTCACACAGGCATACACTGGAATATGCCCATGTGAACAAGGCTTAAAAAGGTGAGGCTCCAGCCAAAAAATTTAAAAATGTAAAGTTTTTAGTGTGATGGATGGTGGGAGAAAGTCTAGTATGGCAGATCATAAAAAAAGCAATGGTGCCTAAACACATTTCAATACAATTATTTTTCTAAAAAAAAAAAAAAATTAAAAGGTCAACTTGACAAGTAAGTGATCATGCAACCTTGAAAAGATTTGATCATTTATGATCTGGTACCTTCCTCTGACCCCTCTGTCAATACAAGGCTTACTAGTGACCAGGGGAGAACTGACCATTTAGGCACTCGGGCACTGCCTGAGGGCCCAGGGTCAGTAGTGGGCCCCATGAGATGCCCCTGATACCTTTCATAGCCTTTTTTGGGTGTGGTTTGAGTGTGGGCAAGGACACAGGGGTCCCATGATTTCCTATTGCCCGGGGGCCCCATGAGTTGTCAGTCCGCCCCTGCTAGTGACATTGAATTGGAGGAAGGAACCACAAAACGTGATGGGGGGGTGAACCATCACTGCTGCATAATGGCAGCCTGAGCAGGATCCAGAGTGCTGAGTTCAGGTGTGCCGACAGCCAGAGTCACCTGGGTGAAGAGCAGAGGGTGGATGTAATGTACCTTGGCTAGAGGCCAAACTTAACAAGAGGGCTTCCCTTGCGGCCCTAATCCAAGCACCCATGAAGGTGGTGACAGAGGTACAAGTCTCAATGAAGCAAGGTAACTTGATAGCAGGAATCTGCCAGGGTCAGAGAGACGTAGTCAGGATGAGACAAGGTCATACACAATGAGGCAGAAGCGTGGTTAGGTAGCAGGCTGGGGTCAATACCCAAGAAGCAGGCAAAGTGAGGTCCAATAGCAGGCCGAGGTAAGAACCAGGCAGACGCAAGCCAAGGTCGGTATCCAATTCCACAGAGTAAGGTCAGGAACTAGTCAGGTTAGCAATGAGAGATCAGTCAGCATAAGCCAGAATGCAGGCCACGGGGGAGCTGAAGAACATCCAGCGATTAGCACATACCAGGGTCTCCTTTAAATAGGCATTTTAGCGCCAATGCACGTGAATGTGTGCTCAATGCGCGTAGAGGTGCATCTACTTATCGGTGCATGCTGGATTTTAGCCCGATAGTGTTTGTGTGACGATACATGTGCACGAGCATTACCTGTAGAATGAATCCTCTGAGAGTGGACTAATTGTGTGTGACTGAATGGTGAGCTGCAATATCACTGGGACTGGTGAGCTGCTGCTGTGGGAATTTACCATCTGCTGCTTAAGAGACTTAGCCCTTTAGGCCATACAGCCATCTTAGTAGTCTGATTGCTGCCTGCAGGCTTCACTGGGGCTATTCTCATGTGAACCAACAGTACAACTGGGCCCCAGCACTAGATGACTGAAGAGATAAGACCATTACAGCGTCTACACAGAGACCTTCACCTATTGTTTAGGCGTAGAGGTAAATCTCAAGGGGACGTTGCACCATATCCTAGCCATTCTCCAAGAGTGCACTCTACACTAAACCAGCACAAATACAGACACTCTTAATATGCACATTGCAGTTAAAGTGGTTCTAAAGGCAGAACGTTTTTTTACCTTCATGCATGAAGGTAAAAAAGCTTCTGTGCGCTGCTCCTCCCTTCCCCCTAATACTCACTTGATACCCCTCTCAATCCAGCGATATGCACAAGAGCCTTGGCTGTCCCTGGACTCCCTCTCATTGGCTGAGACAAAAGCTTTGTTTTTCTCTTAGGAGAATTTTCCATTAAAAAACAAAGGTGAATTCAAATTTAAAAGCATATTGAGAAACAAGTCTAATTAAAATTTTACTTTAAATTTAAAAGAAGTTTGGGGGGGGGGGGAAAACAAAAACACAAAAAAAAAACTGCCGTCTCTAAGTTCGAGTGACTGTCAAGCACCAGCTCTCTGCTACCCCTCCAGCACTCAATGGAACGCTGGGCTGTGGAGGGGCGAGAGCAGCTGGCTTAGCTTCTCAATGGCTCGCTGAGAGGCTGAGCCAGCTGCTGGTCTAGCCTTCTTGGCGGATCCCGACCATATGGTTGAGATCTTTTCGAAGCATGGCCTGAGTCTGTGATGTCAGCTGAAAATGGCTCACAGGACAGCAGAACTAACTGCATTCATGTGACCCACAACAGAAGTATAGCCAGAATAGCTTTGGCCATGTACATATACAAACTATGGCCTGAGCAAAAAAAAAACAAAAAAAAAAAACAGATCCTTCCATTCTTCTTCAAGTGATTGATCTCCCATTGCAGCTATTGTATTTTGATAGCTGGCCTTCCTGGCTGTCAAAATACCCAAACAGCGGCTTCATCTGACTGGGTGCAGTCACCATTCAGCCAATAATTTTCCACCCAGCTCCTTCAATTTAGGGTGGTCTGGTGGATGGGTGACGATAGGGTCACTCATTTAGCAAATTTTCAATTGGTTCCTGATGAAATTCAATGTAAGATGAATATAATAGTGATTGCAAATCCCCACCTTGTAAAACAACAAGTTTCAGTAAAAGTAAAAAATGAAAGGCAAAACATTTGTGTATAGATATAAAACATTATATACACTTTCTTTGCCCAAGTAATGTGAGGTCTTATCACTGGAGAGCACACAGAGTTCCCAGCACAGCTAGAGAACTGACCACACTGTGCTCTCATGCCTAGTGTGGTCAGTTTTTAATATAAAAGCAGAGGGACTGGCAGGAACACCAGGGATTTCACACAAAGAAAGCAATACAAAAAGAAAAGGATACTTTTTCATACAAGTACATGATACAGCAGGCACATATCTGGAATATGAAATGTTGGGTTTAAATAGTCTTTAACCTGAGTAAACGTATATACATGTATTACACTATATATAGGCAAATCAGGGGGAAAAAAAACCCCGACATATGAATGGCAAACCTAATTGGCTGCTTTAAATTTCCCCATTAAGATCTATGCATGTGCAGAGTGGTGTTTTTTTTGTGTTACATAGGTGTATGGTCATATGCCAATGGGTGTTTTGGAGTGCATAGGGTTAACAGCCATTATTCAAAGCTTGTTAACTGCTTCCCAACTGCACTATAGCAGGACTACTGCTACAGGGCAGCAGCGCTGCGCAAAATCACGTATATATACACACACAATTTTGCATTTCCGGGTAGGGGGCCGCCATTGGTGGCTACAGCTGTCGATCACCGGGTCCCAGCTGGTGATTCCCCACTTGCACCTGGCGATCGTCCAGTAACACTGACAGGAGAGAGATCTCCCCTGTTAACACCAACTTGATGCTTTGTATTGCTCTGCACAGCAGAGCAATACAAAGCAGAGTGCTTACATACTAAAACAGCACAGTTAACCCTTTGAGCCCCCAAATGTTACCCCCTTCCTGCCCAGTGCCATTAGTACAGTGCCAGTGCTTTTTATTAGCACTGATCGCTGTATTAGTATCACTGGGGATGTCCGGGGCAGTTAGTCAGTTCTCCCCCGGGGTCAGAATGCCCGACTCAGTATCTATACCGCCATTTGTAGACGCTATGACTTTCACGTAAACCAATTAATTTACTTCTTTTGGGATTTTGTTTTAGCAAAGACATGTTGCAGAATACATTTTGGCCTAAATTTATGAAGAAATTAGATTTTTTTTTTTGTTTTTTTTTAATCTTTTTTTGTTTATAGCGCAAAAATAAAAAATGCAGAGGTGATCAAATACCACCAGAAGAAAGCTCTATTTGTGGGGGAAAAAAAGGACAAATTTAATTTGGGTGCAGCATTGCATGACCGCGCAATTGTCAGCTAAAGTAATGCAGCACCGTATTGCAAAAAATGGGTAGGTCAGGAAGGGGGGGGGTTTAAAGCCTCTGGAGGGCAAGTGGTTATTAGCAGTTGCCAACACATCATATACATGTTTTCATGTGCTGGCAAAAAACACACCACACAAATATTTTTTAAAAGAGCCAAGATAGGAACAAAAAGCTATTTTTATCATGGGGAGCCACATCACTTTCAATTTAGCGTGTCGGAATGTGCGCATTAACTCACAACAATGTAACTAGGTCCTTAAACACAGGTTGCTCATTCATCATGGGGGAGGGGAAGTTGGTTTTGCTGCTTATGTCTAGATATTGTACTATGATGGGGAGGGTATAACTTACTGTCCACTTGGTGCAGGTATTAGACAGCCCATCTAATTACAATAGGCACTTTTGCTTATCAAGTCCTACTTTCATACCAGAACAGACATGCAGTATCAGTTCTTACCTGCATCTTGCTGTGTCACTGTCCACAGGTGTCCTGAAATAAGTCCCTTCTGCTCCGAAGTATCAGTATAAGCCTTGCACCCTCACTAATAATGATGGAACTGCTCTTTCATGGCTGTGAAATATTTGTGATCTCCAGGAGACATGAACGGTTACATTCCTTGCTGCCCTATTCTGCCCCTAGGAACGTCTGCGGGGCCCCGGACCATCCCTCTGCGTACCTGGGCACAGGTGTGCGGGGTCCTGCACACACACAGATGTCACCTGTCTAATGAGCTGACACTTTACTTTTCCAGTGTTTTTGGATTCCTAATCTTGTAAAGTTGCAGTTCCCATTCTGTAGAGTCCCAGAGAAGTTGCGACTTCCGTGATTGCTATCACTCCTCCCTGACTGCCTGGGGCTGAAGGTGGAGAAGGCAGAGGTGTTTGCAGCTGATCTGCAGGTAAAAAGCTTAGGAGGGCCACTCCCAGCCCTACAATCAGGCCTATCCCCGCCTTTCAGGTTATGACAATCTGCTCACAGCAATGACTATTTTTCTTTCAGACCACTTGAATCAGGTATCAGCCAGAAGTTTCTCTACTCTTTTTTTTTTTTTTTTTTAAATGTATGGCTTTTACAGGGACAGCTTTCACCAACAGACAACCTGTTGAAGTAGATTGTGAAATATAAGTGTGTAATTCCTAGATTTATACCCCTTTGCAATTTATTTTAAAAGACGAGCAACACTTCCCAAAAGGCTACATTTACTCTCGGATCACACTACTGCTACCTGAAAGTCGTACGACTTGCAGTGCAACATTTCCAGGCAACTTGAGTACTACTTTGAAGCAACTCTGAAGCAACCTTCAGGGAATGCCTGTAATTTCAGATCCAAATCACATCAATATAGATGAGGATCCGACTTGGAGGCGACTTCTGTTAAAGTATATGGACATAAGTCAGATAGAAGTCGCCTTGAAGTAGTAAAGGAACCTTTTCAAAAGGCGGAACGACTTCAGTACTGCTAAGACAGCTCTCATTGACTAACATGGGATTTCACGTCATGTGACTTGGGGTCTCATAGGTTGGATCCCAAGTTGCGGCAGTGTGAACCGAGCCTGACAGGGGGGCTGTTAGTTTGCTCCATTCAGGCAGATTAATGCCCCCTGATCTCAACCCACTGAACTCAGCAAAGAATAAATGGTGAGGGCAAGACAAAAAAGGAAAAATTAAAGCAGCTAGCACAACGTGGCAAACCCTCTGTCTCCACAAAACACTTGACTATTGCACCAGAGATAGGCTCGTCCACTTCCCCATTACCACCATTACCGTTCCGCACCAACCCCCTTCCCCTTAACCAATTATACTAACAAAAGACATAACACCAATTTTGGAGTAAATGGCCAACATGGCCTTTTATTAACAACTCAAGTTACAATACACCAACCATTCCTTATAACAGAAACCCACATAATTGTTGTTGGTCTTCGAAGGCACCCCAAAACGATCCGAAATGCACCTGCGGACAACCATATACACTAGGCCTCCAGCCGCAACCAACCAGCTCGGAGACAACCATACCGTCCGCAGTGCAGCACCACCACCTTCCAGTTAAACCTTGGTTAACTGGGAATGTCCCCGGGCATCCCATACCACGGATGGGTCCCACACCATTGTTGTTTACCTTCCAAATAAGAACCGCCTCCAAAGACCAACAACCGCCACCAACCATTCCTTATAACAGAAACCCACAGAATTGTTGTTGGTCTTCGAAGGCACCCCAAAACGATCCGAAATGCACCTGCGGACAACCATATACACTAGGCCTCCAGCCGCAACCAACCAGCTCAGAGACAACCATACCGTCCGCAGTGCAGCACCACCACCTTCCAGTTAAACCTTGGTTAACTGGGAATGTCCCCGGGCATCCCATACCACGGATGGGTCCCACACCATTGTTGTTTACCTTCCAAATAAGAACCGCCTCCAAAGACCAACAACCGCCCATGAACCAACATAATCCCCCCCTCTACCTGGAGGGACCCAAAACTCACCCAAACAGGGAGGGCGGGAGGGAAGCTCACACTCTTGCCGTCCAGCTAACTGACTCCCCCTCACAGAACCTCCCATCCTAAGGTGCAGCAAAACCCCACCTACACCAACCTCTACCAATCAGCTACCCCCCACTAACAATAACACAATCCTCCTGGAGCTACCTTAACCCTTTCTGCTCTTCCTTCCCCCACTCTGGGCCTAGTCATGTATGCCCTGCGCTATTTCTTCTTTCTTTCGCTACGGGCATTTCTTGACTATTGCACCAGAGATAGGCTCGTCCACTTCCCCATTACCACCATTACCGTTCCGCACCAACCCCCTTCCCCTTAACCAATTATACTAACAAAAGACATAACACCAATTTTGGAGTAAATGGCCAACATGGCCTTTTATTAACAACTCAAGTTACAATACACCAACCATTCCTTATAACAGAAACCCACATAATTGTTGTTGGTCTTCGAAGGCACCCCAAAACGATCCGAAATGCACCTGCGGACAACCATATACACTAGGCCTCCAGCCGCAACCAACCAGCTCGGAGACAACCATACCGTCCGCAGTGCAGCACCACCACCTTCCAGTTAAACCTTGGTTAACTGGGAATGTCCCCGGGCATCCCATACCACGGATGGGTCCCACACCATTGTTGTTTACCTTCCAAATAAGAACCGCCTCCAAAGACCAACAACCGCCACAGCACGCTGGGTAAGCCCTTACCCATGCGTGCCACGCCACAAACGAACAGCCCGCTGCATGCCATCCTGCAGATCCAGGGACCATAAATCCGTCCCAACCGCATTCAAATGTACCCCATCGCACCTGAGATACCGCCAAGTATCCACCTCCAACTCCAAGCGCCAGACCACCAACCCCCCATGGTGACTAAAGAAACGCCCCACCTCTCTGTTAGCCTTAATCCGAGCCTTGTTGAGCCTCTCTACTGACCGCGCCCAACGCCAAGAGGCACGGGCGACAATGTCGGACCACACCACCACCATCCCCGGATAAGCCCGCCGCAACTGAAGAAAGTCCAGCTTGACATCTCACACCAGCTCCCGCTCAGCGTGCCTGAAAAAAAAACACCCATGCCCCACTGGACGACGGGACAAAAATTCCCGAACCACCCGCACTGGGCACACCAGCGAAGCCGGAAGAACGAAAAAACGCACCCGACCACCACGTCCCAATTGGTCCGTCTTAGACCAACGTACCAGCACCTCCACCCATTCACCGAAGCACCTGACTTCATCCACCAATAACCCCCCAAGAACCGATTTGGACGGGCTAACGAGCTCCCCAATACGCAACGCCCCAAAAAAGGCTACCGCAAAAGCCGCCCGAAATAAGCACACCTCAAAGTCCGAAGAACACACAGACCACCAATGCACAAACAAAGACCCCAACAACTCAAAAGACACCGGACGACGAGAATCCTTACATCGATGAGCGCTCCGGTAACCCCGGAGAGCCTGCCGAACCCAAAAAATCTTCAGTGAAATCCTGACACCCTTGCAACTTAAAGAAGAATGCCAAACCCGCCAGTCGGCGATCCACCGCAGCAGCCGACACCCCCCGCTCAAAATTCCGCGCCACAAAGTACAATACCGCCAAAAACACCTCCGGCCCCCAGGGATCAATCTCAACCCGCTGTAGCAGATCCAGCCACTCCCACCAGACCCTAGAGTATGCAGACCAAGTCGCCTCACTCACCGAACGCCGGATCCAGCCCGCAAGGACTCCAAGGCAATCTCCCACAGCCCGTCGGGACAAGGAACCCCGTGTTGCTCCGCCGCCGGCGCCACCTCTCGGAATTTGTCCCACTGAAAGCGAGACAAAGCGTCAGCCACTGTGTTATCAACCCCAGGGAGACGCACCGCATGGAGAAAAACATTCAGACGCAGACAACGCAACACTAAATGGCGAAGCAAGGCCACCACCGGTCGTGAAGAAGCTGAGACCCGATTGATGACCTGAACCACCCCCAAATTGTCACAGTGACAACGCACGTTTAGATTTCGAAAATCCTCTCCCCAAACCTCAACCGCCAACACCGGAAAAAGTTCCAACAACACCAAGTTGCGAAGAAAACCCGCCTCCCGCCAGGAAGCTGGCCACGAGGCCGTACTCCATCAACCCTGGAAAAAGCCCCATAGCCCGCCGACGCCGCCGCGTCCCTGAACCATTCCAAGTCAAAATTGCTAACAGGGCCAGACATCCAGAGAGCCCGCCCATTAAACGAATCCAAAAAGGTGTGCCACAAATGCAAGTCCTCCCGAAGATCCCGAGTCAACCGAATAAAATGTAAAGGGAAGGTAATCCCTGCCGTCGCCGCCGCCAACCGGCGGCAGAACACCCGACCCATGGGCAGAATCCGACAAGCGAAGTGAAGTTTTGCCCAACAACGACTGTAAGGCCCGCAGCTGAATTTTTCGCTTGCCCCAGCACCCCACGTAGTTCCCCTGGTAGAGCCACCAGCTTAACCTCAGGCAAGCGGCACTCCATCGTGCCGGAATCCAAAACAATGCCCAAGAAAGTCATCTCCATAGCCGGGCCCACAGTCTTATCCACCGCCAGAGGAACCCCGAAACGTTCAGCAAAGTGTTGCAAAGTGACCAGCAAAACTGCACATACTCCGGAATCTGGCGGACCCACGCAAAGAAAATCATCCAAATATTGGATGACCGAATTCACCCCTGAGACATCCCGCACCACCCACTCCACGAATGAACTGAACCTCTCGAACAAAGCGCAAGATATAGAACACCCCATAGGAAGGCACTTATCAACGTAAAAATAGCCCTGCCAATGACAACCCAAAAAACGAAAACTGTCCGGATGGACTGGCAACAGCCGAAAAGCCGACTCAACGTACGATTTTGCCATGAGCGCACCGCGCCCATACCGACGGACCCAGAAAACAGCCACATCAAAAGACGTGTAAGACACCGAACATGACTCCGAATCAATAGCATCATTCACCGACCCCCCCTTAGGGAAGGACAGGTGGTGAATTAACCTAAACGCATTCGGCTCCTTCTTGGGCACAACCCCCAAGGGAGAAACAACCAAATCCGAAAACGGAGCGCAAGCAAACGGACCCCCCCCATGCGTCCCAACCCCACTTCCTTACGCAACTTAGCCGAAACCCCCTCCTCATGCCGCAAGGCCGACCGCAAATTCCGAGCTAAGGGAGGAATCAAAGTCAAAGTACACGGGATGCGAAAACCCTCCGAAAAACCCGCCGTCAGCAACACTGCAGCTGCGCGATCAGGATACCTCTTTAAGAAAAGCCCCATCCTTTCCACTCGCACCGGAGTCGTCCCTCTTACTAGCATGCTCTCCGGAAAGGCCTCGACCCCGCTGGAAACAGCGCGACAAGGGATGGGAGCCCCCGCACCCGGAACATTTGTGCCTAAAACGGCAAGACCCACCAAATCAACACGTCCCCTCTTGGAACTGCCAGAAGAACCCCTGACGCCTGGAGGCCGATTGTCCCGGGAAGAACGAACCGCCGGCCCCGCTCTGAAAAAACAAACCAGGGGCCCTCGCCGGTGTCATGAGTCGCATCCAGAGGCCAACGTCCTTATGATCCCAACGCAACGACTGGCGAACCGCCCTCCGCTGCCTAAACTGCTCAACGTACCGAAGCCACGCAGTACCCCCAGAAACCCCGTGAGCCTCACCAATGGCATCAAGGTAACAGAACAGTGCCGAGCAATGTTCAGGAGCCTCCTCCCTAATCACTAGCCATGATCGCGAACGCCTGCAACCAATCTGCAAAGGTACGCGGGATAAAACGAAAACGCCGCTGCTCCGCTTCCACCTGCCTACTCTCGTCAACCCGGGACCCTTCAAAAGGAAAACGCTCCAAAGGCAAGAGTGAGAATATATCAACGTACTCCCCACTCCAAAGCTACTCCCGTACCTCTGACTGTAAATGCGCACCCAAAGGGCCCTCAAAACACACGTACACTTCGCCCCTGGCCGAGTCCGCCAAGCCGACAGGCCCGGACACCCTCGAATCTGCACCCAACACCGCGGAGGGGGCCGCAGAACCCCGATCACCTGTCGTGGCCGGAACAACCCCTAGCCCAGACCCCGGAGGAGAAGAGACCCCCGGATGCCGCACGTCCCCGCTGTCCTGTACAAGAACCCCGAAACCTTCCCCACCATCCGGCGGGAGCCACGCAGAAGCAGGCCCAGGCGCCCCACTCAAGACGCCGCAACAGGTCCCGCAAACCGGAAATCACATCACCGAGACCCCCACCCATACCCGACGGGGGAACGCCGACAGTGCACGCCGCAGAGGCCGCGCCCACCGTAGTGGCCCTACCACCCCCCAGCAGGTCCCGTAACGCAGAAGAAAAAGAGATAGACCCCAGAACAGGTAACTCACCAGGCTGCCCAGGAGATGCCCCTTCAGCCGCGTGCTCACGATCCACCGTTGTAGAGCGGCCAGCCGTCGCCCCCGCATCGGGTTCCGACAGCTCGCCCTCCGACCTCTCGTCCTCCGCACGCTGTTCAGATGGCCTCCCGGTCCCAGGAGCCACGGGTCCTGCTGGTCTGTGCCGCTCACGACTCCGCCTCCCGGCACCAGACACGCTCACCGCCGTCCCTGGGCTCCGACCTGCAGCACTGCCAGCTGCCCTCCGCCCAGCTCCAGTCTTCCGCTGATGCTGCTGTGGAGCAAGAGCACCAGACCGTCCAGGGGGCCCGCCGGCCGCAGCAGTAGACAGCCCAGCAGCCGCAGAACTCCCTGCTGCACTCTGTCCAGTGCCGATCCCACGCTGCTGCCTCACTGGAGCCGGAGCCCCAGACTTCTCAGGGGGCCCGCCGGCCGCAACAGGAGACAGCCCGGCAGCCGCAGCTGTGCGCCTCCCACGCAGGGCTCCCTCCCTGACCGGCACCTTGTCAGTGGAGGAGCTGCAGAATCTGCTTCTGCCTCCATGCCGTGTGGGCGGGGGGGGAGGGGCTTCCCCGCACGAGGTCCCGCCCACTGAGCTCCGCCGATGGCGGGGATTCCTCCCGGCTTCCCCGCTAGCAGAGGCAAGGGAGCGCCCTGCAAGCGGAGCCGGAGGGGCCCGAGCGGGGCTCCCATGGTGGTGCTGAGCTCTGGGAGGGGGGGGGGGAGCCCGGGCTAAAGCGTTCCGGAGGCCTAGACCTCCGAGCACGTGGGCCTTCCCGCCCCCCTGCTGCAGGAGATGAGCCCGGATCCTGCAAGAGATCCGAGACACGGCTCTGCAGCCAGTCCATCCCCCTGTCCTCTGCTGCCTCCTGCAGCTGAGCCAAAAGGCTGTCCATGGCAGGGCTAAAGGTGGCCTGAAGCAAGGTGTGCTAAACAGACACCAAGCTCACACTCTTGCCGTCCAGCTAACTGACTCCCCCTCACAGAACCTCCCATCCTAAGGTGCAGCAAAACCCCACCTACACCAACCTCTACCAATCAGCTACCCCCCACTAACAATAACAAAATCCTCCTGGAGCTACCTTAACCCTTTCTGCTCTTCCTTCCCCCACTCTGGGCCTAGTCATGTATGCCCTGCGCTATTTCTTCTTTCTTTCGCTACGGGCATTTCTATAATATCCATGTGCAGCGCTAATAAAAATGTGTTTTATAATCAATGATGACCAGTGTGATAGTAAAAGAGAAAGGAAGCATAAAAAAGAAATAGAGAATAGTGAATACTTCAGTGAAGAAACAAAATGGATGGTATAACAAACAACAAATGAAAATATATAAGTCCTCTAAATATCATAATAGTCCCAAAAATAGTGATGTGATCAGGGGCAGACTGACCATTTGTGGTCAGTATGGGGCCCCATGAGATGCCCCTGGTACCTTTTTCATAGGCTTTTTTGATTTTGGGCAAGGACACAGGGGCCCCATGAACCCCTATTGCCCAGGGGCCCCATGAGTTGCCTTCCGCCCCTGGATGTGATGAAATCAACAAAATGTAGTGACTTCTGTGACTTCCGCACTGCAGCTCCACCATAATGCACTCACCAGAAGTAAGTAGCAAGCAAGCCCAGAGCGGAATGACACTAAGGGGTGTTCCTGCTTGTTCCTCCTGCCGGTAGCCCGGTTTAAGGGAGGATCTATCCAGAAGCCAGTGATACACCAAAGGAACAATCAAAAGTAAAGTAGCCAAGTCTCCATCTCCAGCCCACGGTGAACCAAAGAAAGGGATTCCTCCTAGAGGGCAAGCTCATAGACCGAGCCCGGAGACAGTATCATATAGTGTTGTATGTTTTATTAAAAAGATAGCAACCACATGGAGCATGAAATCATCAATGGATAAAAAGCACTTACAAAGATGGCCGCAGTGGCTCCTCCCTAAAACAGCTTGGGGTTGATTTACTAAAACTGGAGAGTGCAAAATCTGGTGCAGCTGTGCATGGTAGCCAATCAGCTTCTAACTTCAGCTTGTTCAATTAAGCTTTAATGAAAAAAAAAAACTGGAAGCTGATTGGTTTCTGTGTAGAGATGCAGCAGATTTTGCACGCTCCAGTCTTAGTAAATCTCCCCCCTTGTGTGCTATGGCCTCAGACACTGATTTGCTGCATCCAGTTTGTGTTTGGCCGAAACTTCACAGAAACATTAACCCTGTCTGCTTCCAAGGTCGGCTGTAGGCTCTCTTCTCCTACGGTTGCCACCTCATCCCTTTAAACCCGAACACATATTGATGACACAGGTTCTGGGGCTGATTAAGGTGGTAATTAAACTCACTTAGTGCCTTATCTGCAATAAATTAGCATCAGAACCTGTGTCATTAATATGTGTTTGGTTTTAAAGGGATGAGGTGACAACCCTAGTCCAGGGTCGGCTGGAGGCTCTATTCTCATGTACCCATTCAGATAAGCAGTGGCAGTGCTGGCCATTTATTCCATGGAGTACAAATTTGACACCTGCCACTTGATACATTTTGGGCTAAATTTATGATGAAATTTGATTTTTTAAAATATTTTTACTGGACATGTTTAATAGCAAAAAGTTAAAAAAAAAAGTTTTTTCTCAAAATTTTTTTTTTATGGTGCAAAAAATAAAAACACACAGGTGATCAAATACCACTGAAAAAAAGCTCAATTTGTGGGAAAAAAAGGATGTAAATTTCATTTGGGCACAGCATTTCATGGCCGCGCAATTGTTAATTAAAGTAACGCAGCGCCATAATGCAAAAAATGGCCTGGTCAGGAAGTTGGATAAATCCTCAGGAGGGCAAGTAGATGATCCCTGCACCCTTGCTACTTTGTTTCTCTTTCAAAAATTAAACAGCATAGCCTTGACTGGGTGGGGGGAAGTAATATGTGACCTCTGGGTACCTTTGCCTTAACCTCTCTGGCGGTATTCCCGAGTGTAGCTCGGGGTAAAGTTTCAGTACCAAAAGCAGTAACCCCCGAGCTACACTCGGGCTTACCATGCGGCGTTGCTCAGGGATTCCCTGCAGCGCTTACCTTGTCCTTCGCTCCCGCGATGCGTTCCCTGCAGCGTCCCCGGCCATCTCCTCCGGCCGATGCCGGCATCCGGCTTCCGTGTTCCGGTCCCTGCGAGCGTCGGGACATACGGTGGCCGGAACGGCAGCAAATTTAAAAATTTTTAGAAACTGTCATTTTCTTAGAAATGAATTTGACATAGTAAAACATTAGTGTATCAAACCATTTCACATACATTTTGTCCCTAGTGCTTTGTCCTGTGCCCTGCCTGCATTTTGACTGTTCTTTCTGCCTGGAAACTTAGAAAGGTCCATGGCGTCCAAAAAGCGCCCCTTTTGGTCAAAAGCGGTTTTAGACCAGCTAGAGAACAGCGATAGTAAATCAGAACCACTTGCAGAATTGAGTGATAATGATTTGTGGGGAAATTCGTCATCAGACACTGAAAAGGATTTTGCGACTTTGCTCAGTGATGTGCGAACTTGGCGCTATATTTCAAATTTCAGTGTTTTTTGGTTTGATTATATTATTGAATTAAATTTATTATTTTTATATTGTTATTTTTATGATTATTTATTAAATTATAATTTATGATTTCGTGTTTCAAGTTTTATCATACCCGGGATGTTTAATAGACTCTTGTTTGGACAGATTTCAGTGAGTTATTCCTAAAAATTACAGGCCTACAATAAAAAAAATACATATTTCCATGCAAAAAAATGTACCGCTTTCAGCACAGAAATATGGACATAATCAGACCGCTAGGGAGGTTAATGTTATTGTGGGACTTGTGGCCACATACGCTTTTTGTACTTTTAATGTATAAGCATTTTGGGCCTTGCGAGGCCTTTGCGGTTTTGTATATTTTTCTTTAATTAAAATCAATAAAAAGGGAAAAAAAACAATTAACCAGCATACTGCATGTCGCCATATGCAACAATTGCAAGTCTATGGGGCTGCACATGTCCTGGCATTTACATTGTTAAATCAAGTGGTGACGAGGTGATGGCAAATGCCCTCTGAAAAGCAGTCCACTGCAGATCGCCACACATGTGAACAAGCTTTTTCAGCAATGCACATATGATGTATGACTTGAATAAATTGAAGTTCTTTTTTTTTTTTACACAAGTTTTCCTTTGTCACATTTTCTTTTCCCGTTCTGTAAATATTAATCTAATGTCATGAAACTGTTTTACAACGCATTTATATTTTCCTACCAAACAGCAGGTTTATTTGTTTTGTGGCCTTTTCCAGCAATAAAACATGTTAATAAATAATTTCCATCTGAAAGGAGTCTGCTATCACCAGTACATTTTTCATTATTTATTGTACATAAGAAAAATAGCAAGACAGATGGATCACCACTGACAAATGAATCCATCTGTTGATCCTGAAGAAGAAAACCAACCACACAAACCCCTTAAAGCATATGTAAACCCCAAAACAAAATGTTATTGTATGCCAGTGTAACACCCAGCCTGTAATACTGTTTGCAAGATGTCAAATGGACACAAAATGGCAGTGTCCTGCAGACCAGTTATAAAGAATGTGTTGAAAAGCTTTGTGGGATTCGTAGGCTGACCAGGGAGTTTACAAACTACATTTCCCAGAGGAGCTGGTGGATGGGCGAAGACAAATAAATACAGAAGCTCGGGAAATCAAGGATAGGAAGTGGATGGAGAGAGCTGGAGAGCAGGTGTAAGGAGAAGACCGCACGGGACGCTGGAGGTCCAAGTTAGACCAGACCGAAAAGAGAGTGGAGGAGATAGGAGGAATTGCTGACCACTGACACTGCTGACATACCTGACAGACAGCCCTGTGAGCAGGCGGGCTGGAGTGCTGTTGTTCAGAGTGATCTCTGAAATTGGGACAATGAGGAAATGGGGGCCCCCGTCTACAGAGAGACCACCTGCCACTTGACAGAGGCCACAGATTGGGTGAGAAAATTCCATACTCAAGCCATCTAAGTTGCATATGACATTACCAGATCCAGTTACTTTCTACTCAGCTTGACCGTCATTGTTATTGTGCCTACTAGTTATTACAGTTCCAGCATATCCAATCACAGGGGTCTACTGCACTATCTGCCCTCCACAGGCCCAGTGGTATTATTGCTCCCATTATAGTCTGCCTCATTCGCCAAGGTGCTCCTTCATTGCTGTAATTTGCCACAGTGGTTCAAGGAAGAACTTATTCCTACAGAAGTGTGTTCATGCCCATTTTTAATTTCTGCCTGATTTTCCACCTTACCCTGTGTGTGTCAAAAGGGTACCATTCACACCTAATATAATTTGAAGGGAAAACTCCCTTCCTTTGAGTTCATCCTCTATTAAGGAATTTCTACCTTTGCCTCAAGGAAGATTTGAATCCTTATGTGCACCAACTGGGGCCCCATCGAACGCGCCAAAGATCAGACACTGCAGTTAAAGGGACATTGGCCTAATTAATTGAAACACTTTTTTTTCCTCAAAATTAGACTCAGCCCTCAGCCACTGACAGCCTAAAATGAGTTAGCCTCTTTGCTTGGTAGTTTTTTGACTCACTGGGGAAGAAACATCTGAGGACTGGGGCTATCGTTTAAATTGTGAATTACAGGACATCTAGAACTGATTGAGATTGTGCACAGCTGCCCCTGAGGGGGTAGTGCTGAACCAGCTTATTGGCCTTAGATGTGTCTGCTGCTTTACCGTGTATTTTTTCAGGCTTCTTTCCCCTTTTTTTCTATCAAGATCCTGCAAATAATAATTATTATTATACAGGACGTATATAGTGCCAACAGTTTGCTCAGCGCTTTACATTATAGAGGGAGAGAGTACAGTAACAATACAGTTCCCATTGTTCCCAAATAATACACTTCCCATCCTTTAATGGCTACATTAATTTTTCCACTGTATCAATGGAGATTCCATGGTTGTCACACAGGCTGGACTGCAAACATGCCTACTTTTGTTCATCTTCATTAAATGGTGGATTGCTTGGAATAATAGTGTTTTGAAGGGCAAGAATTTAATTGCTTTTAACTCATTTCTGCATGGCCCATGGTAGATTCCCTTGATCCGTCTCTGTGCTTTCAGCATGGGCCTCCCAGGATGCCAACATTGGTCATGTAGAGAACACCTGCAGGGCAACCCAGCCTGGCAAAATCAGCACTCCCCGGGAATACTCTCCCTCCCATCCAAGGATTAGCCAATTATAATATATATATTATAATTAACCCACTATGACTCCAGTGCAAAGGGCCAATTCCTGAATACATTCCCATGTAGGTTAGAAGAAGAAGCAGACCACAACAGAAAGGGTTTTTTTTTTAAGAGTTTACCATTAGTAGTGTATAATAAAGTCTAGCCTCCCATGAGAGGTGATGGCACACATCTTCGAGGTTACTATTATTATTATTATTATTATACAGTATTTATAAAGCGCCAATAGTTCGCTCAGCGCCGTACATTACAAAGGGGGACAGAACATGTGACAGAACAATACCAATACAATGTGATACACGAGGGGTTCGAGGGCCCTGCTCTTTCGAGCTTACAATCTAGGAGGGAGGGGATGGTGGCACAGGAGGAGATAGCTGTGGGGGATGGAGTGGTAGGAAGAGTGGAGGAGGTCGGCAAGTTAGCAGGGGGTGGGGTAGGCTTCCCTGAAGAGATGGGTTTTCAGGGTGCGCCTAAAGGAGAGGAGAGTAGGTGATAATCTGATGGGTTGGGGCAGGGAATTCCAGAGGATGGGTGACACCCTGGAGAAGTCCTGGAGGCAGGCATGGGAGGAGGAGACCAGGGAACTAGAGAGAAGGAGGTCTTGTGAGGAGCGGAGTGTGCGTGCTGGGCGGTACTTGGATATTAGGTCAGTGATGTAGTTCGGGGCAGTATGGTGGACAGCTTTGTACGTCAGCGTTAGGATTTTGAATTTGATCCGTTGCGCAATCGGAAGCCAGTGGAGGGATTGGCAGAGGGGGGTGGCGGAGACAGAGCGGTTGGAAAGGTGAATGAGTCTGGCAGCCGTATTCAGGATCGACTGAAGCGGGGATAGCCAGCGGCGAGGCAGGCCAGTGAGGAGGGAGTTGCAGTAGTCGAGTCGTGATATGACTCGACTACTTCCTAGTAGTTCCTAACACAGTTCAGAGAGAGTACTGTAGAGAGGATGGGCCCATACCTAGCATGTAGGAGTTTTGGTGCGCTTTCTGAAATTGCACCAAAACTGCAGGACCTCATAGTAGTCTATGGAAAAGCGCAGCTAACCTGCATGAAAACTGCAGGTTAGCTGCTCTTTTGCAAAAGCTTAGCAGGGCAGTGTGAAGCTGCACTTATTTCTCAACTACCTTTTACAGACCAAGCTGTCCATCAAAAGTGGCAGTTAGAGGGTTGAGACAAACCATTTAACACTGACAGGGGTCAATAGTCATCTTTTATTCATTTGTTTAAAACCTTTATCTCAAAAATACATTTTAAAAAAAGGTATAATTGCTGAAAAAGTAATAGCTGAAGTTCAGCTTTAATTAGTTATACAAGTTGCTGTGACATGGTTTAATTATTCATTTGTCCTTAATGAGCATAGTACAACCTATTTTTTCGGGCCCCTGATGACGTCATTTATGACGACACGTGTGTAGGATGGAACCGAAGGCCTGACATCACCACGTTCTCTGCACGTTCCCGCATTGCATTGTGGAGCTTGAAGTCTTTGTCGACATGTATGATTTTAGCATCTTTTTTAATGTAATAAAGTGTACTAAAGCATTTTATACTCTGTGAGCCTGGTGCTCTATTTTTTCTGTTCCTGGAACCATGAGCTGTGAAGGATCTATTTGAAGAAACACGTGTGTGTTTGGTAAGCGGACATCTTCACTAGGTGTAAAGACGTGGTGTGGTTCTCCAATGTGAGAAGTTAGGACACAAGGAGACTCCATTTGGTACAGTTTGAAGTTTCCTTGTGGGTGTTGGACTTTTTGAAACTACCTGCATGATCTGTTTATTTGATGATTCACTATTGTTTTTATTGTATTTCACTCAGCTTTAGTTAGCGAGGCATATTACTTATTGAGTTATTTTTTCATAGTACAACATAGTTATGATTTATTACCATTTTGCTAACCAAAACTTGTTCTTCCATCTGCTAAACAATGTAACTTACGGCTCGCCCAAATTGCAAATTTTATGGTAGAAAGCATTTATTTTTTAATTGCAGTGCTGTAAAATGAACAAAGCAAAATCTAAAAGTTTACATAATGGTGATAAAAAAAAGTATAAAAATGGGGAAGAAAGGGACGAGGGAGTAATTTACAATTTGATTTAGCAATTATTTTTTCTTTTTTTTACAATTTACACAAAACAGAAACTGCAACCTTCACCATAAATGAATGAAGAGCAAGAATTTGATGTCACTTTCTCAGCCAGTCTGTAGAGTACAGTGTATAATGATCCAGGGTTATGGATCCTGATACAGAACTTGGTGTCACAGTGATTGCAGGGCTCCACTGATTACACTGGGAAAGCTGCTTTCCCAGTGTAATCTACAGAGCACAGGAGGGCCCCATGAGTTGTCAGTCCTCCCCTGAGCATGACCCTGCTTCTGATCATATAGTACCCTTCCATGGCCAGAGGAATCTTTAGAAAGTGAATACTACAGCCTGCAGCCAGGCAGAGAATTCACTATATTGTTTTTCATGTGATGGCCACTAAAATGAGTATTTTTTTATGGTCTGGAATAAAAAAAAGTAAAATTGTAAAATATATTTTATGTTCTGTGTCTGAAATGGAGTTACTATGCTGTCTCTTTTGCTAACCCACAGTACTCTTTGAATCTTTGTCATGTTTTAAATATTTTTTTTTTTTTAAACAAAGAATGTATAAACAGTATATAGCAAAAAATGTATAATTGATGTATAATTGACCCAAAGCCAACATTATAGCTTCTTATAGACTAATAATGCCATGCAGTTCATTTAATTAACAGCTAATGTAAATTGCATAGTACTATGTAGTGAACGTGTTTAATTTGCCCACTCCAACTACATAATTTAGATCCGTAAGTAATTAAAGGGATGACCTGGCATTACTAAATAAGAATGATATACTGTACATGTATGACAAATATGCCTGTTGACGATAAGTGGAGGGTACATTAGGACTACATACTGTACATATTACATTGGGTACTAGCAGTATGAATTGCTGTAATTAAAAATGTCTGTTTGAAAAAGTTACTGTACCTGCTTCATTCTTCGTATACATACAGGTAGATATAAGTGAATTATCAAAACTTTTGACTTGTCTGATTAGCTTCTGTAATTTCCTGCCACGTTCTAATCCACCAATCAACTGCTAATCTTAATACTTTCTTGACCACTTGCCAACTGGGCACTTTTATCCCCTTCCTGCCCAGGCCAATTTTCACCTTTCAATGCTGTCGCTCTCTGAATGACAATTGCGCGGTCATGCAACACTGTACCCAAACAAAATTGTTATTATTTTTTTTAGACAGATAGAGCTTTCTTTTGGTGGTATTTAATCATCACTGGGTTTTTTTATTTTTTACTAAACAAACTAAAAAGGACTGGACATTTTGAAATAAAAAAAAAAACGTTTTTTCTTAGTTTCTGTTATAAAATTCTGTAAAGAAGTAATTTTTCTCCTTCACTGATGTGCGCTAATGAGGCTGCAGCGATGGGCACTGATAGGCCGCACTGATGGGCATTGACAGGCATCACTTGTAAGTATTGACAGGAATCACTGCTGGTCACTGATAGGCGGCAATGACTGGCACCGATAGGTGGCACTGATTGGAATTGCTAGGCGGCACTGATGGGCACTGATAGGCATCACTGATTGGCACTGATATGTGACACTGACTGGCACTGATAGGCAGCACTGACTGGCACTGATAGGCAGCACTGAAAGGCAGCTCTGATTGGCACTGATATGTGGCATTGCTGTGCACTGGTAGGCACTGATATGTGGCATTGGTGTGCACTCATGGGCACTGGTATGTGGCATTGATGGGCACTTACAGGTGGCACTGATGGGCACAGAAAGGTGGCACTGATGGGGCTACACTGATCATCAGGGCACTGATCACCAGTGAAAACAGCAAACCCAAATACTCCTGCACTTGGGGGTGGACTCAACATAGGCTATAACCACATCTCGGATGTCCTGGAATGTGCAGTGCCCTGATGATCAGTGTAGATGTCCCCTGTGAGGAATGCTGATTACAGGCTCTCCTCTCCTCACCTTTATGTGCTGTCAGCACAGCTAATCACATGACAGAGCTAACGTAATTGGCTCTTTACTCTGATCAGTGATCTGTTGTGTCCTAGGGACACAGTGCACCATCGATCGCTGCGCGCCTCCGGGGCCGCGCATGTGCAGTTAGAGTCAGATCATTCTCTGCTTTTGGTGAAGAAAAAGTTAAGATAGGCCATGCCATTCTAATCAAAGTGAATGCCAAGTGGGAAAGTCCACTTGTTATTAACACAATATTGGTCCTAATGCTGCAATAAGAAACATTGTATCCCCTTGGGTCCCTTTAAACATGTGTAGTGCTACCTTCGTGAGGGCCGCTAGTATGCTGCCTTGGTTTCCCCTTACTTCACCGCACAGCAAGGCACACACACACTCTGGCTCATTGTCTTCAATGACCAGTCTAGGGGATGTTTTGTTTTTGGAGTTTTATTGTAGAACTGGGGATAGAGATGGGGAATTGTAGTAGGATACTCCAAAATTAGAACTATTCACATTGAGGACATCTGAACTTATCTGTCATTTGAGCATTGTAGACGTCCTGGCTAAGAACAGATAGCAGACTTCCTTGTAACATATAGCAGCAAGTAGTTTTAGGAGTGAGCCAAGTCCCTTTAGCTGTAGCAGCAGTAACAGAGTTGAGCTCCTCAGTTACAGGCCTGTTATGGCAGACTGCGACAGTCTAGAAGTAATTGCAACTGAACGAAGTTCTTTGCAGTAGCATCAATTCGACAAGCTCTTCAGAACACCAGCCTTTTTCTCCTCAGACCCACGCTGACTGTAAGTACCAGAGGGGTAGCAAAGCAAACAGAATCCCCAAGATCTCTCAGTGTCTGTACTCACAAGTCCAAGGTTGCCTCCTTCCAGTCTTCCAAGTGACTCTATTGGACAAGCTCTCCAGAACACCAGCCTTTTTTTCCTCAGACCCATGCTGACTATAAACACCAGAGGGGTAGCAAAGCAAACAGAATCTGAAAGATCTCTCAGTGTCTGTACTCCAAGTCCAAGGTTGCCTCCTTCCAATCTTCCAAGTGACTCTATTGGACAAGTTCTTCAGAACACCAGCCTTTTTTTCCTCAGACCCACGCTGACTTTAGGCACCAGAGGGGTAGCAAAGCAAACAGAGTACCCAAGATCTCTGTGTCTGTATTCTAGTCCAAGATTGCTTCCAATCTTCCAAGTGTCTCTCTCCAGTGACACCAGACAGAACTTTGGCAGACAACTCCCCTTAGTCAACTTACTGTAGAACTAGGGTCACTGTCACTAACTTCAGGCCTTCAGGTCGACCCACCTTAGGCCACATGGCAGCAAGTGCCAGAAAAGGCAGCCTGACTCCAGCCTGGCTGGTGCAATCCACTTCTGGGAAAGACTCAGAGCCCATATGCTCCCAGAACATAAATACAACTCCCAGCATGCAATGGGGTCACCTTCCCCTGCAATTGGCCAGGATTGTATTCATATTCATGCTGTTCATTTGCCTAGCCCTATCCTTGTTCTAGAAGGCTCTCATAGCTTCCTGAAGGCGGGCAGAACTCAGACAAACCCAAACAACACCAGAGCATCATTAACAGACCTGACTAATCCATCACAGCACTCTGTTAAGCAGAATGCCACACTGAAGTCACCTGACAGTCTCTCTGGTAAGCAGAGAAACACAGCTATGCGTAACCTAACTATACACATCCTAGCACCTGACTAGAAGGGTACTACACATGGACCACCTTTTTGCAAGTATTTCACCAAACATTAAACACTACTGGCAGACCTCTGCAGGGGATGCCTGCAATGTGACCAACTATATGTTGATAATATATTTTTTTAAATGTTCTGTTGCTTGCAATAAAAAATAGTACAAAATATTAAACATAAAAGGACTAAAATAATCCAACATGTCCATTTTCCTTTGTTTGTCCCAGGTGGGATCTTATCTATAGCTATTGGCTCCTGCTGCTGTCAATCACAGCCAGTGAAGCAGGAAGCAGGCGTGGGGCTGAGCTGCGCTCTGTGTGTCTATGGACACACACAGCTGGCTCGGGTGCAAGCCTGCACAAGTGCTTCCATAGCAAGGTGGTCAGCACATCAAATGTAGAAAATTTCAAGGGGTATGAATACTTTTTCAAGGCACTGTATACCCATTCCTCTCTCAATCCACATGCATACATTGGTTTATTTCCCAGTAAAAACATGCTGCTACCTTGACTTTTAAATGCCTGTCCACACACTGCGTGTAGGAAATGAGTTCTTAGGAGGTGTAGGAGATGTAGCTCTGGGGAATATTCCTACATCATAGGTTCTGAGCTCCCATCATCTACCCTTATAAGTAGTTTACAAGCTTGATAATGATGTCATAGGGAGTAATAAAAGCTGTTTTTCATTACAACTAACTAGTAAAAGAAAAAATAATCCCAGGACATGTTATATGAGAGGAAAGGGAAGTTGTGAGGTGCATTTGAGTAATGACATATCCTTTAATTATGAGCAGGTCTGTCTTAAAGAATGGGAAAACATGGGCATTGCCAAGGGGCCCCAGGTGCATGACAGGCCCATGATCAGGGCCAGGACACAAGGGGGGTGGGCGTGGTGTTGGGGGGTTGACTAGCGATTTGGCTGCTGGTGATGTCCTTATTTGACAGGAATGATTAAGGAAGGAGCTGTGGCTGGCTTCTTCAGGAGAGAGGATTCATCTTATTTCTCCCTCCTGCAGGTAGCAGAAGAGAGCTGCACTGAGACTGAGAATTCATCTCAGACTCAGCATACGGGAGGAAGGAGGAGTTGACGTCAATACAGGTGGCTGTGAGTACGAGAGGGAAAGGGGGGGGGCACAACTCTTATGTATGAGGGCATTTGATGTTCAGGGACACTATGATGTATGGGGACACTGTGATTGGGGAAATCTGATGTGTGGGGACACTGTGATGGGGGACATCTGATGTTTGGAGACACTGTGATGAGGACACCTTTTGTATGGGGGCACATGATGTATGGGGACACTGTGATGCGGTCTTCTGATGCATGTGGACACCTGATGTATGGGGACATTGTGATGGGGGACACCTAATGTATGGGGACACTGTGATGAGGACACCTGTTGTATGGGGACACTGTGATGGGAACACCTGATGTACTGTGATGGGGACACCGGATGCATGGAGAGAATGTGATTGGGGACATCTGACGTATGGGTTATAGTCAGGGGGAGGAGCCAGGAGTGCCAGTGGGGGACCCCTAAAGAGAAGGATCAGGGCTGCTCTGTGCAAAACCATTGCACACAGCAGGTAAACATAACATGGGCAAACATGTTTATATATATATTTTTTTTAAATCTTTATTTATAAATATGAAAAAATGGGTACAGAAGACTCAAATAGAGTGCAAGTAAACTGGTAAGCTAAAATATTTAACATTTTACTTTTGTACTTACAGGTGAAACTCGAAAAATTAGAATATCGTGCAAAAGTTCATTTATTTCAGTAATGCAACTTAAAAGGTGAAACTAATATATGAGATAGACTCATTACATGCAAAGCAAGATAGTTCAAGCCGTGATTTGTCATAACTGTGATGATTATGGCTTACAGCTCATAAAAACCCCAAATCCACAATCTCAGAAAATTTGAATATTGTGAAAAGGTGCAATATTCTCGGCTCAAAGTGTCCCACTCTAATCAGCTAATTAAGCCATAACACCTGCAAAGGGTTCATGAGCCTTTAAATGGTCTCTCCGTCTGGTTCAGTAGGAATCACAATCATGGGAAAGACTGCTGACCTGACAGTTGTGCAGAAAACCATCATTGACACCCTCCATAAGGGGGGAAAGCCTCAAAAGGTAATTGCAAAAGAAGTTGGATGTTCCCAAAGTGCTGTATCAAAGCACATTAATAGAAAGTTATGTGGAAGGGAAAAGTGTGGAAGAAAAAGGTGCACAAGCAGCAGGGATGACCGCAGCGTGGAGAGGATTGTCAGGAAAAGGCCAATCAGAAGTGTTGGGGCCTTTCACAAGGAGTGGACTGAGGCTGGAGTCAGTGCATCAAGAGCCACCACACACAGACGGATCCTGGACATGGGCTTCAAATGTCGTATTCCTCTTGTCAAGCCGCTCCTGAACAACAAACAACGTCGGAAGCGTCTTACCTGGGCTAAAGAAAAACAGACCTGGTCTGGTGCTCAGTGGTCCAAAGTCCTCTTTTCTGATGAGAGCAACTTTTGCATCTCATTTGTAAACCAAGGACCCAGAGTATGGAGGAAGAATGGAGAGGCACACACTGCAAGATGCTTGAAGTACAGCGTGAAGTTTCCACAGTCTGTGTTGATTTGGGGAGCCATGTCATCTACTGGTGTTGGTCTGTAAGCCGTGTACCGGGGTGGGCTCCCCAGGATACAGTGAAGTGACAAATGAGGAAAGCAGCTCCAACACCAGCTTTTGCCACAGCAGAATTTTACTTAGATGTGGCAAATAAGCACAACCACAAATGCTGGAAACATACAATAAATTTACATACACCCAGCCCAAAGGCTGAGACCCCTGTGCTGCACAGCATGGTGCCTTCTGATGGATGAAGGTAGAAAGTGAAGTAATTTACCTACTGGCGGGCACAACTAAGCTGCCACACCTTACCTGTTATTACCCTAAAAGAGCAGGAATCAGTGTATGGGTGTACGGTATGGGCTAGCCTGCGGTGCAGCACAACAGCTTACAATCTTACACAAATCTACAGTATTCCCTCTCCCATAACTGGTCCTGTAGCATGTGCCTGAGTATTCCTTCTGAGCAAAACGCCAGTCTGGCTTGAGTTTGTAGGATTTTATCAGCTATCCAATAAGAAATGTCACTTTAAGTTGTGGAGTCCTTCCAATGATCAGTAACAACACTTGTGGCCTGACACAGAGACCCCAACTAACTAACTATAGGCCTGGACTCAGTCTCAATGCGCCAACACTGAAATGAGGTGCGTGCACAATCTTACCAACCCCGGGTCTGCTTTGCATCTGCTGGTGATTCTGAACAGAACAAATGTCTCCAACAAGCATGCGGTCTTGCTGTATATGTTGCTTAGTTCCTCTGCTCTCATCAGCCTTCCTGGCAGCAATCTCATCAGCATTCCTGGCAGCAATCTCATCAGCTTCCTGGCAGCAATCTCATTAGCATTCCTGGCAGCAATCTCTGGTTACTGAGGGACGCTTTCACACCTGGATGTCATCAGATTCTTAGCTCACACGGCCCCTTATTCACCATGCTCCAAAACATGGCTTCTCTCTCTCCTTCCTGTTCTCTCCAACTCTGTGTGCAAAATCCTACCTCTTCATAAAAATACAAATATCTATGCAGTCTGAGGCTCTGTTAGAAAAACAGTGACATCTTGTGGCCAAACCGCAGAATGTCAGTCAAAACATTAATTTACTTCCACACAGTGTTCAAACAATGAGAGCTGTTTCACAGGTCCACTGTGCTTCATTAAGTCCAGGGTCAATGCAGCCGTCTACCAGGAGATTTTGGAGCGCTTCATGCTTCCTTCCACAGACGAGCTTTATGGGGATGCTGACTTCATTTTCCAGCAGGACTTGGCACCTGCCCACACTACCAAAAGCGCCAAAACCTGGTTCAATGACCGTGGGATTACTGTGCTTGATTGGCCAGCAAACTCGCCTGACCTGAACCCCATAGAGAATCTATGGGGCATTGCCAAGAGAAAGATGAGAGACATGAGACCGAACAATGCAGAAGAGCTGAAGGCCGCTATTGAAGCATCCTGGTCTTCCATAACACCTCAGCAGTGCCACAGGCTGATAGCTTCCATGCCACGCCGCATTGAGGCAGTAATTGCTGCAAAAGGGGCCCAAACCAAGTACTGAGTACATATGCATGCTTCTACTTTTCAGAGGTCCGATATTGTTCTCTGTACAATCCTTGTTTTATTGATTGCATGTAATATTCTCATTTTCTGAGATTGTGGATTTGGGGTTTTCATAAACTGTAAGCCATAATCATCACAATTATGACAAATCACAGCTTGAACTATCTTGCTTTGCATGTAATGAGTCTATCTCATATATTAGTTCCACCTTTTAAGTTGCATTACTGAAATAAATAAACTTTTGCACTATATTCTAATTTTTTGAGTTTCACCTGTAGATATACATTAACAAAATGAAATTCAAAGACGATGTTCTTTCTGATCTTCTGTCAAGATCTGAGGCACCATCTTTGTGGAAATTTTACTCATTCCCAGATCCTCTGTTAGAATCATCCACATGGTTCCTCTGTTCATGTTCAGTTCTTCTGGCACAATTTGCACACTCGGTCTTCGATCTGAGCATATCAGGGTTTGCACTCTGTCCACATATGTATCTGTCCTTTTAAATTTTGGTTGCCCATTTCTTCTGTTATCATGGACATCTCCCACCCCTCCCTAAACTGCCTATGCCATTCAAAATCATCTGATTTCTTCATGAAATGTTCACCATAAGCCTCTTGTAGCAAAGCTAAAGTTTCATTTGCACAATTGCCAATTTTCAAGCAAAATTTGATGGTATTTGATGTGATTCCTGTCGCTCATTTTCTGTCAACAGCGTAATGCACACACGTGCTATTTCTTATACTACTCTGTAAAGATTGAGTCAACCGGTCTATGACAGAGGTGAGTAAAGTTAGAACATGTCAAAACATGCTTGAGTGCGAATGGCTGCGTGACTCACCACCATCTTGCTATACCGCAGTCATTCCGGGAATTAAATGGTCACATCTGGTATACGGCACGCTTTGAGCACATCCTTGAATCCTTTTTCGACACATTTTAGATCTTGCCCATGTTTTTTGCTGCCTACTACATTTTTCTTCTCTCTCATATGAAAGCCTACTGCTGACAGATCGGGCGTGGCCAGATGTGGTTTCTCAAGTGGCTGTATATCATTATACTTTACAGTGGGAAAATAAGAATGTGTTCCTCAACAAAGCCACATAACCCACAACACACACATTTACTCATCCTTCTCATGGAAAATGGAACCAAGAGACTGGGGAGTCTTTTAAGAGCTTCAGTCACTTTTTATGTAGTTATTATTACACAAAGAAAAATATTGGAGGTCGGATATGTTTGCACTTACATCTGCTCTCTAAGGCCTCGTTCACACCTGGGCTTAGCAGAAATTCGGGCAGAAACAGGCGTTTTTGCAAACGCACCAGAAACTTGCCAAAATGTGCAACACGCTTGTGGTGACATTATTTTTTAATGGCACTCCAAATGCGGCTAGCAGTCACGCATTTTGCCATGCGTTTTCCACACAATGAAACGTGAAACACGCAAAATCACTCTAAGCTCAGTGCCAGAATTTGGTAAATGAGCTTCTTTAGTAGAAAAGAGGGAGGCCCATTCAAATGAATGGTGCTGCTCAAAAAAATGCACTATAAAAATGCCAAAATCGCAATGTGGTAACATTGCTCAAATATAAACAGGGCCTAAAGTGTATATCCTTCTTTACAGTGCATGGTGTGAATTATCTGATAAGTGAGCATACAGGGTGTGGCAGTCCATTCCCCAGCCATTCCCGGAAGAAATAGGTGGGCTCTACCCAATGCCATCTATAGTCACAAATGTACTATATAGTAGTAATAGGTTTATTAGGATATACAGTATATATACACACACTATATTGTCAAAAGTATTGGTCGGCCTGCCTTTACACGCACATGAACTTTAATGGCATCCCAGTCTTAGTCCGTAGGGTTCAATATTGAGTTGGCCCACCCTTTGCAGCTATAACAGCTTCAACTCTGGGAAGGCTGTCCACAAGGTTTGGGAGTGTGTCTATGGGAATGTTTGACCATTCTTCCAGAAGTGCATTTGTGAGGTCAGGCACTGATGTCAGATGAGAAGACCTGGCTTGCAGCCTCCGCTCTAATTCATCCCAAAGGTGTTCTTTCGGGTTGAGGTCAGGACTCTCTTCAGGCCAATCAAGTTCCTGCACTCCAAAGTCGCTCATCTATGTCTTTATGGACCTTGCTTTGTGCACTGGTGTGCAATCATGTTGGAACAGGAAGGGGCCATCCCCAAACTGTTCCTACAAATTTGGGAGCATGAAATTGTCCAAAATGTCTTGGTATGCTGATGCCTTAAGAGTTCCCTTCACTGGAACTAAGGGGCCAAGCCCAACGCCTGAGAAACAACCCCACACCATAATCCCCCATCCACCAAACTCTACATTTGGCACAATGCAGTCAGGCAAGTACTGTTCTCCTGGCAACCGCCAAACCCAGACACGCACATCAGATTGCCAGACAGAGAAGCGTGATTCGTCACTCCAGAAAACACATCTCCACTGTTCTAGAGTCCAGTGGCGGCGTGCTTTACACCACTGCATCCGATGCTTTGCAGTGCACTTGGTGATGTAAGGCTTGGATGCAGCTGCTCGGCCATGGAAACCCATTCCATGAAGCTCTCTATGAACTGTTGTTGCCACATGAAGTTTGAAAGTCTTTAGCTGTTGACTCTGCAGACAGTTGGTGACTTCTGCGCACTGTGTGCTTCAGCATGAGCTGACCCCGCTCTTTTGTTTTACTTGGCCTACTACTTCATGGCTGAGTTGCTGTTTTTCCCAGTTGTAATCTATCACAGTACCACGTTTGAATTCACTGAGCTCCTGAGAGCGACCCATTCTGCATGCCTAGGTGTTTGATTTTATACACCTGTGGCCATGGAGGTGATTGGAACACCTGAATCCAATGATTTGGAGGGGTGTCCCAATACTTTTGGCAATATAGTGTGTATATAAAATAAATGAAATAAATGGCTTTTTGATATAACTTTATGTGTCGCAAGTCATATGACAAGTCCCTCTAGTGTGAAAAGAGCCTTACATCTACCTTCAACCAGGGGTGTATTTACCACAAGGCAAACAAGACATTTGCTTAGGGAAAAAGGGACAGAAGAAGGGACACACATGGCACGGGGACCAGGTAGGATCTGAGAGAGGCTGCGGGCTGCTTGATGGTGTATGCAGAGCCTGACTCTAGTTTCCAGGGATGTCCAGAGCTGTGAAGGTGTGTGTCTTTCTCTTCCTCGCTGGGAAGGTGGGGGGATGTGTTAGTGGAAGGTTCTCTCAGGTGGAGGGTTTCTCCACGGGAGGGGGGGGGGGTCCGATTGTTGTGTTGCCTAGGACAGCACAAAACCTAAATACACTACACCGTGTTCCAAATTATTATGCAAATGATATTTTTCTTATTTACCTAAATAACTGATGTAAATAACAGTCAGCATAATTCTCATGTTATCAACTATTAAGAGTACAATTCACATTTTATTGAACAAACCTCCTAATGATAACAGGATTTTTCTTTAAACATAAAAAACTTACAATGCACTGTTCCAAATTATTACGCACAGTAAGTTTCAAAACACTTTATAGGTTGTAAATAGAGATGAGCGAATTATTCAAAAATTTGATTCGGCTGATTTGCCGAATTTGCGGAAGAAATTCGATTCGATGCGAATTTAACTTATTAAAAGGGTTTCTAGGCTTCAGAGAGCCTTTATATTAGTGCAGAACACTGTATCTTTAATTTAAATGCCCTTGGAGTCTGCTGGGGAAGAGAAATAATACTGTCAGTCAGTATGACATGCAGATGAGTGCCGTCGATCTTAGAATCACCGCACACTTCACGGAGGAGGAGGAGGAGGAGGAGGAGGAGGAGGATTCCAGTACAGCAAAAAGTGTATCTGCAGAGAGCTCCATTGATGCAGAGGTATTCTTTGCAGCATGAGATGGAGATAAAAGCATTAAGATGATTTTATTACGGAAAGCATAGTTCTTCCTTCTGTACCAGGGAAGAAAGTGGTCAGTCATAAACTCCACATACTTTGCAGAGGTCATCTTTACACCGTCGGAGACCCTAAAGGGGCCGACCAGCTCTGTTCCAATGATTCCGGCCCAAAACATGACTCCACCACCGCCTTGCTGACATCGCAGCCTTGTTGGAACAGGGTGGCCGTCCACCAAACATACACTACTCCATCCATCTGGACCATCCAGGGTTGCACGGCACTCATCAGTGAACAGGACTATTTGAAAATTAGTCTTCATGTATTTTTCTGCCCAGTGCAGCCGTTTCTGCTTGTGAGCATTGGTTAGTGGTGGCCAAATAGAAGGTTTATGCACAGTTGCAAGACTCTGGATGACTCTACACCTTGATATCCGTGGGACTCCAGAGGCACCAGCAGCTTCAAATATCTGTTTGCTGCTATGTAATGGTATTTTAGCAGCTGCTCTCTTAAACCAATGCATGGATCTGACAGAAATCTTCCTCAATGTGCCTTTATCTGCACGAACCCGTCTGTGCTCTGAATCAGCCACAAATCTCTTAATAGTGCGATGATCACACTTAAGTTTTCGTGAAATATCTAATGTTTTCATACCTCGTCCAAGGCATTGAACTATTTCACTCTTTTCTGCAGCAGAGAGATCCTTTTTCTTCCCCATATTGCTTGAAAATGGTGCTCTGCTTAATAATTTGGCCTTCCTAGATACAAATGGTAAAGATCCTTTGGGAAGAGCATCTACTCAGGGGCGTCCCTAGGGTTGGTGTCACCCGGTGCGATAACACTTGGTGACACCCCCTCCGACGATTACTCGCAGAATGGATCGGATCTGCAGATTGAGCATAATGGATAGGACCCCAATGCATTATGCTCCCCAATCCGCAGATCCGATCCATCCTGCGGGGATCATCAACATGCAACATATACAGGGTGACACCGGATCCGCTCCACGAAAAGGTAAATTGTAAAGAAAGCCGACGATCCCCGCAGAATGAATCTGAACCATCCTGCAGGGATCATTGGCTTGCTTTATAACTTATCTTTTTGTGGACCGGGTCCAGTGTCACCACGTGTGGTAGATGTCACCTGGTGCGGGCCGCACCCCCCACACCTGCCTTGGGACACCACTGCATCTGCTACATAGTTTTGATTGATCTAAAGGAGATTGTACAGAGATTCTATTTTCTTACTTTCACCACACATGTTACAATATGATCTGGTCTCCTTTCAGTTGGCCATGCACTAGTAGAATTTGATAGACAAATTTTAGCTTTCAGAAGGATTTTCTGATGGTTGGTGGGATCAAATTGACATTTGTTTTTTACCATAGTGATGAAAAAAATTCAATGGAGCGGGATGTAAAATTTCTTCCGAATGAACAAAATTCTAACTGTGAATGTGGTTTTCATTTGTATGAAAAATCAAACCTATTGTAACACAATCCTGTTTAAACATCTGGGAGTATATTAGAATAGCAGATTGAAATGTGAACGGCTTTTAAACAAAAGTATTTGACTCAATGATGACAAGAGAAAGCATTCTGCCTAAACTTTTCGTACGAATCTTCGCACTGAATACTACTAGTGTATGGCCAGCTTTACATCTACCAACAACTGTGTAGTGCAGAGACCTGCCTGACTGGATACAAATTGATTGGGTAGGTCTTCATATTACATTGTTTTGGTAAATCTAAAGTTGAATGTACGAAGATTGTGTGGTCAGATTGTAACCTGTATGGTGACACTAAAGCCGGCCATACACGGGTCGAATTCTGTAAGAATTTTCTTTCGAAAATCTTTTCTAAGAATTTTCGTTCAAATTTCGCACCATTAGTGGGTCACAGAAACAGCCGATTTTCGTGTGACCATCAAATTTGCGTGATCGGGCATGCTGGAAATTTTTTGAAAAACGAACAAATTTCAAATAAATGAGAATCGTGCAAGAAATATAAAGCTGTGATCTGGAAAGAAAAGAAAATTCTTGGCCACAAAAATTATTATCTGTAGCAACATAAGGAGAAATTGAAGGCTTGGTTGGTTGAATTTCAAAATCAATGGTGGCACCATCGCATTACAAAACACACAAAATGTCCGATTTTCTAAAGAAAAATCATTTGGAATTCAACCCATGTATGGCCTGCATAACAGAGAGCTCCCCTCTGTATTCCCAATGGGGGGTAATGTTCATCTGTTGTCATGTGTAAATCTCCTGGAATGTAGGCAGGTTGAGAACTACTAACCAATCATATTCTTCAAACAGGGACAGCTTCACTTTTAATAATTTGATGTACACCATTCAGATATACCTTCCCTGCTGACTTTATTCAAGCACACCTATCCTTTACCATCGGCTGTTACGTATGTTTCTATTTTAGGCATAGTATTTGCAGAGACTGTAATAAGTGAGAAGTATAAATACGCCACGCATATTTGTGCTCAGTATATTTGCAGTCATCCGTCCAGCAGTGTTGAATTTCACACAGGTGGAGAAATCAATCCAGCCGGCCACACCTTGGGGCCAGATATAACTATTAGGGCAAGCAATGGCGGCAGTGAATATTTTGCTGACAAAGCAGACAGGAGACTGTGATATAGTAATGTGGACAATTCGCTCATTGATACTAGACAATAAAATCCTTTCCAAACCACACAGCTTTTATCCATAACTTGTCTTTAAGTATTTACTGCTAGGCACCCAGGGGCGGACTGACCATTCGAACACTCGGGCACTGCCCGAGGGCCCGGGGTCAGTAGGGGGCCCCATGAGATGCCCCTCGTACCTTTCATTGGCTTTTTTATAGGCTTTTTTGAGTGTTGGTGAGGACACAGGGGCCCCATGATCCCTTATTGCCGGGGGCCCCATGAGTTGTCAGTCCGCCCCTGTAGGCACCTATAAAAGTTAGGCAGGACAGTCAAGGTCAGGGTTGTGAATGGCTTGATCACAACCCTGCTATGCAGGTAACTCCTTACCCTTCCTCTTAGATCAAAGTGGCAATAGGAATTGCAGAGCCAAGTGAAGTCCTTGGCTCCTCCTCAGGTCTGAGGTGTCATTTTGACAGAAGGGGGATCAATCTGTATTGAAGGCAAGGGGAAGGGGTAGATGTTTCGACTGCAATGGGGTATTTTTAATTGCAGCGGGAGTGGGAATGTGCATTAGTTTTTACTGACCTCTACACTCTTACAAAGTACTAACCTCTGTACATTGCATACAACTGACCTCAGAACTCGATGTCATTTACTTTTTACTCCTGCGTTCTGTGTCACATACTACATGTACATATTACTGAGTTACTACTGACCCCTGCACACTGTGACCTCTGCTACTACTGCATTAGTTACACCTGACCCATGTGTTATGAGTTACTTATTACCTTTTGAATTATGACCTCTGTGTTACTTACAGGCTCCTGCACTTTGCTTTCCATATTAATAACCTCTGAGTTATTACTCCCAACCCCTGAAATCTGTATTATATAATACTTACCTCTGAGTTATTTATCCTTGACCACTGCATTACTTCTGACCCCAGCACTCTGTGCTACTTACTCCTGACCCCAGCACTCTGCAATACGTACTCCTGACCCCAGCACTCTGCAATACTTACTCCTGACCCCAGCACTCTGCAATACTTACTCCTGACCCCAGCACTCTGCAATACTTACTCCTGACCCCAGCACTCTGCATTACTTACTCCTGACCCCAGCACTCTGCAATACGTACTCCTGACCCCAGCACTCTGCAATACGTACTCCTGACCCCAGCACTCTGCAATACTTACTCCTGACCCCAGCACTCTGCATTACTTACTCCTGACCCCAGCACTCTGCATTACTTACTCCTGACCCCAGCACTCTGCATTACTTACTCCTGACCCCAGCACTCTGCAATACTTACTCCTGACCCCAGCACTCTGCATTACTTACTCCTGACCCCAGAACTCTGCATTACTTTTAATCCCTGCACCCTGCATTACATACTTTTGACCTCTGCACCCTGTGACCTCTGCTACTACTGACCTCTGCATTAATTACACTCGACCACTACCCTCTGTGTTACATATTACTATCCTCTGAACTCTGTTACTTACTCCTGACCACTGCACTCTGCATTACATACTACTGACCTTTGTGTTACTACTGACCCCAGCACTACATACTACTGACCTCTGAGTTACTACTGACCCCTGCACTACATACTACTGACCTTTGACTTACTTACACCTGAGCCTTGCATTCAGTTTCGCATTCTACTGACTTCTGAACTGCATTACATACTCTGGTTCCCCGCACTTACCTTTGCTTTACTTACTCCTGACCTTTGCATAACATGCTATTGATCTCTGCATTACTTATTCTTAAATAGGACCTTACAAGGTTATCTTAAAAACAATCTACACAACACCCTCATGATTATTGATCTCTTTCATGTTGTTCAAAACTCCACCTTTTCAGGGTTGCCTAAAAGGTCAATATATAGCAAACAGGATATGCAAAACAAGAGTTCATTCTCAAGTAGTCAAATAGATGCAATCCGTGTACACTGACAAGGAATCATTCATGTTACTGTCCACTTCTGCTTGTTGAAGGATTTTCCACTTAAACCATTAATGTGTCGCTAAAGCCAAAACTTTTTGTCATGTCGGATAGAGTAAGGGAGGGTTATAACCCTGTAATTTTTTTTTTTTTTGCCACCTGTGTCCCATTGCGTAGCTTTCCCTTCACTTTCTTTCTCATAGCCAAAACAGGAAGTGAGAGAAAATCCCTCCAAAGTGAGGGAATCCTGGGGTGTCACTGTGGTCACTAAAACAATTTTTTTCCCATCCTCATTGGGTGGATATCCATTCACTCCCTCTTTCATAGCCAAAACGGGAAGTGAAAGGAAATCGATCCAAAGTGCAGGAATCCATGGTTGTCACCAGAACTAGTGTCCCATTGGAAGATTTCCCCTCTGTTCCTGTTCTGAATTCCTGTTCTTGTCAACCCAAAATTTTCTTTTACTTTCACTGATAATGGCAAACAAAACAAAAAGGGTGAATCTAACTAGTGAATCTAACTAATGAGGGCACAAACAGCAATAAAACCTGACAAGAGTTCTATTCCCTCTCCACTCTATCCAAAACAAAACAAAAAATTACCTTTAGTGGCACTTTAAGGCTGACAACAAATATCAGTAGAAACAGAAGTCTTTACCTGTTTCACCAATCTATTTATTCCATGCTAGAATTGCAGGCGGCATAGAAGCTGTGATGGGAACTACATATTGTTGGATCTGTCGATTGGTGATAAACACTGCCACCTGCTGGTTAGGGTTAGAAAACAAGGTTTAGGCTTTGTACAGCCACCTAATACCAACCAGACGTCGAGATATATACACTATATTGCCAAAAGTATTGGGACACCCCTCCAAATCATTGGATTCAGGTGTTCTAATCACCTTCATGGCCACAGGTGTATAAAATCAAGCACCTAGTCATACAGACTGCTTCTGCAAACATTTGTGAAAGAATGGGTCGCTCTCAGAAGCTCAGTGAATTCAAGTGTGGTACCGTGATAGGTTGCCACCTGTGCAATAAGTCCATCTGTGAAATTTCCTTCTTACTAAATATTCCACAGTGAGCAGAAGTCGACAACTGTCTGCATAGTCAATAGCTAAAGACCTTCAAACTTTGTGTGGATTAGCTCAACAACAGTGTGTAAAGAGCTTCATGGAATGGGTTTCCATGGCCGAGCAGCTGCATCCAAGCCTTACATCACCAAGTGCAATGCAAAGCATCGGATGCTGTGGTGTAAAGCACGCCACCACTGGACTCTAGAGCAGTGGAGACGTGTTCTCTGGAGTGACCAATCACGCTTCCTTGTCTGGCAATGTGAAGGATGTGTCTGGGTTTGGCGGTTTCCAGGAGAACGGTACTTGCCTGACTGCATTATGCCAAGTGTAAAGTTTGGTGGAGGAGGGATTATGGTGTGGGGTTATTTTTCAGGGGTTGGGCTTGGTCCCTTAGTTCCAGGGAAGGGAACTCTTAAGGCATCAGTATACCAAGACATTTTGGACAATTTCATGCTCCCAACTTTGTGGGAACCATTTGGGGATGGCCCCTTCCTGTTCCAACATGACTGTGCACCAGTGAACAAAGCAAGGTCCATAAAGACATGGATGAGCGGGTTTGGGTGGAGGAACTTGACTGGCCTGCACAGAGTCCTGACCTCAACCCAATAGAACACCTTTGGGATGAATTAGAGCGGAGACTGCGAGCCAGGCCTTCTCACATCAGTGCCTGAACTCACAAATGTGCTTCTAGAAGAATGGTCAAACATTCCCATAGACACACTCCTAAACCTTGTGGACAGCCTTCCCAGAAGAGGGGAAGTTTCCCAGAAACAAACATCACAAACGCATTCAGGAGAGGAGCTAAAGAGCAGAAAAAATGGTGAATGGGCCTAAATACATGTAAATGTGTCTATATGCGCCTAAACGGTAGACACATCTGGTGCTTGAGCGCTAATGCATAGTACATTTTCTGACCAAAGGAATCCATTAGCGCTCAAATGCTTGATGTACCTAAACCTGTGTGTAATACGCAGCTTTAAACAGCTTTTCTCCTGCCAGGCATCCTGGTGTTCAGAAAAGCACAGCAAAAACCTAAAAGGCGTAATGGTGTAGGCTCCAGGCAGTCTCTCTGATGCTCATTTCTATTGAGCCACTGACTTGGAACATGTAAGCCACATGTGAATTTTGATCCCCCTTGCTCAGGTAAGAGTCTCACTGGGTAGTGAAGTCAGATTGCGAAGGACGGCTCTGCAGGCTGCACCTTTAACAATAAAACACAACAATCACAGCTCCTGTATTTCTATTCTCACAAGCTTCAGCTTAAAGGTGACATAAAACCTCATTAAGATGTGAGATGTGCTTTTACCCTGCTGAGCGGCTCATGCAAGAAATATGATGAAAGAAAATGTCAATATAAATGTAGATCTGAAGGAGGTGTATTTCCCAAGTAGAATGATGTATTTTAAGGTAGATGTGCGGAAGGTGCAGATAACAGCGCTTGGTGGGTTGTGACTTCTCCAAGGCTCATTAACTGCACTAAAGTGGAAGAAAGTGGAAAAAGGGAGCAAAAACTGGGACAGTAAAAAAATAATAAAGTGCTATGAACCAGGGATTGGCAGGCTGGGGAGGAATGAGCAGATGCTGAGCATCATCCAGTCCTGTAAAGAAGTGGGATCTATCTGGCTTACTGCAACTTTTAATGCAAGGGTTTCCAACCTGCAGCCCAAGATGGCTAGGAATGCGACCCAACACAAAATCGTAAACTTCCTTAACCACTTGCCTACCGGGCACTGATGAGCTGGCACTGATATGCAGCAATGATGGGCACTGATAGGCGGCACTGACTGGCGGCACTGATCATCAGTGCCCTGATGATCAGTGCCGATCCGTTCTCTGACAATTGCCTACCGGGCACTTATACCCCCTTCGTGCCCAGGCCAATTTTCAGCTTTCAGTGCTGTCACACTTTGAGTCACAATTGCAACATTGTACCCATATGAAATTGTTATAATTGTTTCAAACAAATAGAGCTTTCTTTCGGTGGTATTTACTTGCCGCTGGGCGTTTTATTTTTTGCGCTATAAACAAAAAAAGAGCAAAAAGTTTGAAGAAAAAAAAAAGTTTTTCTTTGTTTCTATTATACAGTTTTGCAAATAGGTAGTTTTTCCTCCTTCACTGATGTGCGTTGATGAGGCTGCACTGATGAGCTGACACTGATATGCAACAATGATGGGCACTGATAGGCGGCACTGATTGACGGCACTGCTGGGCAGCACTGATGGGTGGCACTACTAGGCACAGGTGGGTGGCACTGCTGGGCACTTGTGGGCGGCACTGATGGGTGGCATCGCTGGGCACTGATCATCAGGGCACCGATCATCAGTGCCCTGATGATCAGTGCCGATCCGTTCTCTGACAATTGCCGGTTATTGGCAGTACTTTTCTCACGCTGTGACAGCTTGAGGAAAGTGCAGCCGATAACCGGCAACTGCTGTGTCATTGGACACGGCTGATCATGTGGTAAAAGGCCGCTGTTATTGGTCTTTTACACCATCACGTGATCAGCTGTGTCCGTAGGACACAGTGATCACAAAGATCACTGGATGCGCGCCCCCGGGGGCGTGCAAGAGGGTGCGTTCTGGGAGGACGTCACATGACGCCCTCCCCGAACTGGCCGGCCACGGTGAAGCCTTCATTCGCCTATCTGCGGTCGGCAAGTGGTTAAAGATGTTGATTTTTTGGGAAATTTTTTTGTAAATATGTTTTTATACTTAGCGAACACACATGGCTAGAAAAATTTGACAGTGTTTCTTTACTGGACTTTTAAAGTTTTATCTTCCCATAGAAAAATATCCTATTCTTCACAATCACACCTTATTCATGTCATCAGTTATCGGCAGCAACAATATTTCTGAGGAACTTTTTTCAAGGATGAAGCACATGAGGAGAAAATTAGAACCAAAATATCTGATGAGCACCTTGAGAATTCACTGAGAATTGCTACTGCATCCAGCCAACCAGATATCGATGTGTTAGTTTATCAAAAAACAGTGTCAAATATCACAGTAGTTTTATGTTGCCCTCTTTCACTTTTGTAATTAAAAAAAATTACAAAAAAATACATTTTTTTGTAACTCAGATAGGTACATTATCTATATCAATGATTGTTAACTTGTGATCTGCCAAACTTTTTCTGCTCATCAGCTATTCTTATTGTTAGTGTACTGTGAGGCCCAAGACAATTCCTCTTCTTCCAATGTGGCCCAGGAAAGTCAAAAGGTCGGACACCCATGTTTTATTGCATACTGTGAGAAGCTCAGAGTAAGCTATTTCAGTACATCTGTGTAAGACTGAAGACAAGAACTGAGTTTAGCTTTAATATTTCTGGTTTAAGGACATATAGGGGTTTATTTACTAAAGCTGGAGAGTCCAAAATCAGACTCCCTTCTGCATAGAAACCAATCAGCTTCTAACCTCAGCTTGTTCAATGAAGCTTTGGCAATGAAACCTGGAAGCTGATTTGGTTTCTATGCAGAAGGGAGTCTGATTTTTGACTCTCCAGCTTTAGTAAATAAACCCCATACAGTCAATTTAAGGAGTAACTCCAATTTTAAGAAAAAAAAAACACCCCTATCTGGGTGATCAATTTACATTGCATGGATTTTAACAACATTTGTTACAGATGCCTACCAGTTTCTGCTCTGAAGAAATAGCTGTTTGTTTGAATATGTCAATTTGCACAGTAAATCCGAATGGAAGTGACTTTTTCATTATTATTCAGCTCATGCACTTGCAGTGTTCTAATAAGGAGATTGCAGGGTCTCATCCCAAGTGATGAACCCTCTTGGAGTATCTCACCAAAAATGAAATTTTTGTTTCACTGGATGCCTATGATATGATTTGTATCCTAGTGCAGTCTTCCAGGAATATCAGTGATCCAATTGCACAAATTCTGTACACCAACTGTGTACAAATTGCCCCCCCCCCCCCGGTTCCAATATTGAATTTTACAAAAAATTACAGTAGCTACAGATTGAAAAAGGAAAGGTAATTTTTAATAATATTAAATTTAGTGATGCACCAATATATTGGCCGTTGAAAATTATCGGCTGAAAATAGGGTTAATCAGCTTTTTGCCAATAGAACAAAAAAAAGGTGCCGGTAATGATAATTGACTTCAATGCAAAATTGCATCCCATTGACTTCAATGCAAAATCATGTCCTATTGACTTCAATGCAAAAACGCCCCCTATTGACTTTAATGCAAAACCACATCCCATTGACTTCACTGAAAAATCGCATCCCATTGACTTCAATGTAAAATCATTTCCTATTGACTTCAATGCAAAAATGCCCCCCCCCCCCTATTGACTTCAATGCAAAACCACGTCCCATCAACTTCAATGCAAAATTGCATCCTATTGCCTTAAATGCAAAATCATATTCCATTGATGTCAATGTTAAAATGCCTCTATTTAAGTTTTTTATTTATATATATATATATATATATATATATATATATATAATTATATTATTTTCATTATATTTCAATTTATTTTCTGTCCAATTTTTAATTTAGATTTAACTTAATTTAAGTTTTTTATTTTTATTATTTTCTAACTAATTTTCGTTCGTTACTTTCAATAAAAGTTATTTTACATTACTGGGTTGTACTTTTTTAAATACATATTCATTTAAATTCAAGGTATTAATTAAATTGCCAAATATAATACAATTATATATAAAAAATATATGTTTTTAAAAAATTGTCCATTTTGGTTTTGGTTTTGGGCCTAGTGCATCCTGAATTGGTTTTAATCCAGAATTTTCACATTGTTGCACCACTATTTAAATTGCATTATGGCTTGTGCAGCAACTGAACATGCTATATTTTTTTATTTGCTAAATGTATTTTCCAATGAAAGTGGAGTTACCCTTTAAGTCTGAGAAGTCAAAGTCTTGGCATCAATTGCTCGGCAATCAACATTTTCAGAAGCAGTCTGTTTTTCTCTCATAAACGGTGTGTGTGCATTTCAAGTGTCTGGCTGCCATGGGACCATATCTACATACACAATACAGCTCCTTGAAAGGAAATAAACAGAGTAAACACATTGGTGTTGGGGTGAAAAAAGCCCCTGTAAAGAATTTTAATGAGAATCTTTATACATGTTTATATATATATTTATTTTCTACTGACAGATTGTGGGGGGATCGTGCAGGGCAGGGGGAACTGTTGGGGTTGGTCTTTGCCCCCAATAGTAGGATCACAATATATTTTACACAGGAGTGGCCTGAGTTGGGAACTCGCAGCAATAAGGCACTAATATGCCCAAAAGTTGACTCATTACTCACTGCACATGGCAGGTAAGTCAACTCCACAGGACCCTTTTTATGTGGCAGTGACAGTGTGACATGGTGTCACACAAAGGCAGTACTAGGAATGAGAGTCCCACAATCAAAGCAAGTACATTCTACAGGGTCAGAACTTAAGGAGTGCCTTGTTGCTGCAACTTCCAGGGTGGACAGAAGCAAACTTTAGTGTTTGTTCCGAGTTTGTAAACCTCAGCACAGGCTCCATCAGAGCAGGTAACAAGTGTTAATAAAAAGACATGAATGGGGATGAGAGGAGGGAGTAGAAGATGTGCAATTATTTACACAATGAAGAAAGCACATTCTTTAGTACACAGAGTAGATCCGAATTCCACAGCAAAGAACCATACTGAAGATCATCTCAATAATCTAAAGAGAATGGAAATAATACAACGAATTAATGAAAGGAAAACAAATAGGAAATAAATATTCACCATAACAAGGACTAGATATGTCTCATGTAATAGAAAACAGCGAGGAATTCTTCTTGGAAGGTTCTCTTTTTTTAAAGTGGACCTCTGTTTTGCCCACAGATTCAATAAATACCCCACCACAGCTGTCTGCACGTAAAGTGATACTGAAGGCTATAATTTCTTTCTAAATAAAAAAGAGGTAATACTTACCTGTTCTGTGCAATGAAATTGCACAGATATATCACTTTCATCCTCTCCTGGCAGTCCCCTGCTGGTGCTATCAGCTTCTCCTTCCTCCGGGTGCCTCCTGGGTGCTACAGAGGCACCCATGTGTGCACGTTCCCAAGCCAGGCTGTGTGCATCCATAGACACATACACCGCTGGCAAACTATGCCCCTGCTCCCTACTCACAGGAGTTTTACTGTTGTTCTATTTTACCACCCATCCCCACCATGTGACAGCACCCTGGCCTGGTAAATTGCTATCCAGGAACCCAGAACCAGAACTTACTGCAACTCATCAGGTAAATGGGGCAGCAAAATGGAAGACAGGTATAAGAAAGGCTACTAAAACAATATATTAGCTTGCCCTCAATGTAAACAGTACAGCTGTATTTTATAACCACTTCCATCTTCAAATATCTATAATCCAGTAATTATCTGGGCCCCAGCCTTTTTTATTTATTAAATTAATTGCCCCCTTCTTGTTGTTCCAAACTGCACTGCTACCTATGGATGACTACTTCTTTTCCAGGGTCACCTACCATTATTGCTCACTCCACAGGTACTCCATGTTGGAATGTATGTGTGGTGCATGGTGGCTGTGGTCTCCTATTTGGCTACTAGGTGGCTCTGCTTTTCTTATTGAACTTGCCAATAGCTGGGTGGCAACTTTTTCTCTTTCTTGGGTAATGCCAGGAGTTTGGACAGGCAGTGTCCCCCAGAACCCACTAGGTGTCACTGTCTAATAGCATGAGCCACCTGCAGTGTGTATTAATTCATCCTTCCTCCAGGATCCTGGGAGTTCACCCTGCCAGACATTACTATTCCAGGAAGGATATAAAAGACTAGGAGTGTGCAGTCTAATCAGTCCCGTCTATGAGAAGATCTAACCTGCAGCCAGGTAGGGTTGCACCTCATCCTCAAGACAAAGGGTGTTCTCCATGCTTGGGCTTATCCCTGTAGGCCAGGGCACAGGACCATCCGTCTCTATCTACTTGCCCTCCCGAGGATTTACCCCCCTTCCTGATCAGGCCATTTTTTGCATGACGGCACTGTGGTACATTAACTGACAATTACGCAGTCATGCAACACTGCACCCAAATGAAATTAATGTCCTTTTTCCCACAAATAGAGCTTTATATCGGTGATAATTGATCGCCTGTGCGATTTTTATTTTTTGCGCTATAAAAAAAAAGACCGACAATTTTGAGAAAAAAAACAATATTTTTGACTTTTTGCTATTAAACATGTCCAGTAAAAACAATTTAAAAATCAAATTTCTGCATAAATTCAGGCCAAAATGTATTCTGCTACATGTCTTTGCTAAAAAAAAAAATCCCAATACATGTAGATTAATTGGTTTATGTGAAAGTTATAGCGCTTACAAATGGCGGTATAGACACTGGAATTTTTTTTGTTTTTTTTACTAGTAATGGCGGCAATCAGCGACTTATAGCGGGACTGTATAACAGCAGCAGGGTATTCTGACACTAGGGGGGGACTGACTTGGTGTCACTGACATCCCCAGTGACACCAATACAGTGATCAGTGCTAAAAAAAAGGACTGATACTATACTAATGGCACTGGGCAGGAATGGGTTACCGTGGGGCGATCAAAGGGTTAACGGAGTGCTTTCCACTGTAAGCACACTGCTTTGTAGGGTTCTGCTATGCAGAGCCATACAAAGCAGTGTGCAGGAGCTGACAGGGGAGAGAACTGTATTGTTCACATACCGTTCTCTCCCCTGTCGGAGATACTCAGCGATCACCGGATGCCGGCGAGTAATCACCGGCCAGGACCTGGTGATTGACAGCCAAGGCTGCGAATAATCTATTAATATACAAACCTTTGGGTGCCTCTACAAATCTTTTTTTAGGCTACATTCACACTGAACTGTGCGTTTTCAGGCGTTTTTAAAGCGCTTTTTTTGAGTATAGTTGCAAATATTATATGAGTTTTTCATTTAGGCGTTTTTGCTGTGGCCAATAGAAACCTGTGTAGATGTGTCCTCGGCGCATACAACAGGAAAACCAGAATCAAGCACATGATTTCAGTACACAGAAGTCCTGTAGCTTTCTCCTTGATTTGGGGAGCAGTGTAGCTGCGGTAGAATGTTTGGTCCCACTTCCTCCCAGGCTCTGGAGGTTCTTGCCCGGCTCTTATACTGGGGATCCCTGAGATCATAGATGCAGGGGTGGCCACGAATGACAGCACTGAATATCTCCATAATGACCACAAGATGTGTGTTTATAAGGTATGGAGTGATGCTAGGAAAGGGAAGGGGAGCTGCTGTTTGAGCTGAAAAAGCCTGAAAAAAACGCAACTGTGTTGCTGCTCAGGCATTTTCCATTCATGTCCAAAGGGGTCAAAAATGCTCAAATCTGTCTGAAAAGTAGCAAACGCACTTTTTTGAGCAACAGGCGTTTTGCTACAGGCGACAAAACGCTCAAATGTGTACAGGGGCCATTGAAATGAATGGGATTTTCCTTGTTAAAGCGGAGTTCCACCCAAAAGGGGAAGTTCTACTTTAAAGATTGGTCCCCCGCTCCCCATTAAGGATTTGCACCTTTGGGGAGCGGGAGGGGAATGGGTACCCAAATTTGACAGGTACCCACTCCCACTTCCGCTGCGATTGCCTAGGCGATCTGAAGTGGAAAGTGTCCTCCCTCCCTCCACGAAGTCTTGTGGGACACGTGACAGGTCCCAGAAGATGACGGGGTCAATCAGGAAGCGCAGCACTACTCACGCATACGCAGTAGGCACCCGGTTTTGAAGCCGCAAGCTGTCACAGTCAGGTGCTTATACTGAAGATGCTGGAGCCTGGAATACAGGACGGCTGGTGAAACGGGCTGTGGCGGGGCAACACGGGATCGTGGGACAGGTGAGTGGCTGAATTTTAAAAGTCAGCAATTACAGTTTTTGTAGCTGCTGACTTTTATTTTTTTACAGAGTGAATGGAATTCCACTTTAAGCGTTTCTGAGTGTCGAGCTTGGAGCTTAAAAATGCTCAAAAATTATACCCTTCTTGTCCACTAAAAAAAAAAAAAAAAAGTATAGCTCTTTTCTGCATTTAAAATCCTGCCTGTTCTCAATGTTTGTAAAGTTCCACTTTAAACAAAATATATATCTGCAAATTATTATGCCTTGTTATATGTTTTCTGAATTTAACATTCTGGGAAAAAATAGAATATAAAATGTTGTATTTGCGAAAGCCTGAACACCCTCTGCCAGTTGATCCACTACTGTCATCATGGCTCTGGATCATGGAACTTAACTGACTCCTTAAGCTTTGGTTCAAGTCAGCTGAGGATGGAGATTAAGACATTGTTGGGCCATTGAAACCTTTCAGTGTGTCGTGCTTACATTTATCAACCATGAGCTTCTCAAAAGCACTTGACGATGTCGACATTACAATCATTTTCTCTTACAAAGCATGGCATGCTTTTAAAAAAATCTAAAAGCTTACAACCAAATATTCTGGGAAATACCAAAGGAAGTGGTGCTAAAGGAAGGCAGAGGCACCGCTGACACGTTTGTTACAGCGCATAGTTCTAGTTATGCACTGATATAGTTCTGTACAGTTACTGTTATGGCAACTTGGACCAATGTAAGTATACACATTCCATAAGCAGACAATCACTGTAGTAGTTGGAGCTACTACAGTCATCGCCGTGTTCTCCTGTTACCTCTGCCGAGCAGGCTTCCCTTCTGCATAGTAATCACAGGGGTTCACTCCCCTGGCACTGTTACCATTTACAGAATGCCTTGTATTTTTTTTTTTAATGAATACAAGGCATTTACTGATTGGATGAGGTTCAGAGGTGGGACAATGAACATCACAATTTCCACCTCATCCAATCAGAGAATGTCTCGCATTCAATGAAAACTACAAGGTGTTCTGTTAATGTACCGACTGAGCGACCCACTGTGGCAACTATGCAGAAGAGAAGCTGCTTGACATAATACCCAGAAGACTGCAGTAATCACTGTAGTAGAGTCAACTACTACGGTAACTGTTGTCTGCTTTTACAAGTATGGAATATGTAGACTTATTTCAGTCCAAGCTGAACCAATGCAACTGTGCAAAAAAAAATCATACCTAGATGTTAGCTTCACCCCAGGTTCACACCTAAGCGTTTTGCAGAAATGCACTACAGACCATTTAACATGCGATACGTTCACATCTCCGTGGTTTCACCCGGTGCATTTTTTGGAAAGGGTCAGGGATTTTTTTGAACACAAAAAGTTGCGTTTTTGGTTCTATAGAGTTCAATGGAAACGCTGCAGAAAAGCATGTATTGTGTTTTTGTTGCATTTTGCACTTTAAATCCACCTAGCAACAAGAAAGCAAAAGCAAACATGCAAAAAGCAACAAGAAAGCAAAAAAACCCACACAAAATGCCTCAAAAAAAGCGTCAGAAACGCATGTGCAAAAACACAAAACGCAATGCAAAATGCAATCCAGAAACAGGTCAAACGCAAACCTAGCCTAAAGGATGGATGGGGTGGTGTCTAGGTAAGCTTTAGCTCAAGTTATCCCTTTTAGTTCTCCCTTATATTACAGCAGGGAACGCACTGTACATGAGTGCCTGGATGAAATGTGCGCTTTTCCCATATATCTGTAAAGAATGCAAACTGAGACTTTTCTTTTTATTGGCATTTTAGAAACAGGTTTTATCAGGTTGCTTTGAGTGCTGAGAAGAGTCTAATGTTATCTTACCATGATGACAGCCACCACTGCAGCTGCAATCCCGACCAAGTGCAGCTTAGACTGAAACAGTTCATCAATTCTTTCATGGCAATTCTAAAGGAAAAGGAGAAAATGTAAAACACCGTATTCCACAAATCAAAAAACAATTCCTTTAACCACTCGCCTACAGGGCAATTATACCCCCTTCCTGCCCCGGCCAATTTCCAGCTTTCAGCGCTGTCACACTTTGAATGACAATTGTGCGGTCATGCAACACTGTACCCATATGAAATTTTTATCATTTTTTTGAGACAGATAGAGCTTTTGGTGGTATTTAATCACCTCTGGGTTTTTTATTTTTTGCTAAACAAACCAAAAACTTAAAATTTTGGAAAAAATTTTTTTCATAAATTTTGTTATAAAATTTTGTAAATAAGTGATTTTTCTCCTTCACTGATGTGCGCTAATGAGGTTGCAGTGATGGGCACTGATAGGTGGCATTGATGAGGAGGCACTGGTAGGTGGCACTGATAGGCATTGACAGGCATCACTGATGGGCACTGAAAGGCAGCGTTCCTATATGGTACTGATAAGCGGCACTGACTGGCACTGATAGGTGGCACTGACTAGCACTGATAGGCGGCACTGACTGGCATTGATAGGTGGCACTAACTAGCACTGATAGGTGACACTTAAAGGCAGCTCAGATGGGCACTGCTATGTGGCATTGATGTGCACTCGTAGGCACTGATATGTGGCATTGAAGTGGCACTAGCAGGTGGCATTGATGAGCACTGACAGCTGGCATTGATGGACACTGACAGGTGACACTGCTGGGGCTACACTGATCATCAGGGCATACTGATCATCAGTGCCCTGATGATCAGTGTACAGTGGGGATCGAAAGTTTGGGCACCCCAGCTACAAATTTGTATTAATGTGCATAAAGAAGCCAAGGAAAGATGGAAAAATCTCCAAAAGGCATCAAATTACAGATTAGACATTCTTATAATATGTCAACAAAAGTTTCATTTTATTTCCATCATTTACACTTTCAAAATAACAGAAAACAAAAAAATGGCGTCTGCAAAAGTTTGGGCACCCTGCAGAATTTATAGCATGCACTGCCCCCTTTGCCAAGCTGAGACCTGCCAGTGTCATGGATTGTTCTCAATCATCGTCTGGGAAGACCAGGTGATGTCAATCTCAAAGGTTTTAAATGCCCAGACTCATCTGACCTTGACCTAACAATCAGCACCATGGGTTCTTCTAAGCAGTTGTCTAGAAAACTGAAACTGAAAATAGTTGACGCTCACAAAGCTGGAGAAGGCTATAAGAAGATAGCAAAGCATTTTTAGATGTCAATATCCTCTGTTCAGAATGTAATTAAGAAATGGCAGTCATCAGGAACAGTGGAAGTTAAAGCAAGATCTGGAAGACCAAGAAAAATATCAGACAGAACAGCTCGCAGGATTGTGAGAAAAACAATTCAAAACCCACGTTTGACTGCACGATCCCTCCAGAAAGATCTGGCAGACACTGGAGTTGTGGTACACTATTCCACTATAAAGAGATACTTGTACAAATATGGTCTTCATGGAAGAGTCATCAGAAGAAAACCTCTGCTACGTCCTCACCACAAAAATCATCGTTTGAACTTTGCAAATCAACATATAGACAAGCCTGATGCATTTTGGAAACAAGTTCTGTGGACCGATGAGGTTAAAATTTAACTTTTTGGCCGGAATGAGCAAAGGTACGTTTGGAGAAGAAGGGGCACAGAATTTAATGAAAAGAACCTCTGTCCAACTGTTAAGCATGGGGTTGGATCAATCATGCTTTGGGGTTGTGTTGCAGCCAGTGGCACAGGGAACATCTCACGAGTAGAAGGAAAAATGGATTCAATAAAATTTCAGCAAATTTTGGATGGTAACTTGATGCCATCTGTGAAATAGCTGAAGTTAAAGAGAGGATGGCTTCTACAAATGGATAATGATCCTAAACACACCTCGAAATCCACGGGGGATTACATCAAGAGGCGTAAACTGAAGGTTTTGCCATGGCCTTCACAATCTCCTGACCTCAACATAATTGAAAATCTATGGATAGACCTTAAAAGAGCAGTGCGTGACAGACAGCCCAGAAATCTCAAAGAACTGGAAGACTTTTGTAAGGAAGAATGGGCAAAGATACCTCAAACAAGAATTGAAAGACTCTTGGCTGGCTACAAAAAGCGTTTACAAGCTGTGATACTTGCCAAAGGGGGCAGTACAAGATATTAACTCTGCAGGGTGCCCAAACTTTTGCAGACACCATTTTTTTGTTTTCTGTTATTTTGAAAGTGTAAATGATGGAAATAAAATCTAACTTTTGTTGACATATTATAAGAATGTCTAATCTGTAATTTGATGCCTTTGAGATTTTTCCATCTTTCCTTGGCTTCTTTATGCACATTAATACAAATTTTTAGCTGGGGTGCCCAAACTTTCAATCCCCACTGTACATGTCCCCTCAGCGTGACAGCTCGTGAGGAGAGAAATGCCGATAACCGGCATTTCCCTATTTACATGTGATCAGCTGTGATTGGACACAGCTGATCACATGACCGAGCTGACATCTTCGGCTCTTTCCATAGATCGGTGTTCCGCTGTGTCCGAGGGCGCAGACCAGTGCACACGCGGTTAGAGTGAGAGGACGTCATATGACGTCCTTCCAGAACGAGAGAAGCACCTTGCGCCCGTCATTTCCTCATGTGACGGGTGGGAGGCGGTTAAATAAATGTTTGCTCTGACACATAATCAGCATATATTAGGGATTGCCCATAGTGGGTGTGCTGTTACAACAGCCTGTCTTTTGTTTTCCTGTTGTGTTTGGTATGTCCCTCTGTTCCCCCCTCCTTTTCTGGTGTTAGTTGGTCCAATTTTTAGCTAGATACTTCCTTGCTTTCTCTGCTGCTCAGGTGTTCGTTTCAGTTTCCAAGCAGAGCTAGGCTTAGGAAAGTAATTCTCTTCTTACACTTCAAAAGACTGGATAAACAGCCTCTGTTGTTCACTTATCCTAAATTGGAACTAAAATTGCACTGTCACATGCAGCAAGCAGACCGGTTCTTTATCTGCAGAGGACACATGAAATATCTCTTCTGCGATAAATACACCTACCAGCCTGCTCGCTGTCTTCTCCGGCACGTAAACTGACATCGCACTGAAAGCTCACACCGCCGGCATGGCCCATGTGTCCTAGCATGACTGACTCCTGTGCAACTGACTTCCATGCCTGCCAATGAAGATGGCTGAAGACTGGCACCCAGGAGATGCCAATGCGGGACTGGGACCGTTGAAGAAAAGGTAAGTTTAGCTCCACTTTAAGAAAAATTGCTAAACTTAAAATGGAGCTCCACCCAAAAGGGGAAGTTCCTCTTTAAGGACTGCTCCCCCGCTCCCCATTAAGGATTGGCACCTTTGGGGGGGCGGGTACCCGAATTTGAAAGATACCCGCTCCCACTTCCGGTCGCCTAGCGGAAGGTGTCCTCCCTCCCTCTAGTCTTTTGGGACATGTGACAGGTCCCAGAAGAATACAGGACCATTCATGAAGCGCAGCAGTACTCGCGCATGCACAGTGGGTACCCAATTTGTGAAGCCGCAAGCTGTCACAGCTGGGTGCGCACACTGAAGATGCCGGCCTCCTGGAATACAGGACAGCTGGTGAAACGGGCTGCGGGGGACACACTGAGGGACAGGTAAGTGGCGGGTGTTTAAAAGTCAGCAGCTACATTCTTTTATTTTTTGACAGGTTGAGTGGATCTTAGCTTTAACATTTGTGTCTTATTAAAGAGTTAAGCTGCCTGTGGATAGTGCCAAGTCAGCAAGTGGATTAACTGTCTGCACAGACTGGATCTAAGGAGGTATATTTTTGCATGAAACTGAAAAATGGATACTTGTGTTAACCTAAAGATCCTAGAAATGCTGAGTGCCTTTCGAGTAGCAGATGGCCTGTGTATAGGTTGCCCAAGATAACAGGTGTTTTTTGTGCCCAATAGTGGCTTTGGCATAGCCATCTAAATTTATACCACCTGGGGCTTGCTGGGGGCTGTGGGAACAAACTTAATCAAGGACTATGGCTTAAAGGACACCTGTCATAGGAGAAATAGAAGAGAAATAAGAAAGGCTGCCATTACTAATCCTGAAAATGTTAGTTGCCAAGCTGTCACGTCACTTGCTTTATCTTCAGAACCAGGGGCGGACTGACAACTCATGGGGCCCCCGGGCAATAGGGAATCACGGGGCCCCTGTGTCCTTGCCCACACTCAAAGCACACCCAAAAAAGCCTATAAAAAAGGTAACGGGCATTTCATGGGGCCCCCTACTGACGCCGGGCTCTCGGGCAGTGCCCAAGTGCTCGAATGGTCAGTCCGCCCCTTTTCAGGACTTACTCCTTTTCTCTGACTTATTTTGCTGTGGCTTTATCCTGGGTCTCTGCCTCAGAAGTACTGGCATAACCTATGAAAAATGACAGTCTCTGTATTTATCTTATGACCGGTATACCGTAAAGGGCTCGTTCACATAAGTGGTGTCCTCTGAAGAGCGATCGCTTTTTTAGAGGGCATTTGACGGGTGGCAAGGACGTTCTATGTCGCTTCCTGTCTGATTTAACCCTATAATTGCCACATTAAAAAGCCACAATTGCATGCAGTTGTGGAACGGGGCCCACAGAACTGCATTAGTTGTGTTCGGCTGGTCAGTTTTATTGATAAAATGCAGTGTGTTCAATCAGACGTTCATTGTTTCCATGTTTTCCATCACAAATACCAAGTACTGTCACAACACTGTTCTCTTGTATACTGACCACATTTTTTATTCCTTCCGGACAAAGACTGTCTCCCAAACCTAACAGCAGATTTGGCTCATCCGAACAGCACTGGAGCTAAAAGAGAAAAGATAGCAGAAAGATTGACAGCTAGTCAAAATGACCCTAAAAATAACAGGAAAAAAAAATATCTTCATGCTGAATGAAGTGTGATTATTCACCCCCCCCCCCCCAGATAAGAACCCTCTCCCCTCCCCCACCTCTTTTTTTCCACCTTTCCCTAAACCCCCCCCCCCCCCTTTTTTTCTCGTTTTGTTTCCTTTCTATTCCTTTTCTTTTTACCTGCTTTGCTTTCTGTTTTAATTTAACAATAAACATAAAAAACCGGCCCTGGGGCAGTACCATTATTTCCCCCTCAGGGATTCGCAGTTCCATATTTCGCAGATACAGGGTTCAGGTGGCTCAGGACATATATGTTGACTTTTTATTGGTGATATCATTGCCTATTGGGCTTTATTGTTTTTTTTCTTTATTATTATTATTATACAGGATTTATATAGCGCCAACAGTTTGCTCATCTCTTTACAATATAACGGGAGACAATACAGCAACAATACAGTTCAATACAAGAGGAATAGGAGGGCCCTGCTCCTTGGAGCTTACAATTCTTTAAAGATTTACTCTCAGGATTGGTATTTTGGCCCAGCATGTCATACTGTAGACGTTCTGTTTTGTCTTTTGCTTTAAATATCCTGGTGTTGCACTGACTCTAGTATCTGGAAACGTTTATGTTATCTGTCATTGTTGAAGCCTTGTGTTAATAAACTTAAATTTGGGGAAAAAAAGATATCTACAAACATTTATTTATTTCAGGTACTTATATAGTGCTGTCAATTTACGCAGCACTTTACATATATATTGTACATTTACATCAGTCCCTAACACTCAAGGGGCGTACAATCTAAGGTCCCTAACTCACATTCATACATACGCATATTAGGACCAATTTAGACAGGATCCAATTAACCTACCAGCATGACTTTGGAGCATGGGAAGAAACCAGCGTACCCGGAGGAAACCCATGCAGACACAGGGAGAACATGCAAACTCCAGGCAGGTTGTGCCGTGGTTGGGATTCGAACCAATGACCCGAGTACTGCCAGGCAGAAGTGCTAACCATTTAGCCACTGTGCTGCCCCGAATATAACTGTAGAACAAAGGCACTCAGTATTTATTAAGCCCTGGCTCACATATATGTGGCCATGCGAACCATCTGGACATGGAACCAGGGGCGGACTGACCATTTGGAAACTCGGGCACTGCCCGATTGCCCAGGGTCAGAAGGGGGCCCCATGAGATGCCCCTGGTACCTTTTTCATAGGCCTTTTTGAGTTTGGGCAAGGGCACAGGGGCCCCATGATCCCCTATTGCTCAGGGGCCCCATGAGTTGTCAGGCCGCCCCTGCATGGAACAGATATAAAAACGCTTATAAACGCAAACGCTCATAAACCCGGTTAACCACATTTACATGCGTTTAGTGTTTGAAACGCCGGTAAAATCTACTCTTGAACGCAAGTTTGGTGCGTTCAAAAAAACGACTGTAAACTCAACTGCCTGTAAATAACGATTTGTTCATGGACACATAGGAAAACATTAGGAAGCAGGGGCAGACTGACAACTCATGGGCCCCACGGGCGATAGGGGATCATGGGGCCCCTGTGTCCTTGCTCAAACTCAAAAAAGCCTATGAAAAAGGTACCAGGGGCATCTCATGGGGCCCCCTACTGACCCCGGGCCCTCGGGCAGTGCCCGAGTTTCCAAATGGTCAGTCTGCCCCTGTTAGGGAGAGTTCAGGGGCTGCTGAAAAAAAAAAAGGCTGAACAGCTCCGGAACGTCAGTTTAGGAGCTGCAGTGTACATGAGCACTAAGTGTCCAGGTACAAAAATAGGATTTTCGTACTCATTGTAAAATCATTTTTTTGGGAGTCCATTGAAAGACACAGGAATTTACTGGAATTGGTTGTATTACCCAAGAGTATCAGACTTCCCTCAGTGGGTGATAAAGAAAATAGGATTTTTGTACTCACTGTAAAATCCTGTGTCCTCAATGGGTTTTAAAGGAGAAGAAGGGCCAAAGCTATTTTGGCTATACTTCTACTGCGGGATTACAGGAGTGCACTTCGTTCTGCATTCCTGTGACCCTGTATTCAACTGACAGCGGGTAAAGTCTACTGACGTCACAGAGACAGGCCAGACTCTAGACCCCTCAAATGCTTGGACCAGGAGCTGGCTCAGCCACTCAGCAAGCTGCTTAGAGCCTTTGCCATTAGCTCCTGCCCCCTCCACAGCCCGGTGCTTAAGTGAGCGCTAGAGGGGCAGAAGGGAGAGCTGATGACTGAGACACTGGCTTTCTGCAGGCTAAAGACTGCAAATCGATTGATGAGCAGTGTTTGATTGCTCGGTTCTCAGTCTTAGATGATGATGTTGCATTCACCTGTTGGTCTTTTTACAATCTGAACTTCTCTTTTAAATCCCAATGCATTGCAGTTCAGTACATGTGTTTTCAGATGTACGGTTAGGTCCATAAATATTTGGACACAGGCACAGTTTTCTTTTGGCTCTGTATGCCACCAGAATAAATTAAAACGAAACAATCCAAATGAATTTGAAGTGCAGACTTTCAGCTTTAATTCAAGGGGTTGAACATAAATATCAAGTACAAACATTAGGAACTGCAACCATTTTTATACACAGTCCCTCCATTTTCAGGGGCTCAAATGTAATTGGACATTTGAATATAATCATAAATAAAATGTTAATTTTTAATATTTTGTTGAGAATCCTTTACTGGCAATGACTGCCTGAAGTCTGGAACCCATGGACATTACCAAAGCCTGAGTTTCCTCCTTTCTGATGCTTTGCCAGGCTCTAACTGCAGCTGTCTTCAGTTGTTTGTTTCAAAAGCTCCTGGGTTGCTTTTGCAGTGTGTTTTGGATCACTGCCCATCTGTACTGTGAAGCGCCATCCAATCAACTTTCCTGAATTTGACTGAATCTGGGCTGACAGTATATCTATCTCGAAACACTGCAGAATTTGTCCGGTTGCTTCTGTCACATCATCAATAAACACCAATGACCCAGTGCCACTGGAAGCCATGCAAGCCCATGCCATCACACTGCCTCCACCATGTTTTACAGATGATGTTGTGTGCTTTGGATCATGAGCTGTTCCAAGCCTTCTCCACACTTTTTTCTTCCCATCATTCTGGTACAGATTAATCTTAGTTTCATCCATCCAAAGAATGCTTTTCCAGAACTGGTCTGGCTTTTTTAGTTGTTTTTTTGGCAAAGTCTAATCTGGCTTTTCTAGTCTTCAGGCTTATGAATGGTTTGCACCTTGTGGTGAACCCTCTGTCTTTGCTCTCATGAAGTCTTCTCTTGATTGTAGACTTTGACAATGATACGCCCACCTCCGGGAAAGTGTCCTTCACTTGTCTGGATGTTGTAAATGGGTTTTTCTTTACCATAGAGAGGATACTGCGATCATCCACCACTGTTGTCTTCCATGGACATCCATGCCTTTTTATGTTGCTGAGCTCACCAGTGCATTCTTCTTTCCTCACAATGTACCAAATTGTTGATCTGGCCACTCCTAATGTTGCTGCTATCTCTCTGATGGATTTGTTTCATTTTTGGAACCTTACAATGGCCTGTTTCACTTGCATGGACAGCTCCTTTTAACGCTTGACGTAGGTTCACAGCAATAGAATCCAAATGCAAATACCGCACTTAGAATCAACGCCAGACCTTTTACCTGCTTAAGTGATGAAGAAAAAATGAAGGAGTAGCCCACACCTGGCCATGAAACAACTTTTGATTCAATTGTCCAATTACTTTTGGTCCCTTGAAAAAGGGAGGTTGGCTACTCTTTAAGAGTTGTAATTCCTAAACCCCTCCTGCAACTTGGATGTACATACCTTCAAATTAACCCTGAAAGTGTGCACTTTCAGCCTTTATCCATTATATAACTATAGCCTGAATATGTATTGGTAAATACCTGAAAAAAACTAAAATTGTGCCTGTGTCCAAATATATATGGACCTAACTGTATGTCTTGTGGTGTGTTGAGATCAGATGCACTGTTTACTACATGGATGCATGTTGGGGGTCTATTAAAAGATGAATAGGAGTGCCCCCTAAACTTTGTGGCATGATGGGACTTGTACTGAGGGATAGGACTGCAGTGGCCTTTGAAAAACTACAAGTAGACTCATCACTGTACCACATGTTCCATTTTGTTTCAAGTATGTCTTACTGTCTCATGAAAGACTTTGACCACGGGTCTAGCCTTTTCTTTCTCTTCTTTCTTGCCATTCTTTGCTTGCTCATAAGCTTCATCATAGAACTGTTTTATTTCCTTGGACACCTGAGGAGGAGAAAATTATGAAATTGTATCTGGAACATCACACAGCCTCGTTTTAGTGTCTAAACTGTTTCTGGAAATCTGCATTATCCAAAGCAACCAGATTCTCCCTCTTCATCTCCCAGTGCAGTATGACAGAGTGAAAAGAAAAATCCAACATAACTAGAGGCAACTGGACTATCACTGGATAGTCCCTCTTAGTACCTGACATGGTGGCCTGCCCAGTGCCTGATGACAGGTTAACACAGAAAATCTCCCCAAGATCAACAAACCACAAATTCACCTTCACTGCAAGACTGTTTCTCTTCCTGGTTATTTGTTGCTTTAGCTATTCCTTTATTCATGATTATCTCAGCTACAAGTCAGTACTGCTACTCCCATGGGCTGTAATCCTTGTAACAAACCCTGCTTACTCTCTCCTAGCACTGTAGTAGTAGATATTAGGGCCTGATTTATAATCCCCCCTCCATAAGGCCTACTGTCTTGTGTGGCCTGTCGCACCCCAATCAGATGGCTAGTTTTATCAATCTAGCAAGATCTATGTCCTATGCCAACAAGGCGGGCCACAGTCCAGGGTGAAGAGGCTGATAGAGACAGATTGCCCACTCTGAATCCATTGTAGCTATGCAGCTCCAAACTTACCTCTTTCATTGTGCCTCCAGTTCCTTCAATTGTATGTCTAGGAGTGCATCTCCACTCAGCTGCGCCGCTTGTCAAATACAGTTGTGCTCAAAAGTTTACATACCCTTTCAGAAATTGTGAAATTATGGCATTATATTGAAAATATGACTGATCTAGCCAAAAAACTGTCTTTTATTTAAGGTTGGTGATTATAAGAAACCATTTATTATCACATAGTTGTTTGGCTCCTTTCTAAATCATATTGATAACAGAAATCACCCAAATGGCCCTGATCAAAAGTTTACATACCCTGGAATGATTGGCCTTGGTACAGATGCACAAGGTGACACACACACAGGTTAAAATTGCAATTAAAGGTTCATTTCTCATATTTGTGACTTTTTACATTACATTTAGTGTCTGTGTATATACAATAGTCAGTTTGTTAGCGCTCAGATTAATGCACTGAGCAGGCTAGATACTGAGCCACGGGGAGCAGAAAAGAACTGTCAAAAGACCTGCACAACAAGGTAAATGGAACTTTATAAAGATGGAAAGGGATACAAAAAAATATCGTAAATCTTGAATATGCCAGTCAGTACTGCTCAAGCACTTGTAAGAAGTGTAAGGTTCAGGGATCTCTTGATCCCAAGCCAAGGTCAGGTAGACCAAGAACGATTGCAGCCACAACTGCCAAAAGAATTGTTCAGGATACAAAGAAAAACCCACAGGTAACCTCAGAATAAATTATAGAATGCTCTGGAAAAAGACAGTTTTTTTTTTTAAGTAGAACAATATGAAAATACTTGAACAAAAATTTAGCTGTATGGTTGAGTTGCCAGAAAGAAGCCTTTACTGCGCCAATGCTACAAAAAAGCCTGGTTAGAATATGCCTGATATCTTGACATGCCTCACCAGGCTTTTTTGTAGCACTGGTGCAGTAAAGGCTTCTTTCTGGCAACTCGACTATACAGCTTATATTTTTTCAAGTATTGTCATATTGCGCTCCTTGAAACAACCACACCATCTTTTTCCAGAGCAGCCAGTTTTTCTCCTGAGGTTACCTTTTCCTTGGGTTGTTCTTTGTATCCCAAACAATTCTTCTGGCAGTTGTGGCTGCAAACTTCCTTGGTCTACCTGACCTTGACTTGGTATCAAGAGATCCCCAAACATTCCACTTCTTTAATAAGTGATTGAACAGTACCGAATGGCATATTCAAGGATTTGGATATCTTTTTATATCCCTTTCCATCTTTCTAAAGTTCCATTACCTTTTTCACCATGTCTTTTGACAGTTCTTTTCCTGCATCTCATGGGCTTATTATCTAGCCTGCTCAGTGCATCCACCTGCGAGCTAACAAACTATTTATACACAGACACTAATTGCAATGTAAAAAATCACATATGTAGAAAATTAACTTTTAATTGCCATATTAACCTGTCTGTGTCACCTTGTGTGTCTGTACCAAGGCCAATTATTCCAGGGTATGTTAACGTTTGATCATGGCCATTTGGGTGATTTCTATTATCATTATGATTTAAAAAGGAGCCAAACAACTATGTGATAATAAATGGCTTCATATGATCACCATCTTTAAATAAAAGAGTTTTTTGGCATGATCCGTCATATTTTCAATATAAATGCCAAAATGTAATGACTTCTGCCAGGGTATGCCAACTTTTGAGCACAACTGTAGATATGAACTGTGCAAAATGATGCCGTCACCGAGACAAAACCAGCATTAATATAATAAAGGATTTACAACATAGTTTTGCCTGTTCACCAACCACTCCAACGCGTTTCACCCCACTGATGGCTTAAACATGGAGACATGCGGGGGTGGGGTAAAACACGCTGGAGCAAGAAGTGGACTGGCAAGACTATATTTTGGGAATCCTCTATTATATTAAAGCTGGTTTTACATTGGTGACAACATAATTTATTTCTACTTGACAAGTGTCACCCTACTGTGCTAACTATGTAGTTTCTAGGTGTACAGACCCAAAGTGGCTGAAGTGTAAGTACACAGTACATGGCTGCATCAATAGGATGGCACAAGCACTATAGGGACCGCAACCATAAGGACCCAGTTCAACTAGACTGGCAATTAACACTCAGCGGCATGATATGTTGGTGATTATGTTCCACTCCTGGATGTCATGCCATCTAAGGCCATGGAATATATTGGCAATGCAGAAATCAGGCCCTTTTATGAATCTAAAGTTGTTGTAAAGGCTGAAGATAAAAAAAAAAAACCTGTGTGCATCCCCCCAGCCCCCTCAATACTTACCAGAGCCTCATCATGATCCATCGTGATACAGCCAATCAGACAATGAGGGGACAGATAGGGGGCGGGGTCAAGCCGTGGCTCCGTGTGTGAATGGACACACGTAGCAGTGGGTGCCCCCATAGCAAGCTGCTTGCGGTGGTGGCACCCGACAGACAGGAGGAGCCAGGAAAGCCTGCAGGAGGCCCGAGAAGAGGAGGATCCAGGCTGCTCTGTGCAAAATCACTGCACAGAGCAGATAAGTATAACATGTTTGCTATTTCCCAAAAAAAAAAAATGAACCTTTAAAATCGCTTTGAAGTCCAGGCTAATAATTCAAATATCCATTACACTATTATAAAAAATCTCTTGTATTAAAAGAGAAGTATAGTCAAAGAGTTTTTGGACAAATTTCTCTTGTGGGTCACATTTAGTTTTCTACCCAAGCTATTGTCCACTTTTAGCTGATGGGACAGAGCTACACCAGGCTCACAAGGGATCCCAACAATTTTATCTCTTCCCCAGGCCGTTGCTCCAGTGAGCACTGAAGGATCAGAGAGGAGAACGATGACTTACTATCAGTGCTCTCCGCTTAGAGCAAACCAAGAACTGAGTGATCAATAGTCATGTGATTGCTCAGTGCTCAGTGTTAATAGTCAGTGTCAGACAGCTGCAGCAGCACACAAATACAGTCAGGTCCATAAATATTGGGACATCGACACAATTCTAACATTTTTGGCTCTATACACCACTACAATGGATTTGAAATGAAACGAACAAGATGTGCTTTAACTGCAGACTGTCAGCTTTAATTTGAGGGTATTTACATCCAAATCAGGTGAATGGTGTAGGAATTACAACAGTTTGCATATGTGCCTCCCACTTGTTAAGAGATCAAAAGTAATGGGACAATTGGCTTCTCAGCTGTTCCATGGCCAGGTGTGTGTTATTCCCTCATTATCCCAATTACAATGAGCAGATAAAAGGTCCAGAGTTCATTTCAAGTGTGCTATTTGCATTTGGAATCTGTTGCTGTCAACTTTCAAGATGAGATCCAAAGAGCTGTCACTATTAGTGAAGCAAGCCATCATTAGGCTGAAAAAAACAAAACAAACCCATCAGAGAGATAGCAAAAACATTAGGCGTGGCCAAAACAACTGTTTGGAACATTCTTAAAAAGAAGGAATGCACCAGCGAGCTCAGCAACATCAAAAGACCCGGAAGACCACGGAAAACAAATGTGGTGGTTGACCGAAGAATTCTTTCCCTGGTGAAGAAAACACCCTTCACAACAGTTGGCCAGATCAAGAACACTCTCCAGGAGGTAGGTGTATGTGTGTCAAAGTCAACAATCAAGAGAAGACTTCACCAGAGTGAATACAGAGGGTTCACCACAAGATGTAAACCATTGGTGAACCTCAAAAACAGGAAGGCCAGATTAGAGTTTGCCAAAAGATATCTAAAAAAGCCTTCACAGTTCTGGAACAACATCCTATGGACAGATGAGACCAAGATCAACTTGTACCAGAGTGATGGGAAGAGAAGAGTATGGAGAAGGAAAGGAACTGCTCATGATCCTAAGCATACCACCTCATCAGTGAAGCATGGTGGTGGTAGTGTCATGGCGTGGGCATGTATGGCTGCCAATGGAACTGGTTCTCTTGTATTTATTGATGATGTGACTGCTGACAAAAGCAGCAGGATGAATTCTGAAGTGTTTCGGGCAATATTATCTGCTCATATTAAGCCAAATGCTTCAGAACTCATTGGACTCCGCTTCACAGTGCAGATGGACAATGACCCAAAGCATACTGCAAAAGCAACCAAAGAGTTTTTTAAGGGAAAGAAGTGGAATGTTATGCAATGGCCAAGTCAATCACCTGACCTGAATCCGATTGAGCATGCATTTCACTTGCTGAAGACAAAACTGAAGGGAAAATGCCCCAAGAACAAGCAGGAACTGAAGACAGTTGCAGTAGAGGCCTGGCAGAGCATCACCAGGGATGAAACCCAGCATCTGGTGATGTCTATGCGTTCCAGACTTCAGGCTGTAATTGACTGCAAAGGATTTGCAACCAAGTATTAAAAAGTGAAAGTTTGATTCATGATTATTATTCTGTCCCATTACTTTTGGTGCCTTAACAAGTGGGAGGCACATATGCAAACTGTTGTAATTCCTACACCGTTCACCTGATTTGGATGTAAATACCCTCAAATTAAAGCTGACACTCTGCAGTTAAAGCACATCTTGTTCGTTTCATTTCAAATCCATTGTGGTGGTGTATAGAGCCAAAAATGTTAGAATTGTGTCGATGTCCCAATATTTATGGACCTGACTGTAGCTCTTCCGACTGAGCTCTGCAGTTCTTAATTTCAGCTCTCCGCCATGTTTTCTGAAAGCTCAGACACGCTGTATAAATTCTGTACTTTAAACAGCTGTAGATAAGAGAACTGCAGATCAACAGGTACAACTAATGTAGGAGGATTTGTTTCATCTTTGTGTATCACCTGATGCCAGTCACTTCACTGGGTATATGTAAGGGTTTACAACCACTTTAAAGTACAACTGAATATGGAGGCTGCTTTTCTCTTCTTTTTGAAATGCTATTTGCTTGGTTCTCATACTTTTCTTTCAATGCTTTCTGAGCCACTGACCCAGAACAAGTATGCAGATAAGGATTTGTTTTTACTTTTCTCCAACTTTTCAGATCTAAATAATTGTTCTGTTCAGTTAATCAGAAAATCTTGAGGACAGTGGGTCACCATTATCAGCCAGGTAACTAGCATTTTCAGGAGACGGGAATTAACAGCCCATATATTTTTCTCTGTATACTAAACTTTGTGAATAATTAGCTCCGTCCAGTGATGTGATGTTCATTAGGTCCCTTGCTGGTGCTGAACTCTTCTCCCTGGCTTCTTCTGGGTACTGGGTCTTCATCTGTCTTGAGTGGCCAGCCAGGGAATGATGTAACGCCTGCGCATGCACGCAGGAGTTCATTCATTCCAGTGCCAAGACCTCAGTCACGCTTAGACGGTTCCCACCACAATGCGGTGCGGGAAAGGCCCATTCTGTGCGAGTTTCCTGCACTGCATTTGTGATCTGCTGCAGGTGCCAATACATTTTTATTGCAAACTGCAAACATAGTGTGTTTGCAGTCACCAGATCGCATGATTTCACAGTACACTTGGTGCAGCATGTTTTTCAAAAGTAAAGCATGCAGTACTTTTTGTGCAATTTGCAGTCCATTTAAATCAATGGGCTGCAAAATCGCATTGCAGGGGAATACACAGGAATCAAACAAGAATGCAGACCGTGTTCCTATGCGATTATTGTGTAAACTGGCCCTCAAAACAGTGCAACCTACAGCATCTGTTCAGAATTTACTCTGAGATCAGGCCATTACAAAACGAATTCTGATTGCTTGCAATGGATTACTGTGCTTATGACTTGGCACCATTTATTGAATAAGACTGTATGATACAAGATTGAAACTAAACAAGGGACATTTATTTTCAGTACAGCATTGCTCTTACCTGTTCGCGGTTTACGAAGCCCCAGATTCCAGCAGCTACCTCACATGCGAATAGGATTACTAAGCAGGCAAAGAACTGTAGAAATATAATATAGGTTAGAAGATTATTTTTAGATTATGTAGAATTACTAACAACGTCCCAAGTTTCTAGTGAATTACCAGGCCTGAAGATAATTTGGCGTGGACCTTACCCTGGCTTTATTTGGAATCCACATAGAAATCTATGAGGAATCACCCCACCACAGACTGACAGGTCCCAGAAGTGGTTTAGACTGATTTAAAAGCCCATTATGTGAACACACTTACTCACAGATACTCTTTAAGCTAACATAATGGCTGACTGGTATGCTTAAATGACAGGTACACTTTAAAAGCACACAGAGTTATTAAGTGGATTAATAACTAAGATAAGAGGAGAGAAGCTGACATCAGAGATACAAATCATCCTCACAGTCTCCGGTGAGCTGCCTTGGATTTATACACGGTGTATGTACATGTCTAAGACCTCTGAGGATTTATCACCTTCCTTGCTGGAGCACTCTCCATCAGGCTGGTAATAAGTGGATGGCCGTGTCTGGAATATGCTGGACTTATTAAATGAATTAATGCAGACACTGCAGCGCCAAGACAATCTCAGAGTGAGACTCTTCTCCCCAGCAACACCATCACTTAATATAGGGCACATTGACTTTGACTTACTGTTCCCAACAGGCACTGTGATTCCTGAATGGCGCCATAACATCCTAGGAAACCTACAAACATCATGACGGCACCGACTGCAATGATTATATAGATACCTAGAAAAAAAGAATAAACAGATGTCAGTCATGTAATTGAATTGGTGGCGTGCTATATTGTTTACTTTTATGCCAATATTCGCACAAATAGCTGATCTTTTTGCAGTATATGGCCTCATTCACACAGATGTTTGGAGGTGCAGGCAGAGTCTGGTTTAAAAATCGCAAAAAGTGTTTCCGGGGGTGCCAACAACTGGGTACTATGGGTCACATTTGGTGGACTTGCCCTAAGGTTAGCAGATTGTGGATCAGGATGTATGCCCTTCTCCGCACTATGTTACACGCAGACATTAAACGTAACCCGTACGAAGCGCTCCTATTTAAACCACTGGAGGGCCTTCTCCGCCCTGAACGGCAGCTGGCATCACATTTATTTATGGCTACTAAACTGACTATCGCGAGACCTTGGAAGACTCCTCTTCTCAGTTTCGAGGCTGTCAAAAATCAGATGAACTTCATAATGGTCAATGAAAAATTGACAGGTATACTGTTGGATACCCATACATGCTGGCGGAAGCCCACCCATCGAGATTCGACCAGTTCCTAATGTCGATTTGAGGATTGATTCTGTTGCGATCACCCTGGAGCCCTCTTGTGATTGTATTTGTTTTTATGTCTTGGTTTTGTCCTCGTTTTTTTGTCGTCGGTTTCCTTCTATTCTTCTGTCCAATCTCTTCTTATGCGAATTGTAATGACTGTACTCATTGCTCTAAGTGCTACATCAGCAATACTGCTTGTGCGATCCGGACTCCTGTGTAAGCCCGAGGTCTGGAATATATATGTTAATATCTTGAGGGACCTTCCCTCTGGCCTATCCGGTTTTTCATACGCTGGTATAGCAAAAATTTCGGGTGGAGTGTGCATTTTCATTGACCTTCAAATGTTAGCTCATTGCTTCCCCCTCACCCTTCTCCCCCCCCCCCTTTTTTTTTTTCCCTGTCCATCCCCACATGATATTTAAAAGCTCAGATTATGTTTATGCTTATACCAGTATATTGTTCTGTAATGTTTCTAAAAATGCCCTATATGCTCCATATTTGCGGGTCAATGTATATCTTCCCCGAATGTGTGTACATTTCTGCTTCTTCTATAATAATACCCTTTGTAAAAGAAAAATCCCAAAAAGATGGCAGTTGACTAGTGCAAAACCGCCTGAGAAGTGGTTAATCAAATCCTATGCGGAGTAATATATTACTAAAAATGTAAATGTGATATTGTATTTATTCGATCACTTAGATCATGAAAAAGGTTGACATTGACAGAGTGAACATGTTGCAATCACATTAAAATCAAAGAATTAAAATAAAGAACCGTTCGACGTCTTCAAAAACGGCTGTATAGGCAAAAAATTACCAATATGAGGCAATGGAGTTTTCTTTCTGTATTCATCTGCAGTGAAGTTCCATATATAGTAGCCTAGTTAAAAATCTTGGCGTTTTGGCACATATACAGTGAAAGAAATAATTATTTGATCCCCTGCTGATTTTGAATGTTTGCCCACTCACAAAGAAATGATCAGTCTAAAAATCGAATGGTAGGTGTATTGTAACACTGAGAGACAGAATAGCAACAAAAAATTAAAAAGAAATGCATGTCTAACAAATGATGCACTGATTTGCATGTTCATGAGGGAAATAAGTATTTGATCCCCTTCACAAAACATGACTTAGTACTTGGTGGCCAATCCCTTGTTGGCAATCACAGAGGTCAGACATTTCCTGTACCGTATTTTCCGGTGTATAAGGCGACTGGGTGTATAAGACGACCCCCTAATTTTCCAGTTAAAACATAGGTTTTGGGCTATACTCGCCGTAAAAGACTACCCCCCTTCCGAGGCAACACCATTTAAAAACATCATATTTTTTTATTGAAATGGTTGTGACCAGGGGCGGACTGACCATTTGGAAACTCGGGCACTGCCCAAGGGCCCGGGGTCAGTAGGGGGCCCCATGAGATGCCCCTGGTACCTTTTTCATAGACTTTTTTGAGTTTGGGCAAGGACACAAGGGTCCCATGATCCCCTATTGCCCGGGGGCCCCATGAGTTGTCAGTCCGCCCCTGGCTGTGACTTACCGGTACTTAAAATCCTTCAAAATCCATGATTGGCCCAGTGTATACTGTATGTAGCCGCAGCTACCGTACATACACACATCCAGCGGGCTGATTACAGTACGGACGTACCGGTACGTTTTGAAACCGATTGGCTCACCGCACATCCAGCAGGCTGACAGATGAATCTGTCATAGGGACATTTGTTTTGAGCCAGCTTGGCTCAGCACGGTATACTGTATGTACATTACCACACATCCAGCCAGCTTGACCCAAACAAACTCAAGGTTCACATTTTATACCCCGCGTATAAGACGACCCCCAATTTTTGGGGTATATTTTTAAGTATAAAAAGTAGTCTTATACGCCAGAAAATACTGTAGTTGGCCACCAGGTTTGCACACATCTCAGGAGGGATTTTGTCCCACTCCTCTTGGCAGATCCTCTCCAAGTCAGTAAGGTTTGGTGGCTGACATTAAGCAACTCGAACTTTCAGCTCCCTCCACAGATTTTCAATCAGATTAGTGTCTGGAGACTGGCTAGGCCACTCCAGGACCTTAATGTGCTTCTTCTTGAGCCACTCCTTTGTTGCCTTGGCCATGTGTTTTGGGTCATTGTCATGCTAGAACACCCATCCACGACCCATTTTCAATGCCCTGGAAGAAGGTTCTCACCCAAGATTTGACGGTACATTGTCCCGTCCATCATCCCTTTGGGCAAACATTCAAAATCAGCAGGGGATCAAATACTTCCTTCCTTCACTGTAGCTGCCTGTAGCTGGATGAATGGCTATATGCTCTTGTACTTGTGTAAACACTAAAGCTTTTTTGCATTGGCATTTACCCCGCATGCACGTAGGAAGTATTCCCTCAAAGTCTTGCTTTTGATAAATACGTCAATGCCAGGTAAACACAGATGCAAAAAAAATCAACACTTATATGAACACAAGCGCATAGAGCCACTCACCTCTATAGGTAGCTGTACATGCCATTTGTAGTACCCCCCATCCATGGATAAATGGTGGGGTTTTATGCTGGATCATCCTTGCTCCTCCAAATGCCCATGTGAATGAGGCCTAAATCACACAGACTTCAGGATGTTTATACAAGAAGCTACACTGCACCATAGAGAAGCACACTCCTGTGAGTAAGTCCATTAAAATGTATGGGAAACACCGATGAACCTCTCTCCTGCCTGATGACTGCCTCCTGGATGAGAAGCAGCAGCATGCACATAAGTCAACAAAACTGCTTGCTCTGCCTTTCCCTCAGCCAGAGGGATGACATGAGGCCATTATTAAGATTTAGTTAGTTATGTTTGTTTTATTTAAATATTAATATATTTATTTCTAGGACCTGAACTCAAGACAAACAGTGAAATGAAAGCATGAGAGTTGCCAAAAGATTTGTATATGTATCCATACAGTCCTCAGATTTACACAACTCTGCCACACAGTACACCCCTGGAAGGGAACCTGATTTTCCCTATTGCAGTTAAGTAAAATTTACATGTCTTGTCCCTCCCCTAGCCTGTAGCTGGCCAGTGAAAGGGTCAGCAGCAGATTGATGAGCTTATCTCTCTGCTCTCTCCTCCTATCAGCATGCTCCTTGCCCTGCAGCTCTTTGTGCTGCTTCTCCTCACCCCCAAATGAGTCCTGCGGTAAAGGGACTGCAACAAGTTGATACCAAGTCAAAATTTAGGTACTTACAGTGATTACAGAAAAATGGTGTCTTATTTCTGCCTGGAGTTTAGCTGTAAAGGAGAAGTACAGCCAAAGCTCTTTGGGTCATACTCCTCCAATAGGTCATAGGAGTGCACTTAGTTCTGCACTCCGGCAACCCATTTTTAGCCGACAGAGGCCGGAAGCCCGCTGTTGGCACATGTCACAGAGCCAGTACAGGCTCTAGAAGGATCCTGACCATATTGTCGGGATCCGCCCAGAAGCCTGTCCAGCAGCTGACTCAGCCTCCTGCCCCCTCCACAGCCCAGTATTCCAGTGACAGCTGGAGGGGCAAAGCAGAGAACTGGAGATTGACAGTCACTAGCTCTCCACAGACTGAAAACCGAGAGCTGAGCGGTCAGCGGTCTTTGATCACTCAGTTCTTGGTCTTATAGGCAGCGGGGGATGGGTGCAGCATTGTAGTGATGCTGCATCCACATAGGTGAGCCTGGGGGGCCAGTTCGCACTACAAAAACGCACTCTGGATACATTCCGGACACGTTTTTGCTTACAGTTCAGATCACATGCAGTTCGCTATGTTCCATTACAGTTCTGTGCAGAAAACATGCAGCATGTTCTACTTTTTTTTCTGCACTGGAAACTGACTGGAACTGATGGCACTAGTGTGAACTAGAGCCACTGGAATACATGGAAAACACTGTGCATGCATTTTTGATGGAGAAAAAAAGCGCACTGAACTGCATCTAGTGTGAACTAGCCCTAAGGGCCGGTTCACACTATAGAAACGCAGATGCGTTTTTGAATGAATGTTTTTGATATATTTTTGACGCGTTCCAGTGCGTTTTTGACACATTCCAATAAACATTTTTCCCCCTCGTTTTTAATTCACTTTAAACAGGTACATCTGCATTCCAGTGTGTTTCTGGTTTGTTTTGATGCGTTTTACTGCATTACAGTACAGTTCTGTGCAGGAAAAATGCAGCCTGTTCTACATTTTTTTATTCTTCAGCTGGAACACACTGGAACTGCAGGCACTGATGTGAACTATCACATTGACAACCATATAACCTACTTTCTGTGTGTTTTGAATGCAGAAAAGAAGCAACTGAAATGCATGGAGTGTGAACTGGGCCTCAATGTTTGTTTTTTTTTTAATCCCGAACCTCTCTTTTAAATGAATAACTGCATCAAATCTTACATTGGCCTGGAGTTCCACTTTAAAATCAAAGGAGAGAAATTTGACAGCCATGTAAATGGGAAGATGTAAAAAAAAACACTGACCAATGTAAAAGGTTGCTGGAACCTGCTTGTCCCCGATTTGCTGGATCAGGAGGTTAGATGTCTTGGGCTCATGTCGAAGCCACAGTGCTACTCCAAGGATCACCCCACCTGCCAACTAAAGAAGAATTTGTAAATGATTAAGTGAACATAAAGTAGTCTGATAGTTATCAGGAGTTAGATGTGCCTTTATAAAGCATGGCATACACAACAGAAATGCTCAAAACATTTATCTATCTGACAGCAGCCCTATGTAAACCCTGAATACACCATCACAGCACATGAAAACTGCACCAAGGGACACCATCCAAGGAGGCCAGTACACATGCCAAATATGCACTTGCTTCACCCATTGTATATACTTCACACTGACAGTGATACAAATAGAGTTTGGGGGAGGCTGATGACTCTTAAGGGGCCAGGGCAGTTAAATACATTCTGACCTGTAAAATCTTTCACCAAAAACAAAGACTAATGCAGGCCATAGATGGGTCAAAAACCGGCCGTTTTTTTAACAAAAAAAAATATGAAAAATCGATTGTTCAATAGGCCGACGTTACCACCAATGGTAACCAAAAAAAAAAAAAATCAGCCGATTTTCGTCCCGTCTACAGCCAGCATTTAATTACTTCTGTCCCTGAAGAAAGCTCCGCTATTATATTTGACATGAAAAAGTAAAAAATCTGCGTATGAGCCATCACCTGCAAGAAGAAGAAGAAAAAGAAGAATTCCAGTCCGCTATTATATTTGACATGAAAAAGTATAGCAGTTGCAACATTGTATCTATTTGTATCCATTTCAGATACAGATGGTTTTATTCGGATACAAATAGATACATTGTTGCAACCACTATACTTTTTCATGTCAAATATAATAGCGGACTGGAATTCTTCTTTTTCTTCTTCTTCTTGCAGGTCATGGCTCATACGCAGATTTTTTACTTTTTCATGTCAAATATAATAGCGGACTGGAATTCTTCTCCTTCTTTCTCTTCTTCTTCTTCTTGCAGGTCACGGCTCATGCGCAGATTTTTTATCGGTAAAAAGATCGGCCGAATTGCCCATCATTGCCGCAAAAATCGTCCGATCTGCAAAATCAAAAAAATGTTCCAAAATCCAGAAAAACGGCCAATCAATTAACCCATTAACTGTGTGAAAATCAGCCGATTTTTTATTTGGCCGAAAAATCAGCCGATTTTCTACCCATCTATGGCCTGTATAAGGGTCATCCATCATTGGGCTTTTCACTTCAAGCAGGATTTGCATTTGAAATTCCAGCAGGTTTGGAGGTCAGATGCACCTGTCAGTGAAGTCTGAATGGTGCCAAACTGATGCCATCAACACACGGCTAAAGTGGAACTTTAGTCAGAAAATAAAGCCTTACTAAACCCACAACAGTAAAACCAGTCTGTATTTGCAGTAAGGCATGCTTGTTATTCTCACTCTGGAACCTAAAGGGTTATTCCTCCACATTGTGTAAAAAAAGGCAGTTTGCTCCTGTCTTCTCTGATCCTCCCCTTCTACTTTCCACAATCCATTTGTTGATAGTACAGAGCCCTAGGAGGCACTCTGCACAAGCTCAGTTTAGTGTGTGTGTGGCTAGAGAGTTTTTATTATTTCTTTGGGAAGGTACATGTGATCAGCTCTGTCTAGACAGAGAATCAGGGGTTATGCAGCCTCATAGAACAAACAGAACAGAATGAAAATGCCTCCTACAAGCTTTAACCAGTGCTCAGCTGGACACTAATAGAAGTCACAAGACTGCTCTAACTGCTGATGAGAATAGGTATTTAACAGTTTATATTTACTAAAATAATTGCATTTCCATGCTCTGTGTATGGTGGGAGACCAGATATAGTGAATGCCGGGTCCTGGGTTTAGTATCATTTTAAGTCCTGGTAGATCATTGCAGGCTGGGCCCTTTTGCAGGTATAGCAATGTAGAACATTGAAAAAAAGTGTCTATACTGTTTAAAATCCAGTAATACACTCCTTCTCTGCACATGCTCAATTGCTCTCTATTGTTTGCCATTTTGCCTAAAATCAGAGCTACTAGAGGCCAATATGCTGACAGCCTAAAGATTTACTGCTGCTCAGGGGCTCTGGGCTTCAGCAAAATGGCAGCCTCCAGCAAGAAGAAACAGAAATAATGCTGGAGGCAATTTGCTGCACACACTACTTCTGGTGACATAATTATTAATGTGGACTGTATGTTCCTTTCCTAAAGAACAAATTTATTTATTTTTATCAGGCTGTTATGAGTAAAGTTCTGCTTTAAAGCCTGTTGACACAACACCTAATGTATTTTCAGTATGTACTTGAGTTATTATGGCAATGTTTACCTTAAAGTACGTTTTTAACCAACTTTCACACCTTTTTGAACTGACTTTCAAGAAAATGTTATTTTATTATTTATATAGATTTTTAGATTAGCCAGTAGAGGGAGCTCTCAGTGGTTCAGTATAAATATTTTGTGTCTTGCAACTGTTGAGATAGTTAAGTGATCAGACAGACAGCTAGCCATATATGACTCAAATTTTGACTGATTCCTGCTGAGTGGGCTGAAATTCAAGTCATGGGTGGCCCTGTTGCACCTCCTTGCTTGTCAAAATTCAATCTAAAAACTGAAGGAGTGGGACAGAAAATTGTCAGCGGATTAGTGATTGCATCCATCAGATGCAGACACCGTTCAGGAATTCAAGCAGCCATGGATTTTGCAGCCGTATGAATACGATCGTCAGCAGGAGAGATTCCTCCATCCACACTGACCAAAACTGGAGCCGTGGGTGCCCCTGTCAGCACCATCTGGCTCAACAAACTTTGATCTGAAATTTGAAGTAACAAATTAAAGTCTTACTAAAGGTTACATTTTATGGATTAAAATAAAAAAAAGATGTTATACTTACCTGCTTTATGCAGTGATATTGCACAGAGCAGTCCCATACCTCCTCTTCTGCCAGTCCATTCCTTCCTTTTTTACCAGCCAGGTGCTATGGAGGCACCTGTGTGAACATGCTCCCAAGCTGGGCTGTGTGAGTCCATAGACACACATAGCACTAGTAAGCCAACGCCCCTGCTCCCTCCTCAGGAGAGTTTGACTGACAACAGCAAGAGCCTATGGCTACTGCTGCCATCAGGGTCTCTCATAAGACCAGGAAGTGAGGGGGCGGTGCTGCAGCCGACACAGAGCTGGAGCAGTGACAAAAGCCAGGTAAGTGTTTGTGTACTGGGGTGCGTACAGCAGGTAGTGGGACATTTTTTTACCTTAATCCAGGGAATGCATTAAGATACAAAACATGACTTTAGAACCACTTTGAGACACACAACAAGGCTGCCCTTTGACTTTAGATGGTGGTCGGACAAATAGATACAATTGTCCTAAGGCCTGCATGTGTTCAGAGAATCCACCAATCATAGTTAGTCTGGCTGAAAAAAGACAAAATTCCATCCAGTTCAATCAAAAAAAAAAAAAAAGTTATAATCCTATACCCAAAATTGATCCAGAAGAAGGCAAAACAACCCAGCAAAGCATGATCCAATTTGCTCCTGCAGGGGAACAAATTCCTTCCTGATCCCCCGAGAGGCAATCGGATATTCCCTGGATCAACTTTACCTATAAATGTTAGTATCCAGTTATATTCTGTGTATCTAGGATAGAATCCAGGCCTTTTTTAAACGAATCCACTGAGCTGGCCAGAACCAACTCTTGAGGTAGTCTATTCCACATCTCTTACTGTGAAGAAACCTTTCTGTGTTTGGAGATTAATTTATTTTCCTGCAGAAGTAAAGAGTGCCCCCTTGTCCTCTGTGATGACCTCAGGGAGAATAGCTCTACACCGAGTTCACTATATGAACCACTGATGTATTTATACATGTTGATCATATCCCCCCTTAATCTCCTCTTCTCAAGAGAGAATAAATTCAGTTCCTCTAATCTTTCCTCATAGCTGATCTCCTCCATGCCTCTTGTCACTTTGGTTGCCCTTCTCTGTACTTTCTCCAGTTCCCCAATGTTCTTTTTGTGAATTGGTGCCCAAAACTGAACTGCATATTCCAGATGAGGTCTTACTAATGATTTGTACCGGGGTAATATGATATCTCTCTCTCTGGAGTCTATACCTCTTTTAATACAAGACAGGATTTTGCTCGCTTTAGAAACCGCAGCTTGGCATTGCATGTCATTATTAAGCTTGTGATCTACCAGAACCCCCAGATCCTTCTCCACCATTGACTCCCCCAGTTGTACCCCCCCTAGTATGTATGATGATGCATATTCTTAGCCCCCAAGTGCATAACCTTACATTTATCAACATTAAACCTCATTTGCCACATAGTTGCCCAATTAAACAGAGCATTGAGGTCAGCTTGTAAATTGAAGACATCCTGTAAGGACGTTATTCCACTGCACAGCTTGGTGTCATCTGCAAAGACTGAAATGGGATTTATAATCCCAGACCCTACATCGTTTATAATTATATTAAAAAGTAATGATGCCAACACTGAACCTTGGGGTACACCACTGATGACCCCAGACCATTCAGAGTATGAATCATTAACCACTACTCTCTGAATACGATCTTTTAGCCAGTATTCTATCAATTTACATACAGATTTTTCCAAGCCTCTAGACTTTACACATTAGCCGTCTGTGGGGAACTGTGTCAAACGCTTTTACAAAAATCAAATATACCACGTCCACCGCCACCCCTCTGTCCAAGTATACCACGTTCACCGCCACCCCTCTGTCCGAGTATACCACGTTCACCGCCACCCCTCTGTCCGAGTATACCACGTCCACCGCCACCCCTCTGTCCAAGTATACCACGTCCACCGCCACCCCTCTGTCCGAGTATACCACGTCCACCGCCACCCCTCTGTCCGAGTATACCACGTCCACCGCCACCCCTCTGTCCAAGTATACCACGTCCACCGCCACCCCTCTGTCCAAGTATACCATGTCCACCGCCACCCCTCTGTCCAAGGTTTTGCTCACCTCCTCATAAAAAGAAATCAGATTTGTTTGACAACTTCTGTCTTTCATGAATCCATTCTGTCTGTTGCTTAAAATATTTTTTCCAGCAAGAACTCATCTATGTGGTCTTTTATTAATCTCTCCATTATCTTCCCAACTATAGAAGTTAAACTAACAGGTCTGTAATTACTTGGTAAAGATTTTGACCCCTTTTTAAATATTGGCACCACATTGGCCTTATGCCAATCCAGTGGTACTATGCCAGTCATTAAAGAGTCCCTAAAAATTAGAAACAATGGCTTTGACAGATCTCAATTCTTTAAGGACCCGTGGGTGTATGCCATCCAGTCCAGGTGCTTTATTCACCTTTATCCTGACTAAATATTTTTGGATCATATCAATTGTGAGCCAATGCGGATCATCTGGGGCTGTGTCAGTACCATGCCCATTATGGACAAGAGCTCCCCCATGCTCCTTTGTATATACAGAGCTGAAGAAGGTATTTAATTAATTTGCCTTCTCTTTGTCCCCAGTCACCCACTCTAGATTATTTAGCAAAGGGCCTACATGCTCGGACCTGATCATGCATTAATAGCTCTGCTGCACAGGGTGCCAGGAAGCAGGAGAGGGGTGCAGATCAAACTGTCAACATTTGGGGAAAAACAACGGCAATCTGGATAAACTTTTTAAGATGTCTGATTGCTGTTTTACCCTGACAGGTGTCAGCTAGTGGGCATCTGCCTGACACCAAAAACATGGAACTGCCATCAGGTCTGACCAACAACAGCCAGATAATACATCTGTCATCCTGGATAAATATAGTACTTTACTGATCTGACTGCAATAAACTGAAATCTGATTGGTTAATAAGAATTACTACACTTTGCACACTATGACAGTTTTATACATTTATACTTTACTGAAACAAATCTCACTTTTGGGCAGTGCGGTGGGGTGTAGGGTGACAGAGGGAGCTGTAACCTCTCTGTTCACAGTCAGGAGGGGCAGTGTTCAGTTTTTTACTGACTCAGATCCTTTTTCCGAGGGAAGGAAGCTTCATGTGAATGTGTGTTTAAGAAGTTAAGAATTGCAGGGTCATACTTAGCAGAAGAAGGAAGATAAGGCCATGGGGTCAGACCAAAGGAGGCTTTTCTAGAGGACTAAAAGCAGGAAACAACAGATCAGAGTGCTATAACCCCAGGGACAGGCTTCATCTTCATTAAGAACATTTAGAATTCTATTCTCTGCTATAATACCCGGCACGGTGTATACTGACAGAAACCAAAATGACAACTGACAATACAATACGTGTCATCAACAAGGGGCTATTGTTACAGAACTCTGCCAAGCATTATGTGAAGATAAACACGCTTCAAGAAGTTATAGTATGTCATGAATGGGGCAGCACAGTGGCTTAGTGGTTAGCACGTCTGCCTTTCAGCAAATGGGTCATGGGTTCGATTCTCGACCATGGCACCTCCTGCATGGAGTTTGCATGTTCTCCCTGTGCTTGTGTGGGTTTCCTCCGGGTGCTCCAGTTTCCTCCCATACTCCAAAGACATACTGGTAGGTGAATTGGCTCCTGTCTAAATTGGCCCTTGTATGTGTATGTATGAATGTGAATTAGGGACCTTAGATTGTACACCCCTTGAGGGTTAGGGACTGATGTGAATGTACATTATATATGTAAAGTGCTGTGTAAATTGACAGCACTATTAAAATACCTGAAATAAATAAATAACAAAAAGAAAGACTTCTAAAAAAAATACAAAGCACACAACCATTTATCTGCTTCCCGACCACCCTATAGCAGAAATATTGCTCCAGGGCAGAACGGATGCGCAAAATCACATATATATATATATATATATATATACGCATTATTTTGCATTTCCGAGTAGGGGGCGCACACGAGCCCTACTTGTGTCGCCGTTCATGGCTGTGAATCACCGGGTCCCAGCTGGTAATTACTCACCAGCACCCCGTGATTCCGACGGGTAGCAGAACTGTTTTGTTTACTAACCGTCCTCCTCCCTGTCAGCTCGGGCACAGTGCTCTGGATGGTTGTGCACAGCACAGCCATCCACAGCAGTGTGAGTACAGTGAAGCACACAGACACCGCCCCCTAGTAAAACACTTCCTGCACACAACACAGTTAACCCTTTGATCGCCTCTCATGTTAACCCCTTCCTGCCCAGTGCCATTAATACAGCGTCAGTGCTTTTTTTTTTTTTTTAGCACTGATCACTGTTTGGTGTCACTGGGGTTGTCAGTGACACCAAGTCAGTTCCCCCCAGTGTTAGAATGTCCACAGCAGTCCCGCTATAAGTCGCTGATCACCGCCATTACTAGTTAAAAAAAGAAAAAAATCCCAGTATATATACCATTTGTAGACGCTATAAATAAAAGAAAACTGTATAATCTATGGGCTGCCTAAGTCTTATCAGTTGGTGGCTGGCTGAACCACCCAAAGGTGATCTGAGACATGATCACTGCCAGGGGTGGACTGACAACTCATGTGGACCCCAGGCAATAGGGGATCATGGGGCCCCTGTGTCCTTGCCCAAACTCAAAAAAGTCTATGAAAAAGGTACCAGGGGCATCTCATGGGGCCCCCTACTGACCCCAGGCCCTTGGGCAGTGCCCGAGTTTCCAAATGGTCAGTCCGCCCCTGATCACTGCAAGAGTTGACACTTCCATGGACCGTTCTCTAAAATGATGTTGTACTCTCATGCAGGCCATAGACGGTTCATTTATCGGCCGATTTTTCCTCCGAAAGAATAATCGGCCGATATTTGCACCGTTAGTGGGGCAATGTCATCGGCCGATTTTCGTGATTCCTCCTCATTTCTTTTATCAGTCATGCTGAAAAGTTAACGAAAAATGGACGATTTTCATAATCATTGGTGGCAACAGAACAACTGATTTTTCATTATTCAGCCGATAAACGAACCGTCTATGGCCTGCATTACTCTATGATGGATTTTTCATGTGTTTTACATTGCAGGAAAAAAAACAGGGAACATCAGAGATACGAAACTCACAATGTTATAAAATAAAATAAATACAACATGTGTAAACATAAGGGAGCACAGGACAAAAACAAAGCCTAAAACAGCCAGGGGATGGTACAAAATAGGTGGAAGAGCCACAGTTTTACTGCCCCCTGAGCACCCATCTGAATGTTAACATTACAGCCTAACAGGGCTGTGCACATTCCGCGGCCACAATGTTTTGTGTCATTTGTAACTCAAGCTGCCTAGCTTGACAGCCAGCACTTGTCAAACTCACCCATTAAAAAGTTACTAAACCCAGGACCCTGCATTCATTATATCTGGTCTCCCACAGTACACAGAACATGGAAATGCAATTATTTAATGAATATAAACAGCTAAATACCTTTTCTCATCAGCAGTATATAACAGTTTTGTGACTTCTATCAATGTCCAGCCGAGCAGTATTTAAAGGTTGTAGGAGGAGTTCATTCTCCTCTGACTGTCCTATGAGGCTCCATGACCCCTGACCCTCTGTCTGGACAGCGCTGACTGGCCCTGTGCTGATCACATGCACTCTCCCAAGAAAAAAAACCTCTAGCAATACACACCAAACTGAGCATGTGCAGCTTGCCCCCAAGGCTCTGTTCTATCAGTAGATGGACTGGGGACAGTAGAAGGGGAGGATCAGAGAAGACAGGATCATACATCCTTTTTTACGCAATGCAGAGGATTAACCCCTTAGGTTCCACAGTGAGTAATACAAGCATGCTTTACTGCATATACAGACTGATTTTCCTGCTCAGGGTTGAGTAACACTTTAAATTCAACAGGAGCACACCGCAACCACAATCATAAGAGGCAGGATCACCTCCTAAACACCTACCAATCGCTGCTATTACACCCCTCTCTGAAGTGATACACTGCAGACCGCTTTTCAGATGGCGGTAATCACTGTCGGGAAAGAAGCCCAAGAGACTTACATAGTTAGTCTGGCTGAAAAAAGACAAAAGTCCATCCAGTTCAACGATTAAAAAATAAAAGTTATAATCCTATACCCAAGTTGATCCAGAGGAAGGCAAAAAACCCAGCAAAACATGATCCAATTTGCTCCTGCAAGGAAAAAAATTCCTTCCTGATCCCAAGAGGCAATTGGCCTTCAAAAAACAAGAAAAAAAAAACAGAACAGTGCTGTACTTGATATTTTAGGGCTGATGTAAAAAAAATGTGAATTAAAGTTACTAAACGCACAACAGTAAAATCAGTCTGTATATGCAGTAAAGCATGCTTGTTATTCTCACTCTGGAAGGGGTTAATCCACTGCACTGTGTAACAATGCTGTTTGATCCTGACTTCTCGGATCCTCTCCTTCTTCCAGTGTCCCCCTTTTATCTCCTGATAAGACATTTCGTGTGGAGTCACTCTGCACATGCTCAGTTTGGTGTGTATAGCTAGAGAGGTTTTTTTAATTTATTTTTTTCTTCTGAGAGTGCATGTGATCAGTATAGCGCCAATCAGCACTGTCCAGGTCAGGGGTTCTACATCCTCCTAGAACAGAAAGAAAACTCCTCCTACAGGCCTTAACCAGTGCTCTGCTGGACACTGATAGATGTCATAAGACTGCTCCAACTGCTGATGAGAAAAGGTATTTAGCTGTTTATATTCATTAAAATAATTGCATTTCCATGTTGTGTGTACTGTTGGAGATTTAGATATAGTGAATGCAGAGTCCGGGGTTTAGGCCCCAATGTATTACATATGGCTGAGATCTGACATCCTTGTATCACCACAGCTAGAATTCTCAGTGTGTGTAACAAAAACACAGGAAGGGACTTGAGAAAACAGGAAGAGCAGAAGTGTCAAAACTAGGAGATTCCAGGGAACAGAAAGACATCCTAGGATATTCATTGCACAGCACAGCATGTAAATATGAACTCGAAGACCATCCTGTACCAGAGCCACCCAGACAATGCTGAAAATGGCAGATTTCCTACCAATGTATACTAATATGGGGACAACTATTACAAGGCATTCATTATCACTGCCATGTCATTCCCACATTACCAACAATGCGCAAAGGAGAAAGTTGTTACATTTCTTACATTTTCAGAATTAATTTTTTTTTCTTGGTCCAAAATACCCCTCTCTTTCAGAGAGTACTAAAACTTTTTTTTGTGCAATAGTTTTTATTTATAGTGTCAGCAAATACAAAAAGGACGAAAATAAATGAGACTAAACATAAAAATTCATATCAACAGTGCAACATCAAGCCAGGGTCTACAACAGGATTCCTCCACCTTTTTACCCAGGAGGAACCCTTATTTATTTATTACAGGTACTTATATAGTGCCATCAATTTACGCAGCGCTTTATATATATATTGTACATTCACATCAGTCCCTAACCCTCAAGGGGCATACAATCTAAAGTCCCTAACTTACATTCATACATACACATATTAGGGCCAATTTAGACAGGATCCAATTAACCTACCAGCATGTCTTTGGAGTGTGGGAGGAAACTGGAGTACCCGGAGGAAACCCACGCAGGCACAGGGAGAACATGCAAACTCCAGGCAGGTGGTGCCACGGCTGGGATTTGAACCAACAACCCTAATGCTGTCAGTCGGAAGTGCTAACCATTTAGCCACTGTGCTGCCCATGAACCCCTGCTAAATAATATATCTACAGCTCACCATATGCTATAAATATCAGCATTAGTAATGAAAATGGCATGCTAAGGGCCCACTCACACTAGCATTTGGAAGAGGCGGTAAAACCATGCAGTTGATTTGCGCTTTTGCTGCTCCCCAGCCTCTACCCCCTTTAGCTGCAGAAGCAGTAGCCTGGGTGAACACGTTTTAGGCTGGCCATACATTTTATACAATTTTCTTGAGATTTTTGCTTTAGATTTACCAAAAAACATATAATAGGAGGTCATGCCCAAACAACACTTTCAGTTGTATCCAATTAGGCAGGCCCCTGCACAACACAGTTGAAGGCAAATCTAAAGGAAATTGGGCAGAAATTGGACAGAAAATTGTATAGTGTATTGCCAGCCTTAAAGCGGAGTTCCACACAAAAGGGGAAGTTCCGCTTTAATGATTGGTCCCCCGCTCCCCATTAAGGATTGGCACCTTTGGGGAGCGGGTACCCGAAATTGACAGGTACCCTAGGCGATCGGAAGTGGAAGTTGTCCTCTTACTCTCCCTCACCGTAGTCTTGTGGGACACATGACAGGTCCCAGAAGACTACAGGGCCATTCAGGAAATGCAGCACTACCCGCGCATGCGCAGTGGGCACCCGGCTGTGAAGCCGCAAGCTGTCACAGCCGGGTGCCCACACTGAAGATGCCGGCGCCTAGAACATTGGACGGCCGGTGAAACGGGCTGCGACGGGGGCACCGTGGGATCATGGGACAGGTGAGTGGCTGTTTTTTAAAAGTCAGCAGCTACAAATTTTGTAGCAGCTGACTTTTATTTTTTTACAGAGTAAGTGGAACTCCACTTTAAGCCGGCCATAGATGGTTTGATGGTTCAGCAGGGACTGGCCGAGATTCAAACCATTCCTGGGCAGGCTGATTGTACCCAAGTCGATCCACTCATTGACTTGGGTACAACCAGCATGTCAGATTTTTTCATGCGATTATTGCATGTATATTTGAACCGCTAGCAGTGATCACTCCGGGTACTCCAGTTTCCTCCCACACTCCAAAGACATGCTGGTAGGTTAATTGGATCCTGTCTAAATTGGCCCTAGTATGTGTATGAATGTGAGTTAGGGATCTTAGATTGTACGCCCCTTGAGGGTTAGGGACTGATGTGAATTTAATATATATATGTAAACTGATGGCGCTATATAAGTACCTATAATAAATAAACCACTGTGTTCTCCCGGCAGGGATGGCTCCCTGCACCTTCCCCCCCCCCTCCGTTGGGAGAATGCAACAGTTCTGCGGGAGGGATTTCCCATCAACACTATCTGTGTTGATGGGGGAATCGAGCGACTTTCTTTTCTGCAAGAAAGAAAGGAAAGAAAGAAAATCACATCATCTATGGCTTGCCTTACAGTATGTGACACTAACAATACTAATATATAATTATTAAAATGAAAAAAAAAATGGCCAGAAAATTAAACTCCCTTAAATCAGTTGTTGGTGGAGAACTACCTAGGTCAGTGGTTCTCAACCTTCCTAATGCCGTGACCCTTTAATACAGTTCCTCATGTTGTGGTGACCCCCAACCATAAAAAGATTTACCCAGTAATTGTAATTCACGAGTGTTGTTTTACCTCCAATACTGCTGCTTTCAACACAGTAGCTGCTTTTAACAGAGTAGCTGCTTTCAACACAGCAGCTGCTTTCTACACAGTAGCTGCTCTTTACACTTCGGAAACATGTGTTTTCTGATGGTCTTAGGGGACCCCTGTGAAAGGGTTGTTTGACCCCCAAAGGGGTCACGACCCACAGGTTGAGAACCACTGATCTATATTATCCCAAATATTTACTAAAATGATCAACACCCCAACGTCACTACAGGACACAGCAGTCACACGGGGGTTGGAGGATGTATGGAGGAGAACACAGGCATTTGACACCTCTGGAAGACACTGACGGAAGTTGATTCTTTGCCGTATACACTTTCTGCATGCTATAACGTGAGATGTAGAAGAGAGTAGGGTTGAACCAGTGAAAACACTGGCCTTCACTGTCACAGAGGACAATACAGATAACTAGATATTCTAATAGAAGAATAGCCAGGGGAAGAAGATGGAAACCAAGAACATCAAAGTATCCCAGCAAATTTGTTGTTCCCCCCAAGTAGGATTAAATACAAAATGTTCATATTTTGAAGGAGTATACCTTTAGGAAAACCTTTTATTACACAATTAGCACTTTCATAGATGAACTAGTTAAAGACTAGATACAGATTCAAACAAAATAACAAAACTTCACACCTCCACCCTCCTCATCAATTTCCTCTGTCTAGCTGAATAGGTCTGATAGTTGAGTTAATTTAGGATGGCTTTATTGAGGTGATTTTACTCACCCAAAATGTAGACACTGTTTTCATATGGACCAATAGCAAATAACTGAAGGTCTTTTTTAATTCTGGACTAATAATGGCTAAACCCATTAAGGCAGTGGTTCTCAACCTTTCTAACACCGCGACCCCTTAATACAGTTCCTCATGTTGTGGTGACCCCCAACCATAAAATTATTTTCGTTGCTACTTCATAACTGTAATTTTGCAGTAGGAGGAATAGTGCCACGTCATTGGTGTCAGTGGGAGGAATAGTGCCCCGTCATTGGTATCAGTGGGAGGAATAGTGCCCCGTCATTGGTGTCAGTGGGAGGAATAGTGCCCCGTCATTGGTGTCAGTGGGAGGAATAGTGCCCCGTCATTGGTGTCAGTGGGAGGAATAGTGCCCCGTCATTGGTGTCAGTGGGAGGAATAGTGCCTCGTCATTGGTATCAGTGGGAGGAATAGTGCCCCGTCATTGGTGTCAGTGGGAGGAATAGTGCCCCGTCATTGGTGTCAGTGGGAGGAATAGTGCCTCGTCATTGGTGTCAGTGGGAGGAATAGTGCCTCGTCATTGGTGTCAGTGGGAGGAATAGTGCCCCATCATTGGTGTCAGTGGGAGGAATAGTGTCCCATCATTGGTATCAGTGGGAGGAATAGTGCCCCATCATTGGTGTCAGTGGGAGGAATAGTGTCCCATCATTGGTGTCAGTGGGAGGAATAGTGCTCCATCATTGGTATCAGTGGGAGGAATAGTGCCCCATCATTGGTGTCAGTGGGAGGAATAGTGCCCCATCATTGGTATCAGTGGGAGGAATAGTGCCCCATCATTGGTGTCAGTGGGAGGAATAGTGCCCCATCATTGGTATCAGTGGGAGGAATAGTGCCTCATCATTGGTGTCAGTGGAAGGAATAGTGCTCCATCATTGGTATCGGTGGGAGGAATAGTGCCTCATCATTGGTGTCAGTGGAAGGAATAGTGCTCCATCATTGGTATCGGTGGGAGGAATAGTGCCCCATCATTGGTGTCGGTGGGAGGAATAGTGCCCCATCATAGGTGTCTGTGGGAGGAGGAATAGTGTCCCATCATCGGTATCAATGGGAGGAATATTGCCCCATCATTGGTATCTGTGGGAGGAATAGTGCCCCATCATTGGTGTCGGTGGGAGGAATAGTGCCCCATCATTGGTGTCGGTGGGAGGAATAGTGCCCCATCATTGGTGTCGGTGGGAGGAATAGTGCCCCATCATTGGTGTCGGTGGGAGGAATAGTGCCCCATCATTGGTGTCGGTGGGAGGAATAGTGCCCCATCATTGGTGTCAGTGGGAGGAATAGTGCTCCATCATTGGTGTCAGTGGGAGGAATAGTGCCCCATCATTGGTGTCAGTGGGAGGAATAGTGCCCCATCATTGGTGTCAGTGGGAGGAATAGTGCCCCATCATTGGTGTCAGTGGGAGGAATAGTGCCCCATCATTGGTGTCAGTGGGAGGAATAGTGCCCCATCATTGGTGTCAGTGGGAGGAATAGTGCCCCATCATTGGTATCAGTGGGAGGAATAGTGCCCCATCATTGGTATCAGTGGGAGGAATAGTGTCCCATCATTGGTATCAGTGGGAGGAATAGTGCCTCATCATTGGTGTCAGTAGGAGGAATAGTGCCTCATCATTGGTGTCGGTGGAAGGAATAGTGCCCCATCATTGGTATCGGTGGGAGGAATAGTGCCCCATCATTGGTGTCGGTGGGAGGAATAGTGCCCCATCATAGGTGTCAGTGGGAGGAATAGTGCCCCATCATTGGTGTCGGTGGGAGGAATAGTGCCCCATCATTGGTATCAGTGGGAGGAATAGTGCCCCATCATAGGTGTCAGTGGGAGGAGGAATAGTGCCCCATCATAGGTGTCAGTGGGAGGAGGAATAGTGCCCCATCATTGGTGTCAGTGGGGGGAGGAATAGTGCCCCATCATAGGTGTCAGTGGGGGGAATAGTGCCCCATCGTTGGTGTCAGTGGGGGGAGGAATAGTGCCCCATCATAGGTGTCAGTGGGGGGAGGAATAGTGCCCCATCCTTGGTGTCAGTGGGGGGAGGAATACTGCCCCATCCTTGGTGTCAGTGGGGGGAGGAATAGTGCCCCATCCTTGGTGTCAGTGGGGGGAGGAATAGTGCCCCATCCTTGGTGTCAGTGGGGGGAGGAATAGTGCCCCATCCTTGGTGTCAGTGGGGGGAGGAATAGTGCCCCATCCTTGGTGTCAGTGGGGGGAGGAATAGTGCCCCATCCTTGGTGTCAGTGGGGGGAGGAATACTGCCCCATCCTTGGTGTCAGTGGGGGGAGGAATACTGCCCCATCCTTGGTGTCAGTGGGGGGAGGAATACTGCCCCATCCTTGGTGTCAGTGGGGGGAGGAATACTGCCCCATCCTTGGTGTCAGTGGGGGGAGGAATCGTGCCCCATCCTTGGTGTCAGTGGCGGAGGAATAGTGCCCCATCCTTGGTGTCAGTGGGGGAGGAATAGTGCCCCATCGTTGGTGTCACTTGGGGGAGGAATAGTGCCCCATCGTTGGTGTCAGTGGGAGGAATAGTGCCCCATCGTTGGTGTCAGTGGGAGGAATAGTGCCCCATTATTGGTATTAGTGACACCAATGATGGGGCACTATTCCCACTGACACCAATGATACTTACCTTGCTGACCCCTGCTCCAGCCTGGGCTCGCTCGCTCCCTCCCTCTCCCATGGTACACACTTACCTGTCAGCTGTCTTCCTTCTCCGGCCGCTCTCCTCCTCTTCACTCGCTCCATCTTCGCGGTGCCGCTCGGCTCCTCCTCTCCAAGCTCCACCTCCTTGCCAGTGATTGGCCGCCTGTGTGCCTCTCCTGAGCTACAGTGCCGGCGGCCAATCACAGGCAAGGATTGATCTCGAGGTGTGTCCAGATGACAGGGGCGGCATGTCATCCCGCCCACACCTGGAGACGGCGGCGGCGAGGAGCGGTGTCTCGGTTCCTAAGACCATCGGAAATATGTGTTTTCCGATGGTCTTAGGCGACCCCTGTGGAAGCGTCGTTCGACCCCCCAAAAGGGGTCGCGACCCCCAGGTTGAGAACCGCTGACCTAGGTGATCAATGAGAAGAATGTGTGTCAAAGCAAAAAAAAAAACATATGTAGCTCATCTCTGCAATACATCCACATTTTTCCATGCTTAATCCCTTTAACCACTTCCAGACCGGACGCTTTTACCCCCTTCCTGACCAGGGCAATTTTCAGCTTTCAGTGCTATCACACTTTGAATGACAATTGCGCGGTCATGCAACACTGTACCCAAATGAATTTTTTACCATTTTTTTGAGACAGATAAAGCTTTATTTTGGTGGTATTTATTCACTGCTGGGATTTTTATTTTTTTTGCTATGTAAATGAAAAAGTCCAAACATTTTGAAAAAAAGTGTTTTTTTAATAAAATTTTGCAAATAAATAGTATTTCATCATAAATCTTGGCCAAAATTTATTCAGTTATCTTTTTAGTAAAAAAAAAAATCCAAATTAGTTTATAACCAAAAATTATAATTTTAAAAAAATATTTTTACATTTTTATATTATTATTTTTTATTTTTATACATACTCTCACCCTAGCTGTACAGTGCCACCATGGTGACACTGTACTACTTGTGGGGGGTGATGAAGATTTTTTTTTTTTACACTGATTACTTTTACACCCATATAGGATGTAAAAGCAATCATTTCTCTTTCTCTCTGTCTGCATTCTTGCAGTCATTGAGAAGTACTGAGTGAGCTGTGATTGGTCACAGCTTGTCACATGGTACAAGGCTGTTGTGAATAGCCTTGTACCATGTGACCTCTGTGATCATTCACAGATTTCACACGTAGTAAGCAATGATGTTAGAAGTGACATCTTGCTTACTACTTTGCATGTGATCACTGATTGGCCAATCAGTGATCACATGATCGGGACCTCGTACAGAGGTCCCGTTCGACGATCTGTGTTTCACTGTGTCCGGAGGACACAGCGGGCACCAGATCGCGGTGCTGCGTGATCCCAGGGAGCGTGCACAAGCAGGGTGCAGGGAGGCCGTTTATAAACAAGTGGTTAAAGACCTTACAAGTACAGAAAAACACCTGTCAATCTGCCATGAATGCACTCGGCTCTTACAACTGTTGTGTGCTGACAACACGCAGCATTTTTAGCAATGGAGTGGTGTCAGCCCTGCCTGCAGTCTTTTGCTAAATTAATCAACCATTCACTCTCAGATCACCACAACATAAAGGCTAATGATTCTGTAATCCAAATATACTGTAGAGGGCTCTTTGAAATAACACAGGAAGTGGGCAGAGGACAGAGGAAAGATCTGGATTTCTTTTCTGCTTTTGTTTGCACATTTAACATATAATAACAGAGTGTGCCCCTTTCAGAGCATGGAGGGTCCAGGGTGGATAGACAGGGGCCACAATATTTGTGCCAGTTAGGCCTAGATTACACTTGCTGTCGGGGGCACAGAAAAAATAGGAGGATAAGTTGTGGATTTACCACCCTCCTTAACACCTTCCCGCCCGGCCTATAACAGATTGAGGTCCGGGCGGGACACTCGCCGTTATGACTGGGCGTCATATGATGTTCTTTCAAAACGAACTGCTCACACAGTTGCGGGGCCGCGAAGCGTTGAGATCTGTCACTGGCTGTGTCCACTGGACACAGCCGATGACATATCACTACACTGGCCCGTTGACAGTGTCATGTGACTGCTGTGACCAATCACAGTAGATCACATGTCGATTGTATACAATGGATGGCTTCCTGTCATGCCATCCATTGTATACAATTATGTTGTTAGCTGTGACTGTTTAAGGCAGTCACATGATACAGACAGGGCCAATCACAGCTCATCTGTATCATGTGATCAGCTTTGCCCAATCACAGCTAATCACAACAAAAGACTGAATGAACCAGTTTCATTCAGTAACAATGACTGCAAATATCAATTAAATACATTGGTATTAACAATCATAATGTGTTAAAAAAAAAGAAATCCTGATCACTTGCCCAGAGTAGTTCAATGTTACTATGGTAACATTGTATCGCTTCAATCACAGTGTGCTGAAAAATAAAATAGTAAAAAAAAAGAAAAAAATGTAATAAAAAAAATAGAAACATTTGAAAAAAAATACAAATTCAATTATTACTTTCACCAAAAAATGTAGCAGAATACATTTTGACCTAAATTTATGGAGAAATGTTATTTATTTTCAAAATTTTATAACAGTAATGAAGAAGTGTGTTTTTTTTCCAAAGTTTGAGTTTTTTTTGTTTTATTTAGCAAAAAAATTAAAAACTCAGTGATGATTAAATACCATCAAAAGAAAGCTTTATTTGTGTGAAAAAAATGATAAAAATGTCATATGGGTACAGTGTTGCATGACCACGCAATTGTCATTCAAAGTGTGACAGCACTGAAAGCTGAAAATTTGCCTGAGCAGAAAGGGAGTATAAGTGCCCAGTACTGATGTGGTTAAAGCAGAAGTGAAGTTGAAAAAAAAAAAACACAGCGACCGGGGAGATTCTTTATTCCAGAAGTAACATGCAAGGTTTCTTCTGCAATAAAATACTTACCTGCCTCAAAATAACCAATCAAGGTGGTCGAAGACTGGCAGCCGAAAGAAACCAGGGGAAAGACGCCAGATCTGGCGGGGGATCTTGCAGGCATCAGACTGTTGGGACAGAGGTAAGTATTTTTTCACTTTAGTTCTGTTTTAAGCTGCAAAGGCAGGCGAACAGGTATGTATACATGCTGCAGTGCTTTGTGACAAACATTATACACCATTGTCATTCAAAACTCAAAAAAATAGTAACTTGGAACTATAAGCAAAACTCTTTTTTTCATTTTGGAGAGAGCAAGAGAGGGTTATAACCCTTGTTAGAATTTTTTTCGCCATCTGTGTCACATTGCAGAGATTTCCCTTCACTTCCTGTCCAACCAAACCAAAACAGGAAGTGAGAGGAAATCCCTGCAAGTTAAGGGAGTTCCTTGGGGACCCCCAGGTCAACAGCACTAGCATCCTCAATGGAAGATTTCCACCCTATAACTTTTCTGGGGACAACCCAAAATTTGAGATTTTCTTTCTTTTCCTTTGGCTTTCAATAATAATGGTAAATAGCAGAAATAGAGTGAATATCCCTAACAGGGGCACAAACCACAAAAAAAATGACAGGGGTTCTAATCCCTCTCCACTCTATCCAAAACTGCCAGATGGAAGCAGTGCAGGAGCGGGTGGCCATTTATAAACGGCCCCCACATTCACTGCCTGTGCTCGCTTCCTGGGAGCGCGCGGCACCGCGATCCGGTGCCCGTTATGCCCTCCGGACACAGCAGAACACAGATCACTGTACAGGTCCCAATCATGTGATCACTGATTGGCCAATCAGTGATCACATGAATAGTAGTAGGCAAGATGTCACTTCCTGACATCATTGCTTACTACTTGTGAAATCTATGAATGATCACAGAGGTCACATGGTACAGGGCTATTCACAACAGCCTTGTACCACGTGACAAGCTGTGACCAATCACAGCTCTCACAGTATTTCTCAATGGCTGCAAGAACGCAGCCAGAGAGAAGGATAAATGATTGCTTTTACATCCTTTATGGGTGTAAAAGCAATCAGTGTAAAAACAAAAAAAAAATCTTCATCACCCCCCACAAGTAGTACAGTGTCACTATGGTGACACTGTACCGCTAGGTTGACAGTATGTTAAAAAAAACATAAATAATAATATAAAAATAAAAATGCAAAAAATATTTTTGAAAAATTATAAATTTTTGGTTATAAACTAATTTGGGTTATTTTTTTTTACTAAAAAGATAGCTGAATACATTTTGGCCAAGATTTATGAAGAAAGATTATTAATTTGCAAAATTTTATAAGAAAACACCTTTTTTTTTTTCAAAATGTTTGGACTTTTTCATTTATATAGCAAAAAAATAAAAATCCCAGCGGTGAACAAATACCACCAAAATAAAGTTTTATCTGTCTCAAAAAAAATGCTAAAAAAATTCATATGGGTACAGTGTTGCATGACCGCGCGATTGTCATTCAAAGTGTGATAGCACTGAAAGCTGAAAATTGGCCTGGACAGGAAGGGGGTGAAAGTGTCCGGACCTGAAGTGGTTAAATTGGCCCCCCTATCTCATTCGGTGGCCAGTACTGCTACTGAATTTGACCCAGTTAACCCTGGGTTCATACCGCGTTTCCTGCCGTGTTTTGCAGAAATGCAGTACAGTTTATTTAACATGATTTCCTATGGGGCACGTTCACATCTCCACGTTTTCACCCAGTGCGTTTTTTGAAAAGGGTGAGTGACTTTTTTTAATGGAAAAAGTTGCGTTTTTGTTTCTATAGACTTCAATGGAAGTGCAGCAGAAAAGCATGTATTGCGTTTTTGATGCATTTTGCAATGTTTTTGATGCGTTTTGCGTTTTTAATTCTGCCTAGCAAAAAATAAAAAGCAAGTGCCAAAATGCAAAACGCAATGCAGAAATGGCTCAAACGCAACCTGCATAGGTGTGAACCTAGCCTAAGTGATTGAGGCCATGCTGCAACTACCCTGCAACCATGTGCAATGCACACTGTTACAGCACAGTGGTGTAGGCTTTACAGGAATAAAACAGGTAGTAAAGAGGTGACATAACGTCTACCAGCCTCCTGTGAAAGGCCTCTGAAAAGCAACCCATTGAGGATCACTCTTCAGAGGATGATGCAGAATAAATGAGCTTTTAGTCCTTAGTATAGACTATAACAATATGGACAAGCCTATGTCACGAGCCAGACCAAAAACACAGTATGCAAGCTGCCTCTTCTAGGGATAGCTTAACAAAGAACTGGAAAACAGCAATTGTTCTGCGCTTGTGAAGTAGGCCCAAAGGCATTAATGGACTACAGTCAAAACGTGGCCTTCATGGGATGCACTTGCCTTGCTTCCCTCACAAGACTGAGGAGGTCTAGGAGCACTGCAGTAATGATAAACAAAGAGAGGGCACACCAGCCTAGTGCATTATCCTGTAAAAAAGTAGTTGTTATATGCACAAATGTCAAAAAGGTGAAAATACATCTGATGGTTACAGCACAGATATTCCGCAAAACATCAGTGTACAGAAACGATGGTACATCTAAAGGCTACCGCGTTTCGAGGACTTGGCCTCTTCATCAGAGCCTATCAAGCTAAGAGCTACTGGCCTCTTCATCAGAGCCTATCGAGCTAGGCTCTGATGAAGAGGCCGATAGCTCTTAGCTCGATAGGCTCTGATGAAGAGGCCGATAGCTCTTAGCTCGATAGGCTCTGATGAAGAGGCCGATAGCTCTTAGCTCGATAGGCTCTGATGAAGAGGCCGATAGCTCTTAGCTCGATAGGCTCTGATGAAGAGGCCGATAGCTCTTAGCTCGATAGGCTCTGATGAAGAGGCCGATAGCTCTTAGCTCGATAGGCTCTGATGAAGAGGCCGATAGCTCTTAGCTCGATAGGCTCTGATGAAGAGGCCGATAGCTCTTAGCTCGATAGGCTCTGATGAAGAGGCCGATAGCTCTTAGCTCGATAGGCTCTGATGAAGAGGCCGATAGCTCTTAGCTCGATAGGCTCTGATGAAGAGGCCGATAGCTCTTAGCTCGATAGGCTCTGATGAAGAGGCCGATAGCTCTTAGCTCGATAGGCTCTGATGAAGAGGCCGATAGCTCTTAGCTCGATAGGCTCTGATGAAGAGGCCGATAGCTCTTAGCTCGATAGGCTCTGATGAAGAGGCCGATAGCTCTTAGCTCGATAGGCTCTGATGAAGAGGCCGATAGCTCTTAGCTCGATAGGCTCTGATGAAGAGGCCGATAGCTCTTAGCTCGATAGGCTCTGATGAAGAGGCCGATAGCTCTTAGCTCGATAGGCTCTGATGAAGAGGCCGATAGCTCTTAGCTCGATAGGCTCTGATGAAGAGGCCGATAGCTCTTAGCTCGATAGGCTCTGATGAAGAGGCCGATAGCTCTTAGCTCGATAGGCTCTGATGAAGAGGCCGATAGCTCTTAGCTCGATAGGCTCTGATGAAGAGGCCGATAGCTCTTAGCTCGATAGGCTCTGATGAAGAGGCCGATAGCTCTTAGCTCGATAGGCTCTGATGAAGAGGCCGATAGCTCTTAGCTCGATAGGCTCTGATGAAGAGGCCGATAGCTCTTAGCTCGATAGGCTCTGATGAAGAGGCCGATAGCTCTTAGCTCGATAGGCTCTGATGAAGAGGCCGATAGCTCTTAGCTCGATAGGCTCTGATGAAGAGGCCGATAGCTCTTAGCTCGATAGGCTCTGATGAAGAGGCCGATAGCTCTTAGCTCGATAGGCTCTGATGAAAAGGCCAAGTCCTCGAAACACGTTAGCCTTTAGATGTTTAATCATTTCCGTACACAAGATGTTTTACGGACTGTCTTTGCTGTAACCATCAGATGTGTTTGCACCTTTTTGACTTTTGTGAGTAGAACACCTACTTTCTACATTAAATGTATGTATTTTAATGGATAATGCACTAGGCCGGTGCACCCTCTGTTTATCATTACTGAAGGGATAGCTTAACGCTGAAATCCAGGAATTCAGTCACTTTGTACAATTTGAAGGCATACTGTGAGTTAAGTCCAACAAGGTGCATAACATCTCCTGGGCTTCTTTCTATTAATTTACAATTGACTGGTTTAATGCTCTGCTGGAGAGACACTCCAGAATCTGAGAAGATAGAAGCACACAGAGCAGCTATGCCTGCCCCTCTGCTCTGCTGCCTATTCACAGAAGCCTTTGTATTTTATGAACGTGCTTACATAATACCAAGGTTTCTGTGATTGGGCAGAAGGGGGGAGGGGGGCAGAGCAGCTGATGCGACTCTACTGTTGAAGATGCAGAGATCGGAAGGATCAGCATGGGACTACCGGAAAAAACAGCAATAGCCGTCTTCCTGGGAAGTACAATAAATCTCTCAGATATAAATAAGAGAATTAAGTACAGGAGATTTTATACGCCTCCTTGGACTTAACTCATAGTGCGCCTTCACCTTTTACAAACCTGGAATTCAGCTTTAATGTAGAAACAATTATTTGGCCCTGAATGTATTCAGTATCAAAGGAAGTGTGCGTGTCTGTGGTACATTCTGTTTAGGAACACAATGATGCATATTCAAAGTATCTGAACCACAAAAAAAAATATAATTGGATTATGCTGGTGATTTAATTACAATGCACAAATGCACACTGAGCAGTATGAGGTCTCTGGTTTGCGGTTCCTACAAAATGGTTACATTTGTTTACATGGGATTTCAAGAAATAGTATGATATACAGTGCCTTGAAAAAGTATTCATATCCCTTGAAATTTTCCACATTTTGTCATGTTACAACCAAAAACATAAATGTCTTATTGGGATTTTATGTGATAGACCAACACAAAGTGGCATATAATTGTGAAGTGGAAGGAAAATGATAAATGGTTTTAAAATGTTTACCAATAAATATCTGAAAAGTGTGGCGTTCATTTGTATTCAGTCCCCTTTACTGTGATAACCCTAACTAAAATCTAGTGGAACCAATTGCCTTCAGAAGTCTCCTACTTAGTAGAGTCCATCTGTGTCTAATTTAATCTCCGTATAAATACAGCTGTTCTGTGAAGCCCTCAGAGGTTTGTTAGAGAACATTAGTGAACAAACAGCATCATGAAGGTCAAGGAACATACCAGAGAGGTCAGGGATAACGTTGTGGAGAAGTTTAAAGCAGGGTTAGGTTATGAAAAAAATATCCCAAGCTTTGAACATCTCACGGAGCACTGTTCAATCCATCATCCGAAAATGGGAAGAGTATGGCACAACTGCAAACCTACCAAGACACGGCCGTCCACCTAAACTGACCGGCAAGGAGAGCATTAATCAGAGAAGCAGCCAAGAGGCCCAAGGTAAGTCTGGAGGAGCTGAAGATCCACAGCTCAGGTGGGAGAATCTGTCAAGGCGGCCTGGCTTGCAGTCTCCGCTCTAATTCATCCCAAAGGTGTTCTATTGGGTTGAGGTCAGGACTCCACCCCAAACTCACTCATCCATGTCTTTATGAACCTTGCTTTGTGCACTGGTGGGAATTCATGTTGGAACAGGGAGAGGCCATCCCCAAACTGTTCCCACAAAGGTGGGAGCATGAAATTGCTCACCAAAAATAGTGTATGCGCAAAATGCACAAAAAAAAGATAAACGGAAACAATGTGAAAGTTTAGCCAAACATTTTCTATTTATTATAGCAAAGAAGGGTTAAAATCCATCAAGTTATTTTTTTTGCTGCTTGCGTGCCACTGGGAAAATTTCCCCTCATTTCCTGTCCTGGAGACACAAGAAACAATAAGAAATCCCATCAAAATGAGGAAAATTCCCATCTTAAAAATATGTGACTGGAACATCTGTCCTTCTTGGAAGATGGTCTATCCCTTGGAAAGATTATCTATCCCTTCACTTCTTTAAATCTATGAAATTAAAAAAGATAATAGTTAAAAATTAAATAAAAAAAAATTAAACTGACAAAAAAAAAAGTTTTACTTGTGTACATACACTTTAGGTCGTTTTGCCAGCTGACCACACAGCCACCACCAGCTTTGCCAAAGCATACAGAGGTACAGGCACAGGTAGGGTCTCCAGCCCTAGAGGCACCACCCCCAACACCAAGGACTTCCACTCTATAAAATCCTCATGACACCACTGACCATATATAGCCATATATATACATATATATATGACTGATGGTGGATATACAGAGGTTGGACAAAAATATGGAAACACTACATGATTTGCAATTGTGAAAGGGACAACATGTTTCACATTGAAAGCTGAAGTGATGTAACACTCTTTTGCATCTGCTGTGTGATGAGACACCTAGCTAATAGGTGGGAAGCCTCACTTTCGCCATTCTCTGTAATATTTAAGGGGCTTCCAAATTCTAAAAAGCTCCTCTCTGCAGACCCCCAAAAACCGGGCTTTTGTCTCTCTCATGTTGAAGGCATATGGCCTGGTATGATTCCAGAGAGGGGGGGAGGGGTCTGTCAGGCTCCATGCTCTGATAAGGATCTTTTGTGAATTTTTGGGCGAGACCTCGTTTTGTTTTTTGTCTTGCCTGGGGTTCGCCTTTAAAACCATTCCAGACCCGAAGGGCCTGGTATGAAATAGGTGGATTACACCCATGTCTTTTTTTTTTTTTTACTTTTTTACTATCCCAGGCTCTTTTGCTTACATAGCCAAATATTCCTGTGATTCCATGTACATATAAATGGGGACTGTGAAACCACTGCTTGTTAAGGACTCGGCTGTGCATGGACCATTCAATGTCCCTAACATCCACTGACCACAGGAAGCTGTCATGTACATTCGCAGTTGTAATACGGCTATTAGTCCTGATGTATGGCTCCCACTGAACAGCCAACATTCAGTCCAAACACTAAAGCTCATCCCTATCACACACCAATGGTATGGTCCAAAATATACAGAGAATTACTCCCTTTCTCAAGATGAATTAACAGTTGCAGGCAGTTGGGCTAAGTAGTCATTGAGCATTTTTATGTTAAACCGTTTTTCTCCATATGCTAGTTATTTTATTACACTGAGAAACCAATCTTGCATTTCTTGTTTTAGTTTAATTATGTGTAAACGGTTTTACTTGCCAAAAATATGTTCGTCTGTTTATACAATTTCCTAATCCAACTCCCCTGCCAGACACCATACAAAGTCCAGACATTTTTCCTGAAAGAAGTAGTAGCTTAGGGATAGAATCTCACAGCCCGAATCACATTAAGACAATGTAGGGGAATTTCCTTTGGATAAACTAGAGCCGAACAAAGGCATGGAAAAAAAAATGTCCTGCGTATGGTGAAGGATGAAACTATTTTAAAGTAGAACTATAGGCAAAACATTTTGTTTTTCATTTTGCATAGAGTAAGGGAGGGTTATAACCCCTGTCAGATTTAGCTATCTTTGTCGCGTTGCAGAGATTTCCCTTCATTTCCTGTCCCATAGCCAAACAGGAAATGAGAGGAAATCCCTGCAAATTAAGGGAATTCCTTGGATCCCCCAAGTCACCAGAACTAGTGTCCCCATTAGAACATTTCCCCTCTATTACTTTTTTGGGAACAACCCAAAATTTGGACGTGTTCTAACCCCTCTCCACTCCATCCAAAACTAAAACAAAAAAAAAAAAGTTTTGTCTTTAGCTATACTTTAAGCAAGAAGGAGGTCCTGGGGAATCAACAAGGAAGTCCTTAGGCAAGAAGGAATTCCTGAGTCTCTTCAGCACTTGGAGGTGAGCAAACAGCGTATCTGGGTAGTTCTAATCTCCAAAGGGAAGGGTTGGAAAAGTGGGTGCAAAGGGAAAATCTTTGAAACCCTAGGAACTTTAAAGGACCCAAAACCTGACTAGTAGAGACAACAAGCTGATTCTAAAGTTCCAGAGTAGTGGGCACTGTATCAATAAGAAATGAAAAGGTCTCCCTTAATTTAGGAGTAAAAGCAGTAGACTTCGACTCATTAGGGGCAAGCTCATAAGACTAGAGTAATTTAGATTCAGAGTGTTATGATCCGCCAGGTGGTGCCTCAGGCTGCCAACTGACAGACCTACTCAGAGCGTGGGGTCTAAGCCCGGGCTGTGCTTTCACCAGGGCCCCTGATGGTGGGGATGGACTTGAAACAGTCCCGGGCCAGGTCACGACCTCCGAGCAGGCCCACCAGTGGCTGAGGAGACCTCCGGGGACAGGTACCGGGAGAGCCAGATGTGAAGAGGATGGCGGCCCCAGCAGGGTAGTAACGGATCGTGGGCCCGTGAGGGTAAGCGGGGTACAGAATCGGTGGGCAAAGAGTAGTCGGGTCACACGCAGGATCAGCAGGGTAAGTCAGTCCGTAGAATGGTCAGGGCAATCCGGGTCAAACACAGGAGCAGGCAGAATAGTCAGGACAATCCAGGTCAATCACAGGAGCAGGCAGCGTAGTCAGGGCAATCCGGGTCAATCACAGGGGCAGGCAGCGTAGTGAGGGTCAATTAGGGTCACTAGACGGGTGCAGGAACTCAGAATCACAGAAAGACCTTGCGGCAATCTGTGACAGTGCAGGGCATCGTTAAATAGTGCGCCCTGCACTGTCATTGGCCGGCTAGGACGCGCCCCCGGCTGTCATTGGACGCCTGAGGCGCGCCCGCGGCTCCTACTGCGCATGCGCGGCGTCCTGTCAGCCGCGGCTCGCCGGGACCTAGTGCCTGTGTCCTGGCGCGATCTGCCGCCAATGCGCATGCGCGGGGGACGGCGCCGCGATCCTGGACTACGAAGCCGCGATCCCTGACACAGAGCCTCTATGGCCGTTGGCTCAGGAACACTAATGCAGGCCATAGACGGGACGTTTATCGGCTGAATGAATAATTGGCCGATATTCACACCGTTAGTGGGGCAATGTCGTCGGCCGATTTTCACAGTTCTTCTCGTTTCTTTTTATCGGTCATGCTGGAAAATCTACGGAAAAAAGGCTGTTTTTTGTAAGCATTGGTGGCAGCAAAGACCGATTTTTTGTTTATTGGCCAACAATTCGGCCGATAAACACCCCGTCTATGGCCAGCATAAGGCCATGGGAAATTCAGATACAGAATAAGCAGAATGTGTGGGAGAGATCTTGTGGCCTCTGCAGTCACAGTCAGCAAATAACTGGTTGATTTGGGCCATAAAGTCTTGCCTGCTATAGTAAAAGCCTCAGTTGAAACAGCAGGGTATCCAGCCAGAGGAGACTCCAGGCAGAGAGAGCTCTGATGACAGGACATACTCTAGGAGCAGAGGGCTACATGATCCACACAGGCCCGCAGCATTGTATGATGGGAAAGAGAATGTGAAGCACGCACATATTACTACACCCAGCGCATTACGTCCCACAGTGTGAACCAGCTTCTGCAGTAGAACCCAGTGGGATCGGGAATGATACCATCCAGCTTCCTATGTAAATTATGTACTTCCCAATGCTCAGCCCAACCGGCCCACTTTCTAAGTGAGTATTCAGAGACAGAGCTGCGGCAATGCCAGTAACTCTGGCCTTGGAAAGCTAAATTTTACCGGAAATGAGTCTGGAAAGCACCCCACACAGAATCCAGTGCCCGAAGGTCACTACCAGACTATCCACCCAATGCCCAGTTCAGAGGGGGTTCAGATGCGGTACTCCAAATACCAAGCTGAGGACAACCACTCCAGATAGTTGCAAACAAAGGAACAAGATTTAGCAGTGCAGTAGAGAATAGTCTTGATTGAAGAAAAAAAAAACTAATAGAATAAATAAATTATAAAAAAATGTGCAAGCAAAACATATATTAGTATTTTACCACAGCAGAGCTGAGAAAATATGTCCATCCTCCAAGGACACAACATAATACTAGGCAAGTTGGTAACGGGAGAGGTTACCCTGGGTGGCCCACAGTTTTTATTTGTCAGTGTCTAATACTTTGTAAGCGGCAGTATGACCCAAAAATGAAAGACTTCCTGTTTCCCTGAATGGACCAGAAAGAAAACTGAATGAACGTTATCAGAAAAATAAATAATGGCATCCTGAAGACCATTTTTAACTTTCCCACTACAAAGATCCAGTTACAGGAAGCCAAACAATAAATGTTTTCGTTTCGTTTACTTTATAGCACCCCCTCTCCCAATTGGTCTGTGGTATGTCTACACGGCATAAGTTTATTATCAAACCCCTTCTGTGCGATAAAATAAATGTGTATGGTTCCTCCGCAAATACCGGCCAGAACTAATTTGGAGAATTGCGATGATCAGCTCCGCAGCACGCCATAACTGAACAGAGCTGCGCCATTAAAAAAGTTAGGCTCACAAGATGAGCGGCGAGTTTTAAAATAAACCTTTCACGAACATGGGGGCTATCACTGTTGGCCACCTTCTGAAAATGCTAGTTGCCTGGTTGATGCTAACTCCTTGGCTTTACAGAAGCACTAAAGGCAAACCTTTTTTTTTCTATTTTGGTTAAAGGAGGGTTATAACCGCTCTTTTTGCCATCTATGTCCTCATTGAGTCTGATGGAAGAATGGAGTATGTCTCCCGAAACGCGTTAGCCTACCTCACTAAGGGTCCACCGTCACTTTGGACCGTCACCACGGACTCTGTATCTGTTTTTATCTCCCTTTGGTTTGTGAGTATGGATTTTTATGCTTTTAAATAAACTCGTGTTTCATCACGGTAATGCACGAAGAAAGTACGCCCTGTTCTGCTGCTTTTATACACCAGTATCTAGATTTCCCGGTCTTCCAAGGGCTGCACCTCAATGAATGACGGTTACATTACTCCCAGTCAGCATGAAGATTTGAGCGCTGGTTTCGTTTGTTCAAAGTTTTTGTAATGTGCATTGGTGGAATGGAGTAATAAACTGTAGAGGTTGGTATATATATCTCTTCACTTTTCCTTAAAAAAGAGGCGGTAGAGTCTTTTAATTTATCCAGATGTAGTTTTACTGGTGACTCCCCCCTCTTTGACATATACTACACATATTATATGGTTGGACCTAGACGATTTATTGTGGTTATGTCCTTTTGATTACTCCAAAGAAAAGTAAAGGCTTGGGCCCCAAATGGAGATTTTCCATCTGTCAATCAAACACAGGGGAATTTAAATCAAAAAGTAACTTCTGCACATAACGAGATGTATAAAGCTGCTTCTCTTCATCAATAGTAGAAACCTCACTTACGTGGACTAACCTGAAAACTAAGCCCTCCAGTGGTGCACTATCACCGCTCAAGAGGCTTCCATCTTTACCCGGTCTTTCTTTCGGGTTTGCATGATTGAATAGCTGAGCCATGATGGCGTGACTCCCACGCACAGGCCACGGAACACAGCAGTGAAGGACCGACACGAGCATGCCGTTCCTTCAGAGTTCATGCTCTGGTGATGTCACCGGCTGCCGCTCGCTAGAATATCTCATTTTACCTACAGGTAAGCCTTATTGTAGGCAAAAATAAAAAAAGAGTTTACTACCACTTTAAGGCCCCATGTACACAGGACACTTCTGAACGATGGAAACTGACTGCTGGAAAATGTAGGTTTAAAAAAACGTCTGTTTAGCTGCATTTGCATAACATGTTTATGTTTGTTTGCTTTTAGAAGCTTTTTGAAGGATAAGCACAGGAGAACCTCCCAAATGCCCAGAATGCACTGGAAACTGGTAAATTATTAACCTTTTCAGACTGTTTCTGAGAAATACAGAGAGTAGAAGCAGAGCCAGCAGTATGTGTTGAGATTAGTTTAGGTGTGAGTTGCTCATTAACATTTCTTTTGTTTCCAAGGGTGGGAAGGTGTCTGGTGGAGTGAGTCATTAAGGCCACCTGGCAGGGGGTCTTCATGAGGAATTTGAGGTGTGAATGGTCATTAACATATCTTTTGTTTCCAAGGGTGGGAGAGGTCTGAGGTGTGAATTGGTCATTACAATGTGTGACAAGCTTGGCAGGAATATCCTGTGTTCAGTGTTTTGTCCATTTGAGTACCTTGAAAACGCTTTGCATGCATTTTTCATGATGAAAAAAGGCTCTGGACAGCATTGGGAACTGGAAGAGTTAAAAAAAATGCAAACACTTATAAACGCAATTTGCCGCGTTTAGCCGCATTTTGCGTTTAAAGCGCTGATAAAATCGACTGCTGAACACAAGTTTTCTAAGTTCCAAAAAACGACTTTAAACTCAACTGCCTATAGACGACTATAAACGAAGATGTGTACATGGACACATAGGAAAACATTAGGGAGAGTTCAGGGGCTGCTGAAACAAAACACTGAACAGCTCCTAAACGTGAGTTTATCAGCTGCAGTGTACATGAGCCCTAAAACTTGTGCATTTTTCTAAAGTGCATCTAAACCTAAAACCAAAAAATGTAATAAATTGCAGCTTATTAGTCTTTGTTGTTGTTGACCCACCAAATAACACACTTGTCTCTCCTCCACTGATCTATGGAGGGGACTGTGGTGGTCTTTCTAGGCTGCTCTCTTGAAATGGACTACAAACATGTCTGTTTTTTTCCATCTTCATCACATGGGTAGCAGGGCAACTGGAAGTTTACAAAAGATAACGAGGAAGTAAGATATTCTTCTGTGCAGCTCACAGGAAGTGACGAGGACTGCGATTCTGGCAAGATCAACTAGTATTTATGTACTTCCTGAAACAGGTTCTTAGCTTGGAAAAAAAGTATTAAATGAATGCAGCCAGAACATCGAAGGACTGTAAGCTGCAATATAACATTTTTGTTCTTAGGTTTGGTTATACATTTAGAAACTCTGGGCTTTTTTTCAGCTGGAACTTGGTGGAACTCCGTTCCATCACCTCCGGCTCAGATCCTCTGCTTCCCACTATCACTTGTAAACACAGAAGTCTGGCTTCTGTGTTTATAAGTGACAGCATATCTCCTAGTAGCTCCCACAAATCTGATCTCCTGAGTGGCTCCCACTGAGTGCAGGACAGGGACAAGTGAGATGCAGGTGCCCAAGGTGCAGTGTAGTCATGGGTGGGAGGAAGACATCGCGTGGCAGGTTGCACCCTCTGATTTCTCCATTTTAACCCTGGTACCTGGATGCCAATGTCCCTGCTGGATGATCTACCTGCAAGAAAGAGCCTACAGTGTTCAGGGAGGTACTATAGTTGGCTGGGAGCTTCAGCCTAATAGAGCAAAAAAAGTAAGACACACGTTAGATGGTGGAGCTTTTAAGGAGGGGGAGAAGAGGAGGGTAGTAGAGGGGGGTTGTGTGCAGAGGTCAGAGCTGATGAGGGTTTAAAGTGAGATGTTGATGGGAGATGCAGAGGTTAGTAGCTATGAAAGAGGGCTGAAATCTTCAATCTATGTCTAGCGCACTCCTGATACATGCAATCTGTGTGTAGCATACCCTCTGCACTGTGTCCCTGAACTCTGCACTCTGGATGTAGCACATCCCTGGACTATGCACTCTGCGTGTAGCCCACCCCTGAACTCTGCACTCTGGGTGTAGCACATCCTGGGACTATGCACTCTGCGTGTAGCCCACCCCTGAACTCTGCACTCTGGGTGTAGCACATCCCTGGACTATGCACTCTGCGTATAGCCCACCCCTGAACTCTGCACTCTGTGTACATCGCACCCCTGAACTCTGCATGTAGTGCACCCCTGAACTCTGGCCTACATAATGCACTCCTTGTATTTAATGTCCCTTTAAAGTGTTACTAAACCCAGGACCCTGCATTCGCTATATCTGGTCTCCCACAGTACACATAACATGTAAATACAATTATTTTGGTAACCATAAACTTCTAAACACCTTTTCTCATCAGCTGTATATAGCCGTTTTGTGACTTCTATCAGGGTACAGCCGAGCACATGTTAAAGCTTGTAGGAGGAGTCTTCATTTTGCTCTAGGAGGATGGAGAACCCCTGACCTCTGTCTGGGCAGTGCTGATTGGCCCTGTGATGATCACATGCACTCTCCCAAGGAAAAGAGAAACCTCTCTAGCAATACACACCAAACTGAGCATATGCAGAGTGACTTCACATTATTATTATTATTATACAGTATTTATAAAGCGCCAATAGTTCACTCAGCGCTGTACATTACAAAGGGGGACAGAACATGTGACAGAACAATACCAATACAATGCAAAACATGAGGGGATCGAGGGCCCTGCTCTTTCGAGCTTACAATCTAGAAGATGATATCTTATCAGGAGATAAGAGGGGGACACTGAAAGAAGGGGGGATCAGAGAAGTCCGGATCAAACAGCATTTTTATACAATGCAGAGGATTAACCCCTTAGGTTCCACAGTAAGTATAACCAGCATGATTTAATGCATATACAGACTGATTTTACAGTTGTGGGTTTAGTAACACTTTAAGATCCTCCCGCTGTTAGTGAAGTTGTGTCACACCTACTATTCAATGCAGTTTGGTGGTTATGTGGTCATGGTTGAGTTCCTGAACTTTTTCTCTGAGAAAAAAAATACCTTTAGAAACCAATATATGGTGTCCGTTTATGACACACAGAATAGCTGAGATTCAGAGGATCACAGCTATTCTCTGGTCATTCACAGTTTATGACACTCAGGAGAACATGGTCAGCCCTTCACTGGAGATCTGTGTTCTCCCTCCAGATTCTCCAGCCCAGAGCTGCAGAATCGGAGGGACCGCAAACTAAGCAGAGATAATTTACCTCTGTTTAGTAAACTGATCTTTTATAGTAATCTTGCGAGATTATAGTAAAATCAGCCGTTTTCCAGCGTTTGGAGACCGTTCTCCCTTCGTTCGGAGAACTGCTTCATAAAAGGCATTCACAGGAGAACTGTGTTCTCCGAGAATGCCGGAGAACTGAGCAGCGATCTATTATTACTGGTTCATAAATGGACACCTAAGTGCCTGAATATGTCCTGAGATCAGCCTCTTATAAACCATTGCACAGCAGTACTTCCACTGGGAAAGGGACTGATAGTATTCTGAGGCAGACATGCAGGTGAAACTGGAAAAATTATAATATTGTGCAAAAGTTCATTTATTTCAGTAATGCAACTTAAAAGGTGAAACTAATATATGAGATAGACTCATTACATGCAAAGCAAGATAGTTCAAGCCGTGATTTGTCATAAGTGTGATGATTATGGCTTACAGCTCATGAAAACCCCAAATCCACAATCTCAGAAAATTAGAATATTGTGAAAAGGTGCAATATTCTCGGCTCAAAGTGTCCCACTCTAATCAGCTAATTAAGCCATAACACCTGCAAAGGGTTCCTGAGCCTTTAAATGGTCTCTCAGTCTGGTTCAGTAGGAATCACAATCATGGGAAAGACTGCTGACTTGACAGTTGTGCAGAAAACCATAATTGACACCCTCCGTAAGGAGGGAAAGCCTCAAAAGGTAATTGCAAAAGAAGCTGGATGTTCCCAAAGTGCTGTATCAAAGCACATTAATAGAAAGTTATGTGGAAGGGAAAAGTGTGGAAGAAAAAGGTGCACAAGCAGCAGGGATGACCGCAGCCTGGAGAGGATTGTCAGGAAAAGGCCATTCAAAAGTGTTGGGGACTTTCACAAGGAGTGGACTGAGGCTGGAGTCAGTGCATCAAGAGCCACCACACACAGACGGATCGTATTCCTCTTGTCGAGCCGCTTCTGAACAACAAACAATGTCAGAAGCGTCTTACCTGGGCTAAAGAAAAACAGACCTGGTTTGTTGCTCAGTGCTCCAAAGTCCTCTTTTCTGATGAGAGCAACTTTTGCATCCCATTTGGAAACCAAGGACCCAGAGTATAGAGGAAGAATGGAGAGGCACACACTGCAAGATGCTTGAAGTCCAGTGTGAAGTTTCCACAGTCTATGTTGATTTGGGGAGCCATGTCATCTGCTGGTGTTGGTCCACTGTGCTTCTGTGGTCAATGCAGCCGCCTACCAGTAGATTTTGGAGCATTCATTCTTCCTTCCGCAGACGAGTTTTATGGGGATGCTGACTTCATTTTCCAGCAGGACTTGGTACCTGCCCACACTGCCAAAAGCACCAAAACCTGGTTCAATGACCATGGGATTACTGTGCTTGATTGGCCAGCAAACTTGCCTGACCTGAACCCCATAGAGAATCTATGGGGCATTGCCAAGAGAAAGATGAGAGACATGAGACCGAACAATGCAGAAGAGCTGAAGGCCGCTATTGAAGCATCCTGGTCTTCCATAACACCTCAGCAGTGCCACAGGCTGATAGCTTCCATGCCACGCTGCATTCAGGCAGTAATTGCTGCAAAAGGGGCCCAAACCAAGTACTGAGTACATATGCATGCTTATACTTTTCAGTGGTCCGATATTGTTCTCTGTACAATCCTTGTTTTATTGATTGCATGGAATATTCTCATTTTCTGAGATTGTGGATTTGGGGTTTTCATGCGCTGTAAGCCATAATCATCACAATTATGACAAATCACGGCTTGAACTATCTTGCTTTGCATGTAATGAGTCTATCTCATATATTAGTTTCACCTATTAAGTTGCATTACTGAAATAAATGAACTTTTGCACGATATTCTAATTTTTCGAGTTTCACCTGTAGCTTTACTACTTTGCTCATTGCTGTCAGTCCTACCCAGGGGCGGACTGACAACTCATGCGGCCCCCGGGCAATAGAAGTTCTTGGGGCTCCTGTGTCCTCGCCCACACAGTAACAGTTCACAATTAGTCCTTCATATTGAACTACAAAAACAATCCATACCTGACAACAAAAACAACGTATATATGAGCTCAGTAGCTTAGAGCCCACACCTGATCCTATTCTCTGGCTCTGAGTGACAAGGGATTTGTATGTTCTTAGTGACAAGCAGTGTGCATATTTATAGATCACTTGGGAAAGCCAACACAAGGTCTTATTTTATCGGCTTTAGAAGAAATAAAGTTTGCCTTTGATCGTTAGAATTGCCGACACCATCAATGATTTGAAGCGCATGTAATTATTGCCTGTAATGCCACAACTGTGTCACAAGCAAAGACGGCTTCCCAGCCTACATTTTAAATCTCAGTATGTGCGGTTTAAATTTATATAGGAACACCGTTTAAAGTTTCATGAAAGAAAATCTGTTGTCTTTTTAAAGTTTCGTTTGTTGGCCTCCATACATGGCCCAGTGTCTCTGAGTCACACAAATGATTTGATAATTATTTATGGCAATCACACCAAACAGCTAAACAATATCGCGCACTGCCAGCTCCGAAAGTACTTTTTTATCTCATGGAAATATTAGCCATCATGTGAATGTCTCGAATCAAAATGGGAAGTGAATCAATGTACTGCTAAGGGTATCTAGGAAACACAACAAACGCTAAAGCTAACAGCAGCTGTTAACTGCTGTCCTGAATGGGCAAAGCGAGAAGATTCATTTTAAAAAAAAATAAGTGGCCCTGATCCTTCTGATTCTACTATCTCACTAAGCTCCTAGTCATGGTTCTCTTTAAAGTGGTTGTAAACCTCAGAAATGAAATATGAACAAAGCATATCCCTGTATAGTGTGTACTTGTCTCAATCCAGAGTACTAAGTGTCATCTCTGTCAGCTGCGCCCTTCCTCTATCAGCATGAATCACTTCTGACAAGTCTTCCTGACACCAAGAGAAAAATGGTGACAGGGAAGGGACCTCCAGCAGATTGACAGCCTCAGCTCTTTTCCTGTGAGCTGTGTGGAGGAGGGGGTGTGTCTCTTCCCCCCAATCAATTGTCATAGCTCTCCTCACTGAGCTCTGCAGTGTGTAATTTCAGCTCTTCACCTCTTTTTTTCTGAGCTCTCAGACAAGCTTTATAAATGTAGCACTTCGAACAGGTGTAGAGAAGGGATGAATATATAGGTACAACTTATGTAGGAGGATTTGTTTCATCTCTGTGTGTCACCTGAGGCCAATCACTTCACTGGGTATATGTAAGGGTTTACAAACGTTGGAGGGGGGGACCATCCCCACTGGGAGAACACAGTGTTTGCTATAGCTGCTAGCAATAATTACGTGAAACATTAAACAGGCTGGTTGTACCCAAGTTGTATAACAATTGATTTGGGTACAATCAGCCTGCCCATAGATGGTTCTAATCTTGGCCTGTCCATGCTGAACCGGCCGAGATTCAAACCATTTATGACTGGCTTTATAGAGCCAGGATCAGCACTGAGTTTTGGAAAATTATGGGTCAGTGTGGTTGGAAATGGTATGGCTCAGGATGTTAGGTTTGGAAACTTATGGGTCAGGATGAGAGTGAGGTTGAGAAGATTATGGGCCAGGCTGAACATGGGGTTATGAGGCTAGTGGGTTAGATGACAGTGAGGTTGGGATTAATATGGATCAGCATAAGCCTGAAATTGGGAAGTTTAAAGAGCATAGTGAGCAGTAAAGCTGAGAAAATGACAGTATAGGGTGAGCAGCAGCAGGGCCAGTGCTACAGCTAGGCAAACCAGGCAGCCGGCTAGGGCGCAGCCACGGCCAGTACCACATTCCTCTCCTGTCACCACCACATCCTGGGTGGATGTCTCCTCCTAGAGCCACCAATCCTCCCCTGCACATACCACATTTCTCTCCTGTCACCTCCACATCCCCGGTGGATGTCATCTCCAGAGCCACCATTCCTCCCCTGCACATACCAGTGCACCTGCACACAGTAGAAGTAAACTGAGATCCCAGCAGCAGACAAGGTCTTTCACTGGACGATAGCGATCGTTTGCTGCAGCTGAAGTCAGCCCAAAGCCCTAATCACCGCCTGTCATTGAGCATGGAGCCTGGGGTGGTGGTGTCGTTGTGGCCAGTCTGCAGGAGTGTATTGGAGGAGGAGAGCGAATGTCTGCTATGGGGGACCGAGCAGGTGCTGCAAGCCAAGATAGGAGTTCAGGCACTGGGTGGAGAGGCAGCTGGAGGACACACTGTGCCTGGTGGGGCCCCTTTCCTGGTCCTAACTGACCTGCAGTGTGAGAGCCTGAGGCTGCAGGATCAGGTGGACAAACTCAGCTGCCAGGTGGATCCATGGAAGTACTGAGCCAGGCGGGGACAAACAAACCAGCTACTCCTGCCATGTACTGCTCACTGTGTCTGGCAAGGCAGCTCAGGTCAGTTCAATGAGGGGGCAACAGACATCACAGGGGGTATAGTTCATACAGGGCAGTGTGTACAGGAAGGGGGGTATAGGATTAAAGGTGGGCAATGTACACAGGACGGAGGGTGTAAGGCTAAAGAGGGGCAACACACATCAGAGGGGGTATAGTCCATACAGGGCAGTGTGTACAGGAAGGGAGGGCACTGTACACAGGAAGAGGGGGCAGTGTATACAGGAAAGGTGGCCGTGTATACAGGAAGGGAGGTATAGCGTTAAAGGGGGGCAGTGTATACAGGACAGAGGGTGTAGGGCTAAAGGGGGGCAGTGTGTACAACAAAGGGGGGGCAGTGTATACAGGAAGGAGGGTGTAGGGCTAAAGGGGGGCAGTGTGTACAACAAAGGGGGGCAGTGTATACAGGAAGGAGGGTGTAGGGCTAAAGGGGGGCAATGTGTACAGGAAAGGGGGCGAAGGGTTAAAGGGCATAGTGTGTGCAGGAAGGGGTGTGTGGCGTTAAAGGGGGGCAGTGTGTGCAGGAAGAGGGTTTAGAATTAAAAGGGTGCAGTGTTTGCAGGGGAAATAGGGGGGCAGTATGTGCAGGAAGGGGGCCAATGTGTCCTGTTTTTTTTTTCGGGGTGGGGGGGTGCAAGTAGCAGGTCTTGCCTAGGGCGCAAAATAGTCTAGCACCAGACCTGGTGAGCAGTAAAGCTGGGAAGATTAAGGCTCAGGGTGAGCATGCGGTTGCAGAAAGTATGCATTTGGGTGAGCAGTGACGTTGTGCCCAACTTACTAGATTTTATTTCCGAGTCGTGGTCAAGCCTTTAACATAACAGGCAATAATAGCAACTACATTTGACCCCAATTCAAGAAAAACTTTCTCCATAGCCCAGGGCTGGTGCTAGACTATTTTGTGCCATAAGCAAGACCAGCTACTTGCGCCTCCCAGCCCCCCCCCCCCCCCAAAATGACAAAATGAATAAAACATTTTTTAAAACAGTTGAAAATCTTAAATCAACAAAACATGAAACTGCTGAATTTCTTTTAATTTGCAAAAATAAGTGCCATAAGATGCCACCAGCACCAATATTAAAGACAAAATATATATTAACCAAATATAAATTGACTATATTAACCAGGCAGAGAAACAAACAAAAAAGAGACAGAGTTACAAAACTCCGCAGTGATTAGCAGACGCCAGCCGTCTTGTAGTAAGGGACTGAGTCTGAGAGGAACACTGAAAGGAGCTCAGCTGCTACACTGGCCCCAGACACCAAATGGTCATGTGTGTGGACAGGCTCTGAGAAAATTGCGCAGAGTAAAGTTACCATCATTCCCTGTGTATGAGGAGAGGGGGACTCTGCAGAGAAATAAAGAATTCATACAAGAGGTCCATAGGCCATACAGAGAGAGTGCCAGCCTGTGCTGCGCCCACGCACCCCTAGGTGGTAGTGCACCCTAGGCAGCTGCCTAGTTTGCCTAGTGGAAGCACTGGCTCTGCCCTAGTTTTTGCATCACTGTTATCTCTATATTAACTGGAAGAATTGTTCACATTAATAATTTGTAATCTGCATTCATATTAAGTATTAAGAAATCAGGACTAACACTCTAAGCGAAAGAGTTTGCTCCATTATGTTTAGCAGTTTATAACCCAAAAAATGGTTACTCCAAGAAGTTTAAAAATACATCTGCATAGAAAGCTGGCTCAGCTCAGCTAGAAGTGACTATACAGGGAACTGAAAATAAACAAGAGACTCAAGCGTAGTACACACGATGAGAATATTGGACAAATGATCGCCTGTTTTTTTGCATGCTAATCTTATATCGAAGCTGAATAGGTTACCAAAGTTTTGAAAATTCTTGCAAGACAGACTACAACTTCCCGCAATGATGTAATATATTCTTTCGTTCCCAAGCATGCACAGTCTTGGTCACTCAATTTTTTACGAACAAGTACTATACTAATTACACTGAAATAGTTCCTTCTGGTATTGTACGAGAAAAATTTTCATGCTTGTCCTTTTGGGTAATTTCGCATGAACTGTTGCGCCGGCTCTCGAAAGCTGTGTACAAACGATTAGATTATCAGATGATTTCCCTGAAAGTGGTACTTTTCCTCCAATTTTCTCATTGTGTGCACTAGGCATTAGAAGCATGGTAAATATAAGTGTGTGCTGGGACAACAGAGGAAACAAATGGTGTAATGTAGGGGCACCGCGGTGAAGTAAAATGTGGATGAATATGGGTGACATAACATAACACAACCAGTGGTCTTGGTTCCTGAATAAATGTGTTCTAATGTGGAAGTATAAAAATGGTAGGCAGCATTTTTGTTGAGCTATGTTTTACTTCACAGTGCTGTAGAATATTAAGCTTCTGCATCCCATTTAGATGCCTAAGCCAATACTATAAAGCAGGTCCTCCTGGCAGCCATTCTGCATAACTTTCCTGCCAAGGCCAAAGCTTGCAGAACCAGACTAGTGGCAGAAAGTTTTAATCTCGGCGTCTTGACAGTGCCTATAAAAAGACCAAGCTGTGACTGGAGGAATGCATTCGACAGAGACCCTAGCGACTGGAAACGGAAGGGTGCGGCCCCCAACAAACACAAAAAATGTGTAGACGGGAATGCTGAGTAGACATTAAGAATCCATTAAAAAAAAAGAATGAAAGGGAAATGGCAGACTAAGATGCTCTGTATTCATGACACTAACACTTCTACACACTGCAAGGCAGCTGCCTTTCAACTGCTTATAATGAGAAAAGAATTTAAGACCCCGTTCATGAATATGTATGAAAGAAGCTTCGTTATTGCTGCATTCAGCAAAGAATGGGATTCTCCCTTTATGCTCCCAAAATGAACTGGAATCATTATTTTTCTGTATTTTTAAAGCACCAACATGTTACAAGGTGCTCTACATCAAAGATAAGAAACATTTGTGAAAAGCAGCCATTTTAATCAGGGTTTCATGGAACCCTAGAGTTCTTCCAGTATTTGCTAGAGGTTCCATTCCTTGAGCTATGGATGATTGGCTTCCCCTTTACTGGTACCTGCATAGATCCAGGACCAACAACACTTGGCAAAGCCAAGTGACATCATTTATCTGTTTAGCTGCCTGTAAGGGTGGCACTCTAACCACAACTGTACAGTTTTTTCCTACTGACCACCAATATAGGGGCATTTCTGCCTTTGACAACCAACAAATTGGTTTTAGTAGCTAAATGACCTCATTTATCTTTTTAGTTGTCTGTAAGGGTGGCACTCTGACCACAGCTGTACGAGTTTCAATCTTCCTACTGACCACCAATGTAGGGGGTATTTTTGCCTTTGACACCCAATGAACTGGTTTTAGTAAGGTTTTCTTGAGACCTTAACATTTTTTTGAAGTTCCTTTGGGGTGAAAATCTTAAAGTCGAAATCCGGGCTAAACCTAACTAGACTAAAAAATGTTCCCTCCCTGCTTCTAACATCCATGCTGACTAACCTGTGACTAACCAGCCATTTTAATCAGGGTTTCGTGGAACCCTAGAGTTCCTCCAGTGTTTGCTAGAGGTTTATTTCCTTGAGCCATGGATGATTGACTTCCCCTTTATTGGTACCTGCATTGATCCAAGACCAACACCATTTGGCAAAGCCAAGTGACCTCGTTTTATCTTTTTAGCTGTCTGTAAGGGTGACACTCTAACCACAACTGTACAGTTTTCCTACGGACCACCAATGTAGGGGCATTTCTGCCTTTGACAACCAACAAATTGGTTTGAGTAGTGTGGGAACTCGCTTCAAGGTGGTAGAGCCTTTTAAACGCACACAGCTACTCGCTTTCTTTAAGGGCCTTTTTAGCCCACTTTTATTTAAGAAAGTTCAAAACAGAAATGCTTCCCACGCAGGGGTATCCACCATCAAGTAAATTAACAATATTCAGCCTCCTGGCTTGTACGCAGTTTTAAGTCTGCCTCCTGCAGACTCTTCCCAAAATATGTCACTAGCACACAGCTAGTCTGGCTTCCACCTGACTCCAAGGCAGAGACCTCCCGTCTGCCGGGGTGGAGCCCTCCTGACTCCTAACTGCCGGGGTGGAGCCCAGAACTATGGTTAGGACTCTATAAAAAGGCCTGCACACACCTGTGCAATCAGTGTGCTGGGGGTTCTCAAAACACGGACCCCGGATTGGAGATTTCATCCCTCCCAGATCTCTTTGAAATCTCCAGGCTCCAGATCCCAAAACAAACTTAATGAATAAATGAGGAAACCGAAAAGTCAGTTTCCTCTGCAATACATTAACTCTCTGGAGCCCCTCAACCTGCCTGGTTGAGAATCCAGGGTTTTCAGCTTTATTTTGACCGTGGCAGGACACCGCACTGCCACATATCCCCCCCCCCTTTGTTTTGACCCCGTAGGGGGCGGAACACACAAACCTAAAACCCTTGCTTTAAACCTTCTGTGCGGGCTATCACCTGTAAAGGTCCAATCCTGGCTGACTTCATTTTCATCAAAGGGAGACGCTACTCCCTGCCACAAGACATGACTTCTCCTGTCTCCTCTTGCTACCCTTACTTGGGCTCTATGACATCCCCGTGCCTTTTTACGAGTGCGCTTCCAAATGCGCTGTCTTCCTAATTTCCTTGAGACTATACTAGTCCTTTTACCAGTGGGGGTTTTACAAGTCTCAGTACCCTTTGTAACCTGAGGTTGACGCCTAAGCTTTACGTGCCAGGTACCTGTAACGTTACAATGTGTTCCCTCAATTTCCATTAGACCAGCCCTTTTTGCTTCATTTAATTTTACAGGGGATATATTTTTAGACCCTTTAGTATTAGAGGTGGGCTCTTTTATTTGGGAATCAAACACTTTTAACATCCTCTTGTTAAGCTTTGGGCCAGTTCCCTTAGACCTTTCATTCTTACAACTTGGGCGTTTACTGGACCTTTGGAAATCTTTCCCAAAATTACCTTCCCGATCCTGTAGGGGGCCTAGTGCTAGACTCTTAACCTCTCTTGTGTCTGTTAAGCACTCATTACCTTTTTCAGGATGACCAGCTACCATGTCAACCTGACCACCTGGTCTACTATTCTTTTTGTTATCACCCACAGTAATCAGACAATCCAAGTTCATCAACACATTTCTCTTTTCATCATTAGCCAAAAGACTCTTGTCAGAACTCAGTTCACTAGTAGTTGGCAGGGCAGTTTCTGGAGAGGAATTACACACAGCGGAGTGGGTGTCTCCCATGGAAACTTCACTACCCACTGACTTCGCTGTCACAAAAGACTCTGCCAGCAACTGTCCTGATGCCAAACCATCCTTACATAATTCTGCATTTGGGTAGACGACCCCAACCACATCACATATACATGTGTCTTCCGGCACTTCTGCCCAAACCTCTGTCCTGTCCAACAGTACTCTGGTGTGCCTCTCATACAGATTACTGCTATGAAGCAACCCAGCCATGCACTGAAAGACAATTTTCAGCATTACCAACAAGGATGGTATCACAGAATTCCTATATTGACCATCTTTGTCTTGTATAGCCTGTAATACCAAGCTCCAATTAGCGGGACTCCACTGTATCAGCTCCCCCGAACACGGAAGAGACCGCAAGGTATACACCGGCTGTACACTCCAGAAGGCTAACATTTCCTTCAGCAGGTCTGTTATAAAAAGACAGCCTGATTCCACACATAAGACCTTCCTGGAGACATGGAGACTCATTTACTGATGCCTCAGAGGTGGTGCTTCTTAAAGAGGCTTCTTCTCGGCTGGAGGTACCCAATACAATAACCTGGGGCTCTGCCAGAGCGTAACCAGGTGTGGGATTCACCCAAATACTCTGAGGCTCAGTGTCAATGAGCTCTTCCACATCTTCTCTATGGATATCAATTTGGTATACTACACCATTAACTCTTTTATGGGCTGTGGGCAAAACTTCTGCTGAGCGTTTATCCTCAATGGTGCCTCTTACCAGCGGTGGGTTAATTTTGGCAGTGATAGGAGCGCCCTGGACTAATAACTGCTCCACAGTCCCTCTATTCAGCACAGCAGAAGTTGTGTCCACTTCATTGTTGGCAACAGAGGTATCTTTTATTAATGCCAACAAGCTTGTTGCCCATCTGTCCCAGTCCATCGTCCCTGTGATCCCATCAGAGGTACTACGCAGTACCACTCCAACCGCTGAAGGAGACACAGAGGGACAGAGTGGCTCTGTATCAGACCCATTACCTATATCTTCATCATCCATATCACACTGGGAGACTCCTTTTCTAGGCACAGCAGGTTGCAATTTCATACTCTCACCACCGTGACCTAGTGGCGTGTCATTCACTACAAAAACCTTTGCATTAGTGGATTGCATTAACCCATCATTATGAATATGTTCATACCTTTTAGACTCACCATTGCCACACTGAAATAACAAATTCTCATCACTCAACGCAGATACACTCTGGTCCACCAGAGCAACATCATAGTTATCCTGGGTTACCTTACCCACCGTTGCTAGGGGAGATAACACATCCTGCTTAGTGGTCACCCCTACTACATTTAATTCAGCATTCGCTTTAGAGGACATTGGTGCAACCCCAATATCAGTACTCTTCACATTGACATTTTTAACCGTTGCCTCCCCACTAAACAGAGCATTATACAGAGGCAAGTCTCTCATGATCACCAGCAGTGGGTTTCCCAACTGGGAGTATCTCAAATTTATAGCAGAGAGTCTCAAAGTCAGTCTCAATCAGTGCATTAGTATCTCTCACATTTATCTCAACAGTACCAGTCTTACCCACCACTGTAACAGGCTTCACCTTCACTTGAGTGCGTGGGATCTGGATCCTTTCTGTCATCTCCTCCGCTTGGCTTTGGCCAGCCAGTTCATCCATGCGGCTACAGGATGATACTGTGGCAGGCACTTCTGACTCCTTGGCACCCCCTGCAGGCACAACAGGTACTTCCTCACTGTTGCTAGGGATGGCTGCCAACATTTTTAAACACAAATCTGGGCTTGCAGATGAAGACTTTTGCCCAGTAGCACCCTCATCAGTGGTATTCCATAATCTGGGGCAGGTAAAGATACCATTTCCAAACTGACCACATTCCAGGCAGGGTATGGTTCCACCGATAACCTTCTTGGGATATGGAACCACATCTCCCTTGTAGCCCCTTCTCCTGGTTGGCAGGCTCTCTCCTGTTGCTATGGGAGATGGCACTCTCCCAGCTGAACTTTGTGGGTTCCTCCAGATGCGCTGAACTCTCATCTCTGCGTTGCCACAATCCTCTGCAGACGACACTTCTCTCACAGGGTCCGCAGGTCTGAAGTTACATGTGTTGCTATGGGCAACCACATCCTTCTGAAACTTTTGGGCAACCTGCTGCTCCTTCCTGGAACTCCAAGCAGGCTTCCCAATTGCATACCCAGACCTTTGTCTGGTTGTGTCACCTTGTACTGGAAGCTGGGATAATGGGCACTTGGAGACAGTGTGCCCCCATTCACTGCACCGCAAACAGCGCTCTTGCGGCAGTATCTTGGCCGGACTTCCAACACTGCATCCTCTTTCAGGCTTAGTACTCTGCACACAGAAAACTGGTTTCCTTTCACCAGCATTGCCAGGGACAACAGTATGCACTTCCCGCTGTGGCAAACTCTGTGCAGCCATGTAGGGGGCTTGTTCTGGTGGTAACAACCCCTCCAGCCACATGGTTCTGTCTCTCATTTCAGAAAAACTTGCTTCTTTTTTGAGTTTTGACCGCCCCATCTTTGCAGTCACTCCACAACACTTTTGCACAGTCCATCAACACAATGGAGCACTGTCTCTTTAAGGAAAGTTCCTTTTCTCTGCAGGATCTCCTCACCTGCACACAGTGATAGTGCAGAGTCATGCACGAAACACAGTTCAACACATGAACTTACTTCCTTGCTGAGATCTCTAGTTCTGCCCGCTGCATCCTCCACCATATGTGGGAACTCGCTTCAAGGTGGTAGAGCCTTTTAAACGCACACAGCTACTCGCTTTCTTTAAGGGCCTTTTTAGCCCACTTTTATTTAAGAAAGTTCAAAACAGAAATGCTTCCCACGCAGGGGTATCCACCATCAAGTAAATTAACAATATTCAGCCTCCTGGCTTGTACGCAGTTTTAAGTCTGCCTCCTGCAGACTCTTCCCAAAATATGTCACTAGCACACAGCTAGTCTGGCTTCCACCTGACTCCAAGGCAGAGACCTCCCGTCTGCCGGGGTGGAGCCCTCCTGACTCCTAACTGCCGGGGTGGAGCCCTCCTGACTCCTAACTGCCGGGGTGGAGCCCAGAACTATGGTTAGGACTCTATAAAAAGGCCTGCACACACCTGTGCAATCAGTGTGCTGGGGGTTCTCAAAACACGGACCCCGGATTGGAGATTTCATCCCTCCCAGATCTCTTTGAAATCTCCAGGCTCCAGATCCCAAAACAAACTTAATGAATAAATGAGGAAACCGAAAAGTCAGTTTCCTCTGCAATACATTAACTCTCTGGAGCCCCTCAACCTGCCTGGTTGAGAATCCAGGGTTTTCAGCTTTATTTTGACCGTGGCAGGACACCGCACTGCCACAGTAGCTAAATGACCTCATTTATCTTTTTAGTTGTCTGTAAGGGTGGCACTCTGACCACAGCTGTACGAGTTTCAGTCTTCCTACTGACCACCAATGTAGGGGGTATTTTTGCCTTTGACACCCAATGAACTGGTTTTAGTAAGGTTTCCTTGAGACCTTAACTTTTTTCTGAGTTAATTTGGGGTAATAATGTTAAGGTAGAAATCCGCGCTAAACCTAGCTAGTCTTAAAAATGTTCCCTCCCCACTCCTAAAATCCATGCTGACTAACCTGTGTAAGAAAGATGTACTGCATATATTTACCCATTTTCTGCCTGTCCTGGTCCAGTCACATGATTCGGGTCAAGCTATGCCTGCCATCACCAGCTGCAGGGCACAGAAGGGACCGCCGACAATGGATGGGCCATGGGTGAAGTCACAGCTCCCAAGCATTCCCAGCCATTGTCGAGTGCTTTTTCCTCTCCCCTACAGCTGCCAATGGCTGACACAGGGAATCTTGTGACTGGACCGGAGCAGTCTGAAAATAAATAGATATATCTTTCTTACACAGTATAATAAGTATAGGTGTTAGGAGTGGGGAGGGAGCATTTTTAAGACTAGTTAGTTTAGCATGGAATTCAACTTAAACAATTTTACCTCAAAGGAACTGCAAAAATAATTTTAAGGTCTCGGGGAAACCTTACTAAAGCCAATTCATTGAGTGTCAAAGGCAAAATGCTCTTTACATTGGTGGTCAGTAGAAAGAATGAAAATCACACAGTTGTGGTCAGAATATCACCCTTAAAGACAGCTAAAAAGATAAAAGCCTCTTGGCTTTGCCAAGTGGTGTTGGTCCTGGATCTCTGCAGGTACCAATAAGAACGTTTTCTTCTATTTTCACACCTGCAGAGTGCAATGCAAATGTGTAAAAAAAAAAGAAAAAAGAAAAAAAAAAAAGTGATTTTTAAATGTGCGATCTTTAAAGCAGCGCTGAGCCCATGGCATAGCCATACCACTGCTTTTGAAATGTTCATCTTAATACTTGTATAAAAGGAAGGGTTGCTGCTTTTGTAAAAATTGCTCTGGCACATATTATGTGACCACTTTAGATAGCAATGCTTTTTCGAGTTCTCCTTTAAATATTACAGAATACAGGCTGAAACAAGTGTCAGGCTAATTCGGGAAATGGTCAGTGGGACATTAAGAATGTTAATGCAATTGAAGAAGAGAGAGTCATTAATGGAAATGCTATTTTCTATGTCTCATGCTTGATACAGCTGCACGATCTGGACCAGAATGAAAGACAACAAGCTGTACCATTCTCCAGTATTGGAAAGAGTTTGCTTATTGTTCAGATGAACAGTGTTTTACAGTATGAAGTATTACAGAGAAACCAGGTGTCCACACATGGAAACCAAGAAATAGGTGATCCAAAGGACCTTAACACAGGTGATATAAATCATACAAAAGCTTTTAAAAAAGGAGGTCACACAATGGCAACTTATGGCAATATACTGTATATACATATTTAAGCATCGGGAGTTCTGACTTCTAATGCCAGCCAGAGACAATGGCGTAGGATTTATTAAATGTATTGCAATGAATCTGCGCTGTGATAAACACGTGTGGCTGCTGGTAAACAAAGTTCGGCATACCCAAACCTAAAAACGTACAATGTTGTGAAATGGTGCAGCGCCAGTGAATATAACAAAAGCATACAAAAATAAATAAATAGTGATCAATGTGCCAAACGCGAGGTCTCTCTTAAATCAAAGTCCATATAAACTCTGATAATAAAGATCTTCTGCCAGGGTGGATAAAAATCAATGATTTTTTTAAACAAATCAAAAAAATCGGATTTTTTTTATTTAAATCTGATTTTTTTTATTTAAATCGATTTTTTTAAATAAAATGCTTTTTGAGGAAAATATATTACCATCCAACGGTTATTCCATCATGAAATAAAGATTAGTTTTTTAATTATGTAGAAAAAGGCTATATAATTAATTTAATTTTTTTGGTAAATAAATTCCATTAATCCATTCACAATGTCATGCTCTTCCAGAGGTTTTTGTAAGATTATTGGGCAGTTTCTCTCCCTACAAGATATTATCACAGATGCTTGGTTTACTTTTGCAGTTCTCAAAACTGAATTTGACTCAGCGGAGATCACATGCCTCTTCTTCACAGCAAAAATGTTATAACATGAACAGAGTTAAGAAAAAGACCTTAATCCTAACTTCTACAAACCTATGAATACAGAATCAACCCCTTCAGTGCTAAATTTCAAGAAGTTCAGTGAATAGAATCGAAACAATATTTTTCTGATTGTTTGGAGTGGAATAGATCTGCACAAGAAGAAAGTGAAGCTAAGTGTGAGGAGGAAGGGGCTGACAGTCTAAGTTTCTTAAAATATATATATTTTGTTTAGCCAAATTAGTTAACAAACATGGATGTTTGTTTAAGCAAATAACATATGCTGGAATGTTATTGTTTCAGTTGAATAAATCTATTTAAATTGTTATTATTAAGGTAATGATTATTTTTCTCCTTCCTAAATACAACAGAAAAGTTGTCCAAATATGAATGATTAACCTATTAAACTGGGGATAAAAAAACGAATATGAAAAGTTGTTATTCTAAAAATCTTCATCTACTTGCATATTAAAGTTATACCAGCAAGAATTAGTCTATGTAGAAAACTAGGATTTAAATCAAGCCTTACTGACTAGTGATTTAAATCGTGATTTAAATCAGTTTGATTTAAAGCAAATCCACCCTGCTACAAATCTCTACATTAATTGCAATAGCAAAACCATAATGCTGCAACCATGTAAAAATGAATAAATCTGATGAAAAATATTTTCTAAAAGACACTTAAATTATTTTTACAAAAATTCTTGCTTAAAACAGACTACTAGTCCCTTTTTAAATTCTTACTGCATATTAAGTTTGAACTCTATCACTTGTTTTTTCAGTTTGGCTACTTAGTTGGGAGAACAGTTGGAAGGCTCTGCTGTAAATAAGGATTACTATACAGTGATTAAATAAAACTTTATAGAATTAACCGTTTGTGATATGCAAGCCGCGGACCCATTCAGGGGTGTCAAACTGGCGGCCCTCCAGCTTAGTCTTTATGTAGAAAACTATGATTTAAATCAAGCCTTACTGACTAGTGATTTAAATCGTGATTTAAATCAGTTTGATTTAAACCAAATCCACCCTGTCTTCTGCCATCCAGTAGATCCTTGTAGTGTAAGGAAAATAGCACCTTAATCAAATGCACACTCAGCAGACCAGAAAGCTGCATTCATATTTGAGCGAATATGTAGCTTGAAGCTCCAAAAACGCTCAAACTAAAAAAAAAATCAATTGTTCTCTATAGAGCCTATTCCTGCAATAAGGTGTGAACAGGCACCCTAGAGAACAATTGATTTTTTAACCACTTCAGTACTCTTTTACCCCATTCCCAGTCCAATTTTCAGCGTTCAGCACTCTCATAGTTTAAATGACAACAGCACGCTCATGGAACACTGTACCTAAACTATATATTTTTTTATCATTTTGTTCCCACAACTAGAGCTTTCTTTTGGTGGTATTTAATTACCACTGGGTTTTTATTTTTTTGTTAAATGGAAAAAGACTAAACATTTTGAAAAAAAAAAGTTTTTCTAAATTTAGGCCAAAATGTATACTGCTACATTTCTTAGGTGAAAATAACCCAAATTAGTGTATATTATTCATTCTGCAGGAAAGTTATAGAGGCCACAAACTGTGGCGTATATATGAAAATCAATCAATACTGATGTACTGACGGCCTAGCTCACTTTTTGAGGCCCAAAAATATTAAGACAGTACAGATATCCCCCATATTACTCCTTTTTGATAAGTAGACAGTCTGCGATATTTAGTAAGAGGCATGGTGAGCTTTTTTACGTAATTTTTTTGTCACAATTTTTTGGAATATGAAGAATGTAAGGAAACATTTTAACCATTTTTTTCTTTTTTAAAAACATACTGTCACCAGTGTAGAACAGCATCATCACAAGACTGGCGTGGTGGTGATCAGGGACATTGACTGGTGACTGTGTGGGAAAAAAATATACAGTAATTGTTTTTTTTTATTACTTTTTTTTTCTACAATCTTTTTTTTTTTTTTTTATAAAACACTGTGACCAGAGTAGTATAATGATACCATAGTAACACTGAACTACTCTGGGGAAGTGATCAGAATTTTTTTTTTTTTTTTTACACATAATTGCCTATAGCTGTGAATTTCACTGCTATTGACAGGCATTTAACTGAATGAAATCGATTAATTCTGTGTTTTTTGTTGTGATTAGCTGTGATTGGCAACAGCTAATCACATGACAGATGGGCTCTGATTGGCCTAGTCTGTTTCATGTGATTACTGTGACTAATCACAGCTAGCAACTCAATTGTATACAGTGGATGGCATGAAAGGAATCCATCCATTGTTTACAATTGTCATGTGACTTGCTGTGATCAATCACAGTGGTCACATGGTACAGAGATTGGTCATCGGCTGTGTCCAATGGACACAGCCGGTGACAGATCTTTCTGCAGTGTGGCCCCGCGCAAGCCAGCGATATGGGAGGACATCATATGATGTCCACCTCCGATCTACTTAAGTCCTGCTCCACTGTTATTTTGTTATTGGCCGCATGGGAACTGGTTAAATGAGTGTTTTTGCAGCTTCAAGCTACAAATCACTCAAGTGTGAATGCAGGATAAGCTGTAATAACTACAGCAGACACAGCATGTTTCTCAGGCACAAATCGTCCCCAGGTGTATGCACTTCCACTCTGGAATCACTTCTCTTAGGCAGCAGCAAAAGACAACAGAGTTTCAGTGCTGACGTCACACCGCTGCACGATTCCAGGTTGTCAGCGGCTCTTTGGGTTTTTACTTTTTCTCACTGGCAGATTGCTTTAACTGGATGACTGGATCAGTTTTACAATAAACCTTTATTTAATCTACTACACTATCACTGGCTTTCTGTTGGCTCCTCGGTGAACTCTATCTGTTCCAGTGGGAGTTGTCTTTTGCTGCTGCCTAAGGCTACGTTCACACTAGCGTTGTGTTGCTGGCAGCAGAGAAGCATTTGGGAAGCGTTTTTACCGCTTCCCAAACGCCTCTGACAATTCTGCACATTGCAGCACATGGTGCTGTTCTAATGGGAGCGTTAGCGACGCGGCAAAATGGACGCCTCTGATCGAGTCAGGAGGCGTTGAAGCCTCCTATTCTAGTCTATGGTGCTGCTACGCAAACGCGCGGTTGCAGGGCGTTTGCGGAGCGGTAACACCATTTAAACTTCATTATAGGCGTTTGTGGGGCGTTTTTAACGCTCGGCAAACGCCTAGCAACTTCCGCTAAACCGCGCATGCGGCGTTTGCGGAGCGTTAAAAAATGCTCCGCAAACGCCGGACCAATGCTTGCCAAACGCTATAGGGCGTTTGGCAAGCGTTGGTAAAACAGTCAAGTGTGAACGAGCCCTAAGAGGAGTGATTCTGGAGTGGAAGTGCATACACCTGGGGAGGATTTGTGCCTGAGAAACATGCTGTGTTTGCTGTACTTATTACAGCTTATGGTCTTGTGAGTGTGCGTTTAAGGTGGTGTTTAGGTGTTAAGGTCAGTGTTTTTGAGTACCGTCTTTTTCGCTACATAAGACGTGCTTTTTTCTCTCCCAAAAATGGGGGAAAATGTCTGTGCGTCTTAGGGAGTGAATATGGAACGGCCGCCACGGTATTCCCCCCGTCGCCACCGCGTTAGAATACCGGGCTGGCCGCTCGGCTCTACTGTGCAGAAGAACCTGTTCCTCGATCCAGCGATGTCCTGCTTTCATCGGCCGTCTTCTCTCCCTGGCACTGGCATCTTCAGTGTGGGCACCTGGCTGTGACAGCCTGCGGCTTCAAAGCCGGGTTCCCACTGCGCATGCGCAAGTAGCGCTGTGCTTTGTGAATGGCCACCTGTACTCTTCTGCGACCTGTCACGTGTCCCACAAGACTACGGGGAGGACAACTTCGGGTACCCGCTCCTCCCCCTTCTGCTCCCCAAAGGTCTGCAGTCTCTGGTCATCTCCTGTACTATGTCCGCAGTCTCTGGTCATCTCCTGTACTATGTCCGCAGTCTCTGGTCATCTCCTGTACAATGTCCACAGTCTCTGGTCATCTCCTGTACTATGTCCGCAGTCTCTGGTCATCTCCTGTACTATGTCTGCAGTCTCTGGCCATCTCCTGTACTATGTCCGCAGTCTCTGGCCATCTCCTGTACTATGTCTGCAGTCTCTGGCCATCTCCTGTACTATGTCCACAGTCTCTGGTCATCTCCTGTACTATGTCCGCAGTCTCTGGTCATCTCCTGTACAATGTCCGCAGCCTCTGGTCATCTCCTGTACTATGTCTGCAGTCTCTGGTCATTTCCTGTACTATGTTTGCAGTCTCTGGTCATTTCCTGTACTATGTCTGCAGTCTCTGGTCATCTCCTGTACTATGTCTCCAGCCTCTGGTAATGTTCTGTACTATGTCTGCAGTCTCTGGTCATCTCCTGTACTATGTCTGCAGTCTTTGGTCATCTCCTGTAGTATATCTGCAGTCTCTGGTCATCTACTGTACTATGTCTGCTGTCTCTGGTCATCTCCTGTACTATGTCCGCAGTCTCTGGTCATCTCCTGTACTATGTCTGCAGTCTGTAGTCATTTCCTGTACTATGTCTGCAGTCCATTGGTTCAGAACATTTTTTTTCTTGTTTTCCTCCTCTAAAAACTAGGTGCGTCTTATGGAGCGAAAAATACGGTATATATGGATTTTGATTTAAGAGAGACGTTCACGTTTGACACAATGGTGTGAGATTTGACTGGCCTCCGAGCTGTTTCTCCTGAAGCATGCACGCTGGGCGGAGGGCGCATACTTATTCTTTGACAAGGGAAAAAATAAATGACTAGAAGAGGAGAGAGATATCGCCTGACACTTTTGATGCTTGCTGATCCAGAGAGAAAAAAATTGTGATTGTTTCAACAAAAATGTAATCTGCAACACATTACTGTTTGATTTTTAGATGCAACTTGAAGTGGAAGTTCAGATTACTCTATGAACATTAAACAACCATATAACACATGTGCTTTGATAAATCCATAGTACCATGTTTGACTTTTGGCTGTATGTCAGATGTTCTTCAATCTACAATGGAAGCTGCTGACCATTTACCAGCCACACCAAGCAACCCATGGTGTTGATCAGCCTTCCTTGTGCTATCCAAGTCTTTGACAGCAGAGACAAAACATTTCCCAGTCAATGTTTGTAGTCACAAGACATAGATAGCAATAGGGGGGCTGAGCAACATCATGAGTTTTATGGTGTCACTGGGAAATGGTCATCACTTTCCATTGTTGACTAATTGACTTCTATCTAGCTGACTCTGGTTGTCCAACATGGTGCTAGTGTTACACGGCTGTTTAAAATTCACAGAAAATTGTAAGGTAAACTTCCACTTTAAAATATAGTTCATTATTTTTTGAGGAATAAATAACTAGTTTAAAGTATAGTTGTTCATATTTGCCTGGAGTTTTGCTTTAAGTAATTCTGAATTAAAATGGCAGTTACAATTGATGTATTTGGAGGTGTTTGTATGACAAGTAGAAGCACTTGCATGTCTCTACTTTAAGTTCAAAAATCAGCTAAGATCACAGTATTTACCCAACACCAAGTGACTTCCGTGTTTATATATGAAAATCATATATTCACTGTCATGGTCTTTATGCCAACATTTTTAAACATTTCAGTTACTCAGTAAATGGTTCCATAAAAACAATCAAACATACATATAATACATTGTAAAGAATAGATAGATGTGAGCGCCCAATGGAACCAAATAAGTAAAGAAACTGAATAAATTAAATTAAAAGCAGCCAAGCACAAGGTAACCAAGAAAACCTCAAAAAAATATAATAAAACGATGTGCGGCACTAAGATCAAAAAATGTCTATAAGTTAGCATATAAACATAAAATACTGATTATTGATAAATCATATAAAAGTTCATCAGGTGACTATGGTGCTCATTAATCATGCGTCTTCCTGGACCCGGTGGATGTGCATATAGGTGTATAAGCAATGCACACTCACCAGAAAGCGCATGTAAATGCGCGTTAGTAATTAATTTAGATGTCATCAAATGGTCATCATGGGATGATGGTAGGAATCCTAAGCCTTTCCTCTATGGGTGGATGGATTCTGAGGTGTGGATTCACTGGTATCAAGGTCATCCAGAGTTCCCTTTTATGGGATAGGTGGGTGCAGTCCTCTGCGTCTAGTGGAGGCTCCCTCTCTGGATGTTAGGATGGCTGTGAATCAAAAACTCCTCCAGCGGCGGACACTCCTCCCACTCACCCCCCCGCTCGCACTGCACGTGAAGGGGTCACACCGTGTATTCAAGAAACAAAAATTGCAGCAACTGAAAAAAGAAAGTGAAATGTGCCTTCCAACCGTTAAGCTACATTCTTCTGAATTTTGTTCTGCAATCTGAGGTGTGCTTTATGGAACAGAATGGGGAGAGATCAGCAGTGGCCTGTAAAATTTTATGTAAAATATAAGAGCAAAATCCTTCATTTTTATGCCTTGCATACATGAGCAACAATATGGTGTGTTGGCATGCATAGGCATTACTATAATTTATAAAACTCTATATCAAAATTTTGATGCCCCCTCCCAAACGAGTTTTCTCTGTGACAGCTGACAATGTCAATTGGGACACTAGTGTAATTAATCCATTAAGAATGTCTAAATCAAGGATAGGCAGTCCTCCCACCCCTTTATTACTCCAGCCAGCAAGTGGTGAACATTGTGATTTAGTATCTATATATTTTTTTTTAATTTGACGTTAATTACATAATTCTGAGTGCTCCAAAAATTCTATAAACGTAATACAAAACTCTTTAAGCTATGGGTTTTCAGAATTACAAACCTCAAATATCATAGCTTTTTAGCTGAGAAGATACTCTGGGATTTTACTGCTTCAAGAATATCGTGTGAGGCACTCAGGGTTAAAGGATAAGTTCACCTTTTTGACTAAAATAATAAATGCACAATTTTTTGCAGATAAAAAAATGTGCATTTATTATTTTTGCCTGCAGGAGCCTGGGAAGCATTGCACCAGTGATCAGTAGATCGCTGATGCCATGCAGGTCTCCTGCAGACTTGTCAGAATATCTGCTTGCCGTACGGGATGTACAGTATGGTCAAGCAGATATTCTGCCAGGAAGATTCAATTAACTACCATGGCGCTCCACAGCGCTGTGGTAGTTCATTGAAAATTACAAGCCCACAGCTGCCAAGGCTGCCAGTACTTGTAGGCACTCATTCACAGAATGTAAATGGATGTGGCCGTTTTCAATTCCGACAGATAGTACGGGGAGAAGTTTCCCCGTATTATCTGTCGGGGGCAGCGGGCACGGCTGCAGCTATGAGAGCATGTTACATGCTCCACCCTACAAATATAATGTTCCCAAAGGTGAACTTATCCTTTAATATCAAAGTGCTGGCCAGGATGACCAGAAGCTCTAAAGGCTTCTTTCATATTCACTCCATACCGATTTGTAAATGCACGCAAAATTGCATAGTTTTGTGGGCTTCTACAAAATGTTCAAAATTTGTGTTTCACGTTTGCAATGGCAGTCATTGGTAATATCAAGCAGATACATGGGTTTTTTTTGCATGAATATACATGCAGCAAAACACACAGTTAAAAAATCCTCAAAGCTCAAAAGGTGAATGAGCTCCTTTCATGATTCAGTGTCTGATGTCAGCTCTTCTTGAATGGAGACATCAGACAACCTCCCTAGTAGTGGTAAGCTTGCGTTAGCTGTCATTGCTAGGCCAATGAGCTGCAGACTGGAGATTCCCTGCCATACAGCTGATGTACACAAATGGGCGGAGATGCTTTTGACATCATTGACCTAATATGGGCACTTTTGGGTTTGCACTGAACCCAAGCTCCTCCTACTTCCATGAGGACCCCCTTCCCAACCTCATACAACTCAACAGCCTTGGACTGTCCCACCTTTGGAGCTGAGTGCCGCTGTCCTTTGGTTTGTGCATTGGTTGAGTCCTGCAAAGTGTCTGCTCCTATACATTGTGTTCACAATGACAATGTATTGATATGCAAATTGATGCACAAGTTTGCATATGAATATGATCAATGTGTAATTTGCATATAAATGACCTCATGGAGCTTACATATGAAAGAGCTAGATTAGCTCCTTCATTTGCAAATCCTGTCTTTGGCTCATTCATATGCAAAGCAGAGGGATACTACTCCTCCATTCCTGTAACATACACAGCTCACTGCCACTACACATAAGATCTCCAGCAACTGGTGGGTGAGTTTAAGGGAAAAGTATCCTGTGCTGGGGTGCGTCTGTACTGTGGGGGGGTCTTTATTGTGGATCTATTCTGGGGAGGTGATCTGTACTGAGAAGGTTGTCTGTATTAGGGGTCTGTACTAAGAAGGTGGTCTTTACTGGGGAGAGGAGATGGTCTGGACTAGGGGTCTGTTCTGGTAGTCTGTACTGAGGATGTGGTGTGTACTAGGGGTCTGTACCGAGGAGGTGGTCTTTTCTATATTGAGGCTCAATACTGGGGAGGTGGTCTGCGCTAAGGAGGTGATCTGCACTGAGGAGGTGGTCTGTGTTAGGGGTCTGTACTAAGAAGGTGGTCTTTACTGGGGAAAGGAGATGGTCTGCACTAGGGGTCTGTACTAAGGAGGTGGTCTGTTCTGGTAGTCTGTACTGAGGATGTAGTCTGTATTGGGGGTCTATACTGAGGAGGTAGTCTGCACTGAGGAGGTGGTCTGTTTTGGTAGTCTGTACTGAGGGGGTGGTCTGCACTGAGGAGAGGGTCTGCACTGGGGGTCTGTACTGAGATGGTGGTCTGTACGAAGGAGATGATCTGCACCGGGGGTCTTTACTGAGGAGGGGATCTGTACTGAGATGATAGTCTGTACTGGGGGTCTGTACTAAGAAGGTGGCCTATACTGAGGAGAGGAGATGGTCTGCACTGGGGGTCTGTACTGAAGGGGTGGCCTGTTCTAGTGGCCTGTACTGAGAAGGTGGCCTGTACTGAGGAGAGGAGGTGGCCTGTACTGGGGGTCTGTACTGAGGAGGTGTGTAAGAGGGGTCTGTACTGCGGATGTGGTCTGTACTGACCCCTGCACTTTGTGCACCATGCACTCCAAACCCCTGCACCCCTGTGTAGTTGCCTGAGCCCTGAAGCCAATGCATTATGCACTCTACTGATTTTTCTGCTGACTGCTGCAACACCTTTTCAGGATACAATGTGGTTCTCTAAATAGTTCATACCAAATGTGTTACTCTGTGTTGTTTTGCATTGTATTCTCTGCAAAAAAACTTTGGGTTTGCCACTGTACTTTAAATCACACCATATGACCACACCCACTTTCAACTGGCCACACCCACTCCACAACCTGAATTCCTCCCCTTTACAAATTGTCCCTCTGTGTCAAGTTCAAAAGTTGGTCAAAAGTATGTAACATTGGCTTCCATGACAGTCCCATGGGCTGCTATGGCTATAGTTACACCACTGCCAGCATGCAATCTAAATGCTTGCAAAGCCCCTCCTGATGCGTGCACATAGAGCATAATAAAGTGTGTACAGTCTAAAGTTTTTTTTTAGATATCCAGTAAGTATAAAAACTTTCCATCTATAGTTTGGAATTATAAGTACATGTACATAATGGCAGCCATATTTTCTGATTACAAACGTAGGTTCTGCTTCCTGCATCTCTTTCTTTGTCTCGCAATGCAAGCCAGTTAGTCAGGGGACGCCTTGAAAACAGCCTATGTGATTGAATTCTTACCTCCGCAATTGTTAACAGAATGAAGCAGGGAGGCTTCTACATCTCTGGGGCTCGAACAGCAGCCCAAGGGCCGCATGTGGCCCTTTAATATATGATGAGCCACCCTCGGACCTTAGCAGTCTCTAGCAGGAACATCGATTAGGATAATCCAACACAACAAACACTTTTCTCCTGCACTAGGAAAGGACTCAGTAGACCCAATAGGAATGTTCTGGAATTTTCTGGAATATGCACTGCTTGCTGCCCTCAACAGACCAGGGTGGTCCAAATACACTAGATGCAAATGGAGAAAGGGCTCTGAGGAAGAGGTTGTGTCCTCGAAACGCATTAGCCAGTTGGTCATCCAGGGTTCCATCGTATGGACTCAGATGTTGTTTGGATCATACCGTATTTTCCGGAGTATAAGACGACTTTTTAACCCATGAAAATCTTCTCAAAAGTCGGCGGGTCGTCTTATACGCCGGTATACGGCGTGCTGACACTTCCGAGCTGGTGTCAGGGTAACACTTTTAGGGGGGCGGCGCGGTGCTGCTGCCGCCCCCCCTTCCAACGGAAGGGACACTAAGTACAGGGGCGGGCAGGGGGCCGCTGTTTCTTACCTGGCTCTGGTCCCAGTCCCACGACGATCCAGTCCAGGAAGCGCGGCTGCTCCTTCATTCAGTTCGGCCACTCGATGTTCGCGCGGCCGCTCGGCTCCGCCTCATCACCGGTGATTGGGCGCCAGAACTGTAGCTCAGGAAAGGCACACAGGCGGCCAATCACCGATGAGGAGGCGGAGCCGAGTGGCCCCACAAAAATCGAGTGAGGGAGTGGCCGGTAAGTGTGCCGTGCAGATGGTGCTGCTGCAACCACGTATGCTGGCTGCAGCAGCACCATGCTGGAACAGGGGTCAGCAAGTGTCATTGGTGTCAGTGGGAGGAATAGTGCCCCATCATTGGTGTCACTGATACTAATCATGGGGGATTATTCCTCCCACTGACACCAACGATGGGGCACTATTCCCCCCCCCCCCACTGACACCAACGATGGGGCACTATTCCTCCTCCCCACTGACACCAACGATGGGGCACTATTTCCCCCCCCCCACTGACACCAACGATGGGGCACTATTCCACCCCCCACTGACACCAGTGATGGAACACTATTCCTTCCCCCACTGACACCAATGATGGGGTACTATTCCTCCCACTGACACCAATGTTGGGACACTATTCCTCCCACTGACACCAATGGCGGGGCACGATTCCTCCCACTGCCACCAAAGATGGGGCACTTTTCCCCCCACTGATACCAATGATGGGGCACTATTCCTCCCACTGATACCAATGATGGGGCACTATTCCTCCCACTGATACCAATGATGAGGCACTATTCCCCCCACTGATACCAATGATGGGGCACTATTCCTCCCACTGATACTAATGATGGAGCACTATTCCTCCCACTGACACCAATGATGGGGCACTATTCCTGCCACTGACACCAACGATGGGGTACTATTCCTCCCACTGATACCAATGATGGGGCACTATTCCTCCCACTGATACCAATGATGGAGCGCTATTCCTCCCACTGGTACCAATGATGGGGTACGATTCCTCCAACTGACACCAATGATGGGGTGCTATTCCTCCCACTGACACCAATGATGGGGCACGTTTCGTCGCTCTGACACCAATGATGGGGCACTATTCCTCCCACTGACACCAATGATGGGACACTATTCCTCCCACTGACACTGATGGAGTACTATTTCTCCCGCTGACACTAATGATGGGACACTTCCTCACACACTGATACTAATGATGGGGCACCATCATTGGTGTCAGTGGGAGGAATAGTGTCCAATCATTGGTGTCAGTGGGAGGAATAGTGCCCCATCATTGGTGTCAGTGGGAAGAATCGTGCCCCTTCATTGGTGTCAGTGGGAGGAATAGTGCCCCATCATTGGTGTCAGAGCGAGGAATCGCGCCCCATCACTGGTGTCAGTGGGAGGAATAGTGCCCCATCATTGGTGTCAGTGGGAGGAATAGTGCCCCATCATTGGAATACTATACTGAAATACCATACCATATTGAAATCAAATCTGATGTTTTTTAATTTTTATTTGGTGTGCGTTGGAAGAGGGGTAGTCTTATACGGCGAGTATAGCCCAAACCCTATATTTTAACAGGAAAAGTAGGGGGTCGTCTTATACGCCCAGTCGTCTTATATGCCGGAAAATACGGTACATCTTGTTCAGTTTGACATGCCTGTGTTTTTATGTCTATTGTAAGTATGATACTTACTTTGTTTCTTCAATAAATATTTTAAACGATAATGCACTAGGTCGGTGCGCCCTTTTTCTGTTTCTCCATTTGCATCTATTGATTAGGGTAATAGCACTGATCTCTACCAGCCTCAAGTAACACATTCCCAGTTTCTTATTGTCTTCTGCAGCACATCTCCAACTGAAAATATAGCATGTCCACACTCTCAGAAACTACACATTTTAACAGAGGAAACGAGAGTCAGTCTTCTCAAGCATTACATACTGTATATTGAACATTTATGCGTGACCCTTTGGTTTTGTAGAGGGTCACATCTGAGGTCTCCTTGAGCTCATAAGTTGACACGGAACTATATTGAACCACTGGGATCTCTTTCAGTAGGCTAACCTACAAATCTCCACATTAATTGCAATAAGAAAACCATAATGCTGCAACCATGTAAAAATGTTTAAGTCTGATGAAAAATAATTTCTAAAAGACACTTAAATCATTTTTACAAAAGTTCTTTCTTAAAACAGACTACTAGTCCCTTTTTAAATTCTTACTGCATACTAAGTTTGAACTCTATCACTTGTTTTTTCAGTTTGGCTACTTAGTTGGGAGAACAGTTGGAAGGCTCTGCTGTAAATAAGGATTACTATATAGCAGGGGTGTCCAAACTTTTTTGGAAGAGTGCCAGATTTGATGAAGTGAACATGTGCGAGGGCCGACCATTTTGCCCGACATTCTGATGAACCATTAACATTAAATGCAAATGAACTATTTTATGCAAAAGTTTATTGAAAACGGCATACTTTTCATTTTGTGACTTGGATGACAAATCTAAACAGGTGTTAAATCACTCTGCCAGCACAGGGAGAAGGAAAGCCCAAATCTCGCGAGATCTCGGAGGTCGCGAGATTTGGGCTTTGTTTCTCCTTGCACTGTCTGATGACATCAAGCGATCCTGAGCACCAATCCATTATAGCCCAAATTGATACCGTATTTTTCGCTCCATAAGACGCACCTGACCATAAGACGCACCTAGGTTTTAGAGGCGAAAAACAGGAAAAAAAAATTCTGAACCAATGGACTGCAGACATAGTACAGGAGATGGCCAGAGACTGCGGACACAGTACATGAGATGACCAGAGACTGCGGACACAGTACAGGAGATGACCAGAGACTGCGGACACAGTACAGGAGATGACCAGAGACTGCGGACACAGTACAGGAGATGACCAGAGACTGCGGACACAGTACAGGAGATGACCAGAGACTGCGGACACAGTACAGGAGATGACCAGAGACTGCGGACACAGTACAGGAGATGACCAGAGACTGCGGACACAGTACAGGGGATGACCAGAGTCTGCGGACACAGTACAGGAGATGACCAGAGACTGCGGACACAGTACAGGAGATGACCAGAGACTGCGGACACAGTACAGGAGATGACCAGAGACTGCGGACACAGTACAGGGGATGACCAGAGTCTGCGGACACAGTACAGGAGATGACCAGAGACTGCGGACACAGTACAGGAGATGACCAGAGACTGCGGACACAGTACAGGAGATGACCAGAGACTGCGGACATACTACATGAGCTGACCAGAGACTGTGGACATACTACATGAGATGACCAGAGACTGCGGACACAGTACAGGGGATGACCAGAGTCTGCGGACACAGTACAGGAGATGACCAGAGACTGCGGACACAGTACAGGAGATGACCAGAGACTGCGGACACAGTACAGGAGATGACCAGAGACTGCGGACATAGTACAGGGGATGACCAGAGTCTGCGGACACAGTACAGGAGATGACCAGAGACTGCGGACACAGTACAGGAGATGACCAGAGACTGCAGACATAGTACAAGGGATGACCAGAGTCTGCGGACACAGTACAGGGGATGACCAGAGTCTGCGGACACAGTACAGGAGATGACCAGAGACTGCGGACACAGTACAGGAGATGACCAGAGACTGCAGACATAGTACAAGGGATGACCAGAGTCTGCGGACACAGTACAGGGGATGACCAGAGTCTGCGGACACAGTACAGGAGATGACCAGAGACTGCGGACACAGTACAGGAGATGACCAGAGACTGCGGACATAGTACAGGAGATGACCAGAGACTGCGGACATAGTACAAGGGATGACCAGAGTCTGCGGACACAGTACAGGGGATGACCAGAGTCTGCGGACACAGTACAGGAGATGACCAGAGACTGCGGACACAGTACAGGAGATGACCAGAGACTGCGGACATAGTACAGGAGATGACCAGAGACTGCGGACACAGTACAGGGGATGACCAGAGACTGCGGACATAGTACAGGAGATGACCAGAGACTGCGGACACAGTACAGGAGATGACCAGAGACTGCAGACATAGTAAATAATGGTAAATGGTAGCCCCAGTAGTAATTCCCTGCGCACCACCTGGGATCACTCGGCCCACGTTCCGGACCCCACAGATGAGCTGCCCAATATATAACTTACGGCCCTCCACTAGCGATTCTGCGAACGCCACTGAGGACTCCAGGGATCTGTCGAGCGGGAATTGACGTCATCAGCCGGCACACAGAGAAGGAAAGCAGAAATCTCACGAGATCTCGGACGTCGCGAGATTTGGGCTCTCCTTCCTGCACCAGCTGATGATGTCAAGAGATCGCTGGAGTCCTCAGTAGCTTTCAGGGAATCACTACCGGGGGCCGTAAGTTATGTATTTGGGTAGCTCACCTGTGGGGCCGTTTCAGTCCGGAATGCGGGCCGCAATTGGCCCGCGGGCCGGACTTTGGACATGCCTGCTATATAGTGATTAAATAAAGCTTCATAGAATTAACCGTTTGTGATATGCAAGCTGCGGACCCATTCAGGGGTGTCAAACTGGCGGCCCTCCAGCTGTTGCGAAACTGTAAGTCCCATCATGCCTCTGCCTTTGGGAGTCATGCTTGTAACTGTCAATCTTGCGATGCCTCATGGGACTTGTAGTTTGGCAACAGCTGGAGGGCCACCAGTTTGACACCCGTGCATGATTAGATAATACCTGTTCTCCAGTTTCTAATGGCAGAACTGTGTATATAACTATAAATAAAGCATATTAACAATTTTGTTGACATTTCTGAAACTGTGAGGCTATTAATGTGGAAATTAGCCCATATTTTAAACTGTCAGAATAAACTGATCAGTGCTGTCAGCTATGCTGGCAGCAAAGATTGATCAGGAAAAACCCCACAGGGTGGATGTTCAGAAGTCAATTGGAAGAACCACTTGTGTACAACAAACTTGCCCATACACATATCGAAATTGGACCAGTCCCTGCTGAATTGTTCGAATTTCATTCAATGTATGGCTGGCTTAAGTCTATGGGCCCATTTATACAGTTGTGGTGCACTGGAACATAATGTATGCATGTTTGTCCAATGTGTACTGTCTTAATTCAGCCTATTGGTTGCTGTCATGCAAATATCAACAATGGTAGTCAATGATTAGTCAATGCCACTGATTAAACACTATTGATGTTTACATGTTGATCCTGAATGACCACCAACATCCTAGCTACCAAGGACGCTAAGCGCAGGAGTCAACTGTGTCATAGCAACCAAGGACACTAGGCTGTAGTCGGCCCTAGCAATTACACCGCTTTCATATTTATGCGATGCGGTATGACCGCACCATGGGAGCAGCACAGCTTACCCACGCCATGTGTTTGGAGCAGGTTAGTTGCACTTTCCCATAGAATTCTATTGTGTCACATGGTTATGTGCGCTTTCTGAAAGTGCACCAAAACTCCTGCATGCCGCATCTTTGGTGTGCTTTCAGAAAGCGCGTCAAACATGCAGGACACAATAGAACTCTATGGGAAAGTGCAGCTAACCTGCACCAAACACACAGGTAAGTTGTGCTGCTCCCCCATCAATGTGGAAGCAGCCATATAGATACTAGGCTGTAGAAGCTACCGGTGACCTAGCAACCAAGGAGACTAGGCGGCAGCAGCCATCTGCGTCCTAGCAAACAGACGCAAGGCAGTAGAAGCTACCGGTGACCTAGCAACCAAGGAGACTAGGCGGCAGCAGCCATCTGCATCCTAGCAAACAAAGACGCAAGGCAGTAGAAGCTATTGGTAACCTAGCAACCAAGGAGACTAGGCGGCAGCAGCCATCTGCGTCCTAGCAAACAAAGACACAAGGCAGTAGAAGCTACCGGTGACCTAGCAACCAAGGAGACTAGGCGTCAGCATCCATCTGCGTCCTAGCAAACATAGACACAAGGCAGTAGAAGCTACCTATGTCCTAGCAACCAAGGAGACTAAGCGGCAGCAGCCATCTGCATCCTAGCAAACAAAGACACAAGACAGTAGAAGCTACCGGTGACCTAGCAACCAAGGAGACTAGGCGGCAGCAGCCATCTGCATCCTAGCAAACAAAGATGCAAGGCAGTAGAAGCTACCGGTGACCTAGCAACCAAGGAGACTAAGCGGCAGCAGCCATCTGCATCCTAGCAAACAAAGACACAAGACAATAGAAGCTACCGGTAACCTAGCAACCAAGGAGACTAGGCGGCAGCAGCCATCTGCGTCCTAGCAAACAAAGACACAAGGCAGTAGAAGCTACCGGTGACCTAGCAACCAAGGAGACTAGGCGGCAGCAGCCATCTGCGTCCTAGCAAACAAAGACGCAAGGCAGTAGAAGCTACCTGTGTCCTAGCAACCAAGAATAGGCGGCAGCAGCCATCTGCATCCTAACAAACAAAGACACAAAGCAGTATAAGCTACCTGTGTCCTAGCAACCAAGGAAATTAGGCGGCGGCAGCCACCTGCGTCCTAGCAAACAAAGACAAGGCAGTAGAAGCTACCTGTCTCCTAGCAACCAAGGAGACTAGGCGGCAGCAGCCATCTGCGTCCTAGCAAACAAAGACACAAGGCAGTAGAAGCTACCGGTGACCTAGCAACCAAGGACACTAGGCGTCAGCAGCCATCTGTGTCCTAGCAAACAAAGACGCAAGACATTAGAAGCTGCCTGAGACCTAGCAACCAAGGAGACTAGGCGGCAGCAGCAACCTGCATCCTAGCAAAGAAAGACGCAAGGCAGTAGAAGCTACCGGTGACCTAGCAACCAAGGAGACTAGACAGCAGCAGCCATCTGCGTCCTAGCAAACAAAGACGCAAGACAGTAGAAGCTACCGGTAACCTAGCAACCAAGGAGACTAGACAGCAGCAGCCATCTGCGTCCTAGCAAACAAAGACGCAAGGCAGTAGAAGCTACCTGTGTCCTAGCAACCAAGGAGACTAGGCGGCAGCAGCCATCTGCGTCCTAGCAAACAAAAACGCAAGACAGTAGAAGCTACCGGTGACCTAGCAATCAAGGAGACTAGGCGGCAGCAGCCATCTGCGTCCCAGCAAACAAAGACGCAAGGCAGTAGAAGCTACCTGTGTCCTAGCAACCAAGGAGATTAGGCGGCAGCAGCCATCTGCGTCCTAGCAAACAAAGACGCAAGGCAGTAGAAGCTACCGGTGACCTAGCAACCAAGGAGACTAGGCGGCAAGAGACATCTGCATCCTAGAAACTGAGGACAACAGTCGTCAGCAACCACCTGTGTCATAGTAATTGAGGATGCTAGGCAGCAGGGCCCTATCAACTGGGCCGCTGATAATTACATGTTGGCTGATGGTTGCCAATAGGGCCCCTGTTTGCTGAACACTTGTAAACATTAAAGTAGTACAAACAACAAGATCCTGTGTTTTAAATTGTGAAATAGTTACGCTCATCTGAATGAGCCCTAAAAAGTTAATATGTTTCCAATATTGACACAACGCACAGTTTTAATGAAGCTACGTGTTATAAGATGTAATTAGCAGAGTTTTCCTTTAATACAGTGGACAGATTATTGTAGAATCTACAAGACTCCTCAACCTAGATGCTAGTGGGGAATTTATCAAGAATCCCGTACCGGTAGAAATATGGGAGCTGCCATTGCTCACCTCCTTGTGAACATGCTAGTTGCTTGGCTGCCTTTGTCTTCACTGCTTTCTGAGTCAGCAACCAGGAACATGTATGAGATAAAGAAAGTCAGCGTGAGGTCAGGATTCCCAACGAGACCACATTTCCTGGGTCACTAACTCAGAAAGTACAGAAGCTCTTGCATCAGCTTGACAACCAGAGAAGTGATGTTTTTAGAAGGCGAGGTCAGCAATGGCAGCCTGCAGACTTCCTTAGTGCAAAAAAGTCCCAGCCCTGGTATACTTATGCATTTATGCTCCTTTACTGTCTTCCTTTTCCCAGCCCTTGAATTGTTGCTCCAATGCAGCAGAGCTTCTGAGTATGGGAGAACATGTAACAGTGCCTGAGCCTAAACGGCCAATCCCTAGATCCGGACCATGTCACATGGGGGGCAATGACATTATCTGCCTGGGTAAGCTCTAGGTAAAACACAGAGAGCTGCAGGCAGAGGACTAAATCTGTCCCCACTTTTATATATATTAAAACATCTAAACCCACTGTTTATATACACCGATCAGCATTAACATGACGACCACTGACAGGTAAAGTGAATAACATTGGTTGAGTGGTCTTGTTACAATGGCATTTGAAAGTGGGTGGAATATATTAGACATAAAATTAACATGTTGTCCCTGAAGTTGATGTTTTGAAAGTAGAAAAAATGGGCAAGCATAATGGTAAAGGCTTGATGACTGGGTCATAGCAACTCCAAACCTGCAGCTCTTGTAGGATGGTTCTGGTCTGTGGTGGTCAGGATCTACCAAAAGTGGTCCAAGGAAGAAAAAATGACAACAGAGTCACGACCAGCCAAGGTTCATTGATGCACGGGAGGAGCACAGGCTGGCCCATGCAGTCCAATCCAATAAAAGAGCATTTGTAGCTCAAACTGCTGAAAACTGCATAGCCGCAGACCGGTTAAGAGGCTCATACTGACCTAAATCCACAGCCAAAAGCACCTTCAATGAGCATCAGAACTGGACCACTGAGCAACGGAAGCAGGTGGACAGGTCTGATGTTTTCAAGAATGATTTGAGGAACACGACAATGAGCTTGAAGTGTTGACGTGGCCTCCAAATTCTCTAGATCTCAATCAAATCAACAATGTGTGGGATGTGCTGGAAAAACAAGTCCAATCCATGGAGGCCCCACCTCACGACACACATCTGCTACTGGTAGCTTGGTGCCAGAAACTAGTGGAGTCTATGTCTCGATGTTTGCAAAATTACAATGGATTTCCAGCCCACCTTATTTTTAAAACATTGGGTGGAGTCGCTAAAATGTTAGAACCTATACCATCTTTATACTGTAATCACTGGAACAGGAAATGGGGGGAAATTTCTCCAGCAACACCACAGTAAAATCCCAATTTAGCGGAATAAAAAAAAGTTTTGGCTGAACAGCACTTGCCTATTGTTACTGGATAAAAGAAAATGAAGAATGTGACTTCTGTCTATGAGAATCAAGAAAAACTAACCTTTGTGGTAGAACATCTGGACCGTGCGGGTTTGATGTATATTTCTTTACTACAGTAACTTCCTTTGTCCCGGCAAAGCAGGAAATTCTGTTTAACACTTACGTAAATTCTTAGCATTACAATAGATTTACACATCCCACACACAACACATCTACGGGTTCCTTTTCACCTTGTGGCCATGTAATATTAAAGTGAAACTAAGAGTAAAATAAAAAATGACATATATATGATGCAGTCTGTCGCTAGCATTAGTACAGCAGTCCTCTCTATAGTATAGTTTTATCACCTGGTGATCCTGCTAGTAATTCTATTATTTTTCAACTTCCTTTTAAGCTCAACTCCTTGGAAAGCTTTTATATATAATAATAAACCAGATATACGCAGCATCTGAGCAGCACAAACCAAAAACACTGTTTAATAAATTTTTAATATTCAAAACAAACTCTCTCATCCATTCATGTCTCCATGCATTATTTTGCTGAAAAATCACTTTGAAAAACACCCTCCATGCATTTCTGGTTGCAGCCATTTTTAGTAAGAGCAGATTAATTTAATTCCTGGAATCTGGAATCCTTCTGCCTTTAGCTCAGACATGTAGACAGGAGGGTGTGCTTAGCTGAGAAAGCCCCTCCTCCCTTCCTCAAGACTCCTGGGATGTATGACATCATTTGCCTAAGCATGGAAACCAAGAAGTAAAGTAAGAAATGTAAAAAAAAGTTTAAAACAAGTAAATATAATATTACATCCTATTTACTAATGGTAGCCGGATAAGGATTAAAAATAGTCAATGTTGATTGAGAGAGTGAAGTTCCCCTTTACCAGTTCCCAACTGAGCTATAGCTGAAGGATAGCTGCAGCGCGGTTGTGTAGTTCTGGGACGACGTCATTCCAGAACACGCCCCCAGCGGCGCGCACCCTGCACTCTGTTCTACAGACACAGCTGATCACATGATACAGTAAACGCCCAATCACAGCAGCCTTTTACCACGTGATCAGCTGTGTCCAATGACACAGATCACTGGGAAAATACAGTTGCCGGTTATCGTCTGCACTTTCCTCTTGCTGTCACAGCGTGAGGAAAGTATTGCCGAGAACCGGCAATTGTCAGTGAGGGGTTCAGCACTGATTATCAGGGCACTGATAGTGCCCATCAGTGGCGCCCATCAGTGCCACCCACCTGTGCTCTGCAGTGCCACCCACCTGCGCCCATCAGTGCCACCCATCAGTGCTGCCCAGCAGTGCCTTCCATTAGTGCCCAGCAGTGCCACCCATCAGTGCAGCATCATCAATGCTGCCTATCAGTGCCCATCAGTGCTGCCTTGCCCTGTCACTTCATCAGTGCCCATCAGTGCTGCCAATCAGTGCCCATCAGTGCTGCCTATCAGTTCACACACATCACTGATGGAGAAAAATTACCTGTTTGTAAAATTTTATAATAGAAACAAAGAAAAAACATTTTTGTTTGCGTTTTTTTGTTTATAGCGCCAAAAATAAAACACCCAGCAGCAATTAAATACCACCAAAAGAAAGCTCTATTTGTGTGAAAAAAAATGATAAAAATTTCATATGGGTACAATGTTGCATGGCCGCGCAATTGTCATTCAAAGTGCGACAGCGCTGAAAGCTGAAAATTGGTCTGGTCAGGAAGGGGGTATAAGTGCCCTGTAGGCTTGTGGTTAAGCTACGTTCACACTGTTCCACCGCAGAAACAGAGCAAAAACGCATAGCCATTTTTACCGTGCTTTCTGAGCGGTTTTTAAAGGACATGTGACTTAAAAACTGCACCAAAAACGCTTCTCAGAGGCGTTTTTCAGGCATTTTCCATTGACTTCAATGGGAAGAGGTGTTTTTGGGGTGTTTTTCTTTTAACTCACCAAACATGCCCCAAAGATGCTGCAAGCAGGAGTTTTTGCACCACACCGCAAGCTCAACGCCTCAGTGTGAAAACATACATAGATATACATTCACATACATAGGAAGCGTTTTTCTTGAGCTTTTCAGGTGTTTTTTTTTACGCAAAAACACTTAAAAAGCTCCTCAGTGTGAAAGTAGCCTTAATGTAAAATCTTCATCCCAAAATGAACAAAACCGTTTCTGTAAAGTGTTAGCCAGAGTTAGGGCCAGTTTGCACCAGAACCCAGTGCAGGAAACCCACTTTCTGTGCGCATTTCCCACACCCATTCAAAACGCACTGCAGTTGCGATCTGCAGTGAGCGTCAATAATAACTTAATGACACCCCGAATGCAGATCGCACCATGTCATCTGGTTGCAATTAGTTTCAAAAATTAGTGCATGCACTACTTTTGGTGCAGTGCCATTTCAGCCCATTCAAATGAATGGGCTGAAATCGCACCACAAAGAACTGCATGTGAATCGCACAGGAACGCACAGCGTGTTCCTGTGTGATTTCCAGTGTGAATCAGGCCTTAGGCTTTAATTTGTTAGTCACTTACTGTATATAAGTTCCATCTAACACTGCTCTCTCCAGTCTGAACATGCTGCTGTACCAGGGTGGCTACGTTGCTTCACTATGGATAGAGCGGAGTCATCATAAGACAGGAAGTGTGTTACTGGCAGGATCTCCAGGAGAAAAGGTTCTACTCACACAGCAACATTGTAATGTATCAGGTTACGCTGTGCTGACAAAAGTACTGCACTGCAGTAGTGTGAACTGAGCTCATACAAAACACAGCTTTTTGCCTTGTCTTGCTTTGGGACTGTGCTGGGAAAAAGCCATTAATGTTCAGAATGATATTTGAAATCTCTGACATCCGTCATTAAATTTGTTTAAAAAAAACATCTGAGCAGCACCGCCCAGAAGAAAACAAGCTACAGGCATACTTCGGTTTACGAACGCCTCGGTTAACGTAATTTTCGATTTACGAATGAAAATCCATTGAAAATAATGCCTCGGTTTATGAATTTTTTTCGCAATACAAACGGATTAATTGGTTTTCAATGCATTTACAAATTTTTTTTTTAATCATGTCCCTGTACAGTACTATGCCTTTAAAGTGCACTTTATAAAGAGTTTTGAACAAATAAAACTTTTTGTTACTTTTTTCTGACCTCCGGAACAGATTAATTGGTTTTCAATGCATTTATGAATTTTTTTTTTTAATCATGTCCCTTTATGCCTTTAAAGTGCACTTAATAAAGAGTTTTGAACAGAAATTTTTTTTTATTTTTTTCTGACCTCCGGAACGGATTAATTGGTTTTCAATGCATTTACAATTTTTTTTCTAATCATGTCCCTTTATGCCTTTAAAGAGCACTTTATAAAGCATTTTGAATAGATAAAACTTTTTTTTACTTTTTTTTTCTGACCTCTGGAACGGAGTAATTGGTTTTCAATGCATTTACAAATGTTTTTTTTAATCATGTTCCTTTATGCCTTTAAAGTGTACTCTATAAAGAGTTTTGAACAGAAAATTTTTTTTTTTACTTTTTTCTGACCTCCGGAAAGGATTAATTGGTTTTCAATGCATTCCTATGGGAAACCGTGTTTCGGTTTACAAATTTTTCGCAATACAAAAAGTCCCGCAAAACGAATTAAATCCGTAAAACTGAGGTATGCCTGTATTTCATAAAAAAAGGAAAGAAAAAACTATTTCTGCAAAAATCAAGTTGGAAGCATTGACTTTGCCTGACAAAGCTGTCAGGCAAGCATGTGTGCTCTGGTGGCCAAATTATTTATTTATTTATTACAGGTACTTATATAGCACCCTCAATTTACACAGCACTTTACATATATATTGAACATTCACATCAGTCCCTAACCCTCAAGGGGTGTACAATCTAAGGTCCCTAACTTACATTCATACATACACATACTAGGGACAATTTAGACAGGATCTAATTAACCTACCAGCATGTCTTTGGAGTGTGGCAAGAAACCAGAGCACCTGGAGGAAACCCACACAAGCACAGAGAGAACATGCAAACTCCATGCAGGAGATGCCATGGTCAGGAATTGAACCAATGACACATTTACTGCAAGGCAGACGTGCTAACCACTAAGCCACTGTGCCGCCCGAATAAACATTTGATGAAAAATCACTCAATAATAATGCATAATTGGACTGGGCAGGGGTGCTGGGATTTAGGGACCTCTAGGAGCAACCCCAACATACGACAGAAAAAAAATCATTATGATTAAAAAATAACCCCACTGTGGTCAATCATTTGTCCTGTTGAGAAAGCACTGCTTCAATGAGAAGATAAGGAAGGAGCACCCGGTGTCTGAAATAACGCAGCTCTTGGTGGAGGAATACAAATGTTTATTGAAAATGTGAAAATGTAAAGATCAAGCTAACGTTTTGGGGGAACTGCCTCCCCCTTCTTCAGGACTGTTGGTACATGCTAACAGAGATGGATGGATTCCGTGGTAGTACCAGATTTTATTGTGATGGCAAATGCTGGCTTGTGTAATGCAGAGGCAAAAAAGTCCATCCATCATCATTAGCACGTACCAGCAGTCCTGAAGAGGGAGGCAATTCTCCTAAAACACGTTGGATCAATCTCTAAATTTTTTCACACTTTCAATAAACGTTTGTATTCTTCCACCAAGAGTTGCATTATTTCGGACATTGGGCGCTCCTTCCTTCTCATTCAAGCATTGCTTCTACTGAAGTGACCGCTCCATCGTACCAGTAAGGTAGCAGCTCAAACCTCCAAGAGATCAGCACCACCACTTACCCGTGGAATCACCAATTAATCAGTAACTGTTTGAACCAGTCCTGCATGGCCCCTAGCCCAAATAAGTGTTGAGAAAGCATGGAACGTCTGTTGTTCCTAGAGAAGGCCAACAGATGGACAGCCTCTGATCCCAACAGAAATGACCATACTGACTGATCATTCTTTGATGGTTTTTTTCATTTTTGGTTCCAATTTTCAATTTTTAATAAAGAACTCTCCTTATTTTTATATTAGGACCTCTCCCAGATTCAGATTTAATAAATACAGGTTAGTAAATTGATTCACAATCTGGATGAACCTGGCCAAACGTATTTTTACTGGCAGATGTTAGCTTTTTACTCCAATCTACATTGAATCACATAGTTCAGAAATCTTCACTGCCGGGATGCAAGAACTCTAATCATAGTGGACAACTCTGCAGAGCACATAATTCAGGACGATCGAAACCCTGCAATTCATCTGAAAGGATTCACCAGATTTGCTTTCCATCAGCAGGTTGTTTTCGAATGATCAAATTAAAGATAACGGTGATGAAATGGTTGAGGTGGAGGATTCCTCTAGTTCTGTTTGCCAAGAAATGAATGAATGAGAACGTACTACCAATAATTTTTACACTGGCCTTGCCTCTTCTAGATGAAAAACAGGTGTCACTCTTCTGTGTCTCCCGCCCAACTCCATACATTCCACAGCGATGCCATTCCATGATGTCATACAACCGCTCTCACTTGTGTGCAAACAGCCGTCCGTATTATACAAGGTGAAAGACACACCCAAATATTCTCCTCTACCAAACCGTTACCAGCAGTTTGTCTGGAGCAGATTTTATTTATTATTTCAGGTACTTATATAGCGCCATCAATTTACGCAGCACTTTACATATATATTGTATATTCACATCAGTCCCTAACACTCAAGGGGTGTACAATCTAAGGTCACTAACTCACTTTCATACATACACATACTAGGGACAATTTGGACAGGAGCCAATTCACCTACCGGCATGTCTTTGGAGTGTGGGAGGAAACCGGAGTACGCGGAGGAAACCCACACTGGGAGAACATGCAAACTCCAGGCAGGTGGTGCTGTGGTTGGGATTTGAACCAACGACCCCTAGTACTGCCAGGCAGTGCTAACCACTTAGTCACTGTGCTGATTTTCTCAACCTTCTTCACTTGTGCACCCCTTGGTAATCCATTTACATATATAATGTACCCCACCCTAAGGACCTGGTCTCATTTTGCGTAGCGAGAGCACGCAAAATTTTCTGAGCAATCAACACGTTTTTCTACAAGAAGCTAAAGATCACATTTTGGTCCTGAGCCAAACACAGTTTTACATGCACATTTTGCTGTGTTTGGGGTGCTCCTAAAGCGGAGCTCCAGTCAAAATCTAAAAAAATAAGTGAGCCACTGAAAAAACTGTAGCTACTGACTTTTAAAAACCAGCCACTCACCTTTCCATCGATCCCGCAGTGTCCTCACCACTGCCAGTTTCACCGGCCGTCCTCGCTCCCCTGCGCCGTCATCTTAAGTGTGGGCACCCGGCTGTGACAGCTTGCGGCTTCATAGTCGGGCGCCCACTGCGCATGCGCGAGTAGTGCTGCGCCTTGTGAATGGTCCCGTAGTCTTGTGAGACCTGTCATGTGTTTCAGAAGACTACAGGGAGAAGACAGCTTTCACTTTTGATCGCCTAGGCCGGGTGTCGGCAACCCGCGGCTCCGGAGCCGCATGCGGCTCTTTTTCACCTTTCCTGCGGCTCCGGAGCACACTGCCCACCAGGTGACAGGCAATAGGGTCAGCAAGCCGCGGCTCTTTTAATGCAGCTCTTCTATGTGCCGGGCGCCCGCTCCCCTCCCTCCTCCAAACATTGGCTGTCAGGATGTAGGCGGGGCAGCGTGACGAACTCCTCTCCTCTCACAGTCCGCCCTGAAGACCAGAACGGCGCGGGAACACAGCTAGAGGAACGCGCGGAGCAAAGGTAAGTGAATTGACACAGGGGGGATGAATTACTATAGGGGGGATGAATTACTATGGGGGATGAATTACTATGGGGGATGTATTACTATATGGGGGATGTATTACTATATGGGGGATGAATTACTATATGGGGGATGAATTACTATATGGGGGATGAATTACTATATGGGGGATGGATTACTATATGGGGGATGGATTACTATAGGGGGGATGAAATACTATAGGGGGGATGAAATACTATAGGGGGGATGAATTACTATAGGGGGGATGAATTACTATATGGGGGATGAATTACTATATGGGGGATGAATTACTATGGGGGATGAATTAATTACTATATGGGGGATGAATTACTATGGGGGATGAATTACTATATGGGGGATGAATTACTATATGGGGGATGAATTACTATAGGGGGGATGAATTACTATAGGGGGGATGAATTACTATATGGGGGATGAATTACTATATGGGGGATGAATTACTATAGGGGGGATGAATTGCTATATGGGGGATGAATTACTATGGGGGGATGAATTACTATATGGGGGATGAATTACTATGGGGGATGAATTACTATATGGGGGATGTATTTTCAGTTTTAAAAATGTTTCTCTCAAAATAAATTTCAATCGTGGTTTTGGCGAGATTTGGCTCAGTTGAAAAAAAAGGTTGCCCACCACTGACCTAAGGCTATGATTGTGATTATGACGATACACTGTGGCCCTGGTTAACCCTTTGCTTACTGGGCCCTTAAACCACCTTCATGACCAGAGCGCTTTTCGCAATATATGCAGTGTCGGATTTGTTTTAAATGTTGCAATGGTTTTGCGGCTCCCAGTCTTTTTTTCCCTCTCGGAAACGGGTCCAAGTGGCTCTTTATGTCTTAAAGGTTGCAGACCCCTGGCCTAGGCAATCGCAGCAGAAGTGGGAGTGGGCACCTGTCAAAATCGGGTACACGCTCCCCGTTAGTTCCAATCCTTAAAGGGGACTGGGGGATGAAACCTTAAAGCGGAACTTCCCCTTTTGGGTAGAGCTCTGCTTTAAGAATGAATGGCACGATGCGTCTTGCCGCTATTTTAGCACAATTTGGAATCGCGGGCAGAATTATGATTATGCACGTGATATCAATCACTAAGGTTACTTTGACGCATATTGCGCTTTTGATGCTTTTTTATGGCATTTGATTTTTTTTTTTTTTAACAGGACAATAACTGCATCAAAAACGCATCACAGGTGTGTTTTTGATATGTTTGTGCCACTTTTTCTATTGATTGCAGTGGGGAGGTGTGTTTTTGGTGCTTTTTTTTACTACACCAAACTGCCACAAAATGCAGCAAGCAGGATTTTAAAAAACACACCCGCCCACACGGATCAATGTGAAGAGTTCCATAGAAATACATGGTCACACAGTTTTCTTCAACTTTTTTAACGCAAAAGCGGTAGAAAAGCAGATCAGTGTACAAGCAGCCTAAGTGTGAATGGGGCTTTACCCATTCCTGTCCGGCCATTGTATAAACGGCCGGACGGTGGCAGTGCAGGGGCGGGTTGCCGTTCATAAACCGCGCCCGCCATTTTGAACTGTGCGCGCTCCCTGGGAGTGCACGGCACCCGATCTCTGAACAGGACCTCTGCGTGAGGTTCCGATCATATGATTACTGATTGGCCAATCAGCGATCACATGAATAGTAGTAAGCAAGATGTCACTTCTGACATCATTGCTTACTACGTGTGAAATCTGTGAATGATCAGAGATCACATGGTACAAGGCTATTCACAACAGCCTTGTACCATGTAACAAGCTGTGACCAATCACAGCTTCACAGTATTTCTCAAGAATGCAGCCAGAGAGGAGAAATGATTGCTTTTACAGCCTTTATGGGTGTAAAAGCAATCAGTGTAAAAAAAAAAAAATCTTCATCACCCCCCACAAGTAGTACAGTGTCACTATGATGACACCGTACTGCTAGGGTGACGGTATGTTAAAAAAAAACCTAAATAATAATATGAAAAAAAAGTAAAAAAAAAATTTTTAAAAATTATAATTTTTTGTTTTAAACTAATTTGGGCTATTTTTTTTTTAACTAAAAAGATAACTGAATACATTTTGGACAAGATTTATGAAGAAAGATCATTTATTTGCAAAATTTTATAAGAAAAACACCTTTTTTTCCAAATTTTTGGACTTCTTCATTTATATAGCAAAAAACAATAAATACCACCAAAATAAAGTTTTATCTGTCTCAAAAAAATGCTAAAAAATTCATATGGGTACAGTGTTGCATGACCGCGCAATTGTCATTCAAAGTGTGACAGTGACTGAAAGCTGGAAATTGGCCTGGACAGGAAGGGGGTGAAAGTGTCTGGACTTGAAGTGGTTAAATCAGTAATTATTATACTGACCACTGCCTGACACAGACCCGGGACATCTGCATCCTAACAACCAATGATCATCCCATTGCTCCTGCCCACAGAGACCTGCATTGCCTACTGTCACTTAATGATCAATCCACATTTGTTAACAGTCACACGATGGCCGTTAATTAATTTTTTTGCATACCCCTAAGGCCCCTTTCACATGGGGTGGGCTTCGTTTAGATTAGCAAGAAATGTGTCCACTGATCCCCTGCTGACCAGAGCAGAGCGGGTGGATGACAGTTCCGTGTCCACTCTGCATGGTGGACATGGACAGAGCCCACTCTGCTCTATGGGTGGCCGAGTGTACATGGACTCCACTGTCCGTTTACACCTGACTGCCCTCTGATCTGCCTAGATGGAGGGGGACAGATACCCTTACATTTCTTTTTAGCAGATTGGATTAGAGGTAGGTGGGTGTAAATAGACACAAGTCCATTTATACCCACCAGTCCATAGGGATACATAAACCATCCATTCAGATCCACCTGAAAAACTGACAGATGGACGTAATCAGATCACCCGTGTGAAAGGGGCCTATTGCAGGCCATAGACTGGGAGAAAACCGGCCGTTTTTTTAACAAAAAAACGAAAAATCGGTCGTTCAATAGGCCAACGTTACCACCAACAGTAAAAAAAAAAAAATCGGCCGATTTTCTTCCCGTCTACGGCCGGCATTTAATTACCGTATTTTCCGGCATATAAGACGACTTTTCAACCCCTGAAAATCTTCTGAAAAGTCGGGGGTCGTCTTATACGCTGGTGCGAGCCGGTGTCAGGGCGGCACTTTTTCGAGGGGCGGCGCGGTGCCGCCCCCCCTCCTCCTCCAACGGACACTAAGTACAGGGGTGGGCAGAGGGGCTGCTGTACCTTACCTGGCTCCGGTCCCACGACGATCCGGTCCAGGAAGCGCGGCTGCTCCTTCTTTCAGTTTGGCCGCTCGATGGTCACGCGGCCGCTCGGCTCCGCCTCCTCACCGGTGATTGGGCACCAGCACTGGAAAGGCACACAGGCGACCAATCACCGGCGAGGAGGCGGAACCGAGCGGCCCCGCGAAAATCGAGCGGCCGAACTGGAAGAAGGAGCAGCCGCTCCTCTCCCCCACTGACACTAACGATGGGGCACTATTCCTCCTCCACACTGACACCAACGATGAAGCACTGTTCATCTCCCACTGACACCAACGATGAGGCACTGTGTCAGTGGCTGATTTGCCCATCATTGCTGCGAAAATCAGCCAATTTTTTTTCCACCTTTATCGATCAAAAAAAATCTGACAAAATCCAGAAAAACGGCTGACCAATTAACCCATTAATGGTGCGAAAATCGGCAGATTTTTTTTGTGGCCAAAAAAATCGGCCGATTTTTGACCCATCTATGGCATGCATATGGCTCTGTGTGTTGGGAACGAATGCTTTCCCGACATGTACAAAGGTGCTATTAATTCTTAATGCCACCCCCCACAATAGCTAGTGTGCCGATTTTTGTGCGTGCCAAACCGCACGATGTTGCAGCACCATGCAGCTCAGCGTGGTTCGGTTTTAAGGGTTGAGGACTTCTTTGCCCACGTTTCTCACAGGTAAAGCAGCACATTGAAATGAATGTCTTTCATGTGAAGCGAGCTCGCACCCGCGCACACATAGATGTTAATCAAGGCTAAACATCTTGGCACGTACACCAGGTTTGGAAGCACTGAATTAGAGTGAATGCTGAGCCAGTGTTCCTGATATCTGCACTCACAGTTGTCTTGTAGGACTAAAGGACTTGGACTTAGGACAATGATGACTTATCAAACTGAAAAATGATTTCTTTTAACCCCTTCCAATCTCCTCCTGATTATGTGATCACTGTGTTTTACTGTCACAGTGATCACATGATTGGGAGCACAAACAACCTGTTCCAGATCATAAACTGAAAACGGGAGCAGTATGCGACAGCTCCATCACTGACCTGGAAGCGTGCAGTGACGGCACTTCCAGCACAGAAACCTCAAACTCACGTGGACACACATGTGTGGTGTGCAGTGGCTGGCCTCATGGTGATACACAAAGATGAAACAAATCCACCTACATAAGCTGTACCTTTTTATCTGCAGTATTCTCTTCTCTACATCCATTCAAAGTGCTGAGATTATAAAGTTGTCTGAGAGTTCAGAAAAAAAGGGGGCAGAGAGCTGAAATTACACTCTGCAGAGCCCAGTGAGGAGAGTTCTGAGTGCTGATTGGAGGGAAGAGACACACCCCCCTTCACACAGCTCACACAAACAGAGCTGAGGCTGTCAATCTACTGGATGTCCATCTCCTGTCACCATTTTTCTCTTGGTGTCAGGTAAACTTGTCAGAAGTGATTCTTGCTGATAGCAGAGGAACAAAGCAGCAGACAGAAATTGCACTTAGTGCTCTTATTGAGGCGAGTACACACTATAGAGGGATAGGCTTTGTTCATATTTCATCTCTGAGGTTTACAACCACTTTAAGGCCCATCCTCCCTGCTGGTGCACATATGGTCAGTTGGCAAGACGTTAAGGTTGAACTCCAAGCAGATTAAAAACAATGTTAATTAAAGGGTCAGCTCACATTTGCAAATACACTGCCTATGCAGTTAAGGGGTGCCAATAAATAAAAATAAACTGCGCTGCTATAAATAATACAGAATAACATATTCAGCTAATGTGGAATAACATATTCAGCTAATATGGTAGACCATTTTTACCCCCCCCCCCCCAGAAGAATGCACGAAAAACTCCCATAGCTGGCATTTCACTATCCTGCCCTGTAACTAGGATGTTACTATGACTCTTCAGCCAACTCTCCAGGCATTGATGCTTGCCTCCAACATTACATTAGCATGCTGGCTCTCTGATTCAAAACCCCACGCATGCACTCTTTCTCATCCATTCCGTAGCTCTGAGCGTAGCTCCATGGTGACAAGGTAGATCGCACAACGCACATGTGCAGTGTATGGATCCAGCAGATAGTGTGTTCTTGTGATGGAAGAGGCAAGCATCCACTACTGAAGTGTCATAGCAACATCCTAGCAACAGGGCAGGATGGGGGGACATCAACTATGGGAGTTTTTTTGGGCAGGCATCTTGACCATAACAGTTTGTTTCAATATGTTTTTTTTTTTTTTTTTTGCAAAAGTGAACTAACCCGCAGTTACAAATTCATCAAATAATCCAAACCTTTTGGATAGACTGTGGAAGGTACTTGAACCTTCAAGTAAATGCTTAAAAACAAATAATAATGCTGCGCTTCTCAAGTATCAACATACATAAACAAAATAAAACAAAAATATAGTGAAAATTTCAGTGATTAAAAATTTGTGAGTCCTTTCATTTTGAAATATCCTCCAATAATTGCAAGCGTCATGACGTCACAAGAGGAGGGGCTTGTGACGCCACAACGCTTGCAGTTATTGGAGGATTGAGGGATACACGAGGTGGAGATATGAGTGAGATATATGGATCCATTTAATGCTTTACCATGCTGAATATATGTGGTGCCATTCAGCACATTTTTGTTTTATTATGTATTGTATGTTGATACTTGAGAAGTGCGGCACTATTATTTATTTGTATGTTATGGCACATTAATATGGGTATGTGATTGTGTGAGCAGCCTCTCTATTGAATTGTGTTTGGTTATTGTTATCTGATAGCTGCTCGCAAGAGGTTTGGTTGTTTCTTCACTTAAATGCTGTCTGTGTCCCGGCTATGGAAACCCGGAACGGCCAACAGATCGGATTGTATGCAGCCTGGCAGGTCAGGAAAGGGGGATCACCTGTGTGACCCCGCCCCTGTGTGACACCATCGACTGGGGCGGGAATCACATACGTGAGCGGCGGCTGCGGGCATCGTGATTGACGTTGGATCTACTTTGGGAGACATTCTTTTAATTTTCCTTCCTTCCATCTTTTAATAAAGTACTTGTCAAAGACTGTCTCCTGTCTTTTTTCACACTACAGCTTTTTTTTTTGTGAATGGGTAGCGGTACCATGTACCCCATACTCATTCACATGAGAGGGGGGGCTTCCAGATTCTGATAAGCCCCCTGCCCGCAGACCCCCACAACCACAGCCCAGGGTTGTGGGGAAGAGGCCCCTGTCCCCATCAACATGGGGACAAGGTGCTTTGGGGAGCGGGGGAGCGCCCCGCTCCAAAGCACCCCCCCCATGTTGAGGGCATGTGGCCTGCTATGGTTTCCTAACCTGCCAGTCTGCATGCTCGGATAAGGGTCTGGTATGGATTTTGGGAGAGGACTCCACACCATTTTTTTTAAATTTTGGATGGGGGGGGCCCTCAAAATCCATACCAGATCCGAAGGGATTTTTTATATTATTTTTTAATTCCCGGCAATTTTTTTTTTTTTTACAGTCAGCTGTCAGTGAGGAACCCCGCTGACAGCTAATGACTAAAAACGGATCAAAAAACAGATATAAAATCATGACTGAACTGAAGAAAAAAAAACTCCCATGTGAAAGGACCATAACTGTTTTTTTTATCAAAGAGAAAAGCTGCCCAAATAATCTTCTTATCTGACACACTTCTGGGTGACTTGTGTCCCCCGCTGTGCAGTATGGTTCTTCCTACTGCCCCGTACGTCACTCCCGAGCCCTATGACACTGGTAACCTTCCTCCTCAAGGTGCGTGATGACGCAACGCCACAGTCCTTGTGACTACAATGATGATCAGGGTCAGGGGCGGACTGACCATTTGGAAACTTGGGCACTGCCCGAGGGCCCTGGGTCAGTAGGGGGCCCCATGAGATGCCCCTGTACCTTTTTCATAGGCTTTTTTGAGTTTGGGCAAGGACACAGGGGCCCCATGATCCCCTATTGCCCGGGGGCCCCATGAGTCGTCAGTCCGCCCCTGATCAGGGTGACAAGGCAGAGGTGATTTCAGATCAGGAAATTTGGCGTTGTCACCCTAGTAGAGGAAGGACTGTTCTTTGTTTTAGAATAGGGTAGGGAAAGCTTTCACCCCTCTCAGATTATTATCTGCTGTCTGTCCTGATGGAAAGATTTCCCTTCGCTCCCTGTCCTGGAGACGCAACAAAGAGAATGGAATTCCCACCTTTTGAGTTGTCAGAGAAGTTGTCGTCCAATGTGAAAGATCTTCCTCATCTCCTGCTTTGATGACAACTTAACTCATTCAATGCCAGAGCAGTTTTCCATTTTTTTGCACACGTTTAAAAACATTGTAGGCCTGAAGATTACATAAAGCCCCCAACACGGGCCAGCACGGGGCTAAATGGTTAGCACTTCTGCCTGGCATTATTAGGGTCTCTGGTCTGAATCCCAACCACGGCACCACCTGCCTGGAGTTTGCATGTTCTCCCTGTTCCTGTGTGGGTTTCCTCCGGGTACTCCGGTTTCCTCTCACACTCCAAAGACATGCCGGTGGGTTAACTGGCTCCTGTCTAAATTGGCCCTAATAGTATGTAGGAATGTAAGTTAGGGACTTTAGATTGTACTCTCCTTGAGGGTTAGCGACTGATGTGAATGTACATTATATATATGTAAAGCGCTGCGTAAATTGATGGCGCTATATAAGTACCTGAAATAAATAAAATAAAAAATCTAATAAAAACATGATATATCTTCTGAAAGGGGACACCCTAGAAAATAAAATAGTGGTAGTTGCAACTTTTAATAACACACAGTATTACCGCAAAGGTGTAGAAAATGTAAAAACACAGTAAATTTTAAATGCAATAAATTATCAAACTTTTTGGTAAAATATAAAAGATGCAGTTTCACCAACTAAATAGATACCCAACATGTCAATCTTTAAAATTGTGTACGCCCATGAAGTAGCAACAAACTTCAGTACCCTATATTTTCTATAGGCTACGCTTTAAAAGCCCCCTATAGGTCATCAGTTTAGCGTTACGGAGGAGGTCTGCTGCTGGATTGGTTTTTTTGGTGACAGGTTCTCTTTAGGTGCTCCACTGAATGTAATGCAATGCAGATCGCATTGCAATACATTCTTTCCCAGCCATAGAGGCTGGGGAAACTGACACGGGGACCCGGAAGTGACGTCAAACACATCACTTTCTGGATCAGCAAGACAAGTATCTGCTCTCCCGCCCCCCCCCCTCCATCCAGTGGCAACCTCTATGTCAGTCCTGATCCCATTTTTGCTGCATTTTCCATTGATTTCAATGGGGAGGTATGTTTTTGGTGTGTTTTTTATACCACACCTAACATGCACCAAAACCATACCTGACCCACAACGGATCTGTGTGACAAGTTCCATAGGAATATAAGGTCACATATTTTTCTTTTGCTTTTTTTTTTTACGCAAAAGAAATATGGATTCGTGTGAAAGCAGCCTAACGTGGAATGTATGCTTGCTAAAGAACATTATTTTTTATCAAGTTGTAAAAGGTAAAGTTCTACTTTAAAATACAAAATGTAAATGTTGGAGGGGTTGGAGTCAGGTGCAGAGTTTGTTTTTTGGGGTGCAGGTTCTCTTTAAAGCCCAACTCCCAGAAAAGTAAAGACCCCCCCTGTGTGGCTGGAAAATAGCTGGCAGGAAAGTGGAGGTAGATCAGATCTTCCATGTTGGAGTAAATTGTTGATGGTGACACACATAAAATCACAGACAATTCTGCTCCAAATTTTGTCACAAAACGACCCTTCAAGTCTATGTACAGCGGCTGGTGGTGTGATCATAAAGGACCATTGTCTACTCCCTCCAATATACAGAACAATGCAGAGGGGGAATGAGCCCCACACAGTCTATACACACTGCATTCCAGGGGAGGGTATGGACAGGCAGAATGATCCCTCACATCTGTCCCCAAAAGACCGGCACCAATGTACTGCACTGGGGTCTAGTCTTCAGGGACTGATCAAAAGTACTGAGCATCAGAGCCAACCACGGTGAGTGTGTCAGGATTTGTTGCTTGGTCATTAATCCAACACACACAACCCCATCAACATAAACATACAACCCTGATCTGACAGCCCAGCCCAGCTCTGACCGCCTACATCCCAGATCTGACCACAGACAGCCTTGATCTGATAGCCTACACCCCAGATCTGACCACACACAGCCCAGATCTTACCACTTACACCCAAGATCTGATCACTCACAGCCCAGATCTGATCACCTACACCCCAGATGTGACCACACATAGCCCCGATCTGACCACACACAGCCCCGATTTGATAACCTACACCCCAGATCTGACCACTTACACCCAAGATTTGTCCACACACAACCCTGATCTGTCCACACACAGCCCAGATCTGACCACCTACAACACAGATCTGTCCACCTACAACACAGATCTGTCCACCTACAACACAGATCTGTCCACCTACAACCCAGATCTGTCCACCTACAACCCAGATCTGTCCACCTACAACCCAGATCTGTCCACCTACAACCCAGATCTGTCCACCTACAACCCAGATCTGTCCACCTACAACCCAGATCTGACCACACACAACCCAAATCTGACCACACACAACCCAAATCTGACCACACACACAGCCAAGATCTGACCACCTACATCCCAGATCTGACCACACACACAGCCCCGATCTGACCACCTACACCCCAGATCTGACCACACACGCAGCCCAGATCTGACCACCTACACCCCAGATCTAACCACACACACAGCCCAGATCTAACCACACACACCCCAGATCTAACCACACACACAGCCCAGATCTAACCACACACACAGCCCAGATCTGACCACCTACACCCGAGATCTGACCACACACACAGCCCAGATCTGACCATCTACACTACAGATCTGACCACCTACACCCCAGATCTGATCACACACACAGCCCCGATCTGACCACACACACAGCCCAGATCAGACCACCTACACCCCAGATCTGACAACACACAGCCCCGATCTGCCCCCACAAACCCTAATCCGAACACCTGCAACCCAGATCTGACCACACACAGCCCCCATCTCCCTCCCACCCAACCCCAATCTGATCAGCTACACCCCAGAGCTGACCACACAGATCAGATGCCCCCCAAAGCCCTGCAACCCAGATCTGAGCACACCCAGAGTCCCCGAGTTCCCCAGCACAGCCCGGATCTCCCCCACCTGTGGCCCCCTCTCTGGCTGTTGTTGTTCTGTAGACATTGTTACATTGTATGTCCGGGATCGCACTGCTACATTGTGATGGGACGCCGCATCCTCCTCCCAGTATACAGCAGATTATATCACCCCGATCACACCACGGCCCCCCCACCCCACTAGTCTGCCTCTGTTATTAAGGACCCCCATCCTGCGATCCCCGCCCCCCTGTGACCCGCGGACTCACCCAGAAGATGAAGTTGAAGATGAAGAGCATGTATTTGATACATTTGGTGCATCCTTCCACCCCCATGGCGGCTCAGTCAGGTCCGTTATTCTGCAGATCGGAGGAGAGATGAGTGAGCGGAGAGGAGGAGGAGGCGGGAGAGGCACAGGCCGGGCTCCGCCCACACACCACCGCCCCGCCCTCCGCTCCTTGTCTGCCGATGGGGGTCCCTGCAATGGTGAGGGGGGCAGAGTCTGTCATGTGACCTGTGTGAGCGAGGGGAGACATTTCCTGCATGTGAGGAGGTCCACAGCACTGAAGGGGGAAGGGGGTTTATGGGGGGATGGTAAAACTTCTCAGAGAGGAGTATGGAGGGAGCAGACACCCCGGAGGCTTCTACAGCCACATAGACTGTACAACCTGCAAGTGGCTCCAGAGCTTATTAAGGGGGGGGCTCTGCTGACTTCTATCATCCAATCATGTTCAAGCAAAAAATTGTTGTTTTGTTTTCCTTGCATGTGATGAGCTTCGCCTCATTTAGTAAGATCTGGAGGAAATACACCCGCCGCTGGTTTCATTCCAAATCGAAATTCGGGAGAAATTTGTGTCATTCGGAGATTCAGATGTATCCTGATTTCTGAACAACAAGTCGATAATAATGAATTTCAAGCAATCGAAAAGAAATACTGAAAGAACAGATTCATCTGTATTCATTCATTTCATTCGGATGCCATGATGCAATAGTTTGGGCCTTTTGTTAGGGTTTGAAGCCTCTGAAGTAACATAAGGCCTGGTCCACACTTGCTTCAAAATGTGGCATTGGACACGCTTCTTTTAAAGCATTCTGAATGCCGATTAACGGGGATGCTGTTAGAAACCATGGGGCCCCATACAGCCCACCTGACAGTCCCCCCCCCCAAAAAAAAAGTTTACTATGCTTTAGTTATTATTATTATTATTATACAGTATTTATAAAGCGCCAACAGTTCGCTCAGCGCTGTACATTACAATGGGAGACAATACATGAGACAGTACAACAATACAGTACGATACACGAGGGGTTCGAGGGCCCTGCTCCTTGGAGCTTACAATCTAGGAGGGGGGGATAGTGGTACGGGAGGAAAATCTCTGGGGGATGGAGTGGTAGGAAGAGTAGAGGAGATCGGCAATTAGCAGGGGGCGGGGTAGGCTTCCCTGAAGAGGTGGGTTTTCAGGGTGCGCCGAGAGGAGAGTAGGTGATAGTCTGATGGATTGGGGCAGGGAGTTCCAGAGGATGGGTGATGCCCTGGAGAAGTCCTGGAGATGGGCATGGGAGGAGGAGACCAGGGAACTAGAAAGAAGGAGGTCTTGTGAGGAGCGGAGAGTGCGTTGTGGGTGGTATTTGGATATTAGGACGGTGATGTAGTTTGGGGCAGTATGATGGACAGCTTTGTATGTCAGTGTTAGCATTTTGAATTTGATCCGTTTAGTTACGAATGAACACAGTGGGTGATTGGTACTGATCACTCATTGTATTCATGGTTGGTAAATGTGACATATTTATGGACCTTCCCCCATTCTCCATCTTGAAGGATCCTATTGTGTGCCTGCAGCTGCCAGTGAGAAGGAGAGGAGGGAATCTGGCAGCACTTGGGTGAGGGCACACATGGGGGGCCCTGGCAGTAAGGGGGAACATATGGTGCACAGGAAGGGTGAGGCAGGGGGAAGATTACTGGGACTCATCCCCTGTATGGCTCTCTGCAGCAGCTGAAAGCCAGCGGGAGGTTGAGGGGAAGAAGCCAGCTGTCAGCTACTGCAGAGAGAGCCATACAGGGGATGGGTCTCAGTAACTGACCCCCCCCCCCCCCCGCGGTGTGCCGATCACCCTCACCTACTCACACCCAATTCTCCCAGCTGTCTGGGCCCCCCTTCTGGCTCTGGCCCTGTACAGGAGGACTGGTGGTACCCCCTTGTCCACAGCCCTGTCGATCAAAACCCCTGTCACTAAATAAAATGGTAAGCTTGCACTCTTGCTTATACGTTGCGTTTGCTTTGCTTCAAAAATGACCCCCCATGTTGCTTCCTTGGTGATTTAAAGCATCTCCATTGAAGTCTATGACACAGCTCTTTAACAGCACCTGCAGCTTTGGAGAGGCTTTTATTCAGCTTAAAGCGGAGTTCCACTCACCCTGTCAAAAAATAAAAGCAGCTACAAAAACTGTAGCTGCTGACTTTTAAAAAACAGCCACTTACCTGTCCCTCGGTCCTGTGGTGTGTCCCCTGCAGCCTGTTTCACCGGCCGTCCTGTATTGCAGGAGGCCAGCATCTTCACTGTGGGCACCCGGTTGTGACAGCTTGCAGCTTCACAGCCAGGTACCCATTACGCATGCGCGAGTAGCGCTGCGCTTCATGAATGGTCCTGTAGTCTTCTGGGACCTGTCATGTGTCCCAAAAGACTACAGGAAGGGGGGACACCTTCCGTTTCTGATCGCCTAGGCGATCGGACTGGGAGGGGGAGCGGGTACCTGTCAAATTCAGGTACCCGCCCCCCAAAGGTGCCAATCCTTAATGGGGAGTGGGGGAGCAGTCCTTAAAGCGGAAATTCCCCTTTTGGGTGGAGCTACGCTTTAAGCTTCAGTTTGTTTTGGAGGTATGGGATGTCCCAGGATGCACTGGGAGACCAACAAGGGAACCAGAAAGATGTGATCAGCAGTCACTTTTGGTTCATATTTATTCTGGAAGTGTCTGGTGTAGATGTCACATCTGGTGTGCAGCGAGGAGTAGCAGGAAGGTGAGTGGGGTCCAGACTGGAGCGGAACAACTAGCATACGGCACACGTGGTGTCCAACATGGAAACACTATAGTGGAAGGTGAGTGGGCTCCGCGGCACTGAAGAGAGGACTGAGTGAATGAGGATCAGAAGCTCTGGGGAACCGAAACAGGAGAAACTAGAAGATGTCACATGTAGTACACAGCATGGGAGCAATATAGTTGGAGGTGAGACGGGATCACAAAGCGAAGAGGAGCAGCAGCAAACCAGAGGATCAGCAGAGCTGGAAATTACTACTGAGTGGGGGATCAGCAGGGCTGGGGGTTACTGCTGAGCTGGAGATCAGCAGAGCTGGGGGTACTACTGAGCAGGGGATAAGCAGAGCTGGGGGTTACTACTGAACGGGGGATTAGCAGAGCTGGGGGTACTACTGAACGGGGGATCAGCAGAGCTGGGGGTTACTACTGAGTGGGGGATTAGCAGAGAGCTGGGAGTTACTAGTGAGTGGAACATCAGCAGAGCTGGGAGTACTACTGAGTGGGGGAACAGCAGAGCTGGGGGTTACTACTAAGTGTCTGGTGTAGATGCCACATCTGGTGTGCAGCGAGGAGTAGCAGGAAGGTGAGTGTTGTCTAGACTGGAGCGGAACAACTAGCAGACGACACACGTGGTTTCCAACATGGAAACACTATAGTAGAAGGTGAATGGGCACCGCGGCACTGAAGAGAGGACTGAGTGAATGAGGATCAGAAGCTCTGGGGAACTGAAACAGGAGAAACTAGAAGATGTCACATGTGGTACACAGCATGGGAGCAATATAGTGGGAGGTGAGACGGGATCGCAAAGCGAGGAGGACCAGCAGCAAACCAGAGGATCAGCAGAGCTGGAAGTTACTACTGAGTGGGGGATCAGCAGGGCTGGGGGTTACTGCTGAGCTGGAGATCAGCAGAGCTGGGGTTACTAGTGAGCAGGGGATCAGCAGAGCTGGGCATTACTACTGAGTGGGGGATCAGCAGAGCTGGGAGTTACTACTGAGTGGAGGATCAGCAAAGCTGGAGATACTACTGAGTTGGGTGGCAGCAGACCTTGGGTTACTATTGAGTTCAGGATCAGCAAAGCTGGGGGTACTACTGAGTGGGGGAACTGGTGAATAAGGTTGCCAATGAGCTGGGGATCTGCTGCACAGGGATACAAATGAGCTGGGGATCTGCTGAGTGGTGGTACCACTGACCCAGGGTTCTACTGGGCCTCTTTAAAACAAATGGAAATTCAACACACGCACGGGGCATTTGTCAAGCTTTCTTAAAGTTCCAAAAAAGCATACTCAAAGCATCACAGAAGCATCAAAAACACATAAAAAAAGCATGTTGAAACAGTAGTCGAAGCAAGTGTAAATGAGCCCTAACAACAAAATGAATTATCCAAATTGATTCGGATGCATTCATTTTGACTCTAGTGAGTGTAGCATGAATATTGTAATAAGATTGTTTTGTACGTTTGAACTTGAGAGGCCATTAGTTTAATTTATATGTGTGCGACCCAACAAAGTCATTTGGGAATGGGAAATTAATTCAACTTAATAACATAATGATTAAATATGTATTAATCACCTTAAAACAAATATAGTCAATCTTCTGAAGTAACAAAAGAATAACAGAACTTCAGAAAATACGAATCAATTCGGAACAACAAATATACACTCTCCAGAAATAACGAATTCTTCCGAAAATGAATCATTATAACATAACGATTGTGATGAAACAAAATGATTAACTTAACGAATGAAACTGAAACAAAACTCTCTCATGCATATCTCTAGGAACAACTGCCTTTGTAGAGTGCACAGTCTATTTGCCTTTAGTATCCAATTGACCCACTGGGGTTTATTTACTAAAGCTGGAGAGTCCAAAATCAGACTCCCTTCTGCATAGAAACCAATCAGCTTCCAGGTTTCATTGCCAAAGCTTCATTGAACAAGCTGAGGTTAGAAGCGGATTGGTTTCTATGCAGAAGGGAGTCTGATTTTGGACTCTCCAGCTTTAGTAAATAAACCCCACTGTGTCGTGGCTCCATGCATCACCAGCAAGACACGTGGAAAGTGCAGCTATAGAGAAATTTATGCAAAAAAGAGAAAATAAGTATTTTCTTGTTCTCATGCCTACATATGATAACGCTCACAAGTAGAAATCCATTTATTTACCTGCACCTGTTCACATTAGCATGCTGTATCACTAGTAGTGTGTCGCCTGTTGTGAGAAGAGGTACAGAAAACATAAACTTCTTTTTGAGCAAATTCGTTCATATTTAGCCCCATAGAACTCAATGGGTGCGCCTGAATACGCACAACACAAGCGCATGTTTATACATTCATTTTTCAAGTGTTTCTCTGTCTAACAACCAGGCTCCTTCTCCACCTGAAGCTTACAAGACACATGAAAAAGCTTCAAAAACACGTACAGGCGTGCAACAAAACACACAAAAAAATAACAAAAATGCACAAATTACATTAAATATGCTGTGCTCAGGTGTGACTGCAGGCTTAGGCTGCAGTCACACCAAAGCAGAGCTTTTCTAAGGCATTTTTTGCCATTTTACACAAGAATACAAGGGTTCTAGATGTGAATTTCAAGTGTTTTACATGAGCATAGCACTACCCCATTAGGAGTTGCAAGTTTTGGGTCCCCCTATAGTCCTGCACAGCCAGGCAACACACGTTTTCACATCCACTTGCATTCAGGTGTCAGTGACCAGTCTGTATGGATTGTGCGCAATAGGGACATGGAACCTGTATGCAACAGCCATTTTTGTTTTTCATAAACAGTAACCTTCTTCCCCTCCCTCCTCCTGAAACTGTGGAATTTGTAGCTGTAAGTTTTAACAAACTTCAAAAGAACCTCTTATCTTAACTAAAACTCGAATAGATGCAGAGTCCAGACCTGGCTAGAGCTGTAAACAGCTAATTTGTCTTGGTAGGATGTCTGTTTCCACGAACCATGGAAAGCATTTTCCTCTGCCCTATCATAAAACAATAATAACTCAGTCAAGCCATCACACATGACCTGTAAGGCCATTAAGACTCTAGGAATGCAGAATGTGCCATAAAACATCTATTCCACATGTAGCAATTCCACATACAATTCAATGGGAACAGGGCATATTAATATTAAGTATATATTTGAATGAGAAATATCATGCCGAACAAATCAAGGTCACATGACTATGTTGGCACATACGAAAGGGGAGATTGTTTGGTATCCCTGTGTTTGAAATATAATTTTCAATATTAATTTGCCAGTTGCTAGAATACCACCTGCACATATTGGAAGAATCCCTGTCTCTTGAAGAGTGCTACTGTATATATTAATCCTATGAATATACTTGTCTGTGGTGACAGTGTGTGTTATAGACGTTTATTGTTCACATTTGTTCTTGCTAACATTGTGAAGGGTTGATAGTCCCAAAGCTATTTGGTGGCAGTTTGGAGTTTGAAGGGTTAAATTGCGTAATTAACCTAACCCGGTGACAATCACTCTCAGGCTTCTGATACCTAGATTATGGTCCCGCGAACTGGAAAAACTTTGTGCAGGGAGCAGCTGAGAGTTGCATTGTTATGCAAGTGACAACGTGGTGTGATTGGCGGTCCTTTGTCACGAGTTGGTGAGAAGGGCAGGGGTCGGGCACCGCGTTCATCACACAGTCTGTGAGCTTGTTTTGAAGTTTTATTAGGGTATTGAGAACTTGGATGGGGTAGGGGTGGATGGGATGCCCAATGGAACTGAGAAACCAAGGACAACTTCCTGAACTATGTACAAGTGGTGACAACAAACAGTCTCTTCTGGAGAGCAAGCCAGTATTTCTTATAGTACCACCCTAGACCCCAGATGCTCCTCTATGTGGCTGCCTGGAGGAATCCCTGGACAGGGGATCCAGTGTCTGCCACATAAAATGGTGAAACAGTCCTGGGTGGCAGGCTAAACCAGTTTCCCACTAGAGTGCCTCCTTCCCCTATCTGGCCCAAGGGGTGCAGGTCTACTCAAGTAGTCCTCCTTTGTTGATGGTGGGTCGGTGGCTGCTACCAGGCCTTCTAGCTGGGCCGCTCCTTCCCTGCCACACAGGTGGTCCGCTCTCAAGGGGCCAGTTAAGTTCCAAGCTGTCAGCCTTCCTAGGTCCTTCTGCCTGGAGGTGAGCCCCTCTCCCATCTGGGACCCCTCTCAGACTCCTGCTCTTCAGCCTTACATCCTCCTCTTCCAACCAAACTCTTCTCCCACTCTCCAGCTCTCTCCCTGCTGAGCAGGCTCAGTTACTCTTAAAAGCTATCCTGGTCCCTTGCCAAGCCTCCTGTTGGGGATTGGCCAGGATCCTCTAAGAGCACAGACCAGCCACTCCTCAGATCTGCCCACTGCTTTTAGATCTTTCTCCAAAGTTCTATAGCAGGGGGAAATTCCAGAGGGCTGGTCTGCAAAGCCACTCAGCTCTGACCACAATTTGATCCCTACTGCCTATCACTCCCAGGCTGCTACTCAGCCCTAACTAACAACTGGAGAATAGCTCCCCCTAGCTGACTAGAAGGGCGATACATGTGTATTCCAGCTTCAGGCTTTTTCTAAATTAAAGTGGTTGTAAGCCTTGGCTTTGAAATATGAACAAAGCTTATCCCTGTATAGTGTGTACTTGTATCAATTAAGTGCACAAAGTTTAATTTCTGCTGCGTCATTCCTCTGCTATCAGCATGAATCACTTCTAACAAGTTTTCTTGACACCAGGAGAAAAATGGTGACAGGTGAGGGACCTCCAGTTGATTGACAGCCTCAGCTCTTTTTCTTTGTGCTGTATAGAGAGGGTGTGTCATTGCCTCCAATCAGCTCTCAGAACTCTCCTCACTGAGCTCTGTAGAGTGTAATATCAGCTCTCTGCCCCCTTTTTTATGAACTCTCAGACAAGCTTTAAAAATTCAGCACTTTGAACGGATGTAGAGAAGTGAAAACTGCAGATAAACAGGTAAAACTTATGCAGGGGTTTAGTTTAATCTCTGTTTCACCTGAGGCCGGTCACTACACTGGGTATATGTGAGGGTTTGCAACCACTTTACACCCCGGTCACATCAAGCTGGACTTACAGGGAAGTTGCATGATTTCAAAGTCGGGGGACATGCCGATTTTAAGTGCGATTTTCAAGACATCTGACACAGATGTCTATGAAAATCGCACCAAAAGTAGTGCATGTACTACTTTAGAAATCGGTGCGGCTCCAACCAAGTCAGAACAGCACTGATTTGACCGCTGTAATTGTAGACAATAGGGTGCGACTTGGTATGCAATTTGCCTAATTCAGGCTTTTCCATTAGAGTCTATAGGACCACGAATGCCCAGATTTGGACAATGAGCATTTTGGAGCTTCAAGGTGTGAATGGGGCCTTGGGCACAGGCTATGTCTGTTCTGATCAGCAAGACAAACCCGAACAGATCCTCTGCTGAATCACAGCCAATGTCACTTTAATTGACACTAAACTCTGGTTTAAAAATATATATATTTTATTCAAGTATGTATTCTTAACTCACAAAAGTACCTTCTATTGTTCTCAGGATCTTCAAAATCTCCAAATTCTTTTTATTTTTTTACTGCTGTGTTCTAAGTTCCTGTTAGAGAATGGTCACATTCGTTCTCCATGGTCCCACTGTATGTAGGAATGCGGCCACCTTCTACTGTTTGCTCCCAAGATGGACTATGGGATGTGGAATGTGCACATGACTGCAACTAATGTGCATTGCTTATTCAAAGCAAACAGAAGTGAGTGGGAAAAGAAAAAGTTCAGGAGCTCACAAAGGTTGTTTCAATGGAAGAAAGCAGAACATTTTATGAGCAATAACTTACAGGACCACTAAGTAGTGGATGTGAATGAATTAGTGGTGCATTGAAATGAAAATTCTAGACTGAAACCAAAAATTCAGGATGCATTTGGCTGAAAACCAAAACTGAAATGGACAGTTTTTTTTTTATTAAATATATTTTTTGTATATAATTGTATTATATTCAACTTTTCAATTAATTTCATGAATTTAAATGAATGTGAATTTTAAAAAATACAACCCAGTAATGTAAAATATCTTTTATTGAAAATAACACAAAAATTGGACATATAATAAAATGAAATATATATAAAATTTAAAAACTTTGAGGCATTTTTGCAGTGAAGTCAATGGAACACAATTTTGCATTGCAGTCAATGGGACGCGATTTTGCATTGCAGTCAATGGGACGCGATTTTGCATTGCAGTCAATGGGACGCGATTTTGCATTGCAGTCAATGGGACGCGATTTTGCATTGCAGTCAATGGGACGCGATTTTGCATTGCAGTCAATGGGACGCGATTTTGCATTGCAGTCAATGGGACGCGATTTTGCATTGAAGTCTTTTGGAAAATGCCAATAACCCTATTTTCAGCCAATCATTTTTGGCTGTCAATATATCAGTGCACCACTAGTATAAATTATTTCATTGTCACTTTAACAGACCCATGTTAGGGCAACATGCATCCATTTACATCCGAATACCTCTGATCTGTCACATTTATATCTATACAGAATGGAAAAGGGCACAAAGACTGGGAGGTTATCAGACATAAACAGACTCCTGTTCATAGACATAAACTGCCCATATATTAGCAGAATCCAGTTAAAAAATATCCATTTTAGGAATGGTTATTCAATTTTCTAATCATTAGCCAATGTTTGTTTTTGATTGCAGTGACAAGAAAATTTGATTTTCTTGGTGTGATCAGATGCTTTTAGGGCAGAGGAGAGGTCTCGGGTGTAATAGATTCCTGATCTCTCCATAAGAATTCCTGTCATTGCCTATTGTCGTCATTTAGGATGCCTCACAAATAAGCATTTTTTCATTCAGGCCACTATATAATATATACATACATATACACACACACACACACACACACACACTATTGGGACACCCCTCCAAATCATTGGATTCAGGTGTTCCAATCACCTCCATGGCCAGGGGCGGACTTACCATTCGAGCGTTCGGGCACTGCCCGAGGGCCCAGGGTCAGTAGGGGGCCCTATGAAATGCCCCTGGTACCTTTTATAGGCTTTTTTGGTTGTGCTTTGAGTGTGGGCAAGGACACAGGAGCCCCATGATCCCCTATTGCCCGGGGGCCCCATGAGTTGTCAGTCCGTCCCTGTCCATGGCCACAGGTGTTTAAAATCAAGCACATAGGCATGCAGACTGCTTCTACAGACATTTGTGAAAGAATGGGTCACTCTCAGGAGCTCAGTAAATTCAAGCGTGGTACTGTGATAGGTTGCCACCAGTGCAATAAGTCCATCCATGACATTTCCTTACTACTAAATATTCCACGGTCAACTGTTAGTGGTATTATAACAAAGTGGAAGCAACTGAGAACAACAGCAACTCAGCCATGAAGTGGTAGGCCATGTAAAATGACAGAGCGGGGTCAGCGCATAACGAAGCGCACAGTACGCAGAAGTCTCCAACTGTGTGCAGAGTTAATAGCTAAAGACCTCCAAACTTCGTGTGGCCTTCAGATTAGCACAACAGTGTGTAGAGAGTGTCATGGAATGGATTTCCATGGCCGAGCAGCTGCATCCAAGGCTTATATCACCAAGTGCAATACAAAGCATCAGGTGCAGTGGTGTGAAGCACGCCGCCACTAGACTCTAGAGTAGTGGAGACGTGTTCTCTGGAGTGACTATTCACACTTCCCTGTCTGGCAATCCGATGGACGCGTCTGGGTTTGGCAGTTGCCAGAACAGTACTTGCCTGACTTCATTGAGCCAAGTGTAAAGTTTGGTGGATGGGGGATTATGATGTGGGGTTGTTTTTCATGGGTTGGGCTTGGCCCCTTAGTTCCAGTGAAGGGAACTCTTAAGTTGTCAGCATACCAAGACATTTTGGACAATTTCATGCTCCCAGCTTTGTGAGAACAGTTTAGGGATGGCCCCTTCCTGTTCCAACATGACTGCGCACCAGTGCACAAAGCAAGGTCCACAAAGACATGGATAAGTGATTTTGGGGTGAAGGAACTTGACTGGCCTGCACAGATTCCTGACCTCAACACGAAAGAACACCATTGGAATGAATTAGAGCAGAGAATGCGAGCCAGGCCTTCTCGTCTGACATCAGTGCCTGACCTCACAAATGTGCTTCTGGAAGAATGGTCAAACATTCCCATAGACACTCCTAAACCTTATGAACAGCCTTCCCAGAAGAGTTGAAGCTGTTATAGCTGCAAAGGGTGGGCCACCTCAATATTGAACCCTACGGACTAAGACTGGGATGCCATTAAAGTTCATGTGCGTGTAAAGGCAGGCCGACCAATACTTTTGGCAATATAGTGTGTATGTATGTGTATATATATTGTGGGAACTCGCTTCAAAGTGGTAGAGCTTTTAAACGCACACAGCTACTCGCTTTCTTTTCAGGGCCTTTTTAGCCCACTTTTATTTAAACGAATGTTCAAAACAGAAGTTTCCCACACAGGGGTATCCACCATCAAACAAAATTCAATGATTCAGCCTCCTGGCTTACACTCAGCTTGATGTCTGTCTCCTGCAGACTTCTTCCCAAAATATGGCACTTGCACACCGCTGGCCTCTAGCACACAGCTAGTCTCTAGCAGCCCCTTGCTGCTTTTGGCTTCCACCTCTCCTAGGTGAAGCCCACCTGATTTCCAGGCAGTGACCTCCTGACTCCTATCTGCCAGGGCGGAGCCCAGAACTCTGATCCTGACTCTATCTAAAGGCCTGCACACACCTGTGCAATCAGTCTCCTGGCCTATCCCAAAACCTGGTCCCAGGATTGGAGATTTCATCCCTCCCAGATCTCTTTGAAATCTCCCGGCTCCAGATCCCAAAACAGACCTTACAAACAAAGGAGGAAAGTGAAAAGCCACTTTCCTCCGTATCAAACACTTACCCTGGAGCCCCTCAACCTGCCTTGTTGAGAATCCTGGGTGACAGATCACCACACTGTCACAATATATATATATATATATATATATATATATATATATATATATATATATATATATATATATTAGATTCCTCTCTTCATCCAAAAGAACATGGATGGAATGATTTCTCCTGCCAGCCTTTTGTATTATGACAGCCAACATCCACAGCTGTCAGAATACCTAAATATGGCTGTTGAGCTTCAGTTTGTCGGTAAATGTCTAGTTGTACAATCAACTTTTATCAAGGCGGATGGTGCTGCCACAGTTCACAATTCAGCCAATTCAACACAAATTGGGCAAAATTCAAGCTGAGTATGGCAGTAAAGCTGCTTGCCTGATACCATGCAGGACAAATATAAACATTGCAGTTTGGGGGTCGCAGCTAAAATGAATGATCGCAGAGAGAAGTGCATTCTGAATCACTTTGATTTGAATAGAAATGGAAAACTCTACAGGCAAACTAGAACATTATGTTCGAACATGTTATGAACAGGATTTAACATTTTAAAAATCAGAATTTTGTTTATGAAGTTGATGAAAATGGAACATTTCTGTAGTCAGTCTAACACAATGACTGCCCCCAGAGACAGGGAAAGTTGGTGGCCGTGTTATTACATTAATCTCTTTCACATCATTTCCATATGGAACTGTTTCTGTTTTCCATTGCCAGTCCAAGGTTTTGAAGTTGTTTCCCTGGAAATTGACATAGTTTTCTATACTGATTATATCTGCTAAATCTAATCTGCACAACTGTACTTTATTATTCTCTTAAAGCTGAACTCTGGACACAGAAACTTTCATTTAAATAAATTCCTCAATAACCACAAAGATCAACTTTGGGTGCACCAGATGCTTGTACAAACCCAGATGCTACCTTGTGAAAGTAGAATATTAGCTCAGAAGGCTCCACCCACTACAGACTGTTGTCAGAAAATTACAAGAGGGGGCGGAGACAAGACCAGTTACCCTGGACAAGGGGGGGGGGGAGCAGCTGAGATAAGTCTCTTTTACAGGACATTCCTGCACAGAGGCAAAGTTTTACACTGGATTGCTGCACAGATGATAAAGGAATACACAGAGCGCACCAAGATTCAGGTAACAATATAAATAGATCATGTATTTAGACAATATGTGCCTATCCCCGAGTTCAATTTAAAGCCCAGTTGATGTTTCCATTTAAATGATGCAAATAATTTGGGTGCTAAAATTCATTGTTGGCTGCAGATAAGTACCTCTGCTCTATGGCCTCTTTCACATGGGCTTAGAAATGCTGTAGAATGACAAACACAGGTTAACTAAGCTATAGCATTAGCTCCCTTTCCAGATGCATTTCACATACATCACACTACCTCTGGTTTTCAGGTTTCCTCACAAGGGGAAGTAAACGCTGTAAGGCCTCGTTTGCATTTGAGTTTGCTGGGTGGATGCCTGAGTGGCTTTGGTACCACCCCACAATCTCTCTCTTTTATGCTGTAAAGACAGCAATGACGGAAGCACAAAGATACAATGCCTCCTTGCCAAATGTCAAATGCTCTATGAAGAGTGATCTGCATGCAAATCACTCTTCGGAGAGCAACGCTGGTTTAAACTAGCCCTTAATACGTTCTGGCCTATAGTGTTCATTGTGAGTTTTTGAAGTGTTGCAATCAATAGAGGCAGCAGGTTGTGGGAAAGCCTAGAGAAAACAACATGTATTTAAATCGTTGACGCAACAAAAGCACGCAGGTGTATACTCTCATTCCTGCCATTGTTCTTATATCTAGCGAGTGTGGTAAAAATGCAGCTTAAAATGGTACTAAACCCAATACCCTGCATTCACTATATCTGGTCTCTTACAGTACACACAACATGGAAATGTAATTATTTTAGTAAATATAAACTATGAAATACCTTTTCTCATCAGCAGTTCGGGCAGTCTTGTGACTTCAGCAGAGCACTGGTTAATGCTTGTAGGAGGAGTTTTCTTTCTGCTCTAGGAGGATGCAAAACCCCTGACCTCTGTCTGGACAGTGCTGATTGGCCCTGTGCTGATCACATGCACTCTCACAGAAAGAAAAAAACCTCTCTAGCAATACACACTAAACTGAGAATGTACATGTGACTACGAGTTCAGTCTTTCTTATCATGTGAACATTTGAACAAGAGGAGGGACAGAGAAAACAGGATCAAACAGCCTTTTTACATAAAGCAGAACATTAATCGCTTATGTTCCACAGTGACTATAACAAGCATGCTTTACTGTATATACCGATTGATTTTACTGTTGTATGTTTAGTAACATTTTAAATTGTCTTTGCCATATCCTATGTGTGGCGATTGGACGCGGGCAGCCATTTTGTTAAGATCTACCATCTTGTATCATACTCGGCAAATGTCATTCTCACGCCGTTCAGTCTTCACCCTCCCTTTTTTGAATGGCATGTGGTGTGTGTGTACGCTGGGGTCAAAAGTGCATCAGGCACAGCTGGATACGCTTCATGATTTTAAACCCAATTAGCTGGTCCCATGATGTCTGGCAGACTCTTGCCTTGGCCTGGTCGTAAAGCTATAAATCAGTCAGTCACTGGACATGAAAAGCATTCCAGAGTGGCAGTAAAACATACATCCCACTTGAATCACCTTTTCATACAAATTCATAAATCCCGACAGGAACAAACAAAACAAAGCATATATTCAGATAGGTCATTTTAATATGAGTCATCTGACACCTTACACCCCTATGTGGCACCTACAGGAGAGTTGAAAGCAATATGTGTTTATCTGGAACGGAAAGATATGTCATATTTGGTGTCTGGACGTTCAGAATATGATTCTGCATATTATTCTACCAGTGGATAGGATGCTTCATGTACCTAGTGAAGGTTATTGACCATGGTATAAACTTGGGAGGGATTTGGGTCACAGCCTGGGTCTCCGCCTAACAGCCCTCCCCAAATAAGGCGATTGGCCCTTGGCTTCAGTAGACACCACCTGCTGGGACGCTAGAAAAGGCTGTCATGCCTGGAAAGAGGGATGAAGAGATTCTCCCTTTTAACATCAGGAACCAACTTTGCGAGAAAAGGTACCCCTTTGTTCAGGACACTTGATCTGTGCTTAAACCAAGGACTTGCAGGTTTCCTACCTTCTGTAACTTCTTTCTTTATCTCTCTGTTGTGTTATTGTCCTCTCTCTCTATACATATATATTTGTTACATCTTTTTCTGTAAATATTTTTATTGCACCATTTTGAGCATTTTAGTAATAAATCCTATTTTCTGAAAAGTGTTGAACTGTTTCTAAAGCTCTTTAATGCAAACTAAGAATCCCTGTCTCTGAAGAGCGCTATTGTGTGTTTTAACCCTCTGCATACATCTGTCTGAGGTGGCAGTGTGTATACAGACTCTTATTCAAACATCATAGTGTTACTGCTAAGATTTGTGAGTTTCCTCCTTCTCTGTAAAAAGGTGGTGGTCTGTAAATATTTTAATTGCAACATTTGACCTTTTTAGTAATAAACCCTATTTTGGAAAGTGTTGAAACTGTCTAAAGCTTTTAATGCAAACTAAAGAATCCCTGTTTCTTGAAGAGTGCTACTATATGTAAAAATCCTCTGAATATCCCTATCTGTGGTGACAGTGTGTGTTACAGACATGTATGCTAATATCATAGTGTTACTGCTAGGATTTGTGAGTTTCCTCCTTCTATGTAAAAAGGTGGTGGTGCCAGTGGGAAGGGTTAATTGCGTGATTAACCTGACCCAGTAACAATCGCTCTCAGGCTGCTGGCAAATAGATTGTGCTCCAGCAAGCTGGAAAATCTTTGTGCATGGCACAGCTGAGAGTGGCATTGTTACGCAAGTGGCAGTGCGGTCTTAGATTGACTGGTCCTTCAGTCACAAGTTGGTGAGAAGGGCAGGGGTCTGACGCCGCGCCTGTCATACTATGTGAAAGGCTTTAGTGTGAAAGCAGTGGTCTCTCAGCGATTCGGTATGACCCCCTCTAAGGCATCGTTCACACCTATCCATTTTTTAGTGATTTTTGCAGAAACGAACTACAGTCCATTTAACATGGATTCCTATGGAACGTTCACATTTCTGCTTTTTTGAGCTGCTGCATTTTTGGAAAGGATCAGGGACTTTTTTAAAAGCACAAAGCAGTGTTTTTGCTACAATAGAGTTCAATGGAGAAGCTGCTGAAAAGCATGGTAGTGAGTTTTTGTTGCGTTTTTGACGCGGTTTGCATTTTTATTCTGCCCAGCAACAAAAAAAAATTCCACTTTAACAAAAAAAAAAAAAAAAGAGCAGAACAAAATGCAAAATGTGGTAAAAACGCATGTAGAAAAACGCAAAACAAACTGGTGAAAGCATTAAATGCTTAATGCATATATTTGAACCAAGCCTAGCCCCAGGTTCAGACCTAAGCGTTTTGTGCAGCATTTTGCAGAAACGCAGTGCAGTCCATTTAACATGATTTCCTATGGGACACTTTCACATTTCTGCGTTTTCACCCGGTGCATTTTTTGGAAAGGGTCAGGGACTTTTTTGAACGCAAAAAGTTGCGTTTTTGGTTCTATGGACTTCAATGGAAACGCTGCAGAAAAGTATGTAGTGAGTTTTTGATGCATTTTTTTATGCGGTTTTTTATTTTAAATCTGCCTAGTAACAAGAAAAAAAGTAAATGAAAACGCAAAACTCATTAAAAAACGCAGGTGCAAAAACACAACGCAAAACGCAATGCAGAAACGGGTCAAACGTAAACTGCATAGGTGTGAACCTAGCCTGAATCAGACCTGCAGATCTGCAATCAGCAGCCTTCACGCTCTCTCCATTGTTTGCAGATCTATAGGTGGTTTGTCAGATTGCTCAGCAAAAGTGGAGTTCTACCACAGAGAGCGCCAGTCCCTAAGATGACCATACTTTGATAGTTTTTTTTTTTTTTCCCCTCAGCCTGCAAGTTGAACGAAAAAACCCCAAAAATAAACACAATGAACACATTCCTCCATCCACAGTAAACAGGGTAGATGTACAAATGTCCCGCTGTGGCTATGTCTTGTTGGGAGCCGGCCCCACAACTGGCTGGATGCACCTGCTGTTCAGCCAACAATTCTCTGTGCAGCTATAAAAAAAAAGACTGACAATTTTGAGAAAAAAAAAACAATATTTTTGATTTTTACTATTAAACATGTCAAGTAAAAAATTTTTAAAAATCAAATTTCGTCATAAATGTAGGCCAAATGTATTCTTCTACATGTCTTTGCTAAGAAATATCCCAAGACCTGTAAATGAATTGGTTTACATGAAAGTTATAGCGTCTACAAATGGCGGTATATATACTGGAATATTTTTTTTTTTACTAGTAATGGTGGCTATCAGCAACTTATAGCGGGACTGCGGCGGGCATTGTGACACTGGGGGGAACTGACTAATTGTCACTGACATCCCCAATGACACTAATAATGATCAGTGCTAATAAAAAGCGCTGACACCAGGGACGGACTGAAAACTCATGGGGCCCCCGGGCAATAGGGGATCATGGGGCCCCTGTGTCCTTGCCCACACTCAAAAAAGCCTATAAAAAAGGTACCAGGGGCATTTCATGGGGCGCCCTACTGACCCCGGGCTCTCGGGCAGTGCCCGAATGCTCTAATGGTCAGTCCGCCCCTGGCTGACACTGTACTAATAACACAGGGTAGGAAGGGGTTAACATGTGGGGCGATCAAAGAGTTAATTGTGTGCTGTTTTACTGTGTGCTGTGTGTGTGCTTTCAGCTGCAAGCACACTGCTTTGCATGGCTCTGCTATGCAGAGCCATGCAAAGCAGTGTGCAGGAACTGACGGGAGAGAACTGTATTGTTTACATACAGTTCTCTCCCTCCATCAGTAATGCTCCGTGATCACCCGATGGCGGCAGGGAGTTACCACCAGGGACCCGGTGATTGACAGCTGAGGCCGCCAATGGCGGAAATGCAAAATCACGTGTATATATACGTAATTTTGCATACCCTTCCTGCCCTGTAGCAGTTTCTGCTATAGGGCAGCAGGAAAACAATTAACTGCAGACTGATGGCTGGGTACAAGCTTTTTTATACTAAGGATGAACAGATAGCATACGTTCGGAGCTGTGCATCCACCCCTGCATGCCTCTCAAATTAGGACGTGCATCTTTGTCTGTACAGCCACTGCATCCCCATAGAGTAATATAGGCTGCCTGCACATAGCTCCAGGCAGTTCTAGTTGCATTAACATACAATTCATTCTCAGTGTTCTAGCCACAGCGCTCATGTAGCGCCCACAAACCTCACTGCTGGATTGATGCTGGTGATGAATATTATTGTTATACAGGATTTATATAGCGGCAACAGTTTGCTCAGCGCTTTAGGCTCCATGTACACGGGACACTTCTGAATGATGGAAACTGACTGCTGGAAAACGTAGGTTAAAAAAAGTCTGTTTAGCCGTGTTTGCATACTGCGTTTATGTACGTTTATGCACATTTCTGAGCGATTGCGTTTAGAAGCGTTTTTTAAAGATAACCTCAGGAGACCTTCCAAAATGCCCAGAATGCACTGAAAAATAGTAAAAAATTAACTATTTCAGACATTTTGAGAGAAATAGAGAGAGCAGAAGCAGAGAGACCAGTATTTGTTGAGATTAGCTGTCTTTTTTTGTGGTGTTTGGATGTGTTCCAGCTCATTTCTGTGCAGAAATTATTGCAGCGGTGTCTAACATATTTTCTTTCATGCGAAACCTCAAAGTATGGTGTACCAGGTCCATTTGAGTACCGGGAAAATGCTTTGCATGCATTTTTTCATGATGAAAAAAGGCTCTGGACAGCATCTGGAAATGGAAGCGTTAAAAAGAATTTCCAAACGCTTATAAACACAGTTAGCCGCGTTTACAAGCATTTGGCGTTTGAAACACTGATAAATTCTACTGAACGCAAGTTTGGTGCATTAAAAAAAACGACTGTAAACGCAACTGCCTGTGAACGAAGATGTGTACATGGACACATAGGAAAACATTAGGGAGAGTTCAGGGGCTGCTGAAAAAAACACAGAAAAGTTCCTAAACATGAGTTTATCAGCTGCAGTGTACATGGAGCCTTACAATATAAAGGGAGACAATACAGTAACAATACAGCTCAATACAAGAGGGTTAGGAGGGCCCTGCTCCTTGGAGCTTACAATCTAAAAGAATATGTTTGTTTGGAGCAACAAAAAGCTGCCAGAGGTACAAACTCTTCATCTTTCCTAACGCTGACGTACAAAGCTGTCCACCATACTGCCCCGAACTACATCACTGACCTAATATCCAAGTACCGCCCAGCACGCACACTCCGCTCCTCACAAGACCTCCTTCTCTCCAGTTCCCTGGTCTCCTCCTCCGATGCCCGCCTCCAGGACTTCTCCAGGGTGTCACCCATCCTCTGGAACTCCCTGCCCCAACCCATCAGATTATCACCTACTCTCCTCTCCTTTAGGCGCACCCTGAAAACCCATCTCTTCAGGGAAGCCTACCCCACCTCCTGCTAACTTGCCTCCCTCCTCCACTCTTCCTACCACTCCATCCCCCACAGCTATCTCCTCCTGTACCACTATCCCCTCCCTCCTAGATTGTAAGCTTGAAAGAGCAGGGCCCTCGATCCCCTCATGTTTTGCATTGTATTGGTATTGTTCTGTCACATGTTCTGTCCCCCTTTGTAATGTACAGCGCTGAGCGAACTATTGGCGCTTTATAAATATTGTATTATAATAATCTTTCAGTACAAAACTTTTCAAAGTGGATGCACTTCCACTCTGGAATGAATGTGGACTGTATATTCTTGTATCTGACAATGCTGTACCATTATTTCTGCTGTCTCACAGAGATCTCTGCGCAGGAGAGAATTTAGCGGTGCGGCCAGCCTGTGGTTTTTTTATATTTTACAGATTCCAGATGCGTTTCTGCATCCCAGTGTCATCTAATGTGTCTGATATGCAAAGAAACAGCAGCTCAGCCTCCAAATGTCTTGGCAAGTTCTTTCTAAAATGTGTACACGGCCTTCCTTTCAGCATTCTGTTCACATCATGTCCAGCACAGTGCTGCTGAGAACAACAACTGGGCAGCAGCATTATTTATTATACAATAAGTATGCCTGGCTTACAATGCACCCTCCCATGGGATCTGCTGCTCAAACGCACATTTAAAAAGAGTGCTAAACATATACTGTATAAGCGAAGAGGAATTGCTCCCTATGTCTGTATGCTAGCTCAATATCAGTTCCTGAACAGCAGGGAGGAACTGGACTGGGAGATGTTCAAGAGAAACAGAGGAAAGTATGTCATGCAGATGTCATAACCGTGACCTGAGACTGTGTATAAATAGAAGGGAGACAGGAAATATCAAGGAAACAGTAGTAATTCCAGCAGAAATATTTGATTAGTCCAGTGCACAGTAGGGGGTGGTCTTCCTGAAATGAACATGAGACAGTTTTTCATATATATATATATATATATATATATATATATATATATATATATATATATATATATATATATATACATACAGTGGGGATCGAAAGCCTTCTCCAGCTTTGTGAGCGTCAACTATTTTCAGTTTCAGTTTTCTAGGCAACTGCTTAGAAGAACCCATGGTGCTGATTGTTGGGGCAAGGTCAGAGGAGTCTGGGCATTTAAAACCTTTGAGATTGACATCACCTGGTCTTCCCAGACGATGATTGAGAACAATCCATGACACTGGCAGGTCTCAGCTTTGCAAAGGGGGCAGTGCATGCTATAAATTCTGCAGGGTGCCCAAACTTTTGCAGACGCCATTTTTTTGTTTTCGGTTATTTTGAAAGTGTAAATGATGGAAATAAAATCTAACTTTTGTTGACATGTTATAAGAATGTCTAATCTGTAATTTGATCCCTTTTGGAGATTTTTCCATCTTTCCTTAGCTTCTTTATGCACATTAATACAAATTTTTAGCTGGGGTGCCCAAACTTTCGATCCCCACTGTGTGTGTGTATGTATATGTATATATGTATGTGTGTATGTATATGTATATGTATATATGTATGTGTGTGTGTGTATATATATATATATATATACACACACACACACAGTGAAGGAAATAAGTATTTGATCCCCTGCTGATTTTGTATGTTTGCCCACTCACAAAGAAATGATCAGTCTAAAAATTGAATAGTAGGTGTATTGTAACACTGAGAGACAGAATAGCAACAAAAAAGTCAAAAGAAATGCATGTCTAACAAATTATGCACTGATTTGCATGTTCCTCAGGGAAATATGTATTTGATCCCCTATCATTAAGCAGGATTTCTGGCTACCAGGGGTCTGTCATACAGGTAACAAGCTGAGATTAGAAGCAATCTCTTAAAGGGAGTTCTGCTAATCTGATTTAGTTACCTGTATAAAAGACAACTGTCCACAGAAGAAATCAAACAATCAGATTACAAACTCTCCACCATGGCAAAGACCAAAGAGCTGTCCAAGGATGTCAGGGACAAGATTGTAGACCTACACAAGGCTGGACTGGGCTATATACATATTACATATAACATGTTTGCAGGCACAGACAATGTGGTTTATAGAGGGATCCAAACTCAGCTAATTAAGCAGGGACCCTCCAAATTTCAATCCATCTATGGTTGTTCCTGCTCAACAGAAGTTCTATCAATGTTGGAAAATCTTTATTCGATCAGAGGCTGCAGAACTGATCAGTGTATTTTCACTATAGAAGGGATGATTCCTCCATCCACCTTTCTTGAGTGGAAAGGGGAATCTGTTTGTTTTTTTTTTTTGGGGGGGGGGCAGTCTGCTGGGTGATCAAAGACAAAACTACACAGTATTTAGGCATCCGTACTCAAGAGCATGTTACCAAAGATGGTGCCAGAGAGCTGACCATTGCAAGTGAGAGTTCTATGCATGTAGTAGGTGCCCCCTGGCACCTGGGTTGTTAAAGAGATTTTAAAGCTTCCATTTTTCTGGGGTCTCCCACCGGTGCTCCCGGCTCCTCCTCTTTTCAGTGTACCTCCATAGAAGATCACAAATGACAGTTTCGCTCTGGAGCACCGCTGTCTGTGTCTATTCACTCCACTTCCTCATCTTAGGATTCAATTGATAGGAGTGGAAGCCAACGGCCCCCCCTGCTATTAATCTGCCCAGGGACATACCTGGGAGAGCCACTGCTCTCATGCACATTGCTGGATTGAGATCGGGCTCGGGTAAGTATAAGGGGGCTGGGGTTCCTCTGCAATTAAAAGTTTTTTTCTATGCATTAAGGTAAAAAAAAACTTACTAAACCCTGCATTCACTATATCTGGTCTCCCACAGTACTCAGAACATGGAAATGCAATTATTTTAGTAAATATAAACTGCTAAAGAGGAAGGGGCTAGTGGTACAAAAGGACTGAAGAGGGGACAGCCTGTGATGAGATAGGCCAATGAGGAGGGAGTTACAATAGTCAAGGCGAGGGATAACAAGGGAGTGAATAAGTTGCTTAGTAGTAATGTGTTAATATGCTGTGCATGCTAGCGCAATATGGCTGACTGCCCCTGGGAGCCTATTTTAATATATAAAAAATGGAGTTGAATTCTGCTTTAACTGCTTAATAAACACACCCCATTGTATGATGAGATCAGTTGTATTGATTGGATTGTCTGGTTGTAGTTGATGCATGTGGCAATTGAGACCAGAATCCCTATTCTATTAAATCTACATCCTAGCTCAGAAACTGAATTGTGTAACAGTCAACAGGCAGAAAGTCCGCTGACGTCTGAACGGCAGGCAGGAGCATTGCAGTAACAGAGATGGTTGGGGTGCGGTAGGGGAATGGGGAATCAGAACTCTAATCTTCTATGATTTTGAAAGTCCTTATAAATAATGACACATTTACTAGAAAATCAGTCATAGCTCTCAGGAAAAACACACTAAAAGCAGGAAGGAAATCACTGTAAGCAAAGGAGAGCTGCAATGTGAACAGAAAAATTGTTGAAGATTGTGGTCTCTGATGAACATCTTGGAAATGCCTAGGTCCCAGTGGGAAGCATTATATCATCAGGAAAGGTACTCTTAAAAGTGCATGTGAAGTGAAAAGCCTCAATGAGGTTGGAAAAAGGGTGTTTTGCCTGGATGGGGATGAGGGATCCTGGCACTCTTCATATTTTACTCATTTATAGATCCTACAGGTATTGCTTACGAAAACAAATCTGGCCATGAATGCTAAAAATGAACTGGCAGCCACATTCTTTAAAGCTGAACTCTAAGCAGACAGCTAAATATACAGATGAAATGCACAAAATGGGAAACAGCCTACTGATGACCTTATCTCTGTCACTCTGCTCTATCATCCTCTCAGTATGCTACTTACACCATATAATACCTGATATACTCCTTTGCAGCTTCTCTTTCTCCCCTGTCTGAGCTCTGCTGTACAGGGATTGAAAATGGCTGATACCAAGTCAAATTCAGATACTAACCTTGTTTGCATTGAACAAAAAAAACATGTAGATGTATTAATGAATACAAAGCTGCATTCATTTGTGTATTTTATATATTTAATATTGTAAAAGTAAGGTGGTTACTGTTTTTGGGGAGGTAATGTCACTTACAGTGAAGTTCAGTGCAATTACCAGTACAGTATACTATGTGCCATATTCTTTGCCACTTAGCAAGGAAATGTTGAGTTTCTTGAAATGTTTTTATTAAATAGGTTAACAAGTGCCTAGAAGAATACTTTCTTAGTGTTATTATAACACCTGGAAGATCGAAACACAAGATTTATTCTGTGATAACAGGTGAAAATTAGTTTCTGCACTGTAAGCCCAACATTCACAATCCCATTACGTGTTTGCATTAAATTATGACAATAAAACAATGTTTTCATGAAACTGTTTAGGTAAAAGTGATAAAATGCTCCAAAGAAGAAGTTCAGACAAAAAAAAAAAAATCTTTTTTCACCAAAAAGTCCAAACTCTGCCATGCTGAAAACATTATGATGTCTCACCACCAGTATACCCATCGCAAAGCAAGGTTATAGGGTTCCCATCGACTTCAGGTGGGTGCAAAGACTGCAGGAGCTCAGCAAACACTACCTCAGTTACCAAACAGTCCACACTTCCTCACAGCTGTGACCAGCCTCACACTCCACCTCATAGATAGGTGCTAAGGCTGCTCATACATTATACCATTTTCTTACAATTTTCTGTACAATTTATATACAATTTCTTTTAGATTTACATTCAAGTATTTAGTGCAAGGGCTTGCCCAATTGGATACAGCTGAAAGTTTTGTTTGGGTTTGACCTCATTATATGGCTTTTGGTAAATCTAAAGGAAAATTGTACAAGAAAATTGTATAATGTATGGCCAGCATAACTCCTTCTTGCTCCTTTTCAGGCCTCCCCTGCAGGTGGGTTAACCCTTTCTGGACCAAAGTCCTTGTAATCAGGGTTGGAGGCTCAATTTCATCCATTGTCTCTCTAAGCCTCCAAATGTGGAGTCCCAACTGAGGATTTACATCTTTGAGAGCACTGCACGTCAGTCCTCTCCTCTCTAAGTGGATTGTCCCAGAACCCCTTGTGATGATTATGCGCAATAGAGACATGGATGCTGTATGCAACAGCCATCTTGTTAAGGTCTCAACCATGTTGTTTCTCATTTACAGTCATCTCTTCTTTCCTCCCTCCTCCCACCTTTTGAAATTGAATTTGTGGCTATAAGTTGTAACAACTTCAAAAGAGCCTCTTATCTTAAATAAAACACAATAGATGAAGCTCCAAGTGTTGGAAACCGCAAATAGGCTTGGCAGGATGTCTACATCGCAAGACACTTTCCTCTGCCCTATCGTAAAACAATAACTCAGTCATCACACATGACCTGTTAGGCCATTAGGGCTCTAGGAATGCAGAGCGTGCCATAAAACGTCTTTTCCACATGTAACCATTTCACATATAGTTCCTAAAATTCAATAGGAACTGGGCACATTAATATTAGGTATATATTTTGAAAGGGCCTTTCGTGTCAAGTCAAATGAGGTCATACATGACTATATTAGCACCTAGGAGAGAGAAGAAAGCAGTCTCTTCCCTCCTGGGTGACAAGGGTACACTGTGTTTGGTATCCCTGGGTTTGAAAAATAATTCTGAATATTAATCTGCCAGTTGCTAGAATGCCACCTGCACATACTGGAGGTTATTAATATTAGTATGAAACTGCAGTTTGGACTTGGTCATTAAGTTGGGGGCCGCCTAACACCCATCCCCAAACTGGATGATTGATCATTTGTTCTCAGGCGACACCACTTTAATATCCTAATAAGGGACTGATAGGCCTGGGGAAAGAGCACTCTTGTTTAACATCAATCAAGAAACATCTAACAGACTTGAGAGCCAAGGCAACATTTTTGTTCGGACAATTGGACTCTGCTAAACCAGGACTTTGTAAGTATTCTACCTTTTGAACTCCTTTCTTTTATTTCTCTGTTGCATTATCGTTCTCTCTATGTCTTTGTAACATCTTTTTCTGTATATATATTTTAATTGCAACATTTTGACCTTTTTAGTAATAAACCCTATTTTGGAAAGTGTTGAAACTGTCTAAAGCTTTTAATGCAAACTAAAGAATCCCTGTTTCTTGAAGAGTGCTACTGTATGTATTAATCCTCTGAATATCCCTGTCTGTGGTGACAGTGTGTGTTACAGACATTTATGCTAATATCATAGTTTTACTGCTAGGATTTGTGAGTTTCCTCCTTCTCTGTAAAAGGTGGTGGTGGCAGTGTGAAGAGTTAATTGCATAATTAACCTAACTCAGTAACAATCACTCTCAGGCTGCTGGAATATAGACTGTGGTCCCGCGAGCTGGAAAATCTTTGTGCAGGGCGCAGCTGAGAGTGGCATTGTTATGCAAGTGACAGCACGGTGCGCGATCGGCTGGTCCTTCGGTCACGAGTTGGTGAGAAGGGCAGGGGTCGGGTGCCGCATTCCGTCACACCCCTCACCCTGCATAGGTGAGAACCTCTGAGTACTCCAGCTGTGTTCCCATCATCCCCCTAAAAAGGACCAGAACCCAAATAGTGTGGAAATATTCTTCCTGTCTACCCATGCCTGGTGTCCTGTACTGTCCACCCTGGAGATATTTGCATTCATATCTTGTGTTGTCACTGTGTGGTCCGTGCACGTGTGGGTGCTTTACACAACCCCCAGCACATAATTGTGTACACCCGCACAGACGTATGCTCCGAATGCAGATAGCATACATTTGAAGCATAGGTCAGTGCGCAGGTGCTTTTTGCAACCACTAGCGCACATCTAGCTACAGCTGCATCTTCTAATGTATTTCAATGGCTGCCTGTACACAGCAATTGCAGGTCCTGAGGGAGTGATTCAGCAGGCTCTGCAAGCTGTATGACTGTGTGCATGAAGCCTTAGGGCCAGTTCACACTACATGAGTTTCAGTTGCTTTTTTTCTGCATCCAAATCACACAGTAGGTTATGTGGTTGTCAATGTCCTACTTTACATCAGTGGGGTGCAGCGCTCCTAAAGATCCATACTACAGAAAAAATGTATTAATATGCAAATGACATGATAAAGTGACAAAGTGCAAATATATATATAGGCCACTAACTGGTGGCTAATGGTGCTGGAAAGTGTGAGATCCAGTATAAAAGTCCAGAAAAGAGGTGATGATGAGATCTCAAATGATCTAAGGATGTCCTATGACGGAGACCATGGATCAGGTGATATAAAATAATGTGAGTGCGCACTCACCAGATACGCAAATCAAATGCGCATTGATAGTAGAAAGTCACAGGTCATCCAATATCATCAGATGGATCTGGTCAGATCTGGTCAAAATATCCCTCACTCCCTGGCGGTACTGTCACACATGGGGGTCACCTTACAATGGATGCAGCTTGCTCTGTGGGTGTAGTTAGCTCCCAAGGGAACTCAAAAGAACAAAGGAGCCCACATAGTGCAGTATCTTTAGGATATTTATTCCATTCAAAGGTAAGTATACAGAGAGGAGTGAATGTAAAAAGTTACTGACCATAAATGCAAGTAAGATGGCCGCCGGGGCCCCTCGTGGCGCCGGCGGCGTGGCATCACACCTGCTGTAGCTCTACCCTTGCAGTTCCAGTGTGTTCCGGTTGCAGAAGTAAAGTAGAAAATGCTGCATTTTTTTCTGAACAGAACTGTACTGGAACATGGTAAAACGCATCAAAAGCGCACTGGAACATGTGCCTACTTAAATTGAAGAAAAAGTGAGGGAAAAAATGAACTGGAACTCATAAAAAACACACTGGAATGCATCAAAAATGAACCAGAACGTGTCAAAAACACACCAAAAAACACAAATGCAGAAATGCATCCAGAACGCATCTGGACTGTGTTTCTATAGTGTGCCCTTAAAGTGTTACTAAGTGCACAACAGTAAAATTAGTGTGTGTATGCGGTAAAGCATGCTTGTTATACTCACTGTGGAACCTAAGGGGTTAATCCTCCACATTGTGTAAAAAAAGGATGTTTGATCATGTCTTCTCTGATCCTCCCCTTCTTCTACTGTCCCCAATTCATCTGCTGATAGAACTGAGCCTTGAAGGCACGCTGCACTTGCTCAGTTTGGTGTGTATTGCTAGAGAGTTGTTTTTTTCTTGGAAGAGTGCATGTGATCAGCACAGGGCCAATCAGTGTTGTCCAGACCAGGAGCGGACTGACCATTTGGAAACTCGGGCACTGCCCGAGGGCCCGGGGTCAGTAGGGGGCCCCATGAGATTCCCCTGGTACCTTTTTTCATAGGCTTTTTTGAGTTTGGGCAAGGACACAGGGGCCCCATGATCCCCTATTGCCTGGGGGCCCCATGAGTTGTCAGTCCGCCCCTGGTCCAGACAGAGGGTCAGGGGTTATGCAGCCTCATAGGACAATCCGGGGAGAATGAAAACTCCTCCTACAAGCTTTAACCAGTGCTCAGCTGGACACTGATAGACGTCACGAGACTGCTCTGACTGCTGATGAGAAAAGGTATTTAGTAGTTTATATTTACTAAAATAATTACATTTCCATGTTGTGTGTACTGTGGGAGACCAGATATAGTGAATGCAGGGTCCTGGGTTTAGTAACACTTTACACATCTCCACTGTTCTGGAAGTTCTGGAGAATAATAAATCACTATAAAAGCCTTAGTTGATTTCTCCCTGATAAGAAACCTAAAGAGATGGCACATTTAATAAATAGAAACTAGTTCCATGGACCAAAAATAGCTGCTTATCCAAATTTTTCAAAACACAAAAAGATTGAGCTTTACTTTTAGTCCTGGAAATGCAGTCACGTGTATTGCTCTGGCTTTGCTGGCATTGTTATTAGTTCACACATTCTCAGGAACAATGATAACCTGACATTTCTATAAAGAGCCAATGTCACTTCTGGGGTACTGACACTTCATTCACAGCGCTGCAGCTGAGAAGTAGAAATCGGTGAGCTCATCTATAGAGGGAAGATGGGGGAGGTCACTGTGGAAAATGAAAACATTTCTATGGGGAAAGACGGCGGCAGAACAGATTTAGAGAGTGGGTGAGAGAAACAAAGGGAGGGGTGAGAAAATGGTGCTGGAGAAAGTAGAGGAATCAGAATAAGACAGCGACTTACATTAAGTCAAAGAAATGGACAGGAAAGGGAGGAGGGCACTGGAGGTGTCTAGGCACTGAAAGAGGAACTGAAATTACTTTCTTGGTTCATTAAATTACTAAGCATTGAAATTAAAGAATTAGGTGGCCATAATGTTCATGTTATTTCTATACTGTATGTGGTTACTGTGCTTAAGAAAGTGTAAACAGACTACATACAAAACACGTGATTGGTCCTCTGTTTTCCTCCCACGCTCCAAAGACAGGATGGTAGTTTAATTGGCTCCTCTCTAAATTGGCCATAGTAAGTATACGTATGTTTGTGAGATAGAAACCTTAGGTTATAATCTTCTTGATGGCAAGGACGGATGTGAATGTACAGTATGTAAAGTGGCCATAGACATTTTTATTTTCATTCAAAAGCCAGGTGGATAGAGAAATCCCCACTGTGAAGACATTATATTCTGACAGTGGAAGCCTGCCACTGTCAGATTATATTGATCAGAGGCTGCAGTCAATCAGCAAGGTGGATGGAGGAATCCTCACTGTGAAGACATTATATTCTGACAGTGGAACCTGTCACTGTCAGAATACATTGATCAGCGGCTGCAGTCAATCAGCAAGGTGGTTGGAGGAATCCTCACTGTGAAGACATTATATTCTGACAGCAGAACCTGCCACTGTCAGAATACATTGATCAGCAGCTGCAGTCAATCAGCAAGGTGGATGGAGGAATCTCCACTGTGAGGACATTGTATTATAACAGCTGAACCTGCCACTGTCAGAATACATTGATCAGCGGCTGCAGTCAATCAGCAAGGTGGATGGAGGAATCCTCACTGTGAAGACATTATATTCTGACAGCTGAACCTGCCACTGTCAGAATACATTGATCAGCGGCTGCAGTCAATCAGCAAGGTAGATGGAGGAATCCTCACTGTGAGGACATTGTATTATAACAGCAGAACCTGCCACTGTTAGAATACATTGATCAGCGGCTGCAGTCAATCAGCAAGGTGGATGGAGGAATCCTCACTGCGAAGACATTATATTCTGACAGCTGAACCTGCCACTGTCAGAATACATTGATCAGCGGCTGCAGTCAATCAGCAAGGCGGATGGAGGAATCTCCACTGTGAAGAAATTGTATTATAACAGTGGAACCTGAGGAGGTCACGAGGGCGTGACGGAATGCGTAGATGCGGCGTGGTGATGCCCTTCCGGTGGGCGCCATCTTAGGACTCCAAAGTGTTTGCAGTACACCCATGGTTAGTGGTGTAACGTGCCTGACTGTTTCTACCTAAATGTGAGTTGATTACTTGGCGTTTTTTTTCCTATTTACCAATAATTACAATATTGCACTATGGAGGACCTTTGTTTTGTCCTTATATGATTCCAACATGGTCTTTACATATTGGTAAGCCTATGGTCGCCTGTACATGGAAGAAGAGTTGGAAGTGAAGGAGAGACCAGTAAGGGGCTGTGGTATTTAACCTACCTGGAGATTGTGTGCAGGATCTGGGGAGATCCGAAAAGTGTTTTGACCCTTTAGGGTCGCAGCAGGAAGGTGAGCGGGCATGCTGGCCATTTAGGATTTATACTCACCACTTGCACTAACACTGGAGCACCCGTATAAAGAGAAAATATTGTTATACTCTTGCCATTAGCATGTATGATGGCCTAATATGGACATTACTGTTTACACTTGATTTATAACAAATGTGAATGTCACACTGAGCACTTGCTGTTTGCGATACGTATCCCTGTATAGGGACCCACTCTTTTGTGCATATCACACCTGAATATTGGGGATTGGTCCCAGTGAGGGACAGGTTCATGTCATGCATTTGGGTCCCATTGGACCATTTTTTTTTTTTGCACCTTTTACCACCTAAAAAGATCCTGGCAGATCTAACGCACCTGTAGGTTTTACAATTGTATATGTGTTTATGCTTACTGATCTGTATCCACTGATTTTATTCTATGTGTAGTAAATAGTGCTGCGCCACTCTGTATATTATATTGTTTTGTCCTGGTTTAGGTATAGGATTAGATGTTGGCTGCTTATATAATTATTTCTTCACTCTCAGCAGCACAGGAGGATCTCCACCTATTTTTTAACAGCGGAACCTGCCACTGTCAGAATACGTTAATCAGCAGCTGCAGTAAATCAACAAGGTGGATGGAGGAATCTCAACTGTGAGGACATTTTATGCTGAGAGCGGAACCTGCCACTGTAAGAATATGTTGATCAGCGGCTGCAGTCAATTTACAAGGTGAATGGAGGAATCTCCACTGTGAGGATATTGTATTATAACAGCAGAACCTGCCAGTGTCAGAATATGTTGATCAGCGGCTGCAGTCAATTTGCAAGGTGGATGGAGGAATCTCCACTGTGAGGATATTGTATTATAACAGCAGAACCTGCCAGTGTCAGAATATGTTGATCAGCGGCTGCAGTCAATTTGCAAGGTGGATGGAGGAATCTCCACTGTGAGGATATTGTATTATAACAGCAGAACCTGCCAGTGTCAGAATATGTTGATCAGCGGCTGCAGTCAATTTGCAAGGTGGATGGAGGAATCTCCACTGTGAGGATATTGTATTATTGTATTACAGCAGAACCTGCCAGTGTCAGAATATGTTGATCAGCGGCTGCAGTCAATTTGCAAGGTGGATGGAGGAATCTCCACTGTGAGGATATTGTATTATTGTATTACAGCAGAACCTGCCAGTGTCAGAATATGTTGATCAGCAGCTGCAGCCAATCATCAAAATGGATGGAGGAATCTTTACTGTGAGGACATTTTATTCTGACAGTTGGACCTGCCACTGTCAGAATACACTGATCAGCATCTACAGCTAATTGGCTGCAGCCACTGATTATAAATGTTTTCCAGCATGTCTTCTCTTTGACAGAAGGTGATCAACCAAATGACTTCTGTAGAGCAGGGATTGCCACACACTGATCAAAATTTCATCAGTCCCTGCGAACCGGACAAAAATTTGATCAGTGTATGGCCAGCTTTAAGCTCTGAGTAAATTGTTGCTGCTGTATAACTATCTATAATAAGTAAATAGTAAATACAGTGCAAATAAGAATCTAAAGACATGCTTGAAGACATTGTGGTTGTAGATAATATAGTATACAGATTCCCAAGGCCCATTGGGGAAGAAGGGTCCCGGTGTTATTTCCCCTTTTTTGCCAGCTGTGTACGCTCATTTCTTTCACTTCTTTTTACTGCACATCATTGTTAGCCATAACTGTATTGTAATGATATAAAGTAGATGTAAATCCAAACTTAACCCCTTGACGCCGAACGCACGCAAATATGTGGCCTCTCGGCATCTTGGCCTTGACGCCGAGTGGCTGCATATTTGCGTGCAATTAGAAAATACACATGTGCTGAGAGCGCACGCCCTGCACGCTCCCAGCACATATGCCCGTGACTCACGGAAAGGTCCCGATCTCCCCTTTTGATTGGGACCTTTTCCAATCATGTGGTCACCGTGACGGTGATTCACGGTGGTCACATGACCCTACAACCCCGCCCGCCTCCCGGCTTCTGAAACTCTTAAAGGGCTGGGAGACGCCAGCGCAAAGTGGTTAAAGTTGAACGCTGGCTGGGCAAAAAGGTGTCATTTAAATATATTTCTCAATAGCCACAAAGGATATGTGTACCAAATATTTTTATATACCCAGGTATTTGTAGCGATGTCATCCCAGGACTGCACAATAATCTGGGCAGAGAACAGGGCAGTGGGACGGACACAGAAGACCCACCCACTACAGGCCAAATACAGAAAATTAAAGGAAGGGGGTGGAGACAAGACCAGTCACCCTGCACAAGGAGAGAGAGCAGCAGTGACCGGTCTTTCTTACAGGAAGCTCCTGCAAAGAGCCAGAGTTTCACACTGGATTACTGCATGGATCTGAATGAAATAGTCAAAGTACACCAAGATTCAAATAAGAATTTGTATTTTCGAAATTTAGACAATATTTGCTTATCTCAGGGTTTATCTTTAGAGACACTTTGTCAGTCTGTGAAAAAAATATACCCGCAGTGCCCTGCAGAGCCAATATACCCACCTCTGCAGCAACTCCTAACCCCCCCTCCCCACCTAACACTTCTGTGGCTATTGAATGCCTGTGTTCCTCACTGTAACTGAATTGTGTAGGCAAGGCAAGAGATATGTAATCAGCACTCCAGAAAACTATAAAAGGGTCCAATACTTTACTGAATGATCAGATCACAGCAGAAGATAGCAACGTTTCAGTCATGACCTGGACTGAGCGAAGCTAAGGGGAGAGCCAGCATGACTGGGGCTTGTAGACGAGGCAGAGATTGGATTTGGGTGGGAGTATATGCAGGAGCTGGGGGTGGTCTTTCCAGGGTGAGGAGAGGGGTTGGGACTTGTCAGATGTCAGTTGGAGCTTGTGCCAGTACGGGTGTCAGGGATCCCCTCGATCCCTGCCGCGATGGTCCCGGCGCAGGTGCACTGCTCCGCCCTGTACACGGGCACTAGGTCCGGGCCGGCCGCGGCGTTCGAGTTCGCGCATGCGCAGTAGAAGCCGCGGCCGCCCGCTGGGCACCAATGGCAGCGCAGGGCGGGATATTTAAATGTCCCTGAGCTGTCATTTCGTTGCCTTCTGGTCTTACCTGCTTCCTGTGATTCTGTACCTGTGCCTTGTAAGTTTATTGACCCGGATTGTTCTTGACCTGCTGATTTCTCCTGCCCAGACCCTTGCTTTGCCTGACCTCTCTCCCTGGATGCCCCTCATTAGATCTGACCTCCTGTTGCTGACCTGGCGTGTGACCCGACGATTCTCCGCCTGCTCCCTTGTACCTTACCGTCCTCTACGTTACCAACTCGGCCTGTCTGACTTTGCACTTGCTCAGCCATCCATCCATCCATCCCATCGGGGTCACCCGACCTCCTCACATCTGGCTCTCCCTGGTTGGAGCCCCTGGCGAACACCCCTACCACTGACAGGTGTGCTCAGTAGTGGCGACCTGGTCTCGGGGTACTACAAGTCCATCCCCACCATCAGGGGCCCTGGTGAACAAGTACCCTGGGGCTTAGACTCCGCGCTCTGGGCACGCCTGACCAGTGGAGTGCTAGGGGTGCCGCTCGGCGGTCCCTCACAATGGGTTTGGTTTCTCTCGCCCTCCCTCCCTGGATCTGTTTTAGTTTTGTTTCGCTGTTTTGTTTTTGTTTTTTGTTTTTTTGTTGTTTTTTTTTTGTTATTGGTTTTGGTTCTTGTGTTTGTCATGTTGTTTAGTTTAGTGTGGGTTCCTTGATTTTGGTTCCTTTCCTTGATCAGCATTTTGAGTCCTGAGGTGTTTGTCTGGTGTTTTTGTTTTGTCATGGCAGCTGGCAGGGGTCACTGGGTCTTTGAAGGCGGTGCTGGAGTGACAATTTGGTGCATTATGGGTCGGGCCCATCTTAGGTATGGAAGTTCCTTCCCAATTATAAGGTCATGTTGGTAATGTGGGAGTTCATTGGCTGTATCTGGGACTACGTAACTGTAGTATGTTCCCGAGGCGGTGTAGTAGTGGCTGGGGGCCTTTTCATTGGGTGTCAGATACAGCCGAGTTATTGATGTGAGTAACAGTGCCTTCGAAGACCTTGGACTCGGTTGGGATCATTACTGTCAGTTATTATTTGATTGTACTGTATGAAGTGTTATGTAAGAGTTATGGTAAATAAATGGGCTGCTATGGCTGGTTTTACACCAAAAGGAGAGACGCGTGGTTATTTCAGGTGGGGGGAGGTTGAGGGGGTGGTTGTTTTATTGGTTAGGTGGTAAGTATTAGCCTCGATATTCTGCATGTCCCTCAGTCAAGAGCCACACAGGACCCCTTCATCAGGCATGTGACAAGTTGAAAATACTGTATATCATAAATAGCTCTGAAGAAGGGAGTGCATCCCCTAAAATGCGTTGCATTTTATCCTCACTAGATCGTGATTTGGTGGAGGGCTGCACTGGCAAAACTTACCTGAAGGAGTTCTGCACATGACTGTTAAAGATCCGCCTAACATTGGAACTTTATGGCAGTACTCTAAGCGCTGGAGGCGTTTATGTGTTTTTGTGCTTTTGCAAAATGGCAAACAGTGTAATATAAAGACCCATCCACCAATCAGACTAAGGCAATATACAGTACCCCCCGCCCCCCTGACAACATAATGACATCATTAGTTCACCAAAATCCATCTATATCAGTGGTTCTCAACCTTCCTAATGCCGTGACCCTTTAATACAGTTCCTCATGTTGTGGTGACCCCCAACCATAAAAAGATTTACCCAGTAATTGTAATTCACGAGTGTTGTTTTACCTCCAATACTGCTGCTTTCAACACAGTAGCTGCTTTTAACAGAGTAGCTGCTTTCAACACAGCAGCTGCTTTCTACACAGTAGCTGCTCTTTACACTTCGGAAACATGTGTTTTCTGATGGTCTTAGGGGACCCCTGTGAAAGGGTTGTTTGACCCCCAAAGGGGTCACGACCCACAGGTTGAGAACCACTGATCTATATTATCCCAAATATTTACTAAAATGATCAACACCCCAACGTCGCTACAGGACACAGCAGTCACACAGGGGTTGGAGGATGTATGGAGGAGAACACAGGCATTTGACACCTCTGGAAGACACTGATGGAAGTTGATTCTTTGCCGTATACACTTTCTGCATGCTATAACGTGAGATGTAGAAGAGAGTAGGGTTGAACCAGTGAAAACACTGGCCTTCACTGTCACAGAGGACAATACAGATAACTAGATATTCTAATAGAAGAATAGCCAGGGGAAGAAGATGGAAACCAAGAACATCAAAGTATCCCAGCAAATTTGTTGTTCCCCCCAAGTAGGATTAAATACAAAATGTTCATATTTTGAAGGAGTATACCTTTAGGAAAACCTTTTATTACACAATTAGCACTTTCATAGATGAGCCAGTTAAAGACTAGATACAGATTCAAACAAAATAACAAAACTTCACACCTCCACCCTCCTCATCAATTTCCTCTGTCTAGCTGAATAGGTCTGATAGTTGAGTTAATTTAGGATGGCTTTATTGAGGTGATTTTGCTCACCCAAAATGTAGACACTGTTTTCATATGGACCAATAGCAAATAACTGAAGGTCTTTTTTAATTCTGGACTAATAATGGCTAAACCCATTAAGGTATTTTAACCACTTTCTACCAATTTTCAATAGCATAAAAGACAAAATGGACGAACTTGTTTCATGGTTTCTGTAGGGACTATAGGCTGTTGGTTGTGAAAATCTCTTCAAACATATCTGAAAATGCAAGAAAGTTAAAAGTGTTTGAAACTGGTTGAAAATTGCAATGAGAAGTATAAGGGTACCCGTACAAGTGAGATGTAAATGACCAAACTTGTTTGCTTTCACCTGGATCAGGTGATGACCTTATGTCAGTGGGTGACAACTCAACCCCGTAATTGGCAGTTTTTGGAAGGAGCTAGCAATAAGGCAGGTTAAAGACCTGATGCAAGCAGGGCAGGGCCGAAGGGTAGGTAGAAGACACAGCTGCCTCGGGCACATTAGCTGGAAGTGTGGGCAAAAAAGGGCAAGACCTGCAACCTATTCTTATGGATTCATTCTCCGTTCTTAAGGATAGGGGGAGGAAATCTCTAGTCCTGTTGCCTTGGGTTCTAAAGGACCTTGTCCTGGCAGTGGTTGGCCATTGCGCCCATAATGATAAACTGTCATTACCAGCCTTGACTGGTCCATCTTCTGCGCCTCCCTCTTTTATTGGACTGAACTGAGTTGGACAGTTTGTAGAGTGCTCTGCAGGGATTTCAAACAATACAAGCATATCACAAATTTCAAAGTCTATTGTCAGGTTTAAGCATTTTTGTTCCATCTGAATTGGTTTTTTTTCTGGGTCCTAAAAATACAAACTAATTTCTCTGACAAAAGCAGACCAGCACAATAAATAGAAATCAATATATAACTAACTGTAATCCCATGGGGATATCAAGGAAGATAGTTAGCTAAAATATGGGATCCTCAGCATTGTTGTAAAAAAGTCTTGTTAGACTGTTAGAACTCTGCATACAATAAAACCAAGCAGGGGCGGACTGACAACTCCTGGGGCCCCTGGGCAACAGGGGATCATGGGGCCTCTGTGTCCTTGCCCAAACTCAAAAAAGCCTATGAAAAAGGTACCAGGGGCATCTCATGGGGCCCCCTACTGACTCCGGGCCCTCGGGCAGTGCCTGAGTTTCCAAGTGGTCAGTCCGCCCCTGCCAGTAAGGATGTATGTATTAAAAGCGTAATACAGAAAATATTTTTTCTTGCCAATAGTAAGAAAAACGTGCAGTGGGGCTTTACTAAGCGACAGTTTAGATCTCAGTAGTGCTTCCCGGAGTGCTGGTTTAATGTTGGGTTGAAGCACTAAGATCTGTCAGTTGCAGATATCCTGGCACAGCTGTTACACTCCTACTGTGACCATGAGTATTGGCATTCTGCTTCAAAGCAGCTGCAGTAGTCAAACGCTACCCTAGAAATTGTATATTTGGTTCTGTTGCCCTTAAGTTTTCATTTGCACCTTTTTCTATTTTAGAACATTTATCAAATGATAGACCTTATACATGCCATTTTTTAAAATATAATCTACTATATAATTAGATGGATCTAGGTGAAACAATGAGGACACTTATCTTGACAAGTGACCAAGACAAGTGGTCGATAGTGTTAGAGTTTTGAATACCCAGATACTGTTTAAAAATTAATATTGCCTTTCTTAGGCCTTGTACTACAGCGTATGTCCATGCAAGGGCCCTGTTTACCTGTACGAGGAGGTACAGGTGGTCCGCGCATCCCCATTCAGGTAGTCCCATAGTAAAAATGAGGCCCCGTTCACATCTTGGTGTTTCTGACCTCGGGCAGAATTGCTGAGATTCTGTCTGCAGTCGCAAAATTCTCTGCAAAGATGACAAATCGCACCACGCCTGTTCAGGTGCCATTCATTTTCAATGACACCAAAACGCCCCGTAGTTCTGCAGCGATTGTCAGATGATAAATCATGCTGCTATAGCGGCATACCACATCGTGAAGAACTTGTCACCCAAAAGAAGCTTCTGCTCCTTGTTCATGTGATGTGGTTTTCTGCAATTGCAGCACGGTTTATCTTGCAACAATCGTGGCAGAACTGCACCACGTTTTGAATGGCACCACAATGAATGGCGCCCAAACACGTGTGGTGCAATTTGTAATTTTTGCAGAGCATTTTGGAATCACGGGCAGAATCGCTGTGATTCTGCCTGAGATCGCAAACTCCAGATGTGAATGGGCCTGAAGGTTGGAGTTAGGGAGACAATGGCATGGACTTGTTCTCTTGAAGTGACCATAAACCCAGGACCCTGCATTCACTATATCTGGTCTCCCACAGTACACACAACATGGAAATGCAATTATTATAGTAAATATAAACTACTAAATACCTTTTCTCATCAGCCGTATATAGCAGTTTTGTAACTACTATCAGTGTCCAGCTGAGCACTGGTTAAAGTAGGAGGAGTTTTCTTTCTCTTCTGACTGCCCTATGAAGCTGCATAACCTCTGACCCTCTGTCTGGACAGGGATGATTGACCATGTGCTGATCACATGCACCCTCCCAAAGAAAAAAAAACTCTCTACTAGTATCTGCTAAACTGAGCATGTGCAGAGTGACTCCTAGAGCTCTGTACTATCAGCAGTTGGATTGGGGACAGTAGACGAAGGGGAGGATCAGAGAAGACAGGATCAAGCAGCCTTTTTACAGTTGGATTGGGGACAGTAGAAGAAGGGGAGGATCAGAGAAGACAGGATCAAGCAGCCTTTTTACACAATACAGATGATTAACCTCTTAGGTTCCACAGTGAGTATAACAAGCATGCTTTACTGCATATACATACTGATTTTACTGTTGTGGGTTTAGTAACACTTTAAGATAGCTATTCGCAACTTGAATTTTGGACAATTCACAGAAATCTGCTAATATTCAAGCTATGGGTGGCCCTACTGACACCATTGGGCTTCAAGAACTTTGAAAAATCAAAGATGCGGGTGGAAAAAAAGGCAACCGACAAGTGACTGCAACCAGTCAGCTGCAGTCCTGTTTGGGTTAGTCTTACAGTTGCAGCAGCAGGAAATATGCTCATTGCCTCTGAATAAAGCTGAGCAAGAGAAATCGTTATGTGTATAACCGACTTTAGATCGGAAAAGTTGTGTTCATTTTAGTCATTCACTCATGTACTAAGAAAATTCCTGTTTTGAATTGATTCATCTGCACATGACTAGCTGCTTGATGTGAACACACATTCACTTGGATATGTGAAATACATTCTTGTTAAATCACCCTCACAGGGCACAATCTGGAGTTTAGGTCCATATCAACCTTTGTGAATCTTATATTTTATAGTCAGCAGCATTTCAAAGTAGCTCAGTTTGGAATTCAGCCAACCTGGCAACTGCACATTATTGGTAAAGACAAACTCTGGCCCTGCAGCCAGAAGGGCATGCGCACAACAATGATGAGATTTAAAGGGTAAGTACACCCTGACAAGGAACTTATCTTATTTGGTTCCTTTTGATTGGCTACATATACCATTGGAAGAGTTTTGGATATCGGTTTGAGAAGTACAAATAGTACCTGCCATAGATCCTGTGAGCTGATAACTTCCTGTGATCCTTGTCTGTGCTGACTCTTAAGTTGGCCATAGATGGATCAAATCAGTTGAGATTCCATCCATCTATGGACAGGCTGGTTGTAGTTAAGTTGATCTGTCTATTGACTTCAGTACAACCAGCTTGTTGGATTTTTTTGTATGTGATTACTGCCGATGGCTTTAGCCGCTGGCGGGAATCATTGTGTTCTGTCAGCACGGAAGGCTTCCTGCTGGTAGAACACAATAGCGCTGCGGGAGGGAATCAAGCAATTTTCTGTCTTGCAACCTGTGGTTGCAGGAAACAAAATCGAATCATCTATCTTAGGCAGGCCATACATTACGCAATTTCTTTCCTTCAGCCACAGGTTGAAGATGAGAAAATTGCTTAAATCCCCAATAACCCCTTCAACACAGTCCCTCCCACAGGTATGTTATGCCGGCGGGGAGCACAGGGATATTCCCTCACTGGCAGAATATAATAATCACTGCCTGCACCTATGGCAGTGATCAGGCAAAAAAAACCCTGACAGGCTAGTTGTACGGCAGTTGATCCATAAATCAACATCAGTACAACCAGCCTGTCATAGATGGATCGAAGTCTGTCAAACCGGATGAATTTTCGATCCATCTATGGTCAGTTTGAAGCTTGCCATGGATGGGTCTGTTTTTTTTTTTTCAACCAGTGAATTGAACAAAAAAAAACTGACTCGAATCCTCCATCCACACACTCATTCTGGATGCAGGAATGTTCCCCTCTGTGTCATTGTATTCTGACAGCAAGGTGTTACCCGCTGTCAGAATACACTGATCAGTTCTGCAGGTTATAACCTGCAGCGCTGATCAAGCAAGAAAATACTGTCAGTGTGGTTGTATAGAAGTTGATCAGCCAACTTTTGATCCATGTATGGCCAGCTTTATGAGTTACATTGTTCTCAGCTATCACAGAGGACTACATCGCCACACCCCTCTATTCCTCTATGTTATGGACAACAGCAGAAAAGCAGAGTCCTGTAGTCCTATCTTCATTTGTCCTGATACAGTAGGGTAATTGAAGCATTGCCATCCTGGGGCAAGAACTGTGTTACTGGTAGAATCACAAGGAACAGAAGCTTAAAGCGATATTAACCCCTTCATGCCGGTGCTTCCCAGCCCTTTAAGGGTTCCAGAAGCCGGGAGGCGGGGCGGGGTTTAGGGTCATGTGACCGCCGTGCCACACCGTCACAGCGGTCACATGATCGGGAAAGGTCCGAATCGAAAGAGGAGATCAGGACCTTTCCGTGAGTACTGGACATGTGTGCTGGGAGTGTGCAGGGCCCGCGCTCTTGGCACATATGTTCTTTTTTAATAGAACGCAAATGTGCGGCCGCTTGACGTCTAGGCCCAGACGCTGGGAGGCCGCACATTTGTGCGCAGCCGGCGTAGAGAGGTTAAAGGCAATTTTTTTGTTGTTTTAAAATCACAAACCAGTCTATACTTACCTGCTCTGTGCAGTGGTTTTGCACAGAGCAGCCCTGATCCACCTCTTCTTGAGTCCCCTGCCAGTGCTTCTGGCCCCTGGTCCAGTGCCTCCAGAGCAAAAAGCTTGCTATGGTGGCACCCAAGCAGGCTGCGCTCCCAAGTGTGTCCATTCACACACAGAGCCGTGGCTTGGCTCCTCCCCCTTTCTCTCCTCATTGGCTCACTGGCTGTGATTAACAGCAGTAGGAGCCAGTGGCTCCCACTGCTGTCTCAGCCAGTAAGGAGGGAGTGTCTCCGAAGAGCTGAGGCTCTCGTGCACATCGCTGGATTGCGATTGGGTTCAGGTAAGTATTAGGGGGAGCTCGGGGGACTACTGCACACAAGTTTTTTTTTTACCTTCATGCATAGAATGTATGAAAGTAAAAAACCCTGAGCCTTTACAACCACTTTAAAAAAGAAAAGTAATGTTGCCACCATATTTTAGGAATGGTAAGCTGCAGTATATTACATTTTTATTTTTGGGGGAAGCAAACTCTGACCCTTTTCATTTTGCAGAACAGCCCTGTAGTCTTCATCCACCACTCATAATGAAAAACCTGTGGTCCTATATGAATTTCCTGGAACAGGAGTACATTTTATTACAGCCATGTTACAGTTATTTCCATCAGCATTTCCAAATGTAAGTCAAAGCCAGAAGGTGAAGGAGTATCGTAATATTCAACGCAGTGTTTCTGGCCATTCCGATGAATAAATCCAGATATTAGTATGCAGCCAATTGTCTTTCATATTTCCAGACAACGCCTTACCCTGCATACATTACAGCAATTTACAAAAATCGTTTTCATTCATAAATCATCCACCATACAGAAAACTGCACTGAACTCATCTGCTTTTTCTGTCAAGCACTTTAATGTTCCTGATGAGAAAATCCCTGTCTGACTTTTTCCTTTCTCCAAAAGAAGACGGTGTTAAGAGCCCAATACATGGAAGAATACCTAGCAAGTCCCTAGACAGGCAATGATGCATTTCTGTTTATGCTTCAAAGAACTACCAATCAATCAAGTCCTTAATGGGGAAAATTACTCAAAATTCGTCTCTGTGATCTTACGGCACTGAAACCTCTATGCGTTATTAATGTATAGAGCCTAGCTATTGTTAGAGGGAATTGAATGATTCTTCGCTTGGAGCTGCCGGAAGGCCAATCTAAACATCCACCATCAGTCCTGTTTTCCTGAGCCTGTTTGCTTTCCTCCTCGTTCTGGAAGAGTCAGCTGAACTTTGTTGAATCTTATTCTTTTCTAAGTCAAATTTGTTACCTGCGCCTAGAGAGGGCAGTCATTTTGTATGGGCTGATATAATATCTACAGATGCAGAGAGTTCAGGAAACAATGTAAAACACAATCCTCAAGCTGTACTAAGAAGCTTCTATGGGATGGTGACGGCAAATGTCTGCTTGGTCACTATGAGGCTGAGCTGCTAGCAGGCGCTGTCAGTGTTGTTACACTTATTTACTAAAACTGGAGAGTGCAAAATTTGGTGCAGCTCTGCATACAAACCAATCAGCTTCCAGATTTTATTGCCAAAGCTTAAGGCTCATGTACACTGCAGCTGATAAACTCACATTTAGGAGCTTTTCTGCATTTTTTTCAGCAGTCCCTGAACTCACCCTAATGTTTTCCTATGTGTCCATGTACACACAGTCGTTTACAGGCAGTTGAGTTTACAGTCGTTTTTTTGAACGCACCAAACTTTCGTTCACTAGACTTTATCAGCGTTTCAAACACTTGTAAACGCATGTAAATGCAGCTAACCGCGTTTATAAGCATTTGCAAATTTTTTTTTAACTCTTCCATTTCCAGATGCTTTCCAGAGCCTTTTTTCATCAAGAAAAATGCATGCAAAGCATTTTCCCGGTACTCAAATGGACCTGGTACACCATACTTTGATGTTTCTCATGAAAAGAAAATATGTTAGACACTGCTGCAATACTTTCTGCACAGAAATGAGCTGGAACACATCCAAACAGCACAAAAAAAGACAGCTAATCTCAACAAATTAGCTATATTTTTTTAAAAAGTCCAAAAACTCCGGTTTGCGGCTTTTTACCGCATTTTGCTGCGTTTGTTAGCATTAAAGCATTTTTACAGCTAAAAAACTCCTCTAGAAACCCACTTTTTTTTCCAGACAAAAACCGCCCCTGCCAAAAAGCGTTGATTACAGTCTATGTGTGCATGGACACATAAGGTAACATGCTGGAGAGTATACTGGCTGTAGAAAAAAACATTAAAAGCCAAAAACAGCTGCTGTAAAAACGTCAAGCGTGCATTGAGGACTTAAAGATAAAGAAGCTGTATAATTAGTAAGTGATTAAATCAGGTGCTAAGAATACTTAAATACCTGAGAATTTAATATCACTTTAAGGAAAATTCCCGGCAAGACTAACAATTTAGCAATAGGTGGAAGCTGGCTTTTCAAATCACCTATCAACTTCTGACATATCTGAAATGTTCAGAGAGCAAGATGTCTTAGATGTTTTTTCAGTGGTCTTTTTTTATTTCCAAGACCAGTACCTATTTGACTGTAGGATGCATATCCTAGTAAAAAGGTTCCAGCTCCTATATGTCAAGAGTCCGATTCAATTGGGCTTCCAGATACATTTACTCAACCCTTAAAAGTCAGCTGCAAACTATCTCAAAGTTCTAATTGCTTGTTGGCTTATTCAGACACCCCATGGGGAAAAACTCTTCACTCTTTGCCTTGCTGTGTGCCGGATGTCTTTCCTCTGATCCCCCACCCACTGGCTCTCCCTTGCCTCTCTGTACACACTGATCCCCCCCCCCCCAACTCTTCTCATGCTGCTCTGTGGTGTCCAATCCCCTGCTGCCTTCCCTGCCTATGGTCACCTTTCCCCTCTCCACCCAACACTGGGCTCTAGCTGTGAGGAAGGGGGCCCTAATCCTGAAACGCGTCAGTAATGTCATCCATCCGGACCTACAGGTTTTGAAGGCTGGCATTTGGTTCTGAGTTTGTGAAACATCATTTGAATGGGTTTGTGAGTACAGTTTCAAATCCCTCCTATATTGAACTGTATTGTTGCTGTATTGTCTCCCGTTATATTGTAAAGTGCTGAGCAAACTGTTGGCGCTATATAAATCCTGTATAATAATAATATTTTATTAACCACCTTCCGTCCTATAGTACAATGACGGGCGCAAGGTGGTTCTCTCGTTCTGATAGGACGTCATATGACGTCCTACCATTCTCACTGCGCATGCGCGGCTCAGGGAGCGATCGCTGGTGCGTTGTGTCCCTCGGACACAGCGGATCACGGAAAGAGCCGAAGATGTCGGCTCGGTCATGTGATCAGCTGTGTCCAATCACAGCTGATCACATGTATACACGGAAATGCCGGTTATCGGCATTTCTCTCCTCTCGAGCTGTCACGCTGACAGCTCGAGAGGAGAGGAGAGCCGGTAATCGGCTTTCCGCGGAGGGGACATGTACACTGATCATCAGGGCACTGATGATCAGTGTTCCCTGATGATCAGTGTGGCCCCAGAAGTGCCACATGTCAGTGATCGTTAGTGCCACGTGCCAGTGCCCATCAGTGCCATGTGCCAGTGCCCATCAGTGCCACATCAATGCCACATATCAGTGCATACCAGTGCACATCAATGCCACATATCAGTGCCCATCTGAGCTGCCTTTCAATGTCACCCATCAGTGCCAGTCAGTGCCGCCTATCAGTGTCAGTCAGTGCCGCCTATCAGTGCCAGTCAGTGCCGCCTATCAGTGCCAGTCAGTGCCACATCAATGCCACATATCAGTGCATACCAGTGCACATCAATGCCACATATCAGTGCCCATCTGAGCTGCCTTTCAATGTCACCCATCAGTGCCAGTCAGTACCGACTATCAGTGCCAGTCAGTGCCGCCTATCAGTACCAGTCAGTGCCACCTATCAGTGCCAGTCAGTGATGCCTATCAGTGCCGCCTATCAGTGCTATATATCAGTGTCATGTATCAGTGTCATGTATCAGTGCTGCCTTTCAGTGCCCATCAGTGATGCCTGTCAATGCCCATCAGTGCAACCTACCAGTGCCTCCTCATCAGTGTCCATCAGTGCAGCCTATCAGTGCCCATCACTGCAGCCTCATTAGCACACATCAGTGAAGGAGAAAAATCACTTATTTACAAAATTGTATAACAAAAACTAAGAAAAAATATTTTTTTTTAAAAATTTTCAGTGGTTTTTGGTTTGTTTAAGAAAAAATAAAAATCCCAGAGGTGATTAAATACCACCAAAAGAAAGCTCTATCTGTCTCAAAAAAATGATAAAAATTTCATATGGGTACAGTGTTGCATGACCGCGCAATTGTCATTCAAAGTGTGACAGCGCTGAAAGCTGGAAATTGGCCTGGGCAGGAAAGGGGTATAAGTGCCCTGTAGGCAAGTGGTTAAAGTACCATAGATAATTCACTAGGCATTTGCAGTCTCGGTTTTTTCTTCATGGTTTATTGGGCTCCTTGGATGCCGATGGAGAGCAGAAGGGATTACTTCTACAAGTTGACTTCAATGTGCTTAACTCTATCTTGTTGGGAGTGAAAAAAACCCTTTAACCACTTGCCCTCCAGAGGATTTACCTCCTTTTTGACCAGCCCATTTTTTGCATTATGGCACTGTGCTACTTTAACTGATAATTGTGCGGTCATGCAACACTGCGCCAAAATGAAATGTACATCCTTTTTTCCCCACGAATTGAGATTTCTTTCAGTGGTATTTGATCGCCTGTGCATTTTTTTTTTGTGCTATAAAAAAAGACCGATAATTTTGAGGGAAAAAAACAATATTTTTGAATTTTTGCTATTACACATGTCCAGTAAAAAAGTGTAAAAAATCTAATTTTGTCATAAATTTAGGCCAAAATGTATTCTGCTACATGTCTTTGCTAAAAAAAAATCCCAATACATGTAAATTAATTGGTTTATGTGAAAGTTATAGCATTTACAAATGGCTGTATAGATACTGAGATTTTTTTTTTAATTTTTACTAGTAATGGCAGCGATCAGTGACTTATAGCGGGACTGCAGTGGGCATTCTGACTTTGGAGGGAACTGACTTGGTGTCACTGACATCCCCACTGACACCAATACAGTGATCAGTGCTAATAAAAAGCACTAATTGGAGATCCTCTGCAATCACCGGGTGCCGGCGAGTAATCACCGTCCGGGACCCGGCGATTGACAACCACGGCTGCGAATGGCGGCGCCGGTGGTACGTGCGCATGACCCGCAAACGCCCCCTACCTGGAAATGTGAAATCACGTATAGATATGTGATGTTGAGCACCCGTGCCACCCTGTAGCAGTATATCTGCTATAGGGCGGACGGGAAGCGGTTAACTAGAAGGCACCAATGAAAACTCAAAAAGGTCTTGTTTACACTTGCACCAAAATGTGGCATTTGGCGTGCTTCTGATAAGCACTCTGAATGCTAATCAATGTTCCTGTCACTAAATAAAACGGTAAGCTTACAGTCCTGTTCACACATTGCATTTGCTTTCCATTGCTTTGCTTCAAACATTATACCCCATGTCGCTTTCTTGGTGCTTCAGAGTGTCTCCAAAGCCTTGATAGAGGTCTATGACAATGCTCGCTAACCACCTACAGCTTTTGAGAGGCTTTTATTCAGAGTTAGCTTTGCTTTGTTTTGGAGGTATTGCAGGTATGAGATATCCTAGGATGTACTGTAAAACCGTCAAGCAAACCGGAAAGACATCATCAGCAGTCACGTCTGATTCATGCCTATATATTCTGGGAGTGTCTGATGCAGACATCACATCTGGTGTGCAGCGTGGAGCAGCCGGAAGGTGAGTGGGGTCTAGACTGGAGCGGAGCAACTAACAGACGGCACATGTGGTGTGCAACATGGGAACACTATAGCAGAAGGTAAGAGGAGACTGGAGAGTGAGGACTGAGCGGCAAAAAACCAGCAGAGCTGGGGAACCAGAGCAGGACAAAACTAGCAGATGTCGCAGAGTTGAGCGGGGACCAAAGACAGAAGAGGATCACCAAACCACAGGATCAACAGAGCTGGGGGTTACTACTGAGTGTAAGATTAGCAGAGCTGGGGTTACTACTGAGTTGAGGATCACCAGAGCTGGGGGTTACTACTGAGTGGAGGATCAGCAGAGCTGGGGGTTACTACTGAGTGGAGGATCAGCAGAGCTGGGGTTACTACTGAGTGGAAGATCAGCAGAGCTGGGGTTACTACTGAGTGGAGGATCAGCAGAGCTGGGGGTTACTACTGAGTGGAGGATCAGCAGAGCTGGGGGTTACTACTGAGTGGAGGATCAGCAGAGCTGGGGGTTACTACTGAGTGGAGGATCAGCAGAGCTGGGGCTTACTACTGAGTGGAGGATCAGCAGAGCCGGGGGTTACTACTGAGTGGAGGATTAGCAGATCCGGGGGTTACTACTGAATGGAGGATCAGCAGAGCTGGGGTTACTATTGAGTGTAGGATCAGCAGAGCTGGGGGTTACTACTGAGTGGAGGATCAGGAGAGCTGGGGGTTACTACTAAGCGAGGGATCAGGAAAGCTGGGGTATTGCTGAGTGGGGCATCAGCAGAGCTGGGGATACTACTGATCAAGGGTTCTGCTGAACGAGGGTACTAATAAGCTGGGGATCTGCTGAACAAAGATATTATTGAGCTGGGAATCTGCTAAACAGGGGTGCTAATGAGCTTGGGATCTGCTCAGTAGGAGTACTACTGAACCAGGGTTCTACTGGGCCAATTTAAAACAAATAGAAATTCAACACACAACTAATAGTGGCGACCAGCGACTTTAATGAAGCTTTAATGGCCAAGCTTCATTAAAGCTTCAAAAACGCATCACAAAAGCATCACAAAGGCATAAAAAAGCCTGTTGAAGCAGTAGGTGCTTTAATGTGTGTTAAAGTCAAAGCAAGTGTAAATGAACCCAAAAAAGCATCATTTTGAAGTCTGGCGTGAACTTATGTAGTATAAACATTGCAGTTATAAATATCCCTTCAACTAGCAGCAGACGGTGGGTGACATGTACTAAAGAAATACAATATCTTATTTTACATCTGCCAAGGTTTTGTAGCAAAAAATCCCAAACTCTTTTATGAGAGTTCAAGTAGTAGGTCACAGATTTTTCTGTAAATGTAAACAATAGTCCTAGGAATTCTATAGAGGGTTGGATTTCAGAGCCTGAAATTGACTGACCAACCTTCTTATGTTCTTGTAGAATTCTACCACTAAAGGATAAATAAAAATAGCTTGTCACCTCAGTTTGGTTGATAAAGCACAGGGAATGACTATGTCCTTGGACTATGCCTGACCTCTGTAGACACCCCAGAATAATTAATCTCAGGAAAAGAAACATTGTCCTAGAGTGCAATTTTCCTGACAGTTGCTATTGTTCCTCAAAGATACAGTCAGGACACTATTGGGGGGCCATTTCACAAGGTATAAACATCCATGGTCAGCCACAGCAATTTTATATGTTTATAAACAACCTTCTTATGTACAGTATATTGATTATATAAGAGAAGTTATCCACTTGCCCTCCGGAAAGTTTTATCCCCTTCTTGACCAGGCCATTTTTTTGCTATACGGCACTGCGCTACTTTGACAATTGCGCAGTCATGCAATGCTGTACCCAAATTAAATGTATATAATTTTTTTCAAACAAATAGTGCTTTCTTTTGGTGGTACCTGATCACCTCTGGATTTTTTATTTTTTTGTGATAGAAACAACAAAGAACAACCTTCTTATGTACAGTATATTGATTATATAAGAGAAGTCATCCACTTGCCCTCTGGAAGATTTTACCCCCTTCCTTACCAGGCCATTCTTTTGCTATACGGCACTGCACTACTTTGACTGACAATTGCACGGTCATGCAATGCTGTACCCATATGAAATGTATATACTTTTTTTCAAACACATAGAGCTTTCTTTTTGGTGGTATCTGATCACCTCTGGATTTTTTTTTTATATAATAATTTTTATAATATATATTTTTGATATAAACAACAAAAGACAATTTTGAAAAAAAAACAATATTTTTTACTTTCTGCTATAAGGCTCCATGCACACTAGCGTTTTTTTCAGCTCATAGAAGCTATTATGAACATTTTTATGAACTGGAAGTTAATAGTGTTATCCTATGTGTCCATGCACACTTTTTTTTTTTGTATTTCAGTGGTTTTTATTGATTTATAAACATTTCAAGAAAACATGAGCAACAAGACAAGCCCACGCAGGGGCTATCAATTGCACATAAAAAGTAAAGAAAACAAAGCTCTAACACCAACAGAGCATGCACTTTTTTTATGCTAGAAGTGTTTTTCAGGCTTCAGCATTTAGAAACAGAAAAAATTGTTTTTGTGAGTGTTTTCCTGGCAGAAAATGTAAATGTAAACAATAGTCTTAGGAATTCTATAGAGGGTTGGATTTCCGAGCCTGAAATTGACTAACCAACCTTCTTATGTTCTTGTAGAATTCTACCACTAAAGGATAAATAAAAATACAAAACACCCCTAAACACTTCTAAACACTACTAAAACACCCCTAACAGATTTTTTCAAGCGGTGTTTTTTGTTAAATGTACTATAAAAACACTAATAGAACGCTAACGCTGCTAAACACTTCTATATGCTACTAAAACACTACTGCAAGCCAGCAACAAAAAGCTATAATCAGTGTTTTTCATCCGGCATTTTTTCTAGCGTTTTTTTTAGCTTATAAAAAACATTAGTGTGCATGGAGCCTAAAACATCTCCAATTAAAAAAATAAAAAAAATTAAATGTCTTCAAGATTTTTGGCCAAATGTATTCTGATTCATGTCTTTGGTAAAAAAAAAATCTAAATAAGTGTATATTAATTGGTTTTTGTGAAAGTTATAGTGTCTACAAAATATGGGATATACTGTATACTGGATTTTTAAATTTTCTTTTTGTACAACTAATAGTGGCGACCAGCGACTTATAACGAGACTGCAATAGTACAGCGAGCAATCTGACACTAGCTGATGCTGGGAGGAACTGACAAACGGCCACTGACATCACCAGTGACATTATTACAGTGATCAGTGCTAATAATACTAATAACACTGGGCAGGAAGGGGCTAACATCTAGGGCGATCAAGGGGTTGTGTGCCTAAAAAGTGTTTATGTGTGTTTATGTGTGTACTGTGTGCTGCTTTTACTGGGGATCTAGTTGTTTTCACACAAACAATGAGATCGTCTGTCATAAAACACTGCTCTGTGCTGTTTACATTCACAGATGCATTTTTGGCCTTTGTCACACATTGTAACTAGAGATGAGCGAAGTATTCAAAAATTCAATTCGACTGATTCGGCGAATTCGTGGAAAAATTTCGATTCGAGTCGAATATATTCGCTGCGAATTTAACTTATAAAATGGTGTTTCTAGGCTTCAGAGAGCCTTTATATTAGTGCAGAACACTGTACCTTTAATTTAAATGCCCTTGGAGTCTGCTGGGGAAGAGAAATAATACTGACAGTCAGTATGACATGCAGATGAGTGCCGTCGATCTTAGAATCACCGCACACTTCACTCATTTGGGCAGTCACGGGGCCAAAACCAGAGTGTGGAGCCACAGTGTGGCGGTGGAGGCAGCAGCAATGGGAGGCCATACAGCACCCTATGACAAAAATGAAAACCACCAGCAGTGTGAGGAGACCTGAAAGTGGCACATGGCAGAGTGTGGTGATGGAGACAGCAGCAATGGGAGGCCGTACAGGGACCCATGACACACTCTGGACCTGGCAGCAGCATGAGGAGGCGGTACAGGGGCCCATGACAGATTACGGGCCTGGCAGCAGCATGAGGAGTAGGTACGGGGGCCCATGGCAGATTACGGGCCTGGCAGCAGCAATGGGAGGCCGTACAGGGACCCATGACACACTCTGGACCTGGCAGCAGCATGAGGAGGCGGTACAGGGGCCCATGACAGATTACGGGCCTGGCAGCAGCATGAGGAGTCGGTACGGGGGCCCATGACACACTCTGGACCTGGCAGCAGCATGAGGAGGCGGTACAGGGGCGCATGACAGATTACGAGCCTGGCAGCAGCAACTTGGACAGGAGGACGTTCAGCTTCTGCACCGTCAGGTGCGTGCTCGCAAACTGTTGTCTCTTGGAAACGTATTCCAAGAAAGACTGCTGACGGAATCCGTGAAGAGGAGTAGCAGGAGAAGGAGCATCTGAACGAGCGGAATATGCCAACAAGCGACAACAGGGGCCCATGACAGATTACGGGCCTGGCAGCAGCATGAGGAGTCGGTACGGGGGCCCATGGCAGATTACGGGCCTGGCAGCAGCAATGGGAGGCCCGTAATCTGCCAGCACCCTATGACAAAAAATGGAACACACCAGCAGTGTGTGAGGAGACCTGAAAGTGGCACATGGCAGAGTGTGGCGATGGAGACAGCAGCAATGGGAGACCGTACAGGGACCCATGAGAGACTCTGGACCTGGCAGCAGCATGAGGAGGCGGTACAGGGGCCCATGGCAGATTACGGGCCTGGCAGCAGCAATGGGAGGCCCGTAATCTGCCAGCACCCTATGACAAAAAATGGAACACAACAGCAGTGTGAGGAGACCTGAAAGTGGCACATGGCATGAGACACTGTGGACCTGGCAGCAGCATGAGGAGGCGGTACAGGGGCCCATGGCAGATTAGGGGCCTGGCAGCAGCTATGGGAGGCCCGTAATCTGCCAGCACCCTATGACAAAAAATGGAACACACCAGCAGTGTGTGAGGAGACCTGAAAGTGGCACATGGCAGAGTGTGGCGATGGAGACAGCAGCAATGGGAGGCCGTACAGGGACCCATGACACACTCTGGACCTGGCAGCAGCATGAGGAGGCGGTACAGGGGCCCATGGCAAATTAGGGGCCTGGCAGCAGCTATGGGAGGCCCGTAATCTGCCAGCACCCTATGACAAAAAATTGAACACACCAGCAGTGTGTGAGGAGACCTGAAAGTGGCACATGGCAGAGTGTGGCGATGGAGACAGCAGCAATGGGAGGCCGTACAGGGACCCATGAGACACTGTGGACCTGGCAGCAGCATGAGGAGGCGGTACAGGGGCCCATGGCAGATTAGGGGCCTGGCAGCAGCTATGGGAGGCCCGTAATCTGCCAGCACCCTATGTCAAAAAATGGAACACACCAGCAGTGTGTGAGGAGACCTGAAAGTGGCACATGGCAGAGTGTGGCGATGGAGACAGCAGCAATGGGAGGCCGTACAGGGACCCATGAGAGACTCTGGACCTGGCAGCAGCATGAGGAGGCGGTACAGGGGCCCATGGCAGATTACGGGCCTGGCAGCAGCAATGGGAGGCCGTACAGGGACCCATGACACACTCTGGACCTGGCAGCAGCATGAGGAGGCGGTACAGGGGCCCATGACAGATTACGGGCCTGGCAGCAGCATGAGGAGTAGGTACGGGGGCCCATGGCAGATTACGGGCCTGGCAGCAGCAATGGGAGGCCGTACAGGGACCCATGACACACTCTGGACCTGGCAGCAGCATGAGGAGGCGGTACAGGGGCCCATGACAGATTACGGGCCTGGCAGCAGCATGAGGAGTCGGTACGGGGGCCCATGACACACTCTGGACCTGGCAGCAGCATGAGGAGGCGGTACAGGGGCGCATGACAGATTACGAGCCTGGCAGCAGCAACTTGGACAGGAGGACGTTCAGCTTCTGCACCGTCAGGTGCGTGCTCGCAAACTGTTGTCTCTTGGAAACGTATTCCAAGAAAGACTGCTGACGGAATCCGTGAAGAGGAGTAGCAGGAGAAGGAGCATCTGAACGAGCGGAATATGCCAACAAGCGACAACAGGGGCCCATGACAGATTACGGGCCTGGCAGCAGCATGAGGAGTCGGTACGGGGGCCCATGGCAGATTACGGGCCTGGCAGCAGCAATGGGAGGCCCGTAATCTGCCAGCACCCTATGACAAAAAATGGAACACACCAGCAGTGTGTGAGGAGACCTGAAAGTGGCACATGGCAGAGTGTGGCGATGGAGACAGCAGCAATGGGAGACCGTACAGGGACCCATGAGAGACTCTGGACCTGGCAGCAGCATGAGGAGGCGGTACAGGGGCCCATGGCAGATTACGGGCCTGGCAGCAGCAATGGGAGGCCCGTAATCTGCCAGCACCCTATGACAAAAAATGGAACACAACAGCAGTGTGAGGAGACCTGAAAGTGGCACATGGCATGAGACACTGTGGACCTGGCAGCAGCATGAGGAGGCGGTACAGGGGCCCATGGCAGATTAGGGGCCTGGCAGCAGCTATGGGAGGCCCGTAATCTGCCAGCACCCTATGACAAAAAATGGAACACACCAGCAGTGTGTGAGGAGACCTGAAAGTGGCACATGGCAGAGTGTGGCGATGGAGACAGCAGCAATGGGAGGCCGTACAGGGACCCATGACACACTCTGGACCTGGCAGCAGCATGAGGAGGCGGTACAGGGGCCCATGGCAAATTAGGGGCCTGGCAGCAGCTATGGGAGGCCCGTAATCTGCCAGCACCCTATGACAAAAAATTGAACACACCAGCAGTGTGTGAGGAGACCTGAAAGTGGCACATGGCAGAGTGTGGCGATGGAGACAGCAGCAATGGGAGGCCGTACAGGGACCCATGAGACACTGTGGACCTGGCAGCAGCATGAGGAGGCGGTACAGGGGCCCATGGCAGATTAGGGGCCTGGCAGCAGCTATGGGAGGCCCGTAATCTGCCAGCACCCTATGTCAAAAAATGGAACACACCAGCAGTGTGTGAGGAGACCTGAAAGTGGCACATGGCAGAGTGTGGCGATGGAGACAGCAGCAATGGGAGGCCGTACAGGGACCCATGAGAGACTCTGGACCTGGCAGCAGCATGAGGAGGCGGTACAGGGGCCCATGGCAGATTAGGGGCCTGGCAGCAGCTACAGTTGTGTCCAAAATTATTCAACCCCCACTGAAATTGAGTGTTTTGGCCAGTTTGACATTGCTTTTGATCATTCAGTCATCTTGCTTACATTTACATTAAAGAGGCACTTGTAGGTCAGACAAATATAACATAACAGTTATAATGAAATAACCACAAATGTCTTTTCTGTGCTCACAGCATTATCAGTTTTATTCAACCCCCAAGTGACATTCAATCTTAGTACTTAGTACAGCATCCTTTTACAGTTATAACAGCTTTTAAACGTGAAGCATAGCTTGACACAAGTGTCTTGCAGCGATCTACGGGTATCTTCGCCCATTCTTCATGGGCAAAGGCCTCCAGTTCAGTCACATTCTTAGGCTTGCGCACTGCAACTGCTTTCTTTAAGTCCCACCAGAGGTTCTCAATCGGATTTAAGTCTGGTGACTGCGATGGCCACTCCAAAATGTTCCAGCCTTTCCTCTGCAACCATGCTCTAGTGGACTTGGAGGTATGCTTGGGATCATTGTCCTGTTGAAAGGTCCAACGTCTCCCAAGCCTCAGGTGTGTGACGGACTGCATCACGTTTCCATCCAATATCTCCTGGTACTGAAGAGAATTCATGGTACCTTGCACACGCTGAAGCTTCCCTGTACCTGCAGAAGCAAAACAGCCCCAAAGCATGATTGACCCTCCACCATGCTTCACAGTAGGCAAGGTGTTCTTTTCATCATAGGCCTTGTTCTTCCTCCTCCAAACATAGCGTTGATCCATGGGCCCAAACAGTTCTAATTTTGTTTCATCAGTCCACAGAACACTATCCCACAACTTTTGTGGTTTGTCCACATGGCTTTTGGCATACTGCAGTCGACTCTTCTTATTCTTTGGAGACAGCAAGGGGGTACGCCTGGGAGTTCTGGCACGGAGGCCTTCATTACGCAGTGTGCGTCTTATTGTCTGGGCTGAAACTTCTGTACCCACATCTGACAAATCTTTTCTCAGTTCCTCAGCAGTCACACGGGGACTTCTCTCCACTCTACGCTTCAGGTAGCGCACAGCAGTCGAAGTCAGCATCTTCTTTCTGCCACGACCAGGTAGCGTTTCAACAGTGCCCTTTGCCTTGAATTTGCGAATGATGCTTCCTAAGGTGTCTCTTGGTATGTTTAACATCTTTGCAATCTTCTTATAGCCATTGCCCTTCCTGTGAAGAGAAATCACCTCTTCTCTTGTCTTCCTGGACCATTCTCTTGCCTTCACCATGTTTGTAACCACACCAGTAAATGTCTAGAAGGAGCTGAGTATCACAGTCATTTTAAAGCTGCCTAATTGGTGCTTATTATGCTTGATTGCTGCTCGGTGACATCCACAGGTGTTTTCAATACCTGATGGAAAGCACCTGTATGAACCTCTGTTCTTCAGAGTGGTAGTCTTTAAGGGGTTGAATAATTGTGGCAATGAAGAAACCACATAAGAACCATTTACTACTGTATTACATAAACAATTGATGTCATTTTAGTTGCATTTGGGTAGTTACAACGTCCTTGTAGGATTTGATTCTGAATACAATTCCAAATGTACACTATAGTCCCTAAACCCCTTTACAGCATTGGGGGTTGAATAATTTTGGACACAACTGTATGGGAGGCCCGTAATCTGCCAGCACCCTATGTCAAAAAATTGAACACACCAGCAGTGTGAGGAGACCTGAAAGTGGCACATGGCATGAGAGACTGTGGACCTGGCAGCAGCATGAGGAGGCGGTACAGGGGCCCATGGCAGATTAGGGGCCTGGCAGCAGCTATGGGAGGCCCGTAATCTGCCAGCACCCTATGTCAAAAAATTGAACACACCAGCAGTGTGTGAGGAGACCTGAAAGTGGCACATGGCAGAGTGTGGCGATGGAGACAGCAGCAATGGGAGGCCGTACAGGGACCCATGAGAGACTCTGGACTTGGCAGCAGCATGAGGAGGCGGTATAGGGGCCCATGGCAGATTAGGGGCCTGGCAGCAGCTATGGGAGGCCCGTAATCTGCCAGCACCCTATGACAAAAAATGGAACACACCAGCAGTGTGAGGAGACGTGAAAGTGGCACATGGCAGGGGCATGATTCATGGCGGATTTAGTCAGTTGAGTCAGGAACTGGTGGTTTGAAATCCAGACTAATCCACGCCTGATTCATTTTCACAAACGTGAGTCTCTCCACACTTTGGGTGGACAGTCGTGTCCTCCGCGGAGTTACAATACCTCCTGCCGCACTAAACACGCGCTCCGATGCCACGCTACTGGCCGGGCATGACAGCCTTTCAAGGGCAAATTCAGCTAGTTGGGGCCAAAGGTCAAGTTTCGTTGCCCAGTAGTCAAGGGGATTGTCTACCTCGGTTGGCAGGGTGCTGTCCAAGTAGGCCCAAGCCTGTTGTTTGAGGTCCTGCTCCAGGTCCACCTGATGCTGCTGCTGCTGCGGCTGGTTAGTAGTTTCCTCACTGCGCTGGTGAAGAAAGCTACTCATCATCGACTGCAGACTGAGGCAGCCGCTGCTGGTGGAGCTACCACTGCTCCTACCACCCCACCCCTCCCCTGCTGCCATGGCAGCGGAACGCGAGCGCACAGGGCCCACAGTGTCTGAGGATGGACGTTGGCGCACAAAGGCAGAGACCAACTGACTACATTTTTGAACGGTAGCGAGGGTCCAACAAGGTGGACAGCCAAAAGTCATCTCTCTGTCTGATGGTTATTATTCGGCTGTCGCTACGCAAGCAACCGAGCATGCTATGGGCCATTTGTGCCAAGGAATGCGAGGGACTCCCTGCCTCCATCTCCACAGCATACTGCCACGGTGCGTCTGGGTCCTCTGTCTCCTCCTCCTCCTCCTCTACCAGATGCTCCTGCTCCTCCACTCTTGTCCGCTGAGTGGAAAAACCACCCATTTCACTCAATAATTCCTGAGCACAAATGTCCTCCTCTACCTCCTCCTCTTCTTCCTGTCCTGCCCCCACAGGGGTCATGTGGCGTTGAGATCTGTGCGCCACGTCTACCGCACCCTGACCAGCCATTGTTAACAGCATTTGTTCCAGGACGTGCAACAGAGGAATGACGTCGTTCATCCCATAGTCCTGCCGACTCACGAATAGCGTGGCCTCCTCAAAGGGCCTGAGCAAGCGGCAGGTGTCACGCATGAGCTGCCAATGGCTGACATCTAAGTTACACAGGGGAGTACCTTTATCCGCTTGTAACATCAGTAAATCGGTGATGGCCTTTCGCTGTTCGTAAAGGCGGTCTAACATGTGTAGGGTTGAATTCCACCTTGTTGCAACGTCGCAGATCAGGCGATGCTGTGGAATTCCGTTCTGCCGCTGCAGCTCAAGGAGGGTGTGCTTTGCGGTGTAGGAATGGCTGAAATGCATGCAAAGTTTACGTGACATTTTAAGGATGTCTTACAGTGGGATGGTGGATTTTAGGAACCGCTTGACAACCAGATTGAACACGTGAGCCATGCATGGCGCATGGCACAACCTTCCTTGACGCAGAGCAGACACCATGTTCTTTCCGTTGTCGGTCAACATGGTTCCGATTTTCAGTTTGCGCGGAGACAGCCATCTGTCGATTTCTCTGTTCATTACACTCAGAAGTTCCTCCCCTGTGTGACTACGTTCGCCAAGGCATACCAGGTGCAGCACAGCGTGACACCGTTGCGCCCTGCACATGTGATATGCCGGTCGGGTAATGGGACTTGGCACGGGGGTGGCGGCTGAGGACACGGCGGAAGAAGAGGTGGTAGAGGCGGACATCTTTGCCGGACCAAGGACGTGCAAACGTGGAGGCAAAAGCGGCGTGACCTGTCCAAGTTGCTGGTGCGGCTGTGACGGCACCACGTTCACCCAGTGGGCCGTAAATGACATGTACTGTCCCTGACCGTAGTTACAGCTCCACACGTCGGCGCTGCCATGCACTTTGGCAGAGACCGACATGCTCAAAGACTGGCCCACCATCTCTTCTACATGTGAATGCAGGGCTGGCACTGCCTTTTTGGCGAAGAAATGACGGCTTGGCACTCTCCACCGCGGCGCGGCACAAGCCATCATTTCTCGGAAAGGTGCTGAGTCCACCACTTGGAAAGGGAGGGACTGCAGCACCAGCAACTTGGACAGGAGGACGTTCAGCTTTTGCACCGTCGGGTGCGTGCTCGCAAACTGTTGTCTCTTGGAAACGGATTCCAAGAAAGACTGCTGATGGAATCCGTGAAGAGGAGTAGCAGGAGAAGGAGCATCTGAACGAGCGGAAGATGCCAACGAGCGACAACTCCCCTGAGCAGAGGTGTTGGAGCCTTGACTGGCTGATAGAGGGCGATTGACGTCGGGTGACGGAGCAAGTAACGGAGCGGGTGATGGAGCGGGGGCTGGGGCGGGCAGAACCGCCGTATCTTTATCACGGTTTTCCCAGGCCACCAAATGGCGACGCTGCATATGCTGCCGCAACGCTGTAGTCCCAACATGGGCCCCCTGGCCACGCTTGACTTTCTGGCCACATAGTCGACATACGGCTACGTTTACTTCCTCGGGCGGCTTGACAAAAAATTGCCACACCGCCGAGTAGGAAACTTTGCCCCCGATACTCCTCACTGGCTGACTGCTGCTTCCTCCGTGCACACCGGCACCACTACTGGCCGTGCTGGTAGGCTGCAGTGGAGCTGGTGCTGTACTCCGTGGCCGTTTGCCTCCACTGACACTGCTGCGACCCTGCTGCCTCCTGGGCAACCCACCGACTGTTTTGCTCGCTGCCAAGCTGCCACCCTCTTCTCCTGATGATGCGGAAGCAATAGCCTGATGACGACGAGGCTGCCAAGTGCGATCAGCCTCATCATCATCAATTAGGGTCTCCGCCTCACTACTAGCCCCCTCGGCTGCGTGTGGGTCAGGAGACAGACCTGTCTCTAGACCGGCTACCGAGCCACTCTCCTCGCCACTACTTCTTCGCCTGGCTGCTGAAGAGGCGGATGTCTCCCCCCGTTCCTGACCGCCCTCTGTTAGCTCTTCCTCACTGTACAGTGGGGCTGAGCCCACAGCATGCGATACTTCGCTTGGTGAGGGAACACCAAAGGACAGGGGCAGGTAGAGGACACGTGATTTCAGTGGGCTTGCTCCCGGGCCATGCCAACTAACGGTTGTGTCTGACGTACCCACCGACCGTTGGCTGTAGGTGTCAGAGGTGACCTGGGAAGAGGAAGACGACCGAGCCAACCAATCGATAATGGCAGAGTTGTCGGTGGAGACACGACCGCTGGATGACACCGGGAGCACTGGCCTCTGGCTGCGAATAGTGCTGCCTCGACCCCTTCCTCTGCTGCCATGTCTGCTCGCTCCTGAAACATTGCCTCCTCTGCCACTCCTCTGCATGTTGTCTGACATACTCTTTAATTAAACGATTCTGTGTCCCTGAGTAACAATTCTGTGTCTGTCCCTGAGTAACAATTCTGTGTCCCTGAGTAACGTTTCTGTGGCCCTAAGTAACAGTTCTGTGGCCCTCAGTAACAGTTCTGTGGCCCTCAGTAACAGTTCTGTGGCCCTCAGTAACAATTCTGTGTCCCTCAGTAACAATTCTGTGTCCCTCAGTAACAATTCTGTGTCTGTCCCTCAGTAACAATTCTGTGTCTGTCCCTGAGTAACAATTCTGTGTCCCTGAGTAACGTTTCTGTGGCCCTAAGTAACAGTTCTGTGGCCCTCAGTAACAGTTCTGTGGCCCTCAGTAACAATTCTGTGTCCCTCAGTAACAATTCTGTGTCTGTCCCTAAGTAACAATTCTGTGGCCCTAAGTAACATTTCTGTGTCCCTAAGTAACGATTCTGTGGCCCTAAGTAACGATTCTGTGGCCCTAAGTAACGTTTCTGTGGCCCTAAGTAACGTTTCTGTGGCCCTAAGTAACGTTTCTGTGTCCCTAAGTAACGATTCTGTGGCCCTAAGTAACGATTCTGTGGCCCTAAGTAACGTTTCTGTAGCCCTAAGTAACGTTTCTGTAGCCCTAAGTAATGTTTCTGTGGCCCTAAGTAACGTTTCTGTGGCCCTAAGTAACGGTTCTGTGTCCCTCAGTAACAATTCTGTATCCCTCAGTAACAATTCTGTGTCTGTCCCTGAGTAACAATTCTGTGGCCCTAAGTAACGTTTCTGTGTCCCTAAGTAACGATTCTGTGGCCCTAAGTAACGATTCTGTGGCCCTAAGTAACGTTTCTGTAGCCCTAAGTAATGTTTCTGTGGCCCTAAGTAACGTTTCTGTGGCTCTAAGTAACGTTTCTGTGGCCCTAAGTAACGGTTCTGTGTCCCTCAGTAACAATTCTGTATCCCTCAGTAACAATTCTGTGTCTGTCCCTGAGTAACAATTCTGTGTCCCTAAGTAACGTTTCTGTGGCCCTAAGTAACGGTTCTGTGGCCCTCAGTAACAATTCTGTGTCCCTCAGTAACAATTCTGTGTCTGTCCCTAAGTAACAATTCTGTGGCCCTAAGTAACGTTTCTGTGGCCCTAAGTAACGTTTCTGTGGCCCTCAGTAACAATTCTGTATCCCTCAGTAACAATTCTGTGTCTGTCCCTGAGTAACAATTCTGTGTCCCTAAGTAACGTTTCTGTGGCCCTAAGTAACGGTTCTGTGGCCCTCAGTAACAATTCTGTGTCCCTCAGTAACAATTCTGTGTCTGTCCCTAAGTAACAATTCTGTGGCCCTAAGTAAAGTTTCTGTGGCCCTAAGTAACGTTTCTGTGGCCCTAAGTAACGATTCTGTGGCCCTAAGTAACGTTTCTGTGGCCCTAAGTAACGTTTCTGTGGCCCTCAGTAACAAATCTGTGTCCCTCAGTAACAATTCTGTGTCTGTCCCTAAGTAACAATTCTGTGGCCCTAAGTAACGTTTCTGTGGCCCTAAGTAACGTTTCTGTGGCCCTAAGTAACGGTTCTGTGTCCCTCAGTAACAATTCTGTATCCCTCAGTAACAATTCTGTGTCTGTCCCTGAGTAACAATTCTGTGTCCCTAAGTAACGTTTCTGTGGCCGTAAGTAACGGTTCTGTGGCCCTCCGTAACAATTCTGTGTCCCTCAGTAACAATTCTGTGTCTGTCCCTAAGTAACAATTCTGTGGCCCTAAGTAACGTTTCTGTGGCCCTAAGTAACGGTTCTGTGGCCCTCAGTAACAATTCTGTATCCCTCAGTAACAATTCTGTGTCTGTCCCTGAGTAACAATTCTGTGTCCCTAAGTAACGTTTCTGTGGCCCTAAGTAACGGTTCTGTGGCCCTCAGTAACAATTCTGTGTCCCTCAGTAACAATTCTGTGTCTGTCCCTAAGTAACAATTCTGTGGCCCTAAGTAAAGTTTCTGTGGCCCTAAGTAACGTTTCTGTGGCCCTCAGTAACAAATCTGTGTCCCTCAGTAACAAATCTGTGTCCCTCAGTAACAATTCTGTGTCTGTCCCTAAGTAACAATTCTGTGGCCCTAAGTAACGTTTCTGTGGCCCTAAGTAACGTTTCTGTGGCCCTAAGTAACGGTTCTGTGTCCCTCAGTAACAATTCTGTATCCCTCAGTAACAATTCTGTGTCTGTCCCTGAGTAACAATTCTGTGTCCCTAAGTAACGTTTCTGTGGCCCTAAGTAACGGTTCTGTGGCCCTCAGTAACAATTCTGTATCCCTCAGTAACAATTCTGTGTCTGTCCTTGAGTAACAATTCTGTGGCCCTAAGTAACGTTTCTGTGGCCCTAAGTAACGTTTCTGTGGCCCTAAGTAACGATTCTGTGGCCCTAAGTAACGTTTCTGTGGCCCTAAGTAACGTTTCTGTGGCCCTCAGTAACAAATCTGTGTCCCTCAGTAACAATTCTGTGTCTGTCCCTAAGTAACAATTCTGTGGCCCTAAGTAACGTTTCTGTGGCCCTAAGTAACGGTTCTGTGGCCCTCAGTAACAATTCTGTGTCCCTCAATAACAATTCTGTGTCTGTCCCTAAGTAACAATTCTGTGGCCCTAAGTAACGTTTCTGTGGCCCTAAGTAACGTTTCTGTGGCCCTAAGTAACGATTCTGTGGCCCTAAGTAACGATTCTGTGGCCCTCAGTAACAATTCTGTATCCCTCAGTAACAATTCTGTGTCTGTCCCTGATTAACAATTCTGTGTCCCTAAGTAACGTTTCTGTGGCCCTAACTAACGATTCTGTGGCCCTAAGTAACGTTTCTGTGGCCCTAAGTAACGGTTCTGTGGCCCTCAGTAACAATTCTGTGTCCCTCAATAACAATTCTGTGTCTGTCCCTAAGTAACAATTCTGTGGCCCTAAGTAACATTTCTGTGGCCCTAAGTAACGTTTCTGTGGCCCTAAGTAACGATTCTGTGGCCCTCAGTAACAAATCTGTGTCTGTCCCTGAGTAACAATTCTGTGTCCCTAAGTAACGTTTCTGTGGCCCTAAGTAACGGTTCTGTGGCCCTCAGTAACAATTCTGTGTCCCTCAGTAACAATTCTGTGTGTGTCCCTAAGTAACAATTCTGTGGCCCTAAGTAAAGTTTCTGTGGCCCTAAGTAACGTTTCTGTGGCCCTAAGTAATGATTCTGTGGCCCTAAGTAACGTTTCTGTGGCCCTAAGTAACGTTTCTGTGGCCCTCAGTAACAAATCTGTGCCCCTCAGTAACAATTCTGTATCTGTCCCTAAGTAACAATTCTGTGGCCCTAAGTAACGTTTCTGTGGCCCTAAGTAACGTTTCTGTGGCCCTAAGTAACGGTTCTGTGTCCCTCAGTAACAATTCTGTATCCCTCAGTAACAATTCTGTGTCTGTCCCTGAGTAACAATTCTGTGTCCCTAAGTAACGTTTCTGTGGCCCTAAGTAACGGTTCTGTGGCCCTCAGTAACAATTCTGTGTCCCTCAGTAACAATTCTGTGTCTGTCCCTAAGTAACAATTCTGTGGCCCTAAGTAACGTTTCTGTGGCCCTAAGTAACATTTCTGTGGCCCTAAGTAACGATTCTGTGGCCCTAAGTAACGTTTCTGTGGCCCTCAGTAACAAATCTGTGTCCCTCAGTAACAATTCTGTGTCTGTCCCTAAGTAACAATTCTGTGGCCCTAAGTAACGTTTCTGTGGCCCTAAGTAACGGTTCTGTGGCCCTCAGTAACAATTCTATATCCCTCAGTATCAATTCTGTGTCTGTCCCTAAGTAACAATTCTGTGGCCCTAAGTAACGATTCTGTGGCCCTAAGTAACGTTTCTGTAGCCCTAAGTAACGTTTCTGTGGCCCTAAGTAACGTTTCTGTGGCCGTAAGTAACGTTTCTGTGGCCCTAAGTAACGGTTCTGTGTCCCTCAGTAACAATTCTGTATCCCTCAGTAACAATTCTGTGTCTGTCCCTGAGTAACAATTCTGTGTCCCTAAGTAACGTTTCTGTGGCCCTAAGTAACGGTTCTGTGGCCCTCAGTAACAATTCTGTGTCCCTCAGTAACAATTCTGTGTGTGTCCCTAAGTAACAATTCTGTGGCCCTAAGTAACGTTTCTGTGGCCCTAAGTAACGTTTCTGTGGCCCTCAGTAACAATTCTGTATCCCTCAGTAACAATTCTGTCTGTCCCTGAGTAACAATTCTGTTTCCCTAAGTAACGTTTCTGTGGCCCTAAGTAACGGTTCTGTGGCCCTCAGTAACAATTCTGTGTCCCTCAGTAACAATTCTGTGTCTGTCCCTAAGTAACAATTCTGTGGCCCTAAGTAAAGTTTCTGTGGCCCTAAGTAACGTTTCTGTGGCCCTCAGTAACAAATCTGTGTCCCTCAGTAACAATTCTGTGTCTGTCCCTAAGTAACAATTCTGTGGCCCTAAGTAACGTTTCTGTGGCCCTAAGTAACGTTTCTGTGGCCCTAAGTAACGGTTCTGTGTCCCTCAGTAACAATTCTGTATCCCTCAGTAACAATTCTGTGTCTGTCCCTGAGTAACAATTCTGTGTCCCTAAGTAACGTTTCTGTGGCCCTAAGTAACGGTTCTGTGGCCCTCAGTAACAATTCTGTATCCCTCAGTAACAATTCTGTGTCTGTCCCTGAGTAACAATTCTGTGGCCCTAAGTAACGTTTCTGTGGCCCTAAGTAACGTTTCTGTGGCCCTAAGTAACGTTTCTGTGGCCCTAAGTAACGATTCTGTGGCCCTAAGTAACGTTTCTGTGGCCCTAAGTAACGTTTCTGTGGCCCTCAGTAACAAATCTGTGTCCCTCAGTAACAATTCTGTGTCTGTCCCTAAGTAACAATTCTGTGGCCCTAAGTAACGTTTCTGTGGCCCTAAGTAACGGTTCTGTGGCCCTCAGTAACAATTCTGTGTCCCTCAGTAACAATTCTGTGTCTGTCCCTAAGTAACAATTCTGTGGCCCTAAGTAACGTTTCTGTGGCCCTAAGTAACGTTTCTGTGGCCCTAAGTAACGGTTCTGTGGCCCTCAGTAACAATTCTGTGTCCCTCAATAACAATTCTGTGTCTGTCCCTAAGTAACAATTCTGTGGCCCTAAGTAACGTTTCTGTGGCCCTAAGTAACGTTTCTGTGGCCCTAAGTAACGTTTCTGTGGCCCTAAGTAACGATTCTGTGGCCCTAAGTAACGATTCTGTGGCCCTCAGTAACAATTCTGTATCCCTCAGTAACAATTCTGTGTCTGTCCCTGAGTAACAATTCTGTGTCCCTAAGTAACGTTTCTGTGGCCCTAACTAACGATTCTGTGGCCCTAAGTAACGTTTCTGTGGCCCTAAGTAACGGTTCTGTGGCCCTCAGTAACAATTCTGTGTCCCTCAATAACAATTCTGTGTCTGTCCCTAAGTAACAATTCTGTGGCCCTAAGTAACGTTTCTGTGGCCCTAAGTAACGTTTCTGTGGCCCTAAGTAACGATTCTGTGGCCCTCAGTAACAAATCTGTGTCCCTCAGTAACAATTCTGTGTCTGTCCCTAAGTAACAATTCTGTGGCCCTAAGTAACGTTTCTGTGGCCCTAACTAACGATTCTGTGGCCCTAAGTAACGTTTCTGTGGCCCTAAGTAACATTTCTGTGGCCCTAAGTAACGATTCTGTGGCCCTAACTAACGTTTCTGTGTCCCTAAGTAACGTTTCTCTGTCCCTAACTCTCTCCCTGCATACAGCCAGGTCTGCCTCTGTTGAATGACTGGAGGCAAATGGAGAATTCTAAAATGGTCGCCATTTATAGCTCGACCATTACACTGTGCTGGCTGGCTGGCTGCTGATTGGCTAATGCGATCACATGTCATGAATGAATGCATTATGGGTCAGCGCGCCTTGTCTGCGCGCCTTCCCAGACATCCCCGCTCCGTCGCCGCACATGTCGCCGCCATTTTAGGAAAAATTTCGATTCGCGCATCCGAAGTCTGCTTATTTTCGGATTCGACGCGAAATCGAAATTTTCCTAATATTCGAAACGAATTCCACTTCGCCTACTTCGATTCGCTCATCTCTAATTGTAACAGTAATAATTTAGGGCTTAGTTTCATGCTTATAATCGATTCAGAGAGCCTAGAACTATTCCAAACCGGTAGGTAGCAATTCTTATCTACATTATGCCAGCTGCCACCATCCTACTTGGAAGAAAAACATTCCTAAGGGCAAATTTTATAGACTTAGGAGAAATTATTCTCACATCCAGGATTACGTCTCACAAAGTAGTGTTTTGATTGATAAATTCAAGGAAAAGGGATATCCAGAGGATCTGATTAGGTCCACTTATGAATCTTATTTAGGTAATTCTCCCACCAATAGTAAACCAAATGTTTCCCAGAATAATAGTATACAATTCATCACAAGCTTTAATGGAAATTATAAAGCCATATCCAATATCTTGAGAAAACATTGGCATATTTTACACTCTGACCCAAAATTGGGCCCCTCTTTACCACCAGTACCCCAGATTATATTTAGATGAGCACAGACTTTGAGAAATATTATTGTACCCAGAAAACCTAAAAGACCTGTTAGGAAACGTTCCACAGATATCAAAAGCTTTTTTGACAATTGTGTTGGCATACTCCAATGTAAAAAATATGGTTGCATAACATGTCAATGTATCTATCATGGTCGGTCATCCTTTAATGATAGCTCTAATAATGTTATTTCAATTAGACAGTTTATCACTTGCTCCTCTGAGTATGTGGTTTATGTCCTCAGGTGCTCTTGTGGTCTCCATTATGTGGAATAGACAAAGCGCACTTTACAAAAAAGAATAGGTGAGCACAGTAAACTCATTGAAGAGGGTAAAGATAAATGGACTATCCCGTACCACTTTGCTGCTTGCCAAGGGAAGAATACCCAAACTCTGTCTGTACTGGTTATCGAATACATCCCCAAGGGGTCTCTTACTGACAATGAAAGATTCTTGCTATTATGCAGGAGAGAAACTTTTTGGATTTATAAGCTAGACACACTTTATCCTCAAGGTTTGAATGAGGAGCTGGATATCCAAACCATTGTGTGATATATTTTGGTTAAACTATATATCTATAAATGTTGCGCTCCTATTATCCAACTATATAAAGTGTGTGAAATATACTGACAAAAATTTTTTAATATATCAATAAAGTGATCATAATAAAAAACAAAAATAAAATGAATCATAACCCCCCTGATGAAGCCATGTGTCCTATGGCGTAACGCGTAGGGGTGGGGCTACAAAGTCACTCGGTTTCAAAGAGAACAAGCAGCAAGTACATATGCCAACGGCTGATACAGGCATTTATCAAGCGTTTTTTTGATTTTAACAATGAGAGTGGATTGATTAAGATTTGTGGAATAAAATAAAGTCTGTTTTAAGGATAAAGCACTATGTTCCTATTGTCTCCTTTCACACTGAGGAACGTATTGTAAAGGAGGATTGTGCTAGTGATTCAAAGCAGCTGAAGGAGGGAGAAATCCTTGCAGAGATATACAGCGTTTAAAGAGGAAAGGTGTTTGCAAGAAGTACCCAACATCCATCATATACTGCAGCAATCCTAGTAGGTTCCAGGATATGTGAACCAAAAGCTTATTAAGCCTGTATAATAGGCTTAGAAGGAGGTGAGCGCACATCTATTTTCACTGAAGGATTCACGGAAAGTCACTTATTATGTATTATGTTTTAATCACTTTATCACAAATTTGGCCTTTTTTTTGGATAAACGGATTTATTTTTGTTTTTTATTATGATCACTTTATTGATATATTAAAATTTTTTTGTCAGTATATTTCACACACGTTATATAGTTGGATAATAGGAGCGCAACATTTATAGATATATGGTTTAAATTGCACAGTTGGAGTATGTGTTAATTGTTAGCGATCCCTAAGGTTTTTTTGTTTGGCTCGCAAGTTACACACACCTGTATTTTATATATTTTGGTTAACCTTTTAACTTACATTAATTTGTTTTTTGAAAGTTTTCAAATTTGCATGCATTTTTTATTTGATATGCGTTTATTTGATATGGAGTTCCAAATGTTGCACACCTGTTTGTTTCCGAATGGGCACACCTTTCTCCTCAAGGTTTGAATGAGGAGCTGTATATCCATATCATTGTGTGACTTATTATGGTCAACTTCTTCTATTTACATGTACTTTTTATTTGATACTGTATGTGTTTATTTGATAAGCATTCTCTTATGTATTTCCAAATGTATATGTGTCCTTCCATAATTATTAGTATTATTATCTTTTCTTATGATATTATTTTTCTTTGTTACTCTTTGCACATGTTTACCTTCATGTGTTTATTTTTTTTCTATCCAAAGGTTTTGTAGTAAGCTCATTTGATATATGATTTCATTTAGTATTGTGTAAAAATTAATCTTTGTTTTTAATACATGTTATATTTAGTTTTAGAGGTGTTTCGCTACAGAGGGGTTAATATCTGTGGGTGGCTATTAAGGATGATACATTCCCCCGGCCCCTCCTATATATTTTGATTGCTGGTTCCTATTCACATGATCTGAGGAAGGGGCAAATCCCTGAAACATGTTGTCATAATGACCATCTTTGGCTTGAGTACTCCCTTAGGCTTCCAATTTGCACTCACCAGCCCTTGTTCAGGTGGTCTCTTGCCATTTGTATGACATTACAACGAATCTGAGACACGTGAACTCTGGTGGACATGCCTTCTTAGTGATCCCGGCGACTGCCATCCACACACTCCTCCCACTGTCCTGAGGCTCCTGGGCTGAGCAAGCTACTGTTGGGTCCAGGATTATGTGTCATCCTCCAGCTTCTAGGAATATGTGTTTCTCCCCTCCATTGGCTTGGTGATGTATCAATCTAGGCACTTCTACATGTCATGCTTTTTAATCCAGCATTAAAGTGAATATTATCTGTTCCTGGGCTTGTGATTCTATTGACTTTCACAGGGTTGGAAGCACTCCTTTATTTGTTGTTTAGTGTTCTAACAATATTTTTTAAAACTCTTGGTAGCGACTATGAGATTGTGAGCCTGAGAGAAAGGGATCCTGCGAGGTCCTGAAACGTTGGCCTGTTATTTTATGTGAATAAAGGACAAGATTGTTACTATACCAAGGTGTGTTGGTGAAGATCCTTGTTTTACAATGATTTTATGTTGCATCATCCACCAATTCACCACAGCACCCTTGTTCTCTCTCCAATCTAAGCATTGAAAGTGTGATCTCTGTAACTTACAGTTGTGAAGAGATAGCGATAACTCCAATCTTAGTTGAATAACACAGGCAGTGACTCGATCAGATGACACCTTGTAGATCTTGTAAAGTTTATTCCATAAACTGAGAGAATCTTACAACAATGAATATCGGATAGGTCAAAAGATCATAATGTGATCTACCGTATTTTTCGCCGTATAAGACGCACTTTTTCTTCCCCAAAACTGGGGGGGAAATGTCAGTGCGTCTTATGGAGCGAATATGGAGCGGCCGGTCCGGTATTTCCACCGCGGCCGTGTCAGAATACCGGGCCGGCCGCTCAGCTCTGCAGCGGGACCTTACCTGTTCCTCTATCCAGCGGCGTGCTGTCTTCCCGGCTTCTGTAGTGTGGGCACTGGGCATGACAGACGTTTGCCAAGTGCGCATGCGCAAGAAGCGGTGCTTTTTGTGAATGGTAAGGCGGTACCTGGGACACATGACAGATCCCAGAAGCCGCCGGACCAATCACAAAGCGCAAGTGCTTCTCGCTCATGCGCACTGGGCACCCGGCTGTCATGCCGAGCGCCATTACAGAAGCCGGGAAGACAGCGCACGGCTGGATCGAGGAACAGGTAAGATCAAACAAAAACTCTGCGGAAGTAAGAGCGGGTACCTGTCAAATTCAGGTACCCGCTCCCCACCTCCCCAAAGGTCAGCAGTCATCTGTACTGTCCGCAGTCTCTGGTCATCCCTGTGCTGTCCGCAGTCTCTGGTCATCCCTGTGCTGTCCGCAGTCTCTGGTCATCTCCTGTACTGTGTCTGCAGTCCATTAGTTCAGAATTTTTTTTTCCTGTTTTCTGCCTCTAAAACCTAGGTGCGTCTTATGGTCAGGTGCGTCTTATACGGCGAAAAATACGGTACTTCCATAAGACATGAGGCTAGAAGCTGAAATGCATTACTGGGAATTGATCAAAAGGGTGGGGCTATCTATGAAGCTTGAACTAAACCACAGGAAAAGGAGGAGCAGAGGCAAAACACAAAGAACACTTAAAGGCATGTGACCGTCATGTGAAACATGACAACCCTACACAAACTGGTCGAGCCTGTAAGGAGTGCGACGGAAAAAATACAACTTCTCTGTGGAATATATTACAGTCACTAAACTATTTTGTTTCCAATACAAATTCATACTATATCTGGATAAATAGTTATTTCAACCTTTCAGCTACAGTAAATTTGGGAGTTTATTGATAAAATATTTATTCACGTTTTTTGTGCACCCTTGACATTATCTGGGCAATCATTCCATTGCTAACCTCTTAACCAATATGTACAATCATAGTGTAGATCTGAACAGAACAATTTTGGGATCCATAAAGTATTCTAGCGGTAAGGATCAGGATTTTATTACTGTGGGGCCATAAAGGAATACAAGTTCCAGTCCAAGAATAAAAGATATTTCCAAATAAAACTTTCAAAACTCTTTCTTTATTGTTTACAATAATGGTTTTGTACAAAAAATATTAACAATAAAATAAAACATACCATTAATGGTATTACCAGACCAATACCAACATATGCCTGCTCACAATATCTAAATTTACTTAGTTTGAAGCTATAAAAGTATACACATTTCTGGAATGTTTATGTAGCTAAAACAATAAACATACAAAAAACAAGTAAATCTATATAGCAAGTGACCTGTTTAATTTTAGTTACTAATAAATACTATTCAAATTATGATACTATATTAATGTATTAATGTATAAAATTTTCTCTATTTTGGTCTGTTACATGTCCAACTAAAAGTGTTTCGTTATTACCGGTATATTTTATTTAGTTTCTACAGTGCTTTTCTCTGTGGGGACTCAAAGCCCTTTATCTCCTATCTGGGCAGATGGCGAGGCAGCCATCTTGGGCATGCTCAGTAGAGTATCATAATAGGGTCAGTTTTAGACATGAGGCATTTAACCCACCAGCATGGCTTTGGAGGAAACTGGAGTACCAAAAGGAAACCCACACAAGCACAGGGAGAACATGCAGCTCTACGCTGATAGTGTCTTCAATGGCACTCAAACTGAGGACCCCAGAGGTGCAAGGCAGAAGCACTACATTAGTTCAATAGGTGAAAAAAATCTATTTATCCTGTCAGAAATTCATAGCTGTTAGATGTCCTGTTCTCTCTACCTGTGATATTCCAAGAAATCTAATAATCCCTCCCAGTTCTCATCTCTGACTGCAAAATAGCCCCACTTTTGTTGAGAAGAAGAGGAGGGAAAGGATACTGAAGTTTAGCAAGAGACAACTAGACAGGGTTGACACAATTTCTTTCAACTTTCCACAACAGGTAATTAGAAGACAAATATCAAATATTCAGGTTGTACAATGTGGCATTCTCTTTCTCTAAGTGGTCTTTATTTTAACAATAACATGGCTTGTGATGTACAAACTTTCCAGCTGGGCATGGCTCCATCTTTGATGAATTTCACCCTTAAACTGATACTAAAGTCTTGGGGTTTTTTTTTTTAAATACCAAACATGTTATACTTACCTGCTCTGTGCAGTGGTTTTGCACAGAGCAGCCCGGGCCCTCTCTTCTTGGGTCCCCCACTGGCGCTCCTGACCCCTCCCTTCTTTTGGGTGCCCCCCACTGCAAGAAGCTTGCTATGGGGTCACCCGAGCAGGTGCGCTCCGAAGCCACGGCTCTGCATGTCCATTCACACAAAGAGCTGCAGCTCAGCCCCACCCCCGCCCTCTCCTGAGTGGCCAATGGCTCTCGCTGCTGCCTCAGCCAATCAGGAGAGTCCCTGGAGAACTGAGGCTCTCGTGGACATTGCTGAATTGGGATGAGGCTCGGGTAAGTGTTAGGGGGGACTGGGGGGCTGCTACACACAGAAGGTTTTTTACATAGAATGCATGAATGTAAAAAGCCTTGAGCCTTTAGAAACACTTTAAGCAGGCCATAGCTGCACTGAATCATGTGCAAGCAAAAGTGCTCTTTTTTCAATTTTCCTTGCACGTGATTGGGTATCAGGAGAGGCCCTGGAGTACTGAGGCTCTCATGGACATACAGTTGTGTTCAAAATAATAGCAGTGTGTTGAAAAAAGTGAATAAAGCTCAAAATCCTTCTAATAGCTTTTATTTCCATACACACAAATGCATTGGGAACACTACACATTCTATTCCAAATCAAAACATGAAGAAAAATAGATCAAATTTGTTCCTTTTGAAGAAAAGTGAATATTAGACTGTTCAAAAAAATAGCAGTGTTTGTATTCTTCTTTACAAACTCAAACATTCACTATATAAACTGAAAAATGTTTGAAGATTTTGCTTTCCTTTGAATCACTTAATTAATATTTATTTGTATAAGCACTGTTTCTGAGAACTGCTGTACATCTGTGTTGCATGGAGTCAACCAACTTCTGGCACCTGTGAACAGGTATTCCAGCCCAGGATGATTGGACTACATTCCACAGTTCTTCTCTATTTCTTGGTTTTGCCTCAGAAACTGCATTTTTGATGTCACCCCACAAGTTTTCTATTGGATTAAGATCCGAGGATTGGGCTGGCCACTCCATAACGTCAATCTTGTTGGTCTGGAACCAAGATGTTGCACGTTTACTGGTGTGTTTGGGGTCGTTGTCTTGTTGGAACACCCATTTCAAGGGCATGTCCTCTTCAGCATAAGGCAGCATGACCTCTTCAAGTATACTGATGTATTCAAACTGATCCATGATGCCTGGTATGCGATAAATAGGCTCAACACCGTAGTATGAGAAACATCCCCATATCATGATGCTTGCGCAACCATGCTTCACTGTCTTCACAGTGTACTGTGGCTGGAATTCAGTGTTTGGGGGTCGTCTGACAAACTGTCTCCGGCCACTAGACCCAAAAAGAACAATCTTACTTTCATCAGTCCACAAAATGTTGCGCCATTTCTCTTTAGGCCAGTCAATGTGCTCTTTGGCAAATTGTAACCTCTTCAGCACGTGTTTTTTTCAACAGTGGGACTTTGCAGGGGCTTCTTGCAAATAGCTTGGCTTCACATAGGTGTCTTCTAATTGTAACAGTACTCACAGGTAACTTTAGACCTTCTTTGATCTTCCCTGAGCTGATTGTTGGCTGAGTCCTTGCCATTTTGGCTATTCTTCTATCCATCCGAATGATAGTTTTTCGCTTTCTTCCACGTCTTTCAGGTTTTGGTTGCCATTTTAAAGCATTTGCGATCATTTTAGCTGAGCAGCCTATCATTTTCTGCACTTCTTTATATGTTTTCCCCTCTCCAATCAACTTTTTAATCAAAGTACGCTGTTCTTCTGAACAATGTCTGGAACGACCCATTTTCCTCAGAATTTCAGAGAGAAATGCACTGTAACCAGCATGTACAACATTTGCTGCCTTCCTTCCTTAAATAAGGGCAATAATTGCCACCTGTTTTTCAAAGAATGAATGACTTCACTAATAGAACTCCACACTGCTATTATTTTGAACATGTCCCTTTCAATTAGTGATTCAATGACACAGAATCAGCAGCATGCATGTCATGACTGTTGGGTCTGTTGGATTTCTATTACTCTACTACACCTGCTAGTAAATTATTTGCCATGTAGAAATATAATTTCTACCAAAAACAGTGGTTGATCAGGTTAGTGATGTCTGACTGCTATTATTTTGAACACAACTGTAGCTAAATCAGGATGAGGCTTAGGTAAGTGTTAGGGGAGGCTGGGGGGCTGCTAAACACAGAAGGTTTTTTACATAGAATACATGAAGGTAAAAAGCCTTGAGCCTCTAGAAACACTTAAGCAGGCCGTAGCTGCATCGAATCTCAGCCAATTCAGCATGGACTGGCCAAGATTCAATCCATCTATGGGGAGACTGGTTGTAATAAAGTAAATCCATTGATCGGCTTCAGTATAACCAGCCTGTCTGATTATTTGTATGCAATTACTGCAATAGCCACTAACAGTAATCACTATGTTCTGCCTGCTGGTAAGGCCCCCCCCCCCGCCTGCAGAACACAACAGCTCTGTGGGAGGCGTTCCCCCATCAACGCTGGCTGTGTTGATAGGGGAATTGAGCAATTTTTTTTCCTGCAGGTTGCAGGAAATAATTCAAATCTTTGGTTGCCTTAGGGCTTAATTGTGGGGATCAAGTCCTAGCTGGGTGTAAAATGCATCCAGGGAGAAGCCACACCCAGGGCGAAAATCTGTTCATTGCAAGCCATGTTATTGTTACATTAAAATTTGTTAAGAGAAAAAGACAATATAGCAAAGTATGACCTGAATATGTGTTTGTATTTGGAAGGAGGAGAATGCTTGTGTCTGGTATGGGCACCCCTGATACTGACTCTAGGAAATGAGAATCCGAAAGTACTTCTGGCATGTCAATGGGTAATTTTCTTTACTTGCAGGTTCTTTAAAGAAAAAAAAAACAAGGTGAAATGTGACTGTTATGCACAGATATACTGTATATGTTTTCTTTTTTTTGCCCTGACATATTGCACACCCATTGGTATATTCCATTCCCAATTTTGGCCTTAATTACTGAGCAGGATTGATACTTGTGTTAGCCACTTCCTGTCCGATCCATGTACATAAACAGTCGGATGGGAGCAGTGCAGGTGTGGGTGGCCGTTTATAAATGGCCTCCGCATTCACTGCCTGTGGCGCTCCCTGGGAGCGCGCGGCACCGCAATCCAGAGGACACAGCGGAACACCAATTGCTGTATGGGACCTTTGTGTGAGGTTCCGATCATGTGATCACTGATTGACCAATCAATGATCACATGAATAGTAGTAAGCAAGATGTTACTTGCTGATATAATTGCTTACTACTAGTGAAATCTGTGAATGATCACAGAGGTCACATGGTACAAGGCTATTCACAACAGCCTTATACCATGTGACAAGCTGTGACCAATCACAGCTCTCACAGTATTTCTCAATGGCTGCAAGAATGCAGCCAGAGAGAAGGAGAAATGATTGCTTTTACACCCATAAAGGCTGTAAAAGCAATCAGTGTAAAAATAAATAAATAAATCTTCATCACCTCCCACAAGAAGTACAGTGTCACTATGGTGACACTGTACTGCTAGGGTGACAGTATGTTAAATAAAAAAAACATTAATAATATAAAAAAAAAATTTTTGAAAAATGATAATTTTTGGTTATAAACTAATTTGGGTTTTTTTTTCACTAAAAAGATAGCTGAATACATTTTGGCCAAGATTTATGAAGAAAGATTATTTATTTGCAAAATTGTATAAGAAAAACACTTTTTTTTCAAAATGTTTGGACTTTTTCATTTATATAGCAAAAAAAATAAAAATCCCAGTGGTGAATAAATACCTCTAAAATAAAGTTTTATCTGTCTCAAAAAAATGCTAAAAAATTCATATGGGTACAGTGTTGCATGACCGCAAAATTGTTATTCAAAGTGTGATAGCACTGAAAGCTGAAAATTGGCCTGGACAGGAAGGGGGTGAAAGTGTGTGGACTTGAAGTGGTTAATGGTATGTCTACAATTAAAGTGTAACTGTTACAAAACCACCATATTCCCTCTTTTATTTTTTACCTGCAATAGAAAATATTACTTACAGTAATCTGGCTGCTATAAGAGATATAGGGGTTGATTTACTAAAGGCAAATAGACTGTGCACCATACAAGGTGCAGTTGCACTCTTCAAGTGCAATTGCTCCAGAGCTTTGTAAATGAGATAAAGATTCACTTTGCAAGGAATACCCAATCATGTGCAAGGAAAATTGAAAAAATAGCACTTTTGCTTGCACATGATTGGATGTTGGAAGTCAGCAGAGCTTCTGCACATTTACTAAGCCCTGGAGCAACTGCTCTTGCAGAGTGCAACTGCACTTTGCAAAGTGCACAGTCTATTTGCCTTTAGTAAATCAACCCCACAGACTGTTAGGGGTTTATTTACTAAACCTGGTTGACTCAGAATCTCGGGCACCTGTGCATGGTAGCCAATCAGCTTCTAACCTTAGCATGTTCAGTTAAGCTTCAGCAATAAAACCTGGAAGCTGATTGGTTTTTATGCAGAAGTGGACAAGATTCTGAGTCAACCAGGTTTAGTAAATAAACCCCTTTATGTCTACAGAGGCTACTGCTGGCTATTTGAATAAAGAGAACCTTTCATTGTACAGAATGGTTTGGCAGAAGCTGAGAAAGTGGGGTATCCTGTGTGGTCCCCGAGGGGCAGATGAAAGCATTGTTTAGGCTATATTCTCCTCTGCGATCCCACACATTTCCTTTCGGCAGAGAGAAGTAGAGAAAGGACGTAAGCACCATGCCATAGACCTGGAGAGAAACATAGGACATAAATATTGAGGGTCACTCATAGATGTTTATATCATGATAATACTGACTACAATACCTATAAAATAGCTTTTAAAATACATTGTTTTCTTCTGTGTTCTAGTTCCATTCATCTGTATGTTTATAATACCACAGCATAGTCCCATAAGTCTCTGGCTTGCCTACCTGGATGTTCTTGGTTAAATGCCCAGAGCTCAAGTATTTTATCTTCAATCCTTCTCAATTCCTGCCAAAATTGAGGGTTAATGAAATATCCTTTGACTGGGCACACACATCAGACAGTGGTTAGAAGCCAGGAATTATTTCACCTCCTAACTAGTTCAGCTCTTGCACCGGTATACCTCTTATGGACCAGAGTCATTTTAAAATTTCTTCTAGAGGCTGGCTTATTCTGCAATAACCTTCTCATTACTTAAGATATCAATGTGATACTCTAAATATTTTTTTACAGGACAAAAAGGGTTTCTTTTGGTGATTTTGTCTTGTAAAAATTTCATTTCACACAATCTATAGACAAAAATATGGAGAAAATGTTTACTAGCTGCAGATTTTTCTATTGATAGTATTAAAAAGAAATAGTGTTACAATAAATAAACAGTATTGTTTTTATTCAATAAATTGTCCGATTTATAATGACACTAAAACCACATTCTGGAATAAAGCATTGCAAAGATATTTACAAATAAAAAAAAACATGAAAAAAGATTAACAAATAAAATGAACAAGAATAAAAAAAAGGTAAAATATTAATGCTTGAAAAATAGACGTTAAAAAAGATAGAAGAAAAATAATAGCGAAGGGTGTAAATAATTACTTTGGGCTGTCTAGAGTTAACTAAATGTTAATAAAAGGTTAAAAAAAGGAAAAATATGTATTTAAAAAAATGTTCTTTTTTTACTTGTAAGGTTGCTTTCACTGACATCATTCGCAGATCAAAGCTCATCCCTTTGATCTGCAGATGAATGAAACGGAGTAAATACAAAGTAACAATGTTATTTTGTATCTCTGAGTCACACTGAACAGTATGTACAAAAACTGATCATCAGGTCTTTTTTTGACAGCAGTGGCTAGAGGCTGATGTAGTAACACAGCAAGTCCCAGCTGTCATTTTGACAGCTGAGGAATCGCCAGTAAATTTGATAGGGGAAATTGACAGCAGAAGGGGACAGGATGTGATATTAGTAGAGATGCACCGATACTGGTATTGTTGCAGATACTGAATATTTCATGAGTACTTATGAAAATGCTTCTGTTACCCAAAACTAATACTTTGCAGTGCCATTTGCATCCATACAACATGAATGGGTGCAAATTGCACTGCTAATTGCATGCGGTTTCCCCACCACTCCTGTGTAAACCCAGGCTTGTCATAGCCTGAGTTCACACAGGAGTGGTGTAGGAAACCTCCCTGCACCAATTCCATGCTGTCGCACAATGAAAAGCCGCTTCACAGGTCTGGGGATTTGAAATCCACGTGGCTTTCTCTCCTCTCCTTGCAGTGGGCTGGATGGCTTCTGATTGGTCAGCATAATCATGTTGCTGACCAATCAGAAGCCATCTAGCCTGTACTGTCATCCCTGCAAGGAGAGGTGAGAAAGCCATGGGGATTTCAAATCCCTAGACCCGTGAAGCGGCTTATCGTTGTGTGACAGCATGGGATCGATACAGGGAGGTTTCCTACGCCACTCCTGTGTGAACTCAGGCTATGACAAGCCTGGGTTTACACAGGAGTGGTGGGGAAACCGCATGCAATTAGCAGTGCAATTTGCACCCATTCATGTTGTATGACAAGCCTGGGTTCACACAGGAGTAGTTGGGAAACCGCATGCAATTTGGACAGGAATTGCATCGCATTCCTGTTCAAATCCCATGCTATTCTTTGCTGTGCGACTTGCTTCCATTCATTTTGTATGGATGCAAATTTCACTGCAAAATATCAGTACTTGGTATCAGTGAGTACTTGACCAAGAGTACTGGTACTCCTACTCGCCGATAAAAAAAGGGTATCGATGCATCTTTAGATCAGTGTTTATCAACCCTTTTTCAGTCAAGGCACCCTTTAAAATTTTGGACAATCTCAAGGCACCCTTTAACATTCTGCACAATCTCAAGGCACCCCATTCTAAAATGTAAAAAAATGATTCTAATAGTTTTACATAACACAGCAACATCCACACATGTAGGACACCCAATGCTAGAAGTGATTTATTCTTACAAAGCAAATACACTTTTGCACACTGGTACTGAGTAGTATTTCAGTGTTCCTCTTCTCCTTCAGTTTCTCTTCCTCACTCAGCTAATGTGACCCCAGTGCTTATGAAGAGGTGCAAACAAGGATGCTGTGCAGATGCCCAACGTCCTCTTATCAACTAATGAAGTAAACTGGTTGTTAGGATGCTACCAGCTGGCAGGTTGTAAAAGCACGCAGTGAAATCCTATGGCTTTGTGTAACTAAAAGGCAGGCTTGATCCACCTGCTGGCTTGTATGCAATTTTTTGGCAGTTTTTAAACATTTTGCCAAGGCACCCCTGAAAAGGCCTGAAGGCACCCCAAGGTGCCTGGTTGAGAAAGGCTGCTCTAGATATTAGGATCAAAATCCCATTCACTGTAATAAAAATGCCTTCCACTTTGGCTCTGAGAGTGTTGGTGCACCATAGATACAACATTTGACTTTTGATCTTGCCAAAAATGCAGGTAGAGTGCAACAGTCATCTAATGTTTATTGGTATTTTGAGCTTTAGGCTGCATTTAAACTAGGAAAACCATGGCTTAAAAAGACCTATGGTTTTCAAAGCGCAGTTTAGGTGTGGTGGTAGTAAACTTTCTTGGAGGTCACTTGTCCTTGCCTATCATTGAACTCTATCTATGATGCATCCAAACTATTGCATGCTGTAATTTAGAAGTGCAACACGGAGACATTTCAGTACCAATGGTGAAGTATGGATGGCTACTTTACTGAAAACTAAAATCTAAACAGATTAAAAAGACACAAGTTAACCTCCCTAGCGATATGATTATGTCCATATTTCTGTGCTCAAAGCGGTACATTTTTTTGCATGGAAATGTATTTTTTTTTATTGTAGGCCTGTAATTTTTAGGAATAACTCACTGAAATCTATCCGAACAAGAGTCTAGTAAACATCCTGGGTAGGATAAAACTTGAAACACGAAATCATAAATTATAATTGAATAAATAATCATAAAAAATAATACTATATTAAATTTAATTCAATAATATAATCAAACCAAAAACACTGAAATTTGAAATATAGCGCCAAGTTCGCACATCACTGAGCAAAGTCACAAAATCATTTTCAGTGTCTGATGACGAATTTCCCCACAAATCATTATCACTCAATTCTGCAAGTGGTTCTGATTTACTATCGCTGTTCTCTAGCTGGTCTAAAACTGCTTTTGACCTAAAGGGACACTTTTTGGACACCATGGACGTTTCTCAGTTTCCAGGCAGAAAGAACAGTAATAATGCAGGCAGGGCACAGGACAAAGCACTCGGGACAAAATGTATGTGAAATGCTTTGATACAGTAATTACATTGCCAGGGACACTGTAGGAGGGACATCGTGGGAGCGCAAGACAAGGTAAGTGATTAAGGGATCCCGGAGCAGCGCCGCATGGTAAGCCCGAGTGTAGCTCAGGGTTACTGCTTGTGGTACTGAAACTTTACCCCGAACTACACTCGGGAATACCGCCAGGGAGTTTAATGCAGCCCTGTAATCATTAATACACCAATAAATGTATTTTTTGTTAATGTAAGCAGTGCAACTACTTGCTTTTGACCTGGTCTCAGCCTCTTGTAGTTCCCAAATAGAAGAGCTGGAGTATGAGAGGAAGAAGCAGCACAAGAAGCCAATCAGTTCATGTGCTGACAAGAAGCATGCTGATAGGAAGTGAAAACAGAGCGATGAGCTCATCACTGTGCTGCTTCACCTTTCAATGGCCAGTCACAGGCTGGACATCCTGGGCTCAGAAGAAGTGGGCTGAATGGCACTGGGCATCAGACTGAGGACATCTAGTGGCACAATAATGAGGAAACCTCAGGAATTGAATATTACAGCAGTTTAATTTTGTTATTTAACCTTTAATGTGCTGTTGTCTTCTTTTTTATAAGGGGGGAGGGGGGGAGGGGGGGAGGGGGGGAGTTGGGGTGCTTAATTTTGATGTATTGGGTTTCCTGAGTTGTAAACATTTATGAAAGTGTGCAAACAAAGGTTTGAAAATGCATTGATCTGAAAAAGCTCCTACAGTAAAGTCTAATTTACACTGCAATCCCTGTATTCATTGCGCAGTTTTGCATGCACATGCCCTTACATATACCCAGTGAAGCGACTACCCTCAGCTGAGACACACAGATAAAACAAATCCTCCTACATAAGTTGTTCCTGTTTATCTTCAGCCATCTCTCCTCTGTAGCTGTTGGAAGTGCAGAATGTATGCAGAATTTCTGCTCTTTCAGAAAGCAGGGGGCGGGGAGATGAAGTTCCCCTCTGCAGAGCTCAGTGAGAGCTGATTGGAGGGGAGGGGCACCCCCCCTCCTTCACACAGCACACAGGAATGGAGCTAAGGCTGTCAATCACAGGCTGTGTGCTGGAGATCCCTCCCTGTCACCTTTTTCTTCTTTTGGTGTAAGGAAAATTTGTCACAAGTGACATACGCAGATATGTAGCAGAGGTACACACTATAGAGGGATATGCTTTGTTCGTATTTTATGTCAGAGGTTTATAACCACTTTAAAAGAAAATAACTGACTTTCCCTGTGAAGGGTGTACAGCGTGACAGATGTTTAATTCCACATCTTTGGTACTGAACAGCTAGTTGAAGTCTTTCAGACTTTGGCCTGGATTTCGTTCCACAAGAACATTTTCCCTCAAGCTTTGTTTATTTTGTCACTTCTTCCTTTCCTTCTATGCTCTTTTTTAAACAAAGATGATTTGAAGATTTCCTTGCAGAAACCATCTCCTATTTGGGAATCAGCTGTATATTAGATGAGCTACAGAGAATATCAAATATTATTTTAACAGAGAGCTGATGAAACACATAATCACAATCAACAGAGTTAAATAACACAGTTAATCTACACTCTAGATTCTATAGCATTCATGTTAGGAAACCTATCTCACAGGACACCTTATGGCAAAGGCCCTTATGGAGACTGTCTGTGACCACAGCAATCATAAACCAATCAGATTCTCCTCTTAATCCGGCCATACATGGATCGGAATGTGATCAGTTCAGCAGGGACCGGACGAATTTCGATCCATATACAGGTGAAACTCGAAAAATTAGAATATTGTGCAAAAGTTCATTTATTTCAGTAATGCAACTTAAAAGGTGAAACTAATATATGAGATAGACTCATTACATGCAAAGCAAGATAGTTCAAGCCGTGATTTGTCATAATTGTGATGATTATGACTTACAGCTCATGAAAACCCCAAATCCACAATCTCAGAAAATTAGAATATTACATACAATCAACAAAACAAGGATTGTACATAGAACAATATCGGACCTCTGAAAAGTCTAAGCATGCATATGTACTCAGTACTTGGTTTGGGCCCCTTTTGCAGCAATTACTGCCTCAATGCGGCGTGGCATGGAAGCTATCAGCCGGTGGCACTGCTGAGGTGTTATGGAGGACCGGGATGCTTCAATAGCGGCCTTCAGCTCTTCTGCATTGTTCGGTCTCATCTCTCTCATCTTTCTCTTGGCAATGCCCCATAGATTCTCTATGGGGTTCAGGTCAGGTGAGTTTGCTGGGCAATCAAGCACAGTAATCCCACGGTCATTGAACCAGGTTTTGGTGCTTTTGGCCATGTGGGCAGGTGCCAAGTCCTGCTGGAAAATGAAGTCAGCATCCCCATGAAACTCGTCTGCAGAAGGAAGCATGAGGTGCTCCAAAATCTCCTGATAGACAGCTGCATTGACCCTGGACTTAATGAAGCACAGTGGACCAACACCAGCAGATGACATGGCTCCCCAAATCAACACAGACTGTGGAAACTTCACATTGGACTTCAAGCATCTTGCAGTGTGTGCCTTTCCATTCTTCCTCCATAATCTGGGGTCCTTGGTTTCCAAATGAGATGCAAAAGTTGCTCTCATCAGAAAAGTGGACTTTGGACCACTGAGCAACAGACCAGGTCTGTTTTTCTTTAGCCCAGGTAAGACACTTCTGACGTTGTTTGTTGTTCAGGAGCTTCTTGACAAGAGGAATACGACATTTGAAGCCCATGTCCAGGAATCCGTCTGTGTGTGGTGGCTCTTGATGCACTGACTCCAGCCTCAGTCCACTCCTTGTGAAAGTCCCCAACACTTTTGAATGTCCTTTTCCTGCCAATCCTCTCCAGGCTGCGGTCATCCCTGCTGCTTGTGCACCTTTTTCTTCCACACTTTTTCCTTTCCACATAACTTTCTATTAATGTGCGTTGATACAGCACTTTGGAAACATCCAACTTCTTTTGCAATTCCCTTTTGAGGCTTTCCCTCCTTATGGAGGGTGTCAATGATGGTTTTCTGCACAACTGTCAGGTCAGCAGTCTTTCCCATGATTGTGATTCCTACTGAACCAGACTGAGAGACCATTTAAAGGCTCAGGAACCCTTTGCAGGTGTTATGGCTTAATTAGCTGATTAGAGTGGGACACTTTGAGCCTAGAATATTGCACCTTTTCACAATATTCTCATTTTCTGAGATTGTGAATTTGGGGTTTTCATGAGCTGTAAGCCATAATCATCACAATTATGACAAATCACGGCTTGAACTATCTTGCTCTGCATGTAATGAGTCTATCTCATATATTAATTTCACCTTTTAAGTTGCATTACTGAAATAAATGAACTTTTGCACGATATTCTAATTTTTTGAGTTTCACCTGTATGGGCAGGGAGGTTGTACAGAAGTCAATCTACTGAATTCTGTACGACCACCCTGTTGGATTTTCGCTGCTTGGTCAGCCCTGCAGGCTACAGCCTGCAACGCTGATCAGTGTATTCTGACAACGGGCTTGTGTTTTTGCTGTCAGAATACCAAAGCTAGCTTGCAGTTTTTTTATTCAATCCGCTGGCTGAATAACTAAAACAGACTCATCTTTAGGCTGCTTTATTCTGGGCATCTATGTGCTCTATTTTTTTGGGGGGGGGATGTTAGAAAGTATAATTGATTGGTTGACAACCGAGACAACTCTGAAACCTGACTTTTCTCAATTGCATTTATGGAATACAACTTGGTCATCCCCTACCTACAGTATACAATGCATTACAATGCATACAGTGTCCAGTGCATTACAGAGTACAGTGCATTGGGGTTTCCAGTGCGGTACAATGTACAGTGCATTGCAGTGTCCAGTGCGTTACAGAGTACAGTGCATTGCAGTGTCCAGTGCATTACAGAGTACAGTGCATTGCGGAGTCCAGTGCGTTACAGAGTACAGTGCATTGCAGTGCCAAGTGCATTACAGAGTACAGTGCATTGCGGAGTCCAGTGCGTTACAGAGTACAGTGCATTGCAGTGCCAAGTGCGTTACAGAGTACAGTGCATTGCGGAGTCCAGTGCGTTACAGAGTACAGTGCATTGCGGTGCCAAGTGCGTTACAGAGTACAGTGCATTGCGGTATCCAGTGCGTTACAGAGTACAGTGCATTGCGGTGCCAAGTGCGTTACAGAGTACAGTGCATTGCGGTGTCCAGTGCGTTACAGAGTACAGTGCATTGCGGTGCCAAGTGCGTTACAGAGTACAGTGCATTGCGGTGTCCAGTGCGTTACAGAGTACAGTGCATTGCGGTGTCCAGTGTGTTACAGCGTACAGTGCATTGCAGTGTCCAGTGTGTTACAGAGTACAGTGCATTGTGGTATCCAGTGTGTTACAGAGTACAGTGCATTGCGGTATCCAGTGCGTTACAGAGTACAGTGCATTGCGGTGTCCAGTGTGTTACAGAGTACAGTGCATTGCGGTATCCAGTGCGTTACAGAGTACAGTGCATTGTGGTGTCCATTGCGTTACACAGTACAGTACATTTTGGTGTCCAGTGTGTTACAGTGTACAGTGCATTGTGGTGTCCAGTGCATTACAGTGTACAGTGCATTACAGTGTACAGTGCATTGTGGTGTCCAGTGTATTAGTGTACAGTGCATTGTGGTGTCCAGTGCATTACAGTGTACAGTGCATTACAGAGTACAGTGCATTGTGGTGTCCAGTGTATTAGTGTACAGTGCATTGTGGTGATCAGTGCATTACAGAGTACAGTGCATTGTGGTGTCCAGTGTATTAGTGTACAGTGCATTGTGGTGATCAGTGCATTACAGAGTACAGTGCATTGTGGTGTCCAGTGCATTACAGAGTACAGTGCATTGTGGTGTCCATAACCTACCGTGAATCCTAGAGACAGGAGCAGCAACATTCTAACCCAGTGTAAATGTATGTGCAAAGCTGTAGATATTATCAACACACAGTCCTGTAAGGAACAGAGAGAAGGTGGAGTTTATAAGACTTTTATGCCACACTGATTTTCATTTACCAGCTACATTAAGTTCAATGTACTATAATGTGATATGAATTCTTTACTGGAGGACACTTCCTATTTCATACTTGATTTTGCCTGGAAATTGACTTCATGTCTCTAATTTTTTTATTCTTTCCACCATTATTGATTTTACATCTCCTTGACAATACCTTCCCAGGGCTGGGCCAATACAGAGGCAGGAGAGATGCTCACCTTAGGTACTGTAGTGGTGCAGAGACGTAGGTAGAGCCTTTTTCTGCTCTTGTGACAGCCAGCTGTCTCAGTGCTTAGCAAGACCAGGCTGTCAAATTTACTGACTGGCCCTGCAGTAGAGCTTTGCTGTCAGTGAGCCCTACTTTGTATCAGGTCACAACACTTTGTGGCTTTCCACACAGCCAGCAACTACCTGCGGTGATTGCTGGCTGTGCAGAGAGCTGCCAAAAGTTGTGGCTGCTGGCTACCTCTCATTATAGTGAACAGGGCCAGCAGCTGCACCTAGCCACGGCAGGAATTAGAAGATTCCTGCTGCTACAATAAGCACCAGTCTAAATCGCCAGTGTGAATGTAGCCTTAAAAACTTGAATGGTTCTAAATGATGTCAATTAAAAAAAGGCATCGCTGCTCTTTCTGTGCCATTTGGATAGATTTATTATCACTTGCTGCCTATGTGAGATCCTGTCATTGGACAAGAAGTGAGGTCAAATTTCCCAGTGGGGCCCAGACAGCAGTAGAAGGCTCTAATTTAACCCTTCCCAAATACACTGGGCTCTAAATAATCAGAGATTAATTTAACAAAGACATTTTCCAATAAATAACCCTAGCACAGGCATTTCTGTACCCTCCGTTTAATCAATGTTCCACTGTTCCAGTTCAAAGGAAGAATTCTAGTCTTTTGTATATCCCTTTTGATCATCTTTATAACTTGACTCCTGGGTCATTCTGTGTTTAAGTGATATAAATCTTAGCTAGATTATACCGTAATTAGAAATGTCCCATTATCTGGGTGAAAGTTTAAAGAAGTTTTTTTTTTTAACTAGGACGTAAATGATGTCACTAGTTCTGAGCCAGTACAACGTCAAGATCTGTACTCAATAAAAAATTGAACGTACTTGTCCTTCTTCTCTGCTCTTGCAAAAATTGTGGGTATCAGGTATCTTCAGATGTCCCCCAGTCTTTCCACAGCACTGAAACTGAGAACATAACATAATTATGTGCCTCTGCTTGCAGTAGAAGCAATAAAAAGGAGGAAGAGATCTTCACGCAAAGAAGGAAGTTACAAGAAGAATGTTTTTCTTCTTCTATATGAGTCCCCGATGCCCCCCTAACAGTGAATAGAAGGTAATAATGTATAATCCTATGAAGATACTTACTATATCATGTGTTTGTACAAGCTGCTTCTTTGCATTTTCAGAAGATCTCCTAAGAACTTGTTCAAAGATATCATCATACACGTCTAGAAAAGAGGCCTCAACCTGGAAAAATTTAGACAGTTACTTATATTATATTATGGCAGCCAACTGTGAGCTCTCACAATGTCAAAATCTGCATAATAAAAGTAAAATATGTCCTCTCACCACTTCCTTTCCATTTACAAAATCAGTTTAACCTTGTACATAGAGTACATGTGCAGAATGTACATAAACTATAATGTTCAGATCTGGCTTGTGAGTATGTCATATCTGGATCTCTTCCAGCATCTGTCTTCTGAAGAGTGGGCTAGTCACCCTATTAGACTTGTTCATCTGCTTGTGAATTCTACAGATTTACAATAATAGCAATGAAAGCCGCAGTATGCATATTTTTCATACATTTTTTCTAACCCAGTTTAAGCTGTTGCTGTGGACAGTCCTATATATAACATAGGATTTAACTCATCGGTATTGTGCATGAATAGTTAAAGCCAGCAAAATACATGACAACAAGGAGCCCTAAGCCTAAAAGGACTTGAACCTGTCATCATTAAGGGGTTAAAGAGATCCTGTTAGGTCTCTAAAGTAATCAAACTGGTACTCCCCTGCAATAGAAGAGGTATTATATTCACCTCTCCAGTGGACATGCCTCCTGCATCTCTTCTGTTAGAGCACTGAGGCTTCCGTAATTTTTTGTGGCAATAGATACTTCCAGGTGTGTCGGGAACAGGGGCGGACTGACCATCTGGAAACTCGGGCACTGCCCGAGGGCCCGGGGTCAGTAGGGGGCCCCATGAGATGCCCCTGGTACCTTTTTCATAGGCTTTTTTGAGTTTGGGCAAGAACACAGGGGCCCCATGATCCCCTATTGCCCGGGGGCCCCATGAGTTGTCAGTCCGCCCCTGGTCGGGAACCAGTGTCCCTAACCACTTCATTGCCTGCAGTATGTTGTGCCTTTGTCCTGAATTGCCACAGCACAGAAGAGAGACAGACATTACATGCTTACCTGCATGCTGCCTTGGTTGGAGTGAGTACTTAATAATCCCTGGAAAAGTAATGTAATCTAAATATTATATAATTAAGGCTCGGTTCACACTGCTGTGATTTGAGATCCAACTTGTGAGACGTCAAGTCACATGACATGTGAAATCCCATGTTAGTCAATGACAGCTGTTTTAATTAGCACTACTGAAGTCGCTCCAGCTTTAGAAAAGGTTCCTGTACTACTTCAAGGAGACTTCTATCCGACTTGTGCCCATAGGCTTTCATGGAAGTCACCTTCAAGTCCTCATCTATATTGATGTGATCTGTATCCAACATTACAGGAAAATTACCCAGGCAAAGTTGCATGGCCTGAAGTCACGCATCAAAGTCATACTCAAGTCACCATAAGTAGCGCGACTTTCAGGTCGCAGCAGTGTGAACCAAGCCTAAATAGGCTCTTTCACCCTGTTTGTATATTCTAAATAAATACAGTTTTGACTAAACATACAATTTAAATTTCTTAAGTACTTTAAAATGCAAGTACTGGCAAATATCATGTTCATGTACTTAACCCTACTGTACTTTTGGTTGGTGGTCACTGTACATGAGCAGTAGCAAATACATAGGAATTCCTAGGCTTGACCGCACTGGTTAACCACAGCCTCATACCGCACCAGCATCCAAGCTTTTGAAAACCATTTTACTTGCTAAGTAATAAATCATTCTGGTCCTAACTTCCACAGGTTATGGCATTGCTTGCTAATCTGTAGTTTATCCAGAATGTGTAAAGCTATTCGCAATTTCTTGGCAATCGCTATACAAGTGAATGCATGCAGTTAATCCTGGCAGTACTTGTTCAGTTACTGGAAAGTCATGTGGCTCATGCAATTGACAATTTTCCTTGCAACCTGTAATAACTTCATTTTTGTCCCATTCATGCATAGACAAAGTAAATTTGCCTCATGTTCTATTGTTTCAGTCCACACAAATGTGCTGTGATGGTGTGTGATGAAAAAAGTACAACAGAATACATGTCTACACAGCATGTTGCAACGCAACGGACCAAGGTTCATAAAGTTTAATGAAAGTCTGACATGGGCCTGAACATACTACGTACATTTTAGATCCACCTCCCCTTTGATTAATTATGGGTGGAGCCTGATGGAAGATGCTGGGAGACTAGTTCCCCATCAGGGGAATCCATTGTGATTGACAGCGGACAGCAGTAGACACATTCCATATCTATTAAGCAACCCACTAGTGGCTATGGAATCTGTCCACTGGTGGCCACTGTCAATCACAAGAGTGGATCTGATGGGGAAATAGTTTCAGAATCTCCATCAGGTTCTGCCCACCCAACAGGAGAACTCCTTGGCACCTTACTGTGTGACAGCTGAACACATTTTACATGTGTTCCTTGAGATGAGTTTCTGAGCAGAATAATTTGTACTTCATATTGGAGGGTCTCTTTCCTGTCCCTCTGGCCTCTTGTTTTCAGGGCTGGGAGTAAGGTAAAATCTCCCTAGTGAATGCAGCAATAAATAATATGATAGATAATTCTAACCTCTGCTCATATTTTTCCAGGGAAAAAATGAAGATCATGTGTTGGGCGACATGTTACTGGTGTGCTGACTCATAATCCAGAAAGTAATTAAAAGATCTGTGGTGATGCTTACAAATAGTATTTCTATTGAGGACATACTATTTTAGAAATGCTTTATTCTGAGAATTTGGCATAAAATGTAGACAAGGGACATCAATAAAACTGTGTTTATGTAGCGATGCTGCCCTATGCAGTTTTGTCTACAATAAATTTAGAATGTGTTACTGCTTGGCTCTAACCAATTTGAGCTGACGTTTACTCTTTTTTCTGGGTTCTGCAGGTTTTTCATAAACTCAGGGAATTGAATGATTTTATCTACTACTTTGTTAGTAGCTCTCTGGATCTTTTTCCCTTGGGGCTTCTCTCTGGGAGGAGGACTTTGCGAAGAATTTCTTGTTCGGCCAGTTATTTGCTGAGGGCCCTAGAAACTAAGATGAAGCTAAAGTAGATACTTAAAGAGAGTTTGACTGAAAATTATATTCTTGCCAAAAGGTGTCACAGAGAAGCTAGGCAGAGCTGGCATCTGGACCTTGGGAGATGGAAGTCCCCTTGGACTTGGGAGCAAGGAGACAGGATGGCTTTCAAAGGGCCACAGATTGGTCTGGCTGTTCCTCTGTCTTTTAGCATCTACAGTGGGGCAAAAAAGTATTTAGTCAGACACCAATTGTGCAGGTTCTCCCACTTAAAAAGATGAGAGAGGCCTGTAATTGGCATCATAGGTAGACCTCAACTATGAGAGACAAAATGAGAAAAAAAATCCAGACAATCACATTGGCTGATTTGGAAAGAATTTATTTGCAAATTATGGTGGAAAATGAGTATTTGGTCACCTACAAACAAGCAAGATTTCTGGCTCTCACAGACCTGTACCTTCTTCTTTAAGAGGCTCCTCTGTCCTGCACTCATTACCTGTATCAATGGCACCTGTTTGAGGTTGTGGACAGGTGTCTTTTTTACTGATAACAAGTTCAAACAGTCACACTCCAAGCTCCACTATGGTGAAGACCAAAGAGCTGTCGAAGAACACCAGAAACAAAATTGTAGACCTGCACCAGGCTGGGAAGACTGAATCTGCAATAGGCAAGCAGCTTGGTGTGAACAAATCAACTGTGGGAGCAATAATTAGAAAATGGAAGACATACAAGACCACTGATAATCTCCCTCGATCTGGGGCTCCATGCAAGATCTCACCCCGTGGGGTCAAAATGATCACAAGAACGGTAAGCAAAAATCCAAGGACCACACGTGAATGAGCTGCAGAGAGCTGGGACCAACATAACAAAGGCTACCATCAGTAACACACTACGCCGCCAGGGACTCAGATCCTGCAGTGCCAGACGTGTCCCCCTGCTTAAGCCAGTACATGTCCGGGTCCATCTGAAGTTTGCTAGAGAGCATTTGGATGATCCAGAAGAGGATTGGGAGAATGTCATATGGTCAGATGAAGCCCAAATAGAACTGTTTGGTAGAAACACAACTCGTCGTGTTTGGAGGAGAGAGAATGCCGAGTTGCATCCAAAGAACACCATACCTACTGTGAAGCATGGGGGTGGCAACATCATGCTTTGGGGCTGTTTCTCCGCAAAGGGACCAGGATGAATGATCCATGTACAGGACAGAATGAATGGGGCCATGTATCGTGAGATTTTGAGTTCAAACCTCCTTCCATCAGCAAGGGCATTGAAGATGAAACGTGGCTGGGTCTTCCAACATGACAATGATCCCAAACATACCGCCTGGGCAAGGAAGGAGTGGCTTCGTAAGAAGCATTTCAAGGTCCTGGAGTGGCCTAGCCAGTCTCCAGATCTCAACCCCATAGAAAACCTTTTGGAGGGAGTTGAAAGTCTGTGTTGCCCAGCGACAGCCCCAAAACATCACTGCTCTAGAGGGGATCTGCATGGAGGAATGAGCCAACATACCAGCAACAGTGTGTGCCAACCTTGTGAAGACTTACAGGAAACGTTTGACCTCTGTCATTGCCAACAAAGGATATATAACAAAGTATTGAGATGAACTTTTGATATTGACCAAATACTTTTTTTCCACCATAATTTGCAAATAAATTCTTTCCAAATCAGCCAATGTGATTGTCTGGATTTTTTTTTCTCATTTTGTCTCTCATAGTTGAGGTCTACCTATGATGCCAATTACAGGCCTCTCTCATCTTTTTAAGTGGGAGAACTTGCACAATTGGTGGCTGACTAAATACTTTTTTGCCCCACTGTATTTTTAGAGGTTGCTATCACAACACATTTTGCTTATTCAGTATATCTGTCTTCATATTTTGTGCTATTTTATCTATACTGTACCCCTAAACCCCTCTCTCAAGTTTGAGTATTGCAATAAATGGTTAAAAAGACCCAAGTGACTGGAGTCTGAATATTGTCGGAGGCTTTTTTGTAAGCTGTTGGGTAATACCTACATTTAAAGCCCAGCATGAGCCCAAACCTTTTATTACATTCTGGATTAAGCAAGGAAAAGCTCTCCATGTTTCTGTTATAGTGTGTTCCCTTCACCTAACAACATTGGAAGTGTTAGGAAAACTCTCCAATTGGGCAGTGACAAAAACACATTTTTAGCACAATGGGGTCTGTTTTATGTGGTCCATGGCTTTGTGCCCTAGTGCTGCTTGCATTTCCCATTTCTTCCAAGGACGGGGAGTGAGGGAAAATATCCACAAGAGGGTAAAGCTGGCTATAGATGGATCAAAATTTGTCTGGTTCAGCAAAGTCAAGCCACATTCTGATCCATCTATGGCCATTCCCGTTCAAGAGGAGTTGACCTAGAGGTCAACTGCTCTCGAACGGAAATGTTGGAAAATTTGTGTTCGATCAGCGCAATCAGATGCAGTGCTGATCAGTGTATTCTGGCAGAAGTCTAGCTGTCAGAATACAATAACACAGTGGGGAAGATTCCTTCATCCAGCTCGAATGTACGGATGGGGAAATCCATTTGTTTTTTCTTTGATCAGCCAGCTAGCTGATAAAAAAAAACAAAACAAGAAACAATCATCTATGGCCAGCTTATCTTACAGATGCCACTATAGTTAGGCCTCTTACTTGTGATTTGGTATTATAAGATGGCCGTATAACTTACAATCATATTGCACAATCTATGGATAATCTCATTTTGATTCCCCATAACTACGGTAGGTAGTGTGAAGGAGCACCTAAGCAATGAGTTCATTTTATTTGCAATCAGGAATGCCTACATACTACAGGCCCCATGCACACTGGGCGTTTAGCCCGTCTGAGATTCCAGCATTTTCCTGCAAGCCCACAGCACAGTCCAGCTCAAATACCAACAGCCTGTAAAAGACTAAATGAGGCTGAAAGCTGCTAAGCCTGGACAGGGCTGTATACTGTTCCGACCGATATTAACCTCCTTGGCGGTATGATTCTTTCCGATTTTTGGTGCTGAAAGCGGTACCATTTTTTTGCATGGAAATATGTATTTTTTTTATTTTAGGCCTGTAATTCTTAGGAATAACTCACTGAAATCTGTCCGAACAAGAGTCTAGTAAACATCCCGGGTAGGATAAAATTTGAAACACGTAATCATAAATTATAATTGAATAAATAATCATAAAAAATAATAATATAATAATAATACATTTAATTCAATAATATAATCAAAGCAAAAACACTGAAATTTGAAATATAGCGCCAAGTTCGCACATCGCTGAGCTCAGTCGCAAAATCGTTTTCAGTGTCTGATGACGATTTTCCCCACAAATCATTATCACTCAATTCTGCAAGTGGTTCTGATTTACTATCTAAGGGGGGATATCCTCCTGCGCTTAGTATGGGTAGGTCCCTATCTACTAGCTGCAATCACTCAAACTCAACCAATAAGTCATAAATACCGTGCATTAAATAGTGAAGCGCTCCCAAATTATCTAAAAAAAATTATTATATACCCTCTGTGCGTACCCACTGAACTTAAAAATAATTGATACTATAGGTGATAAAAAACATTATATACTAAATCAATTAGTGAAAAAAATTCATAAACACCCCTCATATCATATAATAATATATACCCATATATTATTACCTCTTAATAGATCTGTGATAAAAAATACCAAATATAAAATCCATGACAAATGCTCAAATAACAGTGATAGAAACAATTATCATAATAATACTACTTCATGAAAAATGTGACAAATCGTGATACTTGTGACAAACCTAAATATCAAAAAAATATATAGTGTGATTCTGCAATAATTTATATAATACATATGACTTATGGTGAACCTTATAACAAAAATAAAATTAAAATGAAATAAATCGCTTCTTAAATCAGTGAAAAAAAAAAAATAAAAAAAAAAAATAAAAAAAATAAAATAAATAAATAAATAAACTCAGTGTTTCAAAATAAACTCAAATAGTCCATGCAAAAAATGTGAAACACTCTGTGATCTTCACTTCTAGTGCTCAAGAAAGGAATCCTCCAACGGCAGCAATGCCTGCTCACCTCCCCTCCTCGACCCACACAGGGCCAAAAGGCAAAAAGACTCTCCTTAAAAGCAATCCTTTCCTCCAGACAACTCAGCCAGGAACCTCAGGACTTCCACTCCACCTCCTCTCACCACGTCATATAGGACACAAACAAAAGCTTCCCATAGTGTAACACCGTTTATTAGAAGTAATATGGCATAACAAACTTTCCCACTCACATGTAGTCTTTGAATACAGCGCTTTTCCACCTCACATCATGGGTGTATTCTCATACAGGGAGGGAAACCAATATGGCCGCTGCGTCCGGACAAAACGTCCCCACGTGACCGGAAATGACGTAATCTCGTACTGGGAATGGCGTTCCGACGCGTTGCGTCACGTGCGTCGTGACTTCATCAGGGTACCGCCCCCCAGAGCCATGATTCATTTATATATGGGATAGTCAGCCCACTATACCTAATTAGAGGGCGGACTCCCGGCGGCCATTTTGCCAGAGTCCACACTACTATCCCCATTACTAGAAGACATCCTATTACAGCACTCGATCCGTGCTATAAATAGGAGCCATCCACTTCCATCATATGTATAGCATATTCTTGTTAACACTCCCCTCAGAAACATATATAAACAATACAACTAATTTATTAATATTATATTAAAACCCACATAATACCTCACTTTATTACTAGTTTATCTATACTAATAAAGGGGCAGAGGAAAAAAATTATTTGTTTGGTAAATGAGACCCAGCAATACTTTACATGAATATAAATACAGATACTCCCATCTCATAAAATTAATACCTTTAATATTAAAAATAGTATACAGGTATATATATACATATATACCTTATAGAATATAAAATTAAAACATATATAAAAATATATATAGACCATACAATTTAATTATTTCTAATAGAATTCAAAAATTAAAAATAAAAACATTACTCAGCACCCTAACTGGATTCCTCTACATCATCCCAAAACACTAGGAGAACCCATTTATTTAAATAAATCCCATGAATAAAATCAAATGGATATATGGTTAATTGAGTCACACATCACTTTGCCCAATCCGACCATTTACCTATAATTGAAAACAATACCCAAACGAATTCCTAATAAATCATGTGAATAAACCCATGATCCGAGTATACAGGATACGTAGCATATATCATAAATCAATCTCTACAATATAACTAAAATATATTAAAATATATATTAAAACCAATCGTATATATAAATGCACAGTCTAAAACCAAATTAAAAGTCACTAATAAAACAATTTAGATCAAAATCCACATTTAATCCATACGGTGCCTGCGTACGCATAGTGTAGATCCATCGGGACTCAGCTTGACTTAAAGATTTAACCTTACTACCACCCCTCCAATGTTTCGTATATTTCTGAATTCCCCAAAATTTTAAACCTGACGGATCCCTACTATGTTGTTTCAGGAAGTGGTTTTAATATATATTTTAATATATTTTAGTTATATTGTAGAGATTGATTTATGATATATGCTACGTATCCTGTATACTCGGATCATGGGTTTATTCACATGATTTATTAGGAATTCGTTTGGGTATTGTTTTCAATTATAGGTAAATGGTCGGATTGGGCGAAGTGATGTGTGACTCAATTAACCATATATCCATTTGATTTTATTCATGGGATTTATTTAAATAAATGGGTTCTCCTAGTGTTTTGGGATGATGTAGAGGAATCCAGTTAGGGTGCTGAGTAATGTTTTTATTTTTAATTTTATTTTTAATTTTTGAATCCTATTAGAAATAATTAAATTGTATGGTCTATATATATTTATTTATTATTATTATTTTTTTTTTTTTTCACTGATTTAAGAAGCGATTTATTTCATTTTAATTTTATTTTTGTTATAAGGTTCACCATAAGTCATATGTATTATATAAATTATTGCAGAATCACACTATATATTTTTTTGATATTTAGGTTTGTCACAAGTATCACGATTTGTCACATTTTTCATGAAGTAGTATTATTATGATAATTGTTTCTATCACTGTTATTTGAGCATTTGTCATGGATTTTATATTTGGTATTTTTTATCACAGATCTATTAAGAGGTAATAATATATGGGTATATATTATTATATGATATGAGAGGTGTTTATGAATTTTTTTCACTAATTGATTTAGTATATAATGTTTTTTATCACCTATAGTATCAATTATTTTTAAGTTCAGTGGGTATGCACAGAGGGTATATAATAATTTTTTTTAGATAATTTGGGAGCGCTTCACTATTTAATGTCTGATTTACTATCGCTGTTCTCCTAGCTGATCTAAACCGCTTTTGACCTAAAGGGACACTTTTTGGACGCCATGGACATTTCTCAGTTTCCAGGCAGAAAGAACAGACAAAATGCAGGCGGGGCGCAGGACAAAGCACTCGGGACAAAATGTATGTGAAATTGGTTGAAACAGCAATGTTTTACTATGGAAAATGTAAAAAAAAAAAAAGACATTTTTTAAAATTTTTAAATTTCCCGCCGCCAGCAGCGTCCGTACGTCCCGACGTCACAGGGACAGGACACAGAAGCCGGATGCCGGCATCGGCCAGAGGAGATGGCCGGGGACGCTGCAGGGGACACATCGCGGGAGCGCAGGGTAAGGTAAGTGAAGAACAAATGCCGGAGCAGTGCCGCATGGTATTCCCGAGTGTAGCTCGGGGTTACCGTTTGTGGTACTGAAATGTTACCCCTACACTCGGGAATACCGCTAAGGAGGTTAACATTTAGGGCCGTATGAACCCAGGGACATATGCCTAGAACCAGGGGCGGACTGACCATTCGAGCACTCAGGCACTGCCTGAGGGCCCGGGGTCAGTAGGGGGTCCCATAAAATGCCTCTGATACTTTTTTATAGGCTTTTTTGAGAGTGAGCAAGGACACAGGGGCCCCATGATCCCCTATTGCCCGGGGCCCCATGAGATGTCAGTCCGCCCCTGCCTAGAACTCAGAATTTTGTGCATGTGGCCTTTTTATGACATGGTCACAAAAAGTAAACCATAAATAGTACATGTACCTGTAAAGAGTAGAGTAAATACTTATCTTTCCCAACTCCCACACCACCATTGCTCCAGTGAAAAGGAATAGCTGCCTGAAGTTTCTTCTGAAACTGACAAATCTAGGAGTGTCCATCTCCTGTGTCCCCTGCTAAGTTAGTGGTTCCACCTGCTGGCCCTGGTGTCACTACTATGTTCTGTTGTGCTAATTAAAAATTAAATTTTTGGGACATAGTTGCATTTTGCTGAAAATTCGAGCTTAATGATCTACATACAAAAGGCTTACATGCCACAATGAATGAACAGTATCATCTGAGCAGATGGGCAAATGTATTGCTCATAGAGACTTGGGTCAAGTGGCACAACTGTACTGTACACCCAAGTTATAAATGACCCCTTTGTCTGGAAGCTTTTCCTATTCTTGCTGACACCATCACAGCTGAAGTACTAATTTGTAGCCTTTCCAGCACTCTAGTAACTATAGAGTAAAATTACAGTGTCCTGGGGGAATGCTTGGCTTTTGTAACTGTTCTTCTGAGCTCCATGTGAAATTCCTAAACATAAACAGCTGCTAATAACCCTGGTAATCTTTTAGTTATCCCATTCACTTTAAGTATACGAAAACCCATCATCCATTTTCCAGTATGTTTGATGTCATGCCTCACTATATAGAGTTTTTTTTTTAAATAATTTTTTGTGACTCTAATGCAAAATTTCTTCCCTGGAGATCCTGCCAGTAACAGCACTTCCTCTTGCTGGCTCAGACACTTTCATCCAGTTAGTAGCAGCTTTCATAGCCTGCTGTATGTGCTTCTTGAGTTGGCTAAAGATTTAAGGTTTATATATACTTTAAGAACAGAAAATGAATTTTTATTTTGCAATATGCTAATTATTTAATTTTTACGGTGTGACATTCCATTTTTTTTCACTCCAGTTTTCCATAAATCGCACATATGTGTTTGGTTATTGACATTCAGTAATGTGAAATTATTATCCTTAACACATCAAACACTGGATAGAGATCACTGAAATCTTAATTAATAGCCAATGTTCCATCCTAGGGTGACTGAATTTTTCTCATAGGCTGGCGCTGTGTGGTGTAATTAACACCACTCAAGCACTTACCATGTGGACGTACTGTATATATAGCTCAGCATAATAGCTACAAATCATCTCCGGTTTTAAAAAGATTTCTGCCTAGAAATGTTCTCCCCCAGAAATGCTCCTAATGTTTAGTAATAAACAGCTATATCAAAAATTGCTCTATTGCAAAATTCCACAGTCAGGCCTGACCTGGATATATGTTAACACAGACAGATACTAGAACAGCTTGTGTGTCTGGAGAGTGGATGTAAGCTCCATTGGCCTAAACTGGTACCCCAATGCTTTTCCTAAAGCTTTGAAGTTTCCTAAATAATTATATAAATCAGTTGTCTCCGAACTGTAACCCTTAGCTTGCCACCTCCCACTGATATTAGGCACCATTCCTTCCATTGACATCAATGATAAGGTACCATTCCTATCACTGACACTGATGATCGGGCATAATTACTACCGCTGGCACCAGGTATAGGGCACTATCCCTTCCATTAACGCCAATGATGGGTCTCCAAACTGCATCCTTTTGCTTTCCTTTATCTGGCCCTTGGGAAACCATTCCTCCCACTGATACTAATGATAAGGCACCATTCCTTCCACTGACACCAATGATGGGGCATAATTCCTCTCACTGACACCAGCTATGGGGGCACTATTCCTTCCACTAATACCAATGATGGGTCTTCAAACTGTAGCCCTGTAACTATGCTTGCTTTTATCTGGCCCTTGGGATACTGTTCATCTCACTGATACTAGGCACTATTCCCCCCACTGATACCAACTATGGGGCACTATTCCTTCCACTGATACCAATGATGGGGCACTATTCCTTCCGCTAATATCAATAGCGGGGCACTAATCTTTCCACTAATACCAATGATGGGGCACTATTCCTTCCAATAATATCAATAGTGGGGCACTATTCCTTCCACTGATACCAATGATGGGGCATTATTCCTTCCACTAATACCAATATTGGGGCACTATTCCTTCCACTACTACCAATGATGGGGCACTGTTCCTTCCACTAATATCAATGATGGGGCACTATTCCTTCCACTAATATCAATGATGGGGCACTATTCCTTCCAATAATACAAATGATGGGGCACTATTTCTTCCAATAATACAAATGATGGGGCACTATTCCTTCCAATAATACCAATGGTGGGGCACTATTCCTTCTGCTAATATCAATAGTGGGGCACTATTCCTTCCACTAATACCAATGATGGGGCACTATTCCTTCCACTAATACCAATGATGGGGCACTATTCCTTCCACTAATACCAATGATGGGGCACTATTCCTTCCACTAATACCAATGATGGGGGCACTATTCCTTCCACTAATATCAATGATGGGGCACTATTCCTTCCACTAATACCAATGATGGGGCACTATTCCTTCCACTAATATCAATGATGAGGCACTATTCCTTCCACTAATATCAATGATGGGGCACTATTCCTTCCACTAATACCAATGATGGGGCACTATTCCTTCCAATAATACCAATGATGGGGCACTATTCCTTCCAATAATACCAATGATGGGGCACTATTCCTTCCAATAATACAAATGATGGGCCACTATTCCTTCCACTAATACCAATGATGGGCCACTATTCCTTCCACTAATACCAATGATGGGGCACTATTCCTTCCACTAATATCAATGATGGGGCACTATTCCTTCCACTAATACCAATGATGGGGCACTATTCCTTCCAATAATACCAATGATGGGGCACTATTACTTCCAATAATACCAATGATGGGGCACTATTCCTTCCAATAATACAAATGATGGGCCACTATTCCTTCCACTAATACCAATGATGGGCCACTATTCCTTCCACTAATACCAATGATGGCTCACTATTTAACTGCCTACTGATCACAGGCCCATATGTGATTTTTTTCTTTTTACTTCCACTGACCATCAAACAAATGCTGTCTACTCCCATTAACACCGGGGCATTTTCTACTCTCACTGTCCACAATCCAGCCCCCTAAAGTCTGAAGAACAGTAAACTGACCCTTTGTTTAGAAAGCTTGGAGGCTCCTGAGTGATACGTGATGGAAAAAACATTGGCAGAAGTTAATTTTGTTTCTCTTTGGGCCCATTCGCAGTACTGCATTGCAGTAATGTGTGGTATATATGAGCGTTGCAGTGATGAACGACATCCCAACACATATATATAGATCACCAAAGGCACAAATATGAACATTCTGAGGATTGTGGTTTGCCACATAGATCCTGTGGAGGATAAGTCATCGACTGTTCAAGTCATGGATCAATACAAAGGGTCACAGTTCACAGAATACAAATGTAATATGCTTACACTGGAATTAAATGTATAATGCTTTCAACCTCAGTAAATCTTACTGTATTTTACCTATTAAAATAAGCAGATTCTTAAAGTGCCCGTCACCACAAAGTCACTTGTACAGAAGAAACACCCTGTAAAAAAAGGAGGCAATATATTTACCTTTAAGGGCTCATTCACACTTGACTGTTTTTCCAACTCTTGCCAAACGCCCCTATAGCATTTGACAAGCGTTGGTCCGGCGTTTGCGAAGCGTTTTTAACACTCCGCAAACGCCGCATGCGCGGTTTAGCGGTGGTTGCTAGGCCTTTGTCAAGCGTTAACAAACGCTCCACAAATGCCTATAATGAAGTTTGAATGGTGTTAACGCTCTGCAAATGCCCCGCAACCGTGTCGCAACTGCACCGCAAACGCCGGCTGAGCATTTGCGGAGCGGCACCATAGACTTGAATAGGAGGCTTCAACTCCTCCTGACTCGACCAGAGGCGTCCTTTTTGTCACGACGCTAACGCTCCCGGTTGAACAGCACCATGTGCTGCAGTGTGCAGAATTTTCCCAGGCATTTGGGAAACGGTAAAAACGCTTCCCAAACACCTGTCTGCCGCTTGCTAACAAGGCTAGTGTGAACGTAGCCTAAGGCAGCCCATGTGTTGAAATACTGCCTCTTTGCTTCTCCTCCAGCAGGTATTCCACAAATCTGGCTGTGCAAAATAACTGCTTCCCTGCTGCATGGAGTGGTTTGCCCACCGGCTCTCTTGAGTCAAATTCTTGCAGTGGTTGGGAGAAGTGAAGCAGTAGCAAAAACCTCATTATATCTTCTCTTCTTCTAAAGGGTGTTCCTTCTGTACAAGTGACCCAGTGATGACATGCTCACTTTAAATTAATGGCCTGTTTGAATGCAGCTTATCTGAATGCACAGCAATGCCTGTCACTAATGAATGTGCATTAACACAACGCATGATATGAATAGACCCTGAAGAAAAATGTTTTATATCTAGGCTGATAAACACAACTGCAATGTGAAACTATGAAAAATATCTTTGGGATCCTCATGGTGCTAACCAGGGCCAGCATTAGAATTTTCTAGGCCCTGTATATTTAAAAAGCTGGGCCCTCTGCATCATTTCCATTAGGGCTCATGTACACGGGAGGTTTGGAAAACTCTTCTGAATGATGGAAACTGACTGCTGGAAAACGTAGGTTAAAAAAAGTCTGTTTAGCCACATTTGCATACCGGGGTTATGCATGTTTGCGTTTAGAAGTGTTTTTATAAGATAACCTCAGGAGACCTTCCAAAATGCCCAGAATGCACTTAAAAACAATAAAAATTTAACTGTTTCAGACATTTTGAGAGAAATAGAGAGAACAGAAGCAGAGACAGCAGTATGTGTCAGTATGGATCCCATAATGAGCATAATGCGGCACGTTCTACTATTTTTTCCTTCACTCAAAACCTGGAACTGACTGCGCTGGTGTACTAGTTTCATTTGAATACATTGAAAACACTTTCCATGTATTTCTAATGATGAAAAAAGGTTCTGAACAGCATATGGACATGGAACAGTTAGAAAACGCTTCTAAATGCAAACGCTTATAAACGCTGCGTTTACACGCATTTGAATCACTGATAAAATCTACAACTGAAGGCAAGTTTGGTGCGTTCAAAAAAACAACTTTAAACTCAATTGTAAAGCGCTGAGCAAACTGTTGGCGCTATATAAATCCTGTATAATAATAATAACTGCCTGTAAACGACTATGTGTACATGGAAACATTAAGGAGAGTTCAGGAGCTTAAAAAAAAAAATGCAGAAAAGCTCCTGAATGTGCGTTTATCAGCTGCAGTGCACATGAGACCTTAAATCGCAATATATTTAGAACCATTAAAATGTTACTAAAATGGCATAATTAGAGAATATGGTGAATAATTGCATCACTCCAATCCCTATAGGGATACTATAAGTTGGTTTTAATCATTTTTTTGTGGTAGTCTGGGGCATGTGCTGTAATTGTTTGGTGTCTATTTATTCGTAATAAAGCATTATTGATAATGTATCAATTTACATAATTTGATCATTACAGAACGGACAAATAACCTATCCATAGCTGCGTTAATATCAATCTGAGCTTTAACCTCCTGCAACAGTGAGGTCTCCTTCTGCGTGTGGCATTCCAAGCCTGTTTCTTGTCCATAAACAACGCCAACTCACCTATTGTCAGTTACCAGCGGTCCCTGTAGCAGAGCAAAGATTTAAGTTGCCACTAGAGAGGTAAGTGTTGCTTAAATGCTTTTGCAGGATTGTTGTGATTTTATTTCTTTGGACTAGAAACAGGGTAATTTTACCCGAATGCAGTCAGCCAATAGTGGCCCAGACATTGTCCCTATGAAGTGAGACTACTGAATACTGACTCAGCTGGAAGAATACCCATAAGGTGGACCTAGCACCAGTTTTAATTTTCTATATTAACTACATGCATGCTAAGTAATGTGTGAATGAAAATCTGGCCATGGTACAGTGTTGTTCATTCATCCAGCCAGCTGATGCCCCATTCCCACTTTCAAGATGGATGGGGGAATTCTCTGTGCTGTGCTATTGTATTCTGGTGTCTGGACTCCCCAACCATCAGAATACACAGATCAGCTTTGCAGACCATTGGCTGCATGCACTGATCGAGTGTAAATTTTCCAGTAGGACAGTTCATGATCAACTTCTCATGAATGAAAATGGCCATACATGGATCAAAATTTGGCCAGTTCCTGCTGAACTGGGCACATTTTGACCTATGTATGGCCAGTTTAACATTTCTAGGTATTTGTTACCCCTTAGAGAGGTCACAGTACTCCCCCCAACAATGCCTTCATTTGCTTTTCCTTCCAAAAGGACAAAATCATCTTTGTTCAAGGACTATCAAGGGACATACAGTTGTGGCCAAAATTATTCAACCCCCACTGAAATTGAGTGTTTTGGCCAGTTTGACATTGCTTTTGATCATTCAGTCATCTTGCTTACATTTACATTAAAGAGGCACTTGTAGGTCAGACAAATATAACATAACAGTTATAATGAAATAACCACAAATGTCTTTTCTGTGCTCACAGCATTATCAGTTTTATTCAACCCCCAAGTGACATTCAATCTTAGTACTTAGTACAGCATCCTTTTACAGTTATAACAGCTTTTAAACGTGAAGCATAGCTTGACACAAGTGTCTTGCAGCGATCTACGGGTATCTTCGCCCATTCTTCATGGGCAAAGGCCTCCAGTTCAGTCACATTCTTAGGCTTGCGCACTGCAACTGCTTTCTTTAAGTCCCACCAGAGGTTCTCAATCGGATTTAAGTCTGGTGACTGCGATGGCCACTCCAAAATGTTCCAGCCTTTCCTCTGCAACCATGCTCTAGTGGACTTGGAGGTATGCTTGGGATCATTGTCCTGTTGAAAGGTCCAACGTCTCCCAAGCCTCAGGTGTGTGACGGACTGCATCACGTTTCCATCCAATATCTCCTGGTACTGAAGAGAATTCATGGTACCTTGCACACGCTGAAGCTTCCCTGTACCTGCAGAAGCAAAACAGCCCCAAAGCATGATTGACCCTCCACCATGCTTCACAGTAGGCAAGGTGTTCTTTTCATCATAGGCCTTGTTCTTCCTCCTCCAAACATAGCGTTGATCCATGGGCCCAAACAGTTCTAATTTTGTTTCATCAGTCCACAGAACACTATCCCACAACTTTTGTGGTTTGTCCACATGGCTTTTGGCATACTGCAGTCGACTCTTCTTATTCTTTGGAGACAGCAAGGGGGTACGCCTGGGAGTTCTGGCACGGAGGCCTTCATTACGCAGTGTGCGTCTTATTGTCTGGGCTGAAACTTCTGTACCCACATCTGACAAATCTTTTCTCAGTTCCTCAGCAGTCACACGGGGACTTCTCTCCACTCTACGCTTCAGGTAGCGCACAGCAGTCGAAGTCAGCATCTTCTTTCTGCCACGACCAGGTAGCGTTTCAACAGTGCCCTTTGCCTTGAATTTGCGAATGATGCTTCCTAAGGTGTCTCTTGGTATGTTTAACATCTTTGCAATCTTCTTATAGCCATTGCCCTTCCTGTGAAGAGAAATCACCTCTTCTCTTGTCTTCCTGGACCATTCTCTTGCCTTCACCATGTTTGTAACCACACCAGTAAATGTCTAGAAGGAGCTGAGTATCACAGTCATTTTAAAGCTGCCTAATTGGTGCTTATTATGCTTGATTGCTGCTCGGTGACATCCACAGGTGTTTTCAATACCTGATGGAAAGCACCTGTATGAACCTCTGTTCTTCAGAGTGGTAGTCTTTAAGGGGTTGAATAATTGTGGCAATGAAGAAACCACATAAGAACCATTTACTACTGTATTACATAAACAATTGATGTCATTTTAGTTGCATTTGGGTAGTTACAACGTCCTTGTAGGATTTGATTCTGAATACAATTCCAAATGTACACTATAGTCCCTAAACCCCTTTACAGCATTGGGGGTTGAATAATTTTGGCCACAACTGTACTGTATTCTTAGACTGAGATGCAGGCTTGGAAATGACACAATCATAAAAATCTGGGTGCCTGCACAGTTCCTAGCTGTGTTCACAAATGTCTGACACATATTAGCTACTGCTGTAGTTTCTCAGCTTGTGATAAACTAGAAAATTACAGTGCACTATGATTCATGGGGGAGAGTAGACCTATGCGTGCCAAACACAGCTTACATTTTGGCTGATTCTTGCTCATTTGGCTGAAAATTGAGCTGCTTTTGACCCTGTCGACAACACCTGGCTCAAAATACTTTGATCTGACAAATGAAGGAGCAGGGCAGAAAATGTTCAGAAAAACAGTGACTACAGCCAATCAAATGCGGTCGCTGTTCGGGTAATGCAAAAAATGCTGCCAAGGAAGATTCTTCCATGCAGACTGTTTAGCTGCATGGGGGAAAATATTGATTTCTCTCTAATTACATCATCTCAGCCTAGACAAAGTCTCCAAACTGGATCTCAAGGACTGCTAATGGTAAAAGATGAAGCTTCTTTGAAATATTGTACTGTTGGATATTGTGACAGGTCAGGCATGTATCATAACTAAATCAAAAACTGCCGAACTACCACAAAAAATTTGGAGGCAAAAAAACAAAAACAAAATTGATTGCAGCAGCTGCTGTCTTGTGTTTCCACACCAAAGACATATATAAAGTAAAAAAAAGTAAAATTAGAGTAAAAAAAATAAAAATAAGGGGCTATGAATTGCCAGTTCTGCTATTTAGCATGTCACAAATGCAAACTACAGAGGTGGAAGCTTACACGGCATGTCCTCCACTGATTGCTCTTGATGATGAACACATGCATCAAATTTTATGAAGCAGTACTGGGAAAAGTTCATCTAGCGCCAAGTGCAAGGATGCAGAACTGCACCCCTTCCCCCCCTTTTAATGCATGCCATAGAATGGGTTTACTGTCCTGTGTTCATTCTCTGCCCCACTGTTCTGTTGTTCCCAGGGCAGCTGCCCCTCCTGCCAATTCCTTGTCCTGTCCCTGATAATAGATATCTGGTTCATAACTTACTAGGGTCGCTGGTTCGAATCTCAACCCCAGCACCACCTGCCTGGAGTTTGCATGTTCTCCCAGTGACTGTGTGGGTTTCCTTTGGGTACTCTGGTTTCCTCCCACACTCCAAAGACATGCTGGTAGGTTAATTGGCTCCTGTCTATATTGTCCATAGTATGTGCATGTATGAATGTGAGATAGGGACCTTAGATTGTACACCTCTTGAGGGTTAGGGACTGATGTGAATTTACAATATATGTAAATTGATGGCGCTATATAAGTACCTGAAATAAATAAATAACCTTAGTTCATTTTTTTTTATCAACGTAAAAGGTTAAAACACATTTTTTGTTTTATGCAGAAATCTAGAAACTATAGAATTAGACAACGTTTCTTTCAATATTGTTTCCAACCATGGTAGATAAAGCTACCTCCCTATGCTATCCAAAGTGTGGGGACAGCATAAGGAGCTTTATGAAAAACACGGGGGTCATTTGTATGCCCCAGCAACTTGTTGGGACCTAGACTTTCCACTGAAAATCAGTCTAATGTGTGTGTGATAGCACTGGACCTATAGAAGCAAGGCTTGGTTCTGATGGATATACAGTGGAGTGAGTCTTCCCTAGAAAGACCTAATAAGCAATGAAGGTGCAGTGTAGATCAGAGGTGCTCAGCCTTTTGAAGAGTGAGGGCCACTTAAGTGATTTGGTAACCGGTCGCAATTTTGAATAGCATAATGAACATTTTCCTCCTGCAACTGCTTAATTCTAGCGGAAGGAAGAGGAGGAGAAGTCAGATTTCACTGGTTGCAGAAGGAAAATGAAGAGGATTGGTTTCTGTATTTGCCACCTTTCCTGTCACAGAATGTGCACAGGCCCCCTGGAGCATGGGGTTGGATTGCTATTGTGACCCCTGACACTATACCAGTGGTTGGGGGGTGGATGTGGTAAAAACACATCTGAACTATGAGATTTTTTACCACCCCGCAAACCGCAAATGTAAATGAGCCCTTACTGTCTTGGGCCCCCTATAAGGCTGCTTTCACACTGATGCGCTGCAGTTTACCCACACCATGGATGCAGCTCAGTGTATCTGCGGATTTCCTGCGGACTAGCTGTGCTTTGTATTAGACTTCTATTAAATCTTGTGGCTGCATTCAGGAGTTTTGGTACTCTTTCAAAACGCACCAAAACCGCAGGATATAATAAAAGTCTATGACTCAGTGCAGCTAAGCCGCAGGAAAGCTGCAGGAGCACAGCGCTGCAGCCACAGATCAGTGTGAAAGCAGCCTAATAGTTGTTAACTCTTTTATAGGTGCTAATATGCCCATTGAAAAAAACACAGTGTATGTGTTGTTTATTACACTGACCTTCTTTTCTTCTTCCAGCTTCTGCTGGCATCACTCTCCAGGCAGATAGAAATGTCCCAGGCCAAGTATGCTTGGTGTCACTCCACCTGGGAAAGGAAGCAGTGCTACAGAGGAAGCATCAGCTTATGCGGATCCTGCTCCCTCTGCGGCCACCTGCTTCCTCTGCTTCCAGCGCCAGCTCAATGCACTCTGATACTCTGGGATGGCGGGTTGGCAATGCTTGGTTGAGATCAACTGGTTGCAGACCCCAGGCATGCTCTTCCCTGGTTTGAGGTTGCGGGCCACATCAGAGGGCTCCAAGGGCCACAGATTCACCACCCCTGGTGTAGATATACTTTGTTCTGGTCGAAGATTGTTACTTCTCTGATAGTGACAAAAAGAATGCTAAGCAGATGACAAACTCTGGGGTACTGAAGGGGGTCCGGTACAAAAGTTCATATCACTCAGAGGTCTTTTTCAAATGTTTATTGGTTCAAAGCATCAAGTAAATCCAACTTGTTTTTGGGGAAAGGCCTCTACCTTCCTCAGGACTGGAACAGTACATATAATTATCATGATGAGATGCAATAGGAGACTTATATCAAGGATTAATAAAGACTATCAAATCTTATGGGCATTACAGACTGCCAACAGTTAATTGTGATTCTAATTACATCTACTGCTCCAGCTCTGAGGAAGGGAAAGGCCTTTCCCCCGAAACACATTGGATTTACTCAATGCTCCTAACCCATAATCTTTTGAAATAGACCTCTGAGTAATATGAACTTTTGTACTGGGTGCTCCTCAACACTCAACTCACAGAAAATATGCAATAATGTAGATCTTTACCAGCATTACTGGCTGTGAAGGGAATATTTTACCCCTGCGAGGAGACTCTCTGTATAGTCTGCCTATGGTCCTAAATCTATCTTTCCAATTCATATAAAATCTTTTTCATACTATGCATTGCAGATCTATGTTTGCGTTCATTCACATACTCTACTTACATTTAGCACAGTGGCTAAATGGTTAGCACTTCTGCCTGGCAGTACTAGGGTCGTTGGTTCGCATCCCAGCCATGGCACCACCTGCCTGGAGTTTGCATGTTCTCCCTGTGCCTGTGTGGGTTTCCTCCGGGTACTCCGGTTTCCTCAACACTCCAAAGACATGCTGGTAGATTAATTGGATCCTGTCTAAATTGGCCCTAGTGTGTGTATGTATGAATGTAAGTTAGGAACCTTAGATTGTACACCCCTTGAGGGTTAGGGACTGATGTGAATGTACAATATATATATATGTATAAAACGCTGTGTAAATTGATGGTGCTATACAAGTACCTGAAATAAATAAATAAAACAATAAGTATGATCTGAACAGAATGATCAATCTACCTGGCTTTTACACTCTTGGGTCCAGGTTAATCCAGCCATTAATATACAGAACAGGAAGCCAAGCCCAATGAATGCCTGCAGAAAAAGAAATGACCCTTAATTAAAATAAAATTCAATTTCTAGTTCCGTATTTCCCAAGACACCATAAAATTGTATGGTATATACTGGTGACACCTGCTGGCCATGCTGGATAGTACAGCCAATTGTTATGGAACCAGAAAAAAAAAACAAATTAATTGTATAGTGCATTTATTTAAAAGTTATTCAATTAAATACTTAGCTGTCAGAAAAAAATCTGCTAAGCTACCATGGGACATAATTATACAGATGACTGGCTGATTCAGTAGGAGATCTGTCACATCTGTGCACTAAAGTCCTGTTTGCTGCAACTCCTCAAGAATCTGGATTTACCATTCTTCAAATAAAAATTTGGGTCTTGGAAACATCATCCTTACCAGAACTAATGGCATTGATGGCATTGGCGAATTGGCACTAATTGGCAAATGGTAGCACTTGTGGTTTTTAATGCCAAATATAAAAGGATGAACAAACTTGAGATTCATCAATAATGTCTATGGAGAGGTACCACATTACTACACACATTCACTGTGCTGCAGAAAAAGAATTTAGCCTAAAATCCTCATCTGCATATATCATTTGTCCTTTACCGTCTGCTACAGATTCATGCTAAACCTACCAAACATCTAGATGGCAAATGCTACTGAAAAGCCAGTAAATGTGCTAAAATTATGGCAAATTAATATACCTGCAATCAATTGTTCCATATAAATATGCCTTCAAAGTATATCTATAAACTAAAATCTGGGGGGGCATAGCCCACCCCAGCACCCCCTTTGATCCGGTCATAAAATGAAATGTTAAAATCCACTTTTTTTTTTTTTTGCTGCCTGTGTCTAATTTCCAAGCAGGAAGAAAACACTTTACTACTTCTCCTGGAAGCACAACAGAAAATGAGAAGAAATCCTCTAATCCTGTTTGGGTGTTAACTCAAAATGTAGAATCTTCCCTCACTTTCTATTTCAATGGTTTTTATTAATTTTTTAAACAGTATAAAACAGAGCCAATAAAACACGCCCACGCAGGGGCTATCAATTGCACAGATAAAAAAAAAACAAAGCAAAATAAAAAAAAGGGAAAAACAGTGCTCTAAAGCCAACAGGGCAAAAGGTACGCCCACGCAGGGGCTATCAATGGCACATAAGTTACAAAACATTAATGTAACTGACTATAACAACTTCCCTCACTTTCAGTCCTGGTGACACTGATTCTTGATCAGCAATTTAAAACCAACAAGCATTCTAACTCCTTGCCATTCTATCCAAAAGAAGCAAAAATATTAAAATTTTTAGATAAACTCTAACTGTATTATGAGTGCTGATTGTAGGTTGATCTCTGTATAGACAACACAGGCCGTGGCAAAGGGCGGCAGCGCTGCCAGGAGGGGCACACACCCACACTTACACATCATGCTGCTGACATTTAGTAAGACATTGATGTATATAATAAAAGGTAACAGACTGCCACCTTGTCTGCCACTATGATTGGGCTGGGTCCTCATTGTTGATGGCCTTGCACAGTATATACATTGTTGTTGGTAGAATAGTATGCTTTGTATCTACATGTTGCCCTTGTCTTAATACGTTTGATCCTAGGTGCACTGACGCAGAATGGGAAGTGTCTGTTTCAGCCTCTCCACCTTCAGGCTTTGTGTGCCTTGCAAGGCTTTGATGTCTGATGTGGTTAGTCGTATGCTAAAGCCAGACCACTGGGGTAGGAAAGGTTGCTCGGGAGACAACCCTAATGCTTATGAGCTTGTTCTATTTATTCTGAATCATATGTCCCATCACTGCAGGCTTTGTGACTGTTTTTGATAGACCTAGAGCAGCAATGGGCAAACTACGGCCCACGGGCCGTATACAGCCCGGCGGACCTTTTAATCCAGCCCGCGGATGTGGCTGTCAGGATGTGTGTAGGCGGGGCAGCGTGACGAACGTGAGGGGAGGGGAGCTAGGCTCCTCTCACAGTCCGCCCTGAAGACCGGAATGGCGCGGGAACACGGCGAGAGGAACGCGCGGAGCAAAGGTAAGTGAATTGACACAGGGGGACTTGGCTTACTACTTGGGGGGGGAATAGTACTGTGGGGGATGAAATACTATATGAGGGATGAATTAATATGGGGGATGAATTAATATGGGGAATGAATTACTATATGGGGAATGAATTACTATGGAGGATGAATTACTATATGGGGGATGAATTACTATATGGGATGAATTACTATGGGGGATGAATTACTATGGGGGATGAATTACTATGGGGGATGAATTACTATATGGGGGATGAATTACTATATGGGGGATGAATTACTATATGGGGGATGAATTACTATGGGGGATTAATTACTATATGGGATGAATTACTATATGGGGGATGAATTACTATATGGGATGAATTACTATGGGGATGAATTACTATGGGGGATGAATTACTATATGGGGGATGAATTACTATGGGGGATGAATTACTATATGGGGGATGAATTACTATGGGGGATGAATTACTATATGGGGGATGAATTACTATATGGGGGATGAATTACTATATGGGGGATGAATTACTATGGGGGATGAATTACTATATGGGGGATTAATTACTATGCTTACTATGGGGGAATATTACTATACTTACTATGGATGACACATACACATCATTCATCTACTCTTGGTCCGGCCCCCGGGTCCAATATATGAACCCATTGTGGCCCTCAAGTCAAAAAGTTTGCCCACCCCTGACCTAGAGGATGTATACCGTAATCAGGTTGGTGCCTTGGTGGACAAAACCTGGCTTACATAATTATTTTTGTTTTTGGTGTGAATGCATTATAAATCAGTCTTCTCATTACAGTAAAATCCTGCTCCAATGCGATGATGTATTTAAAGTGGAGCTAAATCATCCTGTCTTTTACAGCCATGGAAACTTCCATCTTAGCCTCTGTTTGAACTGCAGTTGCATAGTGCTGCACATGTGATCAGCTATGAGACCAGCCAGAGGCGTAACTAGAATCTTTAGGGCCCCGATGCAAAAAACCATAAGGACCCCCCCAACCCTTACCACTTATCTCGGTGCCCTTTACTCCTGTCACAGGGCCCTTTATTACGGTCGCGCAGTGTGACCCTTTCACATGTTCTGCAGTGGGCCCCCTTCCTGCCACCTTGGGGCCTCCCATGGGGGCAGAATGCTACGGCCCTGTCGCAAGTGCAACCTTTACAACCGTGGTAGCTCCGCCACTGGTGTCAGTAGTTTTTTGATGTGTTATTTTTAAAATGATTTTTTACCATTTTATTTAATTTATTTTTTGTTTACAATTGTATTTTTTATTATGTAGTACTACCCCCTTAGGAGTCGCTAGAAGGTTTGGGTCCCCCTATAGCCCTGCACAGCAAGGCATCACACATCTTCGCACAGGCTTGTATCCAGAGTCCTAAATCCGTCCTTGAGCTTTGGCTTTGTTGTTTTATTTAGGGGATTTTTAACAGGGATAGGGTTAGGGGTGTACAGAATGCCCAAGGCTACTGATGAACTGAGGACAACTTCCAGGAACTATTTACAAGCCTTTTCTGCAGCAAAGTCTCTGTTGGAGAGCTAGCCAGCATCTCCTTAATGTACCACCCCAGACCCTAGATGAACTTCTCCTCTTCACACAGCAATCTGGAGGAATCCCTAAACGGGGGATCTGGTTCCTGTCACTTTAAGAGATAAACAATCACTGGTAGGTGGCCAATCTGGTTTTCCACCAGAGTACGCCTTCCCCTATCCGTCCAGGGGGTGTAGGTATACTCACTCAGATCCTCTCCTGTACCGCTTGTGGGTTGGTGGCTGCTACCAGGCCTATCAGCTGGGCCACTCCTTCCCTGCCATACAGGTGGTCCTCTCTCTAGGGGCTGGTGAGCTCTGAGAATTCCTCCTTTCCAGCTCCAGGCCCGCAGGTAGTCCCCATCCCACTGGGCCTTCTCACAGCCTCCTGCCTTCAGATTCACATCTTCCTCACTATCTTCCACCCGAACTCTCCTGCAACTGAGCAGGGTCTAACACTTTTAAGGATGTCCTAGCCTCTTGCCAAACTCCTGTTGGGGATTGGCTAGAATCCCTCAAGAGTATAGCCAGCCACTCCTCCGATTCACCTACTGCCTCTAGGACCTTCCTCCAAAGCCCTAGAGCAGGGGGAAACTCCAGAGAAGCTGGTCTGCAGAGCCTCTCAGCCCCTGACCAGGATTTGACTTTCTGGCTATTAAACCCCGGCTGCTACTCAGCCTTCCTTACTAACAAACGAAAACTAACTCTACAATTATTTGTTACAATTTTTTAGGAACCCCATTGGGGAATCTGGTGGGTTTTCAAGAGTCTAAACAGACCTCTGATGTTTTAACTTTGAGACAAAGAAAGGGGATTGAGGACACTGCCCTCAATCACCATCTCTGCATCCTCAGCAACACAGAATGAATGGGCAGGAATAGCTCTGTACAAAGCTTCCCCTTCATTCACAAACTGGAGCATAGTAATGAATGAACACAGTTTATTATGCTTCAGTTATGCAAGAACAGAGTCAGTGATCGGTACCCATCACTGACTCTATTAATTAAGACAAGGGAGGGTCCGGTAAATTACACATTTACTGGCCCCTTCCCTGCTCTCTATCATAACAGCATCCCCTGCAGAAGCAGTTGGCGGGAGGGGGGAACCCAGCAGCACTGCAGGAGATGGGGGGGGACCATGGGATCACAGCAGGAGGTGAATGGGAGGGGTGGTGGGGCGGCAAGCAGAGGAGCCAATCCCCTGCGACCCCTGTACGTATGCCCCTGACACCAGCCATTTGATAGTTTGACAGTTTGGTTGACAGCACAATCAAATGTAACAGTTATCCTTCATGGCAAGCCTTGAATGGTAACTGTTTTGGAAAACCGTTAAACTGATGGATTTACTTCCACTTTAATAATAAATAATTGCATAAAATGTCCTGCAAGCATTGGAACTGTGATCTATAATGGCTTTCATGTGAACCTATTTAAATGTTCTCTTCCCCAAGAGGTGCAGCAAAGCACTTTCCACATCAGCTGTGCTCTTGTGTAATATTAATAACAGTAAAGATTTTTTTAAAATTCCCTGCAGGTATTTAAAGTGGGACTAAACCCATCGATTGTACAGTTTAAAAAAACAGTTACATTCTCGGAAAGCTGGAAATGCTAACTGTCACATTTTGCTCTCAACCAAACTGTCAAACCATAAATGTCTGGTGTCATAAACTGATCACATGTGCAGCACCATGGCAGTTGCAGATCAAACAAAGGCTAAGAGGGCAGCTTCCTTGTCTGAAAAGGATAGGAGGCTTTAGTTCTGCTTTACATTGTTTGTGGCACTGAGAGCCTTCAGTCAGAAACTAACAGTGTCCAGTATCTGGCACCAATAATAAATCTATTGTCCTCATGGAGTATCATGGATTATTCCACCACATTGTTTTATGTGCCATGTTACCAAATCAGATGCAGCGGTTATGTCTTTATCCCACTAGAGTTACTTAATGCATTTTCAATAAAACAGTTGAATTCATGGAGTGCTTTTGTATTTTGCTGTGTGATCAAATAAAACTCATTTGTGTCAACCATTCATTTCATTGGTATAATTACTTCAGTTTTTCTTTTGTTCAGAGCAACAATATACAGTATGTTACCAGTAGAGGGCAGCACAGCTTTACAGATGTTACCTTTATAGAGAGTCATCATGCAGCACACCAAGAAACTAAAGAGGCTTATAAATGGGCTTAGTATAAAGGGGCATAGTATACATGGGCTTAGTATAAAGGGGTTTAGTATATAAGGGATTAGTATAAAGGGGTTTAGTATATATGGGCTTAGTATAAAGGGGTTTAGTATATAAGGGATTAGTATAAAGGGGTTTAGTATATATGGGCTTAGTATAAAGGGGCATAGTATATATGGGCTTAGTATAGAGGGGTTTAGTATATAAGGGATTAGTATAAAGGGGCTTAGTATATAAGGGATTAGTATAAATGGACTTAGTATAAAGGGGCTTAATATATATGGGCTTAGAATAAAGGGGTTTAGTATATAAGAGATTAGTATAAAGGGGCTTAGTATATATGGGCTTAGTATAAAGGGGCTTAGTATATAAGGGATTAGTATAAAGGGGCTTAGTATATATGGGCTTAGTATAAAGGGGCTTAGTATATATGGGCTTAGTATATAATGGATTAGTATAAAGGGGCTTAGTATATAAGGGCTTAGTATATACTGGATTAGTATAAACGCGCTTAGTATATAAGTGATTAGTATAAAGGGGCTTAGTATACATGGGCTTAGTATATAATGGATTAGTATAAAGGGGCTTAGTATGTAAGGGATTAGTATACATGGTCTTAATATATAAGGGTTAGTATAAAGGGGCTTAGTATATATGGGCTTAGTATAAAGGGGTTTAGTATATATGGGCTTAGTATAAAGGGGCTTAGTATATATGGGCTTAGTATAAAGGGGCTTAGTATATATGGGCTTAGTATAAAGGGGCTTAGTATATAAAGGGTTAGTATAAAGGGGCTTAGTATAAAGGGGCTTAGTATATATGGGCTTAGTATATAATGGATTAGTATAAACGGGCTTAGTATATAAGTGATTAGTATAAAGGGGCTTAGTATAAAGGGGTTTAGTATAAAGGGGCTTAGTATAAAGGGGCTTAGTATATATGGGCTTAGTATATATGGGCTTAGTATATATGGGCTTAGTATAAAGGGGCTTAGTATATATGGGCTTAGTATAAAGGGGCTTAGTATATAAGGGGTTAGTATAAAGGGGCTTAGTATATATGGCCTTAGTATAAAGGGGCTTAGTATATAATGGATTAGTATAAACGGGCTTAGTATATAAGTGATTAGTATAAAGGGGCTTGGTATATATGGGCTTAGTATATAATGGATTAGTATAAAGGGGCTTAGTATATATGGGCGTAGTATAAAGGGGCTTAGTATATAGGGGATTAGTATAAAGGGGCTTAGTATATATGGGCTTAGTATATAATGGATTAGTATAAAGGGGCTTAGTATATAAGGGCTTAGTATATACTGGATTAGTATAAACGCGCTTAGTATATAAGTGATTAGTATAAAGGGGCTTAGTATATAATGGATTAGTATAAAGGGGCTTAGTATGTAAGGGATTAGTATACATGGGCTTAATATATAAGGGATTAGTATAAAGGGGCTTAGTATATAAGGGATTAGTATAAAGGGGCATAGTATAGATGGGCTTACTATAAAGGGGCTTAGTATATAATGGATTAGTATAAAGGGGCTTAGTATATGTGGGCTTAGTATAAAGGGGTTTAGTATATAATGGATTAGTATAAAGGGGCTTAGTATATAAGAAGTTAGTATAAAGGGGCTTAGTATATAAAGGGTTAGTATAAAGGGGCTTAGTATATATGGGCTTAGTATAAAGGGGTTTAGTATATATGGGCTTAGTATAAAGGGGTTTAGTATAAAGGGGCTTAGTATAAAGGGGCTTAGTATAAAGGGGCTTAGTATAAAGGGGCTTAGTATAAAGGGGCTTAGTATAAAGGGGCTTAGTATAAAGGGGCTTAGTATAAAGGGGCTTAGTATAAAGGGGCTTAGTATAAAGGGGCTTAGTATAAAGGGGCTTAGTATATATGGGCTTAGTATATATGGGCTTAGTATAAAGGGGCTTAGTATAAAGGGGCTTAGTATATAAGGGGTTAGTATAAAGGGGCTTAGTATATATGGCCTTAGTATAAAGGGGCTTAGTATATATGGCCTTAGTATAAAGGGGCTTAGTATATACTGGATTAGTATAAACGGGCTTAGTATATAAGTGATTAGTATAAAGGGGCTTAGTATACATGGGCTTAGTATATAATGGATTAGTATAAAGGGGCTTAGTATATAAGGGATTAGTATAAAGGGGCTTAGTATATAGGGGATTAGTATAAAGGGGCTTAGTATATAGGGGATTAGTATAAAGGGGATTAGTATATATGGGATTAGTATAAAGGGGTTTAGTATAAAGGGGCTTAGTATAAAGGGGCTTAGTATAAAGGGGCTTAGTATAAAGGGGCTTAGTATACATGGGCTTAGTATATAATGGATTAGTATAAAGGGGCTTAGTATATATGGGCGTAGTATAAAGGGGCTTAGTATATAAGGGATTAGTATAAAGGGGCTTAGTATATAGGGGATTAGTATAAAGGGGCTTAGTATATATGGGCTTAGTATAAAGGGGTTTAGTATATATGGGCTTAGTATAAAGGGATTAGTATAAAGGGGCTTAGCATATATGGGCTTAGTATAAAGGGGCTTAGTATAAAGGGGCTTAGTATAAAGGGGCTTAGTATAAAGGGGCTTAGTATAAAGGGGCTTAGTATATAAGGGATTAGTATAAAGGGGCTTAGCATATATGGGCTTAGTATAAAGGGGCTTAGTATAAAGGGGCTTAGTATAAAGGGGCTTAGTATAAAGGGGCTTAGTATAACGGGGCTTAGTATATAAGAAGTTAGTATAAAGGGGCTTAGTATATATGGGCTTAGTATAAAGGGGTTTAGTATATATGGGCTTAGTATAAAGGGGCTTAGTATATAATGGATTAGTATAAAGGGGCTTAGTATATAAAGGATTAGTATGAAGGGGCTTAGTATATAAGGGGTTAGTATAAAGGGGCTTAGTATATAAGGGGTTAGTATAAAGGGGCTTAGTATATAAGGGGTTAGTATAAAGGGGCTTAGTATATAATGGATTAGTATAAAGGGCCTTAATATATATGGGCTTAGTATAAAGGGGCTTAGTATATAAAGGATTAGTATAAAGGGGCTTAGTATATAAGGGGTTAGTATAAAGGGGCTTAGTATGTAAGGGGTTAGTATAAAGGGGCTTAGTATATAAGGGATTAGTATAAAGGGGCTTAGTATATAAGGGGTTAGTATAAAGGGGCTTAGTATATATGGGCTTAGTATAAAGGGGCTTAGTATATAAGGGATTAGTATAAAGGGGTTTAGTATACATGGGCTTAGTATAAAGGGGTTTAGTATACATGGGCTTAGTATAAAGGGGTTTAGTATACATGGGCTTAGTATATAAGAAGTTAGTATAAAGGGGCTTAGTATATAAGGGGTTAGTATAAAGGGGCTTAGTATATAATGGATTAGTATAAAGGGGCTTAGTATATAATGGATTAGTATAAAGGGGCTTAATATATATGGGCTTAGTATAAAGGGGCTTAGTATATAAAGGAGTAGTATGAAGGGGCTTAGTATATAAGGGGTTAGTATAAAGGGGCTTAGTATATAAGGGATTAGTATAAAGGGGCTTAGTATATAAGGAATTATTATTATACAGGATTTATATAGCACCAACAGTTTGCACAGCGCTTTACAATATAAGGGAGACAGTACAATTACAATACATTACAGGGCCCTGCTCATGGAGCTTACAATCTAAAGGGGCTTAGTATATAAGGGATTAGTATAAAGGGGCTTAGTATATAAGTGATTAGTATAAAGGGGCTTAGTATATAAGGGGATTAGTATAAAGGGGATTAGTATAAAGGGGCTTAGTATAAAGGGAAATGCATTCTCATAGCAGGTATTACATTAATGGCCACTTCTTTCAAACCTGCACAAGAAACCATTTAATGTCTTTTCCTAGTCCTCATACTAATGCATCTTTTCCATACAAACTTCCTCTGCCTACTTACAGTTGCCATGAGGGTTTGAGATTCTCGCTGAACGGACGCGGCGCTGACCAGGGCTGTGAGAAGGAGTAATACACAGACACTGCTGCCATAGAGGACCACTGGAGAGAAGAGGATTTAATTAGAGAAAGTAGTGGTGATTTTAGTAAGAATGTATAAGTATACACTTTTTCATTGCTATGATGATCAAAATTTGGTATCACTGAATTAAATGATGGCCTATATAGAGAAACATTAGTTGTGAAAACAGATCTAAACCCTAAGGCTTCATTTACACTTCAAAATTGTGTGATTTTCATTGCAACTTTACAGTGCAACTTGAAATGACTTTGGATGAGTGCGCCTTTGGCTTTGACCAAGGATGATTGTTTTTACTGTACAAAGTGGCACACAAAATACATGCATAACATTCAGGTGCAATTTTCATGCAACTTTGGACGGTTTCCATTGAAGTCTAAGGCCCTCAAGTGGCATGAAAGTACTGCAGGAACTACTTTCAAGTCACTGTGACTTGAAATCACACAGATATGAATGGTAATCATTGGGAAACATGGGGTGCGACTTGTCATGCGACTTTGGACCCTATAGTCGCATGACAAGTCACACAAGTGTGAATGGGCTCTAACAGAAAAATACATGATTTATTAAAACACTGTGTATCATAAATAAGCATCATTATTTGAACACTTTTTCAACCTTTTCTAACCCTGCAGCCTCTTTCACCCTTTCCTGTCTACATGCACTCACTCCCCGTTTGGCTGAACGTCATTTCTCTAGTCTAGATCAACTTCCTGATGATGAAAATGCTTGCACAATGCTTGAAATCTCCACTAGGGGCACATGTGACAGGGTAAAACCCCATAAAAAGTACAGGAATGCAGGCCTTCACAGCGGGCTTACCAGGTGTTATTTTAAATAAAGTTGAAAATTAGAAAAAATTAACATTTAGTAATATTAAATAATATTAACATTTTACAGCTTGCTCTAGATTTAATGATTGCGTTTAGATTTGCTTTACCAGATTTTGTTTTGAAAGAGGTATGGGAATAAAAAAACTAAACATACATACTCACCTAGATGACTGCAGCATTAATGCAACTGTTCCCCACCGGCTTTACACTGAGAACTGAGCGATCAAAGGTGGCTGATCGCTCAGTTCTCGGGTCCACTCTTAGCACTGAGCAGTGACTGCCAGCAGTGCACTGAGAGGCTAACCCAGCTGTCAGGTGTCTGAGCAGACCCTGATATTATTGTTGGGATACCTTCAGAGTCTGGACTCGATCTGTGACATTAGTTGCGCCTAATTGAACATGGTCACAGCACTGCAGAACTAAGTGCACTCCTACGATTCATAGGAAGCTGGCCAGAAAAGCCTTGGCCATACTTCTCTATTAAAGAAAGCAGAATATTTAATGCCAATCTCCATCCCCTTCCATCTTGCCTTTATTTTGAATACCAAGTTATATTTTAAAGAAAGCAGAATTTTTAAAGTCAATCTCCAGCTCCTCTCCCCTCCATCTTGCCTCATGTCTTGCAACTCCCCTATAACTATTTTTAAAAAACAATCTCTGCATATATACATTGTACATTCCCTGGAGTTGGGTGTCCAAAATGCTGTCAGACATAGTAATGTCAGCGCAGTTCTCTGTAGCATTTACCAGAGCCCAGGCTGGTGTGATCATACCCCCAGGGGGTGTGTCCATGACAGCCTGAGCTCACAGGAAGTGGGTTGAATGACACTGACTGTCATTCAACCCCAAAAAATATCAGCAGCAAGACATGGTCTGTGGGGCACAGTGATGAGATGGTGGGTATTTCAACAATTGCTACATTTTCTATCTTAAAAAGTGATGGGTGATGATATAAAAAAAAACTAAAAAGCTGGAGTTTTTTGGAAGGACATTGAAATGTTAAAATTGATGCAGCACTCTCCTAGATAGGATTTATATAAAGTTAGTTAGAGTTACCGTATTTTTCGCTCCATAAGACGTACTTTTTTCCACCCAAAAAATGGGGGGGGAATGTCTGTGCGTCTTATGGAGTGAATATGGAGCGGCCGGTCCAATGTTCCCCCAAGTTGCCGCCACCATGCTAGAATACCAGGGCCGCTCGGCTCTTCTGTGCAGCAGCATCAGGCAGGACCAAAGCAGCTGCCACTTAAAGCGGAGTTCAGCTGAAAAAAAAAAAAAAAAAACAGTCAACAGCTACAAAAACTGTAGCTGCTGACTTTTAAAATACATCCACTTACCTGTCCCTCAGTCCAGCGGTGTCCTCACCATGGCTGGTTTCACCGGCAGTCTTCTCTCCCTGGCGCCAGCATCTTTAGTGTGGGCACCCAAATGTGGCAGCTTGCAGCTTCACAGCAGGTGCCCACTGCACTTTGTGAATGGCCCTGTAGTCTTCTGGGACGCGTCACGTGTCCCACAAGACTAAGGGGAGGGAGGACAACTTCCGCTTCTGATCGCCAGGGAGCGGGGCTCTGATGGCATGATGGCTTGCTGTATTTATTCAGTAAGCACACTAAGTTCTGGGTAATTCCTGTACAGGATTGTTCCAATCTGGGAGAGGGAACATTGCCCTCCCAGACAACAACTGCCGTGCCTGAGGACCTGAATGCTGAGACCCGGGTTCTACTAAAGGTGACTGAGGGGCTGTCTACTACTGCTTAAAACTGAAGTCTACTGTTTGCTGCAAGGACGGACTTCGTCATAGCTTATCCAAGATAATACCTAACGTTTTCAACTGTACATAGTTCTTATTTCTGGACTATCCCATCCTCATCCCTATCCAAGTTCTCCAAATATAAAAACAACACAACTATAGTGGTTATTGGAGAAACGTGTGAATGAGAATATGTGCCTGGCTGTGGGTCAAATTATTTGGGGAACACCTCGAAGGCATGCTGGCGGCTCCTACGGGAGTAGCGCTACATTTATATCAGATTTTAATGAAGATCTACTTTAAATCTCTATTTATAATTGAATAAACTGTTCTGATTTCTTGGCCCACAAATGGTTTTATGATATTCGGCATCAACGTTGCCCCTGCTACACTTACTATACCTGCTATTTAACGTCTAAGTGTACCTAAAATATAAATTATAACATAACTTACAATCAGTAGGATATGTCCCTTGTGCTGGTTCCCCTGCCGTTAGAAATTTTCTTCTGTTCATGCCCCCACCCAACCAATCCTTTAGTGTGTTGGGGGTTAACACAACTCAAGGGCTGTTGTAGGCTCTTATCAATAGAGCTTGACTATGCCTGCCATTTCCACCTAGCTGCTCCATTCAATGAAGCCACACTACAGCTTCTATGAATGAAACATTATCTATGAATGGAGGGGGCAGAACAATCAATCAGCCAACTGTCCTCCATTCATAGATCCAGTTTCATATATAGAAGCTGTAGTACAACTTCTATGAATGGAACAGCTGGGCAAAAAGGGCCAGAGAGCCTGTAATAGCCCCTTAGTTGTATTAACCCCCACGGAACCAGAATATTCTCAGGTCGGGGGAATCATAAATGGAAAATTTACTACTAACAGCAAAAGAATCACATCAAATCAACTATAAGTTATGTCTCTTGTGCTGATTTTTCTTTTTTTAATTTTAGCAACAATTGGACTTTAAACGGTAGGTATGATATGTGTAGCAGGGGCAATGTTGATGCCAAATACAATAAAACTGTTCCTGAGCCAAGAAACCCAAACAAAGATATTCAATGTATAAAGTGTATGTTGCATCAGCTACATGCAGTATTGTGCTCCAGCAGCGGGACTGGGAGTTCCGTTCTGGTACCAGAACAAAATCAAGTCTGATTGAGTTCCAGGCAACAGACGAAAAGCTTCTGTACAGCTCTTGGAACACAGCACTGCATATTTTATGTAGCTGATGTTACATACATTGTATACAGTGCTGACAGAAATCCTTCAAATAACATCCTTGAAGGATGTCTTAAACCTGCATGTGAAATTTACATTGTATCCCTTTAATGTGATATTTAGAAAAAAAAGTACTATGGCAAAATGACACTTCCTTTCCCGTCTGCTTCTATTTGTAAATGAAGAAGCAAGGGGGATCTCAGTGATGACATTAAAGTGGAGTTCCACTCAAAAGCGGATGAGCCGCTTATTTGCCTCCTCCCCCCTCCACTGCCAAATTTGCCACATTTTGGGGGGAGAGTGGATACCTGTTTTTGACAGTTCACCGTGGCGAAGTGAGCCGGAAGTTCAGCCCCCTCCTCCCTCCCGCAGTCTCCAGGGAACTTTCACAGGTCCCAGAAGACTGCTGGACCAATCAGGAGGCGCAGCATGACTTGCGCATGCGCAGTGGGCACCAGGTCGTGAAGCTGCAAGCTGTCACAGCTTGGTGCCCACAGTAGAGATGCCGGCACAATGGAGGAGAGAAGGGACAGCGCAGGTGAGAACATCTCTGGGACAGGTAAGTACAGTTTTTGTAGCTGCTGACCTTTAAAAAACACAAAAACGGCTGGAACTCCACTTTAACTAATTTAGGTCATGACCATAATTGGGAAATGAAGTTGCCCAGATTCCCTACCTGGTTTGTTGATATACCATAGCTGGTGGGAAACTGTCATTTGCAATGGGAGTATTGATGGAAAAGATTGTATCATTGTGGTAGCAAGTCATCATGGGTCATTGGTAGCTGCTCATCGTAAATTACCTAGAGACAGCACACTTTTTAGTGAACAATGTGTACTTTCTTTTTCATAAAAAATAAAAACCAAAAACAAATAGCATGGGCCCCCTAAAAATATCAGACCCTTGTCCAGGCATGCAGCTTGGCTGGCCAGGAAAGGGGGGCAGCGAGCACCACCCTAACCCATACTAGGCACATGCTCTCAACATTGGGAGCACACTTTGCTAGAGGGGCACCAATACCACCCCCAGAGAAAGGAGCTTTGTCTCCATACTGATATGGACAAGGGCCTCATCGTCACATTCCCACCCCAGTGGATGTGGATTCTGCAGAGGATATTTATCGAAACCTGGAAGCTCCATTTAGAATAGGGGAACCCCCATAAATCCAGCCCTCCATTCTACAAGAAATTTACACAGGCAAACAAGGGAGCCAGAGCAGTGATTTGTCCCCTTCTCCCGGCTTCCTTTGCAGGGGTCCATATAACATTTCAATTAGAGATAGAGAGTTTGAAGATAAACAGCTTCTGTTGTGCTCTTACCAGGGGTGGACTGACCATTTGAAAACTCGGGCACTGCCCGAGGGCCCGGGGTCAGTAGGGGGCCCCATGAGATGCCCCTGGTACCTTTTTCATAGGCTTTTTTGAGTTTGGGCAAGGACACAGGGGCCCCATGATCCCCTATTGCCCGGGGGCCCCACGAGTTGTCAGTCCGCCCCTGGCTCTTACCCAAAGTACTCTGTGAATCCAGTGTCATGAAGGCACCCTTTATTGAAGTGTATGTCCAGCCAAAACATTTTTCTTAGTTTTGACTACAGTGGAGAAGAGTTAGAACCCCTGTGAAGTTTTACTGCTATCTGGGGTTTATTATTATCTCCTATTAGTGAGAATGACCCTTACTTCCTGCACCATGAAAAACATTTTACCAGACAGGTCAGAGAACTCTCCAACAGCAACACAGGCAGAAATAAAAATGTTTTTTTAGTAGAGGATGGCTTTTATTTTTGGTAATGCCTTTTTTTTAGTAGTAAATGGCTAGGTTTTTAATATTTTCTGTGTCATTGTTACAGATTTTCTATCTCTTCTTGTCTTGTGAAAATTCCAGCAGGACAGCAGTGAATGCAAATCTTCCTAACTGCCCCCTGATAGCAGTAAAAATCCAACAGAACTTCTAATTCTTTCCCACACTATTTAGAACTAAAATAGGATTTTGGTTTGACTTACAATTTAAATGTTAAATAGTAAAAAAAAAAAATTATCTACAGTATATGTATGTAGTTTTTGGGTGTCTCTCTCTCTCTCTCTGTATATATATATATATATATATATATATATATATATACACTAAAAGTATAAAACATCAGTTTGCAAAAAAAAAAAAAATCACTCAAATCCCAAAAGGTTTGCCATTTCCTAACTGCTTTTGGCCAGCTTACATTGCCCATCTAGACAGTAGACATGTGTAGTATATGTATAGTAGAGCTTCCCAGGCACATGGAACAGAGCACGTCTTTAAAAGCTGTAGATGTATTATCAGTGATGATGTGAACTGGACTAGTAGATTGTGTGTTAATCTGTTTATGTTGCCCTTCCTGCCAGGGCATCATCTGTAACGGCAATCTGTAGAGATAACCATTGTCCTCAAAGGCTCATCTCCCACACCACAAAATTTCCACTGTACTCATGTTGTAGAACATTTACACAAGGTTACACATAACCCAGCCACAGACAGATCGAAATTAGTCCAGTTCAGTAGGAACCAGATGAATTTCGATCCATCTATTGGCAGACTGGTTGTACTAAAGTCGATCTATCGATTGACTTTAGTACATCCAACCCAGGGGCGGACTGACAACTCATGGGGCCCCCGGGCAATAGGGGATCATGGGGCCCCTGTGTCCTTGCCCAAACTCAAAAATGCCTATGAAAAAGGTACCAGGGGCATCTCATGGGGCCCCCTACTGACCCCAGGCAGTGCCCAAGTTTCCAAATGGTCAGTCCGCCCCCGATCCAACCTGTTTTTTTTTTATTTTCCTGTAAGATCACCGCTGCTGGCTATAGCTGGCAGCAATGATCATTGTATTCTGACATCTGGGAAACCTCCCACTGTCAGGATACAATAGTGCAGCGGGAGGGATTTCCCCCTCAGTACTGACTGTGTTGATGGGGAATCAAGTGATCTGAAGAAAATTGCATATTGTATAGCCAGCCTAAAGCTGGCCATAGATTATCCATTTTTCCTGAGATTTTGGTTTAGATTTACCAAAAATCATATAATAGGAGGTCAAACCTAACAACACTTTCAATTGTATCCAATTAGGTAGGCTCTTGCACTACATAGTTGAAGGTAAATCTAAAGGAAATTGGGCAGAAATTGGACAGAAAATTGTATAGTGTATGGCCAGCCTTACACTTTTGTACCAGATGTTGTCACTACTCTGCATATCTACATGCATGCTAATGCAGGTTATGTTTGTTTATCTTACAGCAGAAAATTATCCATCTAGGTTGACAAACTTTTTATGCGACTTTGTCACTCTTTCATGCTGTGATTACTTTTCATTTCATGTTTTCTTTGTCTATATTGTAAAAGAAAGGTTAGTACCCAAAATCAGTATTTCACTCGATGGTTAAACCACCTACCTGTTTCTTAAAGTGCTTCTAAAGGCTTAAAGTGGTTGTAAACCCTTACATATATCTAGTAAAGTGTCCAGCCTCAGGTGATACACGGAAATGAAACAAATGTTCCTACATCATAAGTTGTATCAGTTTATCTACATCCATCTGTCCCCGACATCTATTCAAAGTGCAGAATTTACATAGGATTTCTCTGCTCTGAAAAGCAGGGGTTGGGGAGCTGAAGTTAGACTCAGTGAGCAGAGCTCTGAGAGCTGGTTGGAGAAAAGGGACACATTCCTTTTCACAAAGCACACAGGAACAGAGCTGAAGTTGTCAATCAGCTGGAGCTACCTCTACGTCACCTTATTTCTCTTGGTGTCAGGAAAACTTGTCAGAAGTGACTCATGCTGATAGCAGAGGGAAGAGGCAGCAGACGCTAAATGTTCTGGATTGAGACAAGTACACAGTATAGAAGGTCATGCTTTTTTATATTTCATGTTTGAGCTTTACAACCACTTTAAGGATTATGTCGAGTCAAAACCCTTTTGTGCTTCAGGATCGCTCCAGCCCCCCTTATACTTACCTAAGCCTGATCTCGATCCAGCACTGTGCCCGAGAGTTGCAGCTCTCTCCTCTCCTGCTGCTGTCAATTAAATTCTGTGGTGAGGGAGCAGGAGTGCGGGCCAAGATTTATGAAGAAAGATGACTTATTTGCAAAATTTTATAAGAAAAACACTTTTTCCTAAAATTTTTTGGACTTTTTCATTTATATAGCAAAATCCCAGTGGTGAATAAATACCACCAAAATAAAGTTTTATCTATCTCAAAAAATGCTCAAAAATTCATACGGGTACAGTGTTGCATGACCGCGCAATTGTCATTCAAAGTGTGATAGCACTGAAAGCTACAAATTGGCCTGGACAGGAAGGGGGTGAAAGTGAAGTGGTTAAAGGATAAGTTTTGCACCAGTGATCAGTAGATCACTGATGCCATGCAGGACTCCTGCAGACCTGTCAGAATAGCTGCTTGCTGTATGGGATGTATAAGCAAGCAGATATTCTGACAGGAAGCTGCAATGAACTACCACGGTGCACCACAGCGCCGTGGTAGTTCATCGAAAACTATAAGCCCACAGCCACTAAGGCTGCCAAGATTGCAGTTCATTCATTCATGGAAGTCCATGAATGAGTGATGCGCCCATGTGGGCGGAGCCCCGCACGGCCGCACTGTTTTCAAATCTGATAGTACGGGGAGACTTCTACTTGTACTATCTGTCGGGGGGGCAGTCAGGGCTGCAGCCATAGGAATACATTACATGTTCCACCCTAAAAATGGGTGAATCATGTAACATGTTCCCAAAGGTGAACTTATCCTTTAACCCCTTGACGCCGATCGTACGCAAATATGCGGCCTCTCGGCATCTGGGCCTTGACGCTGAGCGGCCGCATATTTGCGTGCAATTAAAAAATACATATATGCTGAAAGCGCATGCCCTACACGCTCCCAGCACATATGTCCGCTACTCCCGGAAAGGTCCCGATCTCCCCTTTCGATCGGGACCTTTTCCGATCATGTGACCGCCGTGACAGCGAATCACATGACCCTAAAACCCCACCCCGGCTTCTGAAACTCTTAAAGGGCCGGGAGGCGCCTGCACCAAGAGGTTAAATATAAATGAGATGAGCACCCAACATTACAGGATCTTTCTTGTGTGCGTCTCTCCATGTTGATGACGTACACAGCTCAGTGTGCTACAACACTTTCCCCGTAGCTGGTCGTTGAGAGTCAATAAGTATTCATCATTCAGTATAAGCTGAAATATGACACAAAATACACCAAGTATAGAGTAGACAGGAAATCCTACTTACTGGCATAGTGCAGGTCTCTGATAGGACTCTCAGATGGAGAAGCTCCAATGAGAATGGTGAAGTGAGGACTCAGACCTGTCACTACTGTCACAAAGCAACATGCCACTGCCAGGATCTTAAAAAGAAAAAAAAACAAACAATCAAGGATCAGATAGACATATTTATTTTACATCTCTTAAAGCGGTAATAAACCCAAAACCAAAAACATAATTAAATGCAGCTTACCAATCATTAGATGTGGTGGCTGCATTTGTTTTCTTTCTTAAGCTTTGTCCCCTCTGTTTTCACTTGGTGATTTGACCATTAACACACCTCCAGTACCCTAAGTTCACACCTAAGAGATTTCCGTAGTGTTTTGTAGAAACGCAGTACAGTCCATTTAACATGATTTCCTATGGGACACGTTCATATCGCCACGCTTTCACCCAGTGCGTTTTTTGGAAAGGGTCAGGGACTTTTTGAACGCCAAAAGTTGCGTTTGTGGTTCTATAGACTTTAATGGAAACGCTGCAGAAAAGCATGTATTGTGTTTTTGCTTTGTTTTTGATGAGTTTTAAATCTGCCTAGCAACAAGAAAAAAAGATGAAGAAAAGCAAAACACATCAAAAACAAGGCAAAAACGCAACGCAAAACACAATGCAGAAATGGCTCAAACGCAACCTGTGTAGGTGTGAACCTAGCCGTATTAGAGTGCTGTCACTCTAGATGAATGAGCACAGGGGGCACCTTTAGACAGCAGCATTGTCAGTCACAGCAGCATTGTCAGTCTGAGGGAGGGGAGTGTTAGCTGTACTAGCAGGTTTAGATACACTAACAAATAATGCCAAACTCCAGCGCATACTGCAGTTACACAACAGTTTTGTTCCTTTTGCGTTGCAGGTTCTACATAAATAAATAAAAGCTGATCAATGCAAGCACCACTGTCAGTGGTAAATGGTTTGTTTCAACCCTCTAACTGCTGCATTTGCTGGAGAGTGTGTTCTTTTGAAAAACAACAAACATATTGGCCAGATCATCAGTCATCACAGATGGGCTCGGATAGGCAGCACTGATGGGCACTAATAGGGAGCATTGATGGACAATTAGAGGCATCACTGATCTAACTTATTGGCCAGATCATCAGTCATCACAGATGGGCTCTGAAAGGCAGCACTTATGGGCACTGATGGGGCCCTGATTCATCAGTGCCCTGATTATCAGTGTAGATGTCTCCTCATGAGCCTATGTCATCAGCTCATTACCGTGATCGGTAAATTCATTCTTGAATCATGGGGTCTTTTGTGTATTCCTTCCAGATCTGTGTTTCCTGTAATAAAGACCAGTCACTGATGTTCTCTTTCCTTATGTAAAATGACTGATCTTGTCTCCGACCCCTCATATGGTTTTCTGCAGGCAGCCTGTAGCAGGTGGAGCCTGCTGGGCCCCTCCCACAGCTCTACTCTCTGCATAATGTATGTACAGCTCAGTGATGAGGTCACTGCTACCTTTCTAAGGTATTATCTGGGTTTAGAAAAGGCATTAGGTGCACACAAAGTTTTTTACCTTGATGCATGAAGGTAAAAAAACCTTCCGTTTGCAGCGCCCCCTCATTCCTTACCTGAGCCCACTCAGATCCAGTAAAGTTCTCGACAGCTTCTGCTGTCAATCACAGCCAGTGCACCAATAAGGAGAGATGGGGGCGTGTCTTATAGACGCACAGAACAGCAGCTCAGGGATGAGCACACAGCAGTGCCCTCAGGGCAAACGGCTTTCCCCGGGGGCACTGCTCGAGGGGGAGGAGCCAGGAGTGCCAGCGGGGACCCGAAAAGTAGAGTATCAGGGCTGCTCTGTGCAAAACCACTGCACAGAGCAGGTAGGAATAGAAATGTTTGTTATTTCAAAAATAATTAAGTTTTAGTGTCACTTTAAACTTCTCTGTAACATTTTGAAAAAAGCAGTGGTCCCATAGATTTTTAAGTCTACAGTATGTGGGAGCTGCATACCCAGCAAAGTGTCATTCCTGTTCTAAACCATGAGGGTACAACAATGGAGCAATAAGGGCTTATTCACACAGGTGGCAGCCCTTGCGGCCCTTCTGAAAAGCAATCTATGGTGAATTACTCTTCTGGGTGTCCAACAGGTAGCTGGGAAGCAATAAGCTCCACAAGCAGGGCCCTCCTATTCCTTCTGTACTGAAGTGTATTGTAATTGTACTGTCTCCATTATATTGTAAAGCGCTGCGCAAACTGTTGGCGCTTTATAAATCCTGTATAATAATAATATGTTACCTCCTAAAGTTGAAAAGTCCTCACTTGAATGGGTCATGGTCAGCGGTGCTAACTAACCACCCAATGTGTCAAAGGGTATGATTTTTGCTGCATGATTTAGCATGACTATATCACACATTTCATACGCTATAATCATTTATCATGTATGACATTCTTCTTCTTGCATTGCCTATAGCATAGAGATCATTTAACACTGGAATACACACACATTACACATTGTTTATCTAGGATATAACATATTAACTGTTTACAGGTGCAAATTGGTAAGTGTTCCTCTAAGTTCAGATGTCTTATGAAATAACAGAGATGATGTCATTACCAGGATGAAGAGGCAGCTGACCAGCAGTTGGCATCTGGCGACTCGAACCAACATCTCATGTCCCATAGTGGTCCTATCAGTGCCACACGTCGTTGGTACACTGGTACAACAGGCATGGACCCCTAAACTGCAGAAAACACGTTAACACACATGCTGAAAGAAACTGAGCCTGCAACATGTTAAACACATTAACCCCTCTGACTAACTCCTTCCTGCTGCCGACACTGCAGATTGTGATAAGTGACAAACTGGCCAAGACAGGAACTCCATGCATGATGGGATATGTAGTTTTCTCTAGGTCCTCGTAATGTTTTCTATGACATTAGTGGAAGATATTGGCTGTTTATTGCAGGATTTACAAATGTATCCATGGTCCATGTATTTTTGTATAGGATTAAACTACAAAGTGGACACTTTCCAGTTCTGCTATAAGTGCTGCAGTTTGTACAGAGAATCTTTAATATTTACTAAACTGCAATGTGAAGAAAAATGTGTTTCCTCCAAATTCCTGATCATGTACAAAAGAAACCCTTCACCTGCTTAGAGTTGGATGCCATTTTTGGCATGGGTAGGGATTCATTTTAATTGATGTCACCTCCCTTTATCACTTCAGTTTGTTAGACTGTTAGCCCCAGTTCACACTGTGGCTCGCAAGTAAATCGCACAGGAACTGCACCGCATAGCAAAAAAAAAAAAATGCGCAGGCACCTTTTTTTGAGCTGCACTGGAACCAGATTGCATGGTTGTTTTGTACAATGTGATCTGGTGTAGGCAAATGCACTACGTTTGCGACCTGCGCTTGGATTGTCATTAACTTTGAATTAACAGCTGTAGCAGATCGCAAAGCACAGTGCGGAAAATGCACAAGCTTTGTGGCATTTCCCGCACCACGTATGAGCGAACCTAGGCTTAAACTGGCTATACATGGCTTGCACTTCGCCCTATTCCTGCTGATCTGATCAAATACAGGCAGTCGGAGGCTCTGTTGGCACCACCTAGCTCCACAAACGTCGATGAAAAATCAAAATGTATTATTTTGACCAAACAGTGACTGCAACCTATCAGATACAGTAACTGTTCGGATATTCATACAGCTGCAGTAATATAGAGGTGGGATAAAAGTATTAGTGCAGCATAACACTTGTGGTAGTTAGATAGTACATTTTGTATAGAGATGTACACATCAGAGAAATAAGAAGGACAGCTGAGACTGCCAGAGGGACAAAGGGATTTGGTGTGAAAACCAGAGACAGTCCCTCCAAACAAGGGACGGTTGGGAGCTATGGAGAAGTGGCGATTTAAGACCCCTTTCACATGGGGTAGAATTGGTTTTCTATCTGCTTGCTCAGTGGGGGATCTGTCTGGTCATCCCCCTTGCTGAGCAGAGCGGATGGATCACTGGTCCACCTGTGTGCATGGGATGATGGGGTTGATACTTCTGATTTATTTATTTATTATAATTTAATTTTTCACTTACCTAATGAGATAGAATTGGGCAGGGGACAGACCCTCTTTATGGAGAGTCTCAAATAGGTAAAAGGGTCTAGTTGTGGTACAGTGCATCCAGAAAATATTCACAGCTCTTAACTTTTGCCATATTTTGTTATGTTACAGCCTTATTCCAAAATGGATCAAAATTAATTTTTTTCCTCAACATTCTACAAACAATACCCCATAATGACAACTTGAAAGAAGTTCATTTTTAAATCTTTGCAAGTTATTAAAATTAAAAAAACAAAACAAAAAACACATGTACATAAGTATTCATAGCCTTTGACATGACACTCAAAATTGAGCTCTGGTGCATCCTGTTCCCACTGATCATCCTTGAGATGTTGCCACAACTTGAATGGAGATCACCTGTCGGAAATTCTGTTGATTGGACAGGATTAGGAAACACATAAACCTGTCTATATAAGGTTAACAGTGCATGTCAGAGTACAAACCAAGCCATGAAGTCCAAGGAATTACCTCCTGACAGGATTGTATCAAGGCACAGATCTGGGGAAGGGTACAGAAACATTTCTGCAGCATTGAAGGTCTCAATGAGCACAGTGGCCTCCATCATCAGTAAATGGAAGTAGTTTGGAACCACCAGGAATTTTCCTAGAGCGGGCCGCCTGGCCAAAATGAGCAATTGAGGGAGAAGGGCCTTACCTAGGGAGGTAACCAAGCACCCAATGGTCACTCTGAAAGAGCTCCAGCGTTTCTCTGTGGAGAGAGGAGAACCTTCCAGAAGAACAACCATCTCTGCAGCACTCCACCAATCAGGCCTGTATGGTAGCGTGACCAGACAGAAGTCATGCCTCAGTAAAAGGCAAATGGCAGCCAGCCTGGAGTTTGCCAAAAGGCACCTGAGGGACTCTCAGACCATGAGAAACAAAACTCTTTGGTCTGATGAAACAAAGATTGAACTCTTTGGCCTGAATTCCAAGTGTCATGTCTGGAGGAAACCAGGCACTGCTCACCACCTGGTCAATACCATCCCTACAGTGAAGCATGGTGGTGGCTGCATCATGCTGTGGGGATGTTTTTCAGCGTCACAGACCAGCAGACTAGTCAGGATCAAAGGAAAGATGAATGCAGCAATTTACAGAGACATCCTTGATGAAAACCTGTTCCAGAGCACTCTGGGGCGACGGTTCATCCTTCAACAGGAAAATGACCCTAAGCACACAGTCCACATAACAAAGGAGTGGCTATGGGCCAGATCTGTGAATGTCCTGGAATGGCTCAGCCAGAGCTCAGACTTGAACCCGAATGAACATCTCTGTAGAGATCTGAAACCTGATGGAGCTTGATAGGTACTGCAAAGAAGAGTGGGAGAAATTGCCCAAAAACAGGTGTGCCAAGCTTGTAGCATCATACTCAAAAGGACTTGAGGCTGTAATTGGTGTTAAAGGTGCTTCAACAAAGTATTAAGCAAAGGCTGTGAATACGTATGTACATATGGTTTTTTTTTTTTTTTGATTTTTAATACATTGCAAAAATGTCAAAACAAACTTCTTTCATGTTGTCATTATGGGGTATTGTTTGTAGAATATTGAGGAAAAAAATGAATTTAATCCATTTTGGAATAAGGCTGTAACAAAATGTGGCAAACATTAAGTGCTGTGAATACTTTCTGGATGCACTATATCATTGGTATTTGACATTACCATAGATAAATTCTCAGCCTGCAGATTAGAATCTTCACATGGGGCAGCACAATGGTCAAATGGTTAGCACTTCTGCCTGGCAGCACTAGGGTTGCTGGTTTGAATCCCAACCACGGCACCACCTGCCTGGAGTTTTCATGTTCTCCCTGTGCCTGCATTGGTTTCCTCTGTGTATTCTGGTTTCCTCCCACACTTCGAAGACACGCTGGTAGGTTAATTGGCTCCTGTCTAAATTGGCCCTAGTATGTGTATGAATGTAAGTTAGGGATTTTAGATTGTACACCCCTTGAGGGTTAGGGACTGATGTGAATGTAAAATACATATGTTAAGTGCTGCGTAAATTGACAGCGCTATACAAGTACCTGTAATAAAAAATAAGGTACTTGTCTGTTAATTCACTGGATTTATTTATTTATATATATATTTTTTATGTTTTATTTAAATATATAAAAAATATATATATATAATAAATCCGGTGAATTAACAGACAAGTACCAAAACTAATAACATTTCTGCACACATAGGAAAGAATCAGGACTAAAAACCAGCAGGCAGCGCCCCCCAGTGGCTATAGACACATTCACAATGCCAGCAAATTCTACATGTAGCTTTATGGCCATGCAATCCAGTGCATTTTGTTTTCTGCATCAAAGGCTACATGGTTTCCAATGGCATAGTTCACATCAGTGCGGTCAGTTCCAGGGCATTCCAGCTCCATAAAAAAAATAGAACATGCTGCATTTTTCCTGCACTGGACTGTACTGAAGTGCAGTAAAACACGTCAAAAAATGCACAAGGATGCACCAAAAATGAACTGGACCCCAATACAGTGAAAAAAAAAAAGAAGAAAAAAAGCATCTGAAATGCATCCGTAAACACATCACAAATGCAACAAAAACTCACCGGAATGCATAAAAATGAGTTAAAAACGTGCATGCAGAAACACATCCGGAACGGATCTGAAGTGCGTTTTTTTTAGGCTGAAATAATTCTACAGTTCCAAAAATACTTATGTGTTAGCAGGTATTGAAATAGTTAAACTGCATGCATGCACAGTCTTCTCCTCCCTAACATCCCTTTTCCTCTCTCTGATCACAACATTATCAGCTCCACACTCTCCATGTCTCCTACCTCCCATGCCTCCAACCAGCAAACCGTTACCCATAGAAACCTCTACCACCTCAGCCCTTCCCTTCTCCACTCTACTACTGAGGGCCTATATGATACAATTGCACCTCTGTCCTGCCCAAACTTGGCCACATCTGTCTACAACAACTTACTATTATCCTCCCTGGATACACTTGCTCCTCTCTCTACATGCAGAACCAGGCCTCGCCTGTCACAACCCTGGCAAACAGATGACACCAGAAGTCTCGAGACACAGCCATACTCTTGAGTGATCATGGCGTAAAACTAAATCCTTGCAAGACTTCACCCTCTACAAATCCACCCTTCTCAAATACAACTTTAGCCTCCAAGCTGCTAAACAACCCTTCTGCAACACTCTCATCAAAACCCTCTCATTCGATCCTCGTCAGCTCTTTTCTACCATTTTCTTACTCCATCCCCCACTGCTTCCACACCAACTTACATTATATTGCCAAATGTATTGGGACACCCCTCCAAAACATTGGATTCAGGTGTTCCAATCACCTCCATGGTCACAGGTGTATAAAATCAAGCACCTAGGTATGCAGACTGCTTCTACAAACATTTGTTAACCACCTTCCGCCCCCCATACAGTACAATGACGGGTACAAGGTGGTTCTCTCGTTCTGATAGGACGTCATATGACGTCCTTCCATTCTCACCGCACATGCGCGGCTCAGGGAGCGTGCTGTGCGCCGATCGCCAGTGCACTGTGTCCCTTGGACACAGTGGATCACGGAAAGAGCCGAAGATGTCGGCTCGGTCATGTGATCAGCTGTGTCCAATCACAGCTGATCACATGTAAATACGGAAATGTTGGTCATCGGCATTTCTCTCCTCTCGAGCTATCACGCTGACAGCTCGAGAGGAGAGGAGAGCCGGTAATCGGCTTTCTGCGGAGGGGACATGTACACTGATCATCAGGGCACTGATGATCAGTGTGCCCTGATGATCAGTGTGGCCCCAGAAGTGCCACCTATCAGTGCCAGTCAGTGTCGCCTATCAGTGCCGCCTAACAGTGCCAGTCAGTGCTGCCTAACAGTGCCATATATCAGTGTCATGTATCAGTGCTGCCTTTCAGTGCCCATCAGTGATGCCTGTCAATGCCCATCAGTGCCACCTATCAGTGCCTATCACTGCAACCTCATTAGCGCACATCAGTGAAGGAGAAAAATCACTTATTTACAAAATTGTATATCAAAACTAAGAAAAAACGTTTTCTTTTCAAAATTTTCAGTGGTTTTTGGTTTGTTTAAGAAAAATAAAAAACCCAGAGGTGATTAAATACCACCAAAAGAAAGCTCTATCTGTCTCAAAAAAATGATAAAAATTTCATATGGGTACAGTGTTGCATGACCGCACAATTGTCATTCAAAGTGTGACAGCGCTGAAAGCTGGAAATTGGCCTTGGGAAGAAGGGAGTATAAGTGCCCTGTAGGCTAGTGGTTAAAGAATGGGTCGCTCTAAGGAGCTCACTGAATTCAAGTGTGGTACCGTGATAGGTTGCCACCTGTGCAATAAGTCCATCCGTGAAATTTCCTTGCTACTGTCTGCAGAGTCAATAGCTAAAGACCTCCAAACTTTGTGTGGCCTTCAGATTAGCACAACAACAGTGCATAGAGAATTTCATGGAATGGGTTTCTTTTGCTTAGCAGCTGCATCCAAACCTTACCTCACCAAGTGCAATGTAAAGGATCGGATGCTGTGGTATAAAGCACGCCGCCACTGGATTCTAGAGCAGTGGAGATGTGTTCTCTAGAGTGACAAATCACACTTCTCTTTCTGGCAATCAGATTGACGTGTCTGGGTTTGGTGGTTGCCAGGAGAACGGTACTTGCCTTACTGCATTGTGCCAAGTGTAAAGTTTGGTGGAGCTTGGCCCCTTAGTTTCAGTGAAGGAAAATCTCAAGGCATCAGCATACAAAGGCATTTTGGACAATTTCATGCTCCCAACTTTGTAAGAACAGTTTGGGATGGTCCCCTTCTGTTCCAACATGGCTGCACACCAGTGCACAAAGCAAAGTCCATAAAGACATGAATGAGTGAGTTTGGGGTGGAGGAACTTGATTGGCCTGCACAGAGTCTTGACCTCAACCTGATAGAACATCTTTGGGATGAATTAGAGCAGAGACTGCGAGCCAGGCCTTCTCATCTAACATCAGTGCCTAACCTCTGAAATGTACTTCCGGAAGAATAGTCAAACATTCCCATAAACACAACTAAACCTTGTGGACAGCCTTACCCGAAAATTTGAAGCTGTTATAGCTGCAAAGGGTGGGCCAACTCAATATTGAACCCTACAGACTAAGACTGGGATGCCAGTTTATAGTTTATATGCATGTAAAAATAGGCATCCCAATGTTTTTAGCAATAGTGTACTTACTGCCCAGGAGTTTGCCACTCATTTCAAGAACAAGATCGACACAATTCATGATGAGATCTCCGGTGTGAAGCTTCCTCCTCCAACCAACATACCAGGCCCAACACTACATTCAATACTCTCTCCTCCTTCGACCCTGTTACCACCGAAGAAGTTACCAAACTCCTTTTCAAGGCTCACCTCACCACCTGTCCCCGTCCCCTCATGATTATTGCGACCTCTTTCCTGCTCTATCCTAAACTCTCTAATCCACATCTTCAACCCCTCCCTCTCTACCGCCACCTTTCCCTCCCCGCTCAAACATACACTGGTTATCTCCATACCTAAAAAACCCTTGCTGGACCCCACCTGTTTGAACAACTTAAGACCCATCTCCATGCTCCCATTTGCCTCCAAGCTTCTCGAGCACTTTGTTCACAACCATATGAATTGCTATCTCACGGACAACAACCTTCAATCATCGACCACCTACCAGCTGCTAAAACCAATGGCCATTACTCCATACTCATACTCCTAGACATTTCTGCTGCCTTTGACACAGTCGACCACCCGCTCCTCTTCAGTAAACTCCACTCTCTTGGCCTCTGTCACTCTGCTCTCCTAGTTCTCCTCTTACCTTTGTCAGCACGCTTTCAGCGTCACATACAACAGCAACTCCTCCACTCCTCTTCCTTTTTTTGTTTCAGTACCCCAAGGCTTCGTCCTTGGGGCCCTCGTTTTCTCTCTCTATACCTCCTCCCTGGGCCAATTGATAACCTCCCTTGGCTTCCAATACCACCTCTATGCTGATGACACCCAGATCTATCTCTCCACTCCACAGCTCACCCCCTCAATCTCCTCACTTATCACAAATCTACTAAGCGACATGTCAGTATTGATGTCGCACCACTCCCTCAATCCAAATCTTTCTAAAACCGAGCTTGTAATATTTCCTCTTCTCCGATCCCCCACTCATGACTTTACCATTAACATCAACAGCATCACAATTGGTTCTTCCCCCTCATGCCAGGGTGCTAGGTGTAATTCTAGACTCTGATCTCTGCTTCGGGCTCCACATCTAATAACTGGCTAAATCCTGCTGCCTCAACCTCCGCAACATTTCCAAAATCCGCCCCTTCCTGACTAATGACACCACAAAACAACTTATCCACGCCTTAGTCATATTCTGCCTTGATTACTGATAATCCCTACTCATTGGTCTACCGTTACACAGGCTATCCCCCCTACAGTCTACTATGAATGCTGCTGCTAGACTTATACACCTTACCAACCAATCAGTGACTGCTGCCCCTCTCTGACAATCCCTTCACTGGCTTCCACTAACCCAACGTATAAAATTCAAACTACTAACCATAACATACAAAGCCATTCACAACACTGCCCTAGCTACATCAGCAACCTCATCCGCAGATATTGCCCAAATCACCAGCTCCACTCCTCCCAAGACAGCTTGCTCTCTAGCTCCCTCATCACCTCCTCCCACGCTCGCCTCTAGGACTTCTCCAGAGCCTCTCCCATCCTCTGGAACTCTCTACCCCAGTATGTCCGGTCAGCCCCCACCCTGTCTGCCTTTAGTCGATCTTTGAAGCCTACCCCACATCCACTCCAGCTCCACCTGAGAACTGTACTTGAGTCACCTCCATCAGATCATCCTCTTTTGTACCACTCTCCCTTTCTTTAGATTGTAAGCTCCATGAGCAGGGCCTTCCTATTCCTTCTGTACTGAACTGTATTGTAAATGTACTGTCTCCATTTATATTGTAAAGCACTGTGCAAGCTATTGGCGCTATATAAGTCCTGTATAATAAGAATAATATAATAATGAAAGCAACAAAGTTCCAGCAACGAGATACATAATATGAGTAAAAGAGCATAACAGTCCTCTAATGTAGTCTTCCACCAATAATCATAATTTCAATACCTCCGTATTTTAAAGTAAGAACTCATGAATGAACAGATGAAAAGACCACTATAATAGGTTTAATCACTCATGGTATATTGCAGTATTCCCATACTTCTAACAATTCATTTAAACATTTGTTTTTTGCACCTTGTATGTACCTTTGTATGTCTCCTGTGTATTATTAAGAATATATGCATTATATATGATTATGAAATAGAATTTTTGATAGATATCTGGAGTTGGATTTAGTCAATATGTTTACATAGTATTTTTTTGATTGACATTTTATATGTAATCAGGAGCACTTGCTTAGGCTGCAGGTCACCTATTGTATGATATGAACATGCATTTAATTTCTGTAGATACTAAGAGGACAATGATAAACAAAGCAATAGGTAGCTCACTGCATGCCTTTGTTATAAACAAGCTAGTGGGGCAGTTAAATAGTTACATGTGTTCTGTGTTAATTGGCTTATTTCGATTTTAAAATGTCATACTTGGAGGCAGTTCTTGTAATTAGAGTGACATTTAAATACTGCGATTATAAACTTTAACATCGCTACAGGAGTCTGTATAGTAGAACATAGTGTGCTCTTCTTTGTTACTGCAGTTTTAGAAGAACTTTTCCAGATTTCTAGGGATGGATGTGATCTGTAGTACAACATTGTGTCAAGTTTGACTAAATTACATGTGGACTCGAACCAGGGGTGGACTGACAACTCATAGGGCCCCCGGGCAATAGGGGATCATGGGGCCCCTGTGTCCTTGCCCAAACTCAAAAAACCTATGAAAAAGGTACCAGGGGCATCTCATAGGGCCCCCTACTGACCCCAGGCCTTCAGGCAGTGCCTGAGTTTCCAAATGGTCAGTCCGCCCCTGACTTGAGCTCAAAAAGTTAAAGTGGAATTCGAGTCTATATCTAACTAATCTTAAATTTACTTCCCCCCCAGCTTCTGAGTCCTATTCTAGCTACCGTCTAGAAGGAAGGTACTTATACTTGCCTATTCTCAGGGCACTCCAGTCTGGTCATGTGATTGGCACCCAACTTCAAGGAAGAGGAAGGACAGCCAAAATGGATGCCCCATAGTAACATCGCCACCCAGAAATTTCAGCCGTTGATGGTGATCTATCCACTCTCCTGAAGCAGGCTGCTAGAGAGGTCATGTGACTGGACCAGAGCATCCTGAGAATAGGCAAGTATTTGCATCTTCTTTTTACATGGTAGTTAGGATAGGGGTTAGAAGGGGATGAGAGCAGGTTTAAATTTAGTTAAATATAGACTGAAATTACACTTTAAGATTTGCTATGCTATAGGGAATATTTAGTAATATTAATTGTGCTTAAGCAGGAGACTGAAAATTTTACTTTTTACTTGCCTCCCACCACATGGCAATCACCTGACGTTGGAACACCTTATGTTGGGTACACGCTATCAGTTTTTTTTCTCGTTCAACCCAGTGGGCTGAATGAAAAAAAAAAACTGAAGAACTCGGAGGATCTCACTGTACTATCCAAAGTAGAGTGATCTCCCCGCTGAGCGATTGCGTTCTGAACTGCCAGAACACATTGGTCAGCATTGGCAGCCATTGGATGCCAGCACCTATTGGATACTGGTTTTCCAATATGGGGATTTGCCAGAAGCAGGCCGTTCACCCGTTTTTTATTGAACCGGCTTATACCGGCCACTATTCGGCCTGTGTGTATGGGGCTTAAAGCTCACTGTCCCTAGGGCCATAAAACCCTTCAGTCAATGGACTGAAATAACACAAATATGCACCTAAGCTAAGTTTTCAACCTTATTATGATTACACAACCCCCAATATATCCCCATAACTAATTGGCCAGGCTGTTAAAAACATCATCATCATCATCAGTCCTATTATGTACCAGTTTGATGTCAAAAGATGTCAATAGATACTTTACATATGCATATCCAGGAACAGAACAACTGAAAAAAATTTCCTGTTGTTTTTGTACAATCTAAATATGGAATCAAAATAGAGTAATTGGCTATGTTACCAGTATGTTATTTAACATGTGAAGTCCATTTCTCCATTTTAGATTCAATAATCTCTTTCACCTAGACAAATAGTTGTGAAGGGAACCAAAATAATTATGGCTCTAAAGCCGATCTGTATTGATAAAGTTGATAGTAATCTAATGATTAGATTATTATTTAGGTTCTAATCTAACAAAATGTTTTAATTGTTTAGAGATCTGTTCTCATACCACCATGATTTGATTCCCATATGCCCCAAGTGGTATGGATTAAGAATCCCTGCCCTAGGCATTTATCTTGATTGCTTTTGTCTTACCGAGCAGTTTTCTTTGATGGAAGGAATTGGTAAATTGATTGTGCGTGCAGATTTGCCAAGCTACCTTGTATTTATTTTGGATTCAATGGCATCGTATTGGTAATGAGAATTTCAAAATGGACAACATTGTCATTGTAAAAAATTTTAAGTAGTTCCGATAAATAAACTCCAGATATATGAACACATCCTATAGTTATAAGAGCATCAAATCAATATCAATAAAAGATACAAGCAATAGCTATACTGTATGTGACAGTCCCATGTAGCATGGAGCATGCATACTAAGTGCTATGATCTACCATATACCCTCACTGTCCATAATGGTGGAAGAAGCCTGTCACCTTCAAATCTTCAATTGTGTAGTTAGTGATGATCATGCTGCCCATCTTCTGAAAATCAGATAACTGTAAAAAGTGTCTAAACAAAAACAACTGCAGATTATCTCACTTTGCCGATATGAAGAAAAAAAAGACTGAAGACCTCTTCAAAAAAATCAATTTCCAGACAATGTCTGAACGTCAACAATTACAGATTGATGCTTAAGTTGTTTGTGAGAGGGCAGAAGTAAACAACACAAAGATCCACTCAACCTCAAGCTTGTCGTGAGCTCCAAGATCAGCTGCGGAATCACAATATTCAATTTGTTTGTTAAAAACAATTACTATGCTTTTATTCCATAATGGAAAAGACTGGTTCTAGTTTATAAAATGTCTAAACGGTAAAACAATTCTTTCATGCCCCAGTGACTAGTGAGTTTCTACCAATCATGCTCTGAAATTGAGCACGCCTTTGGAAAGGCAACAAACTATGATACCTTAAATTATCCATAGGTGATGCTTTAAAATTTATTTTAGGTTACCAGTTTAGAATTACAGAGGAGGTCTGGTGCTAGAATTATTGCTCTTGCTCTGACATTTGTGGCGATACATCACATGTGTGGTGCAATCGCCGTTTACATATGCTGTGTGGTTTGATCAGATGCTCTACAAGCCAATAATGGCTTCTAAACAAACATACCAAAACCAGAAGTAACAAAATCCTCACGCTTCCGGATTCTGTCCTCACAGAAGAGGAGCAGGAACTTCTGTTCCTTCCACTCTTCACAGTAAATGCAACCTGACTAGTGACATTGGTACCAGGCTTCATGATGAGATAGGAGCAGGGGCGGACTGACAACTCATGGGGCCCCCGGGCAATAGGGGATCATGGGGCCCCTGTGTCCTTGCCCAAACTCAAAAAAGCCTATCAAAAAGGTACCAGGGGCATCTCATGGGGCCCCCTACTGACCCCGAGCCCTCGGGTAGTGCCTGAGTTTCCAAATATTCAGTCCGCCCCTGGATAGGAGAGCCCAGTACAGGCGTCGGTGGGAGAGGGAGACCCCCTTCCAACACATGTAAGTGATTTAGAAGCTGTATAGCTGCTCGGATCACTTTTGCAAAAAAAGAGAACATTTTCATTGTTGTTTCAGGATATAATGCAGTGTGGAAAGTACAATGAGATCATGATAATTTACCACCTTTGGTGCATTTTGACAGAATTCCAAAGGGTATCTGCAACACTCTTTATGAACTACAGTATTTCCCTCAAATAGTACAAAACACAATGTTACATAAATACTGACATTTGCACTAAAAAAAATCCTCACCATTTTAAATTAAAGTATAACTAAAGGCAACACTTTTGTTTACATTTTGGATAGAGTGGAGATGGATTGTTGTCTGTACCCCCAGGAAATTCACCTTCTCTATTTGTCCTGTTTACCATTATGATTGAAAGTCAAAGAAAAGAAAATCCCAAATTTTGGGTTGTCCCCAGAAAAGTAATAGAGGGGAAATCTTCCAATGGAGACATTCGCTCTGATGACCTGGCAGCAGACTGACAGAGAGATGAGCTTGGAAAAAACATTACCAATGGAAAGAGCACCAGACCAAATTATAAACAAGTCCAATTTAATTTATTGGTTTTCATTGAAAAAACTAGCCACTGCGTTTCAGGGGACAGAAGGAATTCTCTCTTCATCAGGGCTTTAATTTAACCACTTGCCTACCGGGCACTTATACCCCCTTCCTGCCCAGGCCAATTTTCAGCTTTCAGCGCTTTTGCACTTTGAATTACAATTGCGCGGTCATGCAACACTGTACCCATATGAATTTTTTATAATTTTTTTCGCACAGATAGAGCTTTCTTTTGGTTGTATTTAATCACCTCTGGGTGCTTTATTTTTTGCGCTATCAACAAAAAAATAAGAAAAAAAGTTTTTCTTTGTTTATATTATAAAATTTTGCAAACATGTAATGTTTCTCCTTCACTGATGTGCGTTGATGAGGCAGCACTGATGGGCACTGATAGGCGGTACTTATGAGGCGGCACTTGTGAAGCGTCACTGACAGGCAGCACTGATATGCAACAATGATGGGCACTGACAGGCGGCACTGCTGGGCAGCACTGCTGGGCACTGATGGGTGGCACTGCTGGACAGCACAGATGGGTGGCACTGATAGGGGGCACTGCTGGGCACAGATGGGTGGCACTGCTAGGTACTGATGGGCACAGGTGGGTGGCACTGCTAGGTACTGATGGGCACAGGTGGGTGGCACTGCTAGGTACTGATGGGCACAGGTGGGTGGCATTGCTGGGCACTTGTGGGCGGCACTGCTGGGCACAGATTGGCAGCATTGGCGGGTAGCACTGCTGGGCACTGAACATCAGTGCCCTGATGATTAGTGCCGATCCGTCCTCTGACAATTGCCGGTTATCGGCAGTATTTTCCTCATGCTGTGACAGCGTGAGGAAAGTGCAGCCGATAACCGGCAACTGCATTTACCGGTGATCTGCTGTGTCATTGAACACAGCTGATCATGTGGTAAAAGGCCACTGTGATTGGCCATTTACCACAAAACGTGATCAGCTGTGGCCATAGGACACAGCGATCATGGAGATCGGAAGGTGCGCGCCGCCAAGGGCGCGTTCTGGGAGGACGTCATATGACGCCCTTCCAGAACTGGACAACTGCGCTGCGCTGTAGCCATCATTCGGCTATAGCACGGTTGGCAAGTGGTTAAATAAGAATCTTGAATGAACGCAAAATAGCAATTTCCTACGTGCAGTAGCATCTGCATGTAGAACATACTAAATGCCTGCAGTAAATAAATATGTTAAAAAAAGTGATGCTTCCCGCAATAGAGCGGTGTGACCGTCAGTTGTGTGTAATATGTAACAAAGGCAAAGCTTACACAGGAACTGGGTAGCTGATTGGGCGAACAAGCTTAGAAATAGCTGCTTACAATGCCTTCTGCAATGAAAATCTGTCAGTGTGTCCAGTATGGGCAAAGTATAGCTAATTTTAATTTTCACTGGTATATCATCCAATGGTAGAAATCTTGCAGTCAGTGGCGGACTGACCATTTGGAAACCCATGAGATGCCCCTGGTACCTTTTTCATAGGCTTTTTTGAGTTTGGGCAAGGACACAGGGGCCCCATGATCCCCTATTGCCCGGGTGCCCCATGAATTGTCAGTCCGCCCCTGCTTGCAGTATACTTTGTACACCATAGTTCTAGGCTTGCATATTTTATTGCATCATAAATGTAAGTAACACCATGGTGTTTCAATTTATTTGAACCAAAATACTAACTATAGGATGCACATTGAAACATTTGCTTTAATTTCTGCTTTCTATAATGCAGCCTATCTAGGGATAAGGAAAGCTACAGTGTGTTTGCCCCAGGCCTACTAAAACATTAACATAGCCCTGGTAAATGAAGATTTAATAGTCAAAGATCAGCTAATGCCAGTCCAGCACCTTTGTCCCCATAGCCCTCAGGGCCACTGAGTGTGTGTTAAAGATAGAGAGATATGAGAGTAGCACATGCTGTAAAAAGGCAATTGATGGGGGGCTCCTGTATTTATGTGACATCCAATGACTCACTGATAATGCTACATTGGGATCAGGGGTAGGGCATGCTATCCTGGGGCAGCGTGTGTGCCGGATGCTCAGCTGTCCTTGCCAGCAATGACATATAACAGGAACAGGTCTGTGTACGGATACGGGAACCACTTAACTGTAGACAAGAAAAAAAGCTTGGGGCTAAATGCAAAGATAGATCAGAATAAAGAGGGGCATGACATCTAAAATGATCACTGCAGATTTGTACAGGCAACTATTCTAATGCTGAGGCCAAATAACCTCTATTGCAGCAGTAACATAATACTAGAGAATAGCTAGGAAACTACTCTTATATATAGAATGAGGAGCATGTTCTGTAATCTCCATGCTTAACTGAAGACCAGTACACACGATGAGAAAATCAGACGAAAAATACCGCCTTGGAAGCGTTCATCCGGTAATCTGATCATTAGTACATAGCTTTCAAGAGCCGATCATGACAGTTCATGTGAAATTATCCAAAGGGACAAGCACAAAAAATTTTTCTCATATGATAGCAGAACAAACGATTTTCATTTAATCAGTACAGTTTTTGCCCATTAAAAATTGAGTGACCAAGACAGCACATGTTCAGAAACAAAAGAATACATTACAATACAATACATCACATCACTTCTGAAGTTGTAATCTGTTGTATGAGAATTTTCAGGACTTTAGTAACCTATTTATTTTCGATATGAAACTAGCATGCAAAGAGATGATCATTCGTCAGATATTCTCATCGTGTGTACAGGGGGGTTAAGTTAAATAACAGCAGCAACATGGTTCTTATAACTTGCATTTCTATATTCGTAAATATGAGAAGCCTGAAAAGTTAAATCTGAATATAGGGTAATCAGTTTGAATCCCAACCACGGCACTACCTGCATGGATTTTGCAAGTTCTCCCTGTGTCTGTGTGGATTTCCTCCACGTACTCTAGTTTCCTTCCACACTCCAAAGGAATGCTGGCAGGTTTATTGGATTTTATCTAATTTGGCTCTAGTATGTATATGTATGAAGATGAGTTAGGGACCTTAGATTGTAAACTCCTTGAGGGCAGGGACTGTTGTGAATATACAATATACTGTATATGTAAAGCACTGTGTAAATAGACAGCGTTATAAAAGAACCTGTAATAAATAAATAAATAACTATACAAAGCGGCAGACCCCTATACTAGCTTGCTTAAAGTGATATTAAAGGCATTTTTTTAAAAATAACAAACATGTCATACTTATCTGCTCTGTGCATTGGCTTTGCACAAAGCAGCCCCAATCCTCCTCTTCTCGGGTCCACCACTGGCCCCTCCCTTTGCCGAGTGCCCCCAGAGCTAGCAGCTTGCTATGGGGGCACCCGAGCGGGCTCACTCCCGAGCCACTGCTCTGTGTGTCCATTCACACACATAGAGCACAGCTCAGTCCCACCCCCCACATTCTCCTCATTGGCTCACTGGCTGTGATTGACATTAGCGGGAGCCAATGGCTCCTGCTGCTGTCTCAGTCAATGAAGAGGAAGAGTCCCCGGAGAACCACTTCTCTTGTGCACATCACTGGACTGAGATGGGCATCAGGTAAGTATTAGGGGGGCTGGAGGACTGCTGCACACAGAAGGTTTTTAACCTTCATGCATAGAATGTACAGTATGAAGGTAAAAAAGCTTGAACCTTTACAACCACTTTATGTCAGTGTACTTGGTGGATGAAACAGATTATTATCTATCAGCCACGATTTACTATCTATCAGGTTCAACCACGGAAAGGTTTCTTCACAGTGAGAGCTGTGAAAATGTGGAATAGACTCCGTCAAGAGTTGTTTCTGGCCAGCTCAGTGGATTGCTTTAATAAAGGCCTGGATTGTTTTTTAGATACACAGAATATAACTGGATACTAACATTTATAGGTAAAGTTGATCCAGGGAATATCTGATTGCCTCTCGGGGGATCAAGAAGGAATTTTTTTCCTTGCTGGAGCAAATTACTTCATGCTTTGCTGGGTTTTTTTTGCCTTCCTCTGGATCAACTGTGGGTATAGGATTATAACTTTTTTTTTTCTATGGTTGAACTGGATGGACTTTTGTCTTTTTTCAGCCAGACTAACTATGTAACCTCAAAGGAACCCTACAAGTTCAAAAAGAAAACTCACCTCCCTGATAAAGTGTTGTACAATTTGCTTTTACAGGGAAACATTTTTTGTGTGGAAAGCATCCAAATTTGTTTGAAACTATCTGCTGTATCCGCTAGAACCAATTCCTGCAGTAGGCTATTGCACATTTCCATACTTCTAACAGTAAAATTTCAACAAAATATTGGAGCCAATTTAAACCCTGCATATTTAGTACTTTGATGCAGTCAGACTGCATAAATAGTAATGACTACTCTGATTTAGTTTTTAATTGTTAAGTGCTGCAGCAAAGGTAACTGTAACCTGTGCTAACAGCACATTGGAAAGTGGGATTGCTGCTCTCACACAAAAGCCACGGCCCACGTCTCCAGCGGTGCAAAGCTCTTCATTGCACACTGCTCCAATTAACAACGATCCTAGCTCCCTAAGCTCCTGAGTGAGGGGAGTTCTGTTTTTAGATTATTTACTGGACTCGGGAGCCTGGTTGGGGGGTTTACTGAAATGTACACTGTTTTTCATTGAAATTTCTATGTGGCCCATTTATATTTGAGCACTGTACCAAAAGTAGTGTAAAAGTGGGCATAGCTTTTATTCACTTGCATATAATGTTCATATTTCACATGTTGGTACAGTAACTCTTCCTGTATAGTAGCTCTTCTTCTTTTTCACTTCAGGTAAGTAATGGATTCCAAGCAGAAGCAATGTGCCGTCATTGGGTTCTTGGCCAAGGAGAATTCGTGTTAGTGGTTGCAGTTGATGGTCTCCCACTGCATATTGTCTTCAGTGCTGGTTTCCATGTCTTTAAAGCGGAACTTTCCCTTTTGTTTTTTATCCTCCCCCCTCCACTGCCACATTTGGCACTTTCTGGGAGGGAACGGGTACCTGGTTTTGACAGGTAACTACTCCCACTTCCGGTCAGATGTGCCATGGTGATCTGAGCTGGAAGTTCATCCCCCCTTCCCCTGCAGCCTTCTGGGCCACTTCATAGGTCCTAAAAGACTACGGGAATATTCACAAAGCGCAGTTTGAGCATGCACAGTAGTAAGCGGGCTGTGTTTCCCTTACCCATGATGCTGGCACCTGCATCTGAAGCCAATTGAAGAATTGGCTCAGGTGAGAACCTCACTGGATCCCTGGACAGGTAACTTTCCTTACATTAAGGCCTCATGCACACAGGACATTTTAAAAATGTTCCTCCTCTTGGAAGCAGCGTTTTGGCAGAAAAAACACCTGACACTTGTCAAAGTGTCTAATGCTTTTACAAGCGTTTCGGTGCATTTACAAGCATTAAGTGCTTGGGCTTTAATTCTTTTCACTGACCAGAATAATTAAAAATTCTGGTCATTGGAATGAATTAACGCTCAAGTGCTAAATGTGCCATTAACATGCGTCAAATTTTTTTCTGCCAAAATGCTGCTGCTCCTGGACGCACTGACCCTGGGTTTTTTGTCCTGCTGGTAAACATAGAAAAGTGACGTCAGAAAAAGGCCGAGTGGTCCATCAAGTCTGCCCATTTTTTTTTTTTTATGGGGGGATGTCTGATTTTATTTTGGGTTTCTTTTGGGGGGGGGGGTTGTTTTTTTTCGTAACTTTTTTGTCTGAGTATAGATCTATGCTTGTCCCACATTGTTTGAAGCTATTTACTGTTGACTGGTTCACTACCTCTGCTGGAAGTTTATTCCAAGCATCAACTACTCTTTCAGTAAAATACTACTTTCTGAGATTAGTTTGAACTTTTCTCTAGTTAGTTTAAGGTCATGTCCCCGTGTTCTTGATTTTGGTTTCAGGTTGAAAATCCTGCCCTCCTGATTCTTATTCACCCCCTTCATGTATTTAAAGGTATCAATCATTTCTCCTCCAGACTGTACATGTTAAGTTCCTGAAGTTGCTCTTGATATGTTTTATCCCAAAGATCTTTCACCATTCTGGTTACTGATCTCTGGACTCGTTCTGTCTTATCAATATCATTTTGTAAGTGAGGTCTCCAAAACTGGACACAGTATTCTAAATGAGGTCTGACTAAAGATCTATATAGGGGAATCAGGAACTCCTTCCTCCTGCTGGTGACCCCTCTTGTGATGCATCTTAGAATACTGTTTGCTTTCCCCACTGCCTGGCCACACTGTTTGCTCATTTTGCAATCATTTGAAATAAGTACCACCAAATCCTTTTCCTCTGTAGTGCTGGCCAACACTGTACCCCCATTGTTGTACTCTCTCAAAGGATTCTTTTTCCCTAGGTTTCCCTAGGTGCATTATTTTACATTTAGAAACATTGAACTGCAATTTCCACTTTTTTGACCAATTTTACAGCAATGCCAAATCATGTTCAATGTTACAAACACCTCCAGGGATATCAACCCTACTGATGAACTTTGTGTCATCAGCAAACAGGACCTAGTACAGAGCTTTGTGGTAGACCACTAGTGACTGGTCTCTTTTCTGAGTAAACCTCATTTACAGCCACACTCTGGTATCTATCCTTTAGCCAGCTGCATAGCCACTGATCCACCCAAGGACTAAGTCCTGGCTTGTACAAATTTTGTATTAGATCATTATGTAGAACTGTATAAAATGCCTTCCTGAAATCAAGATATGCTATGTCCACAGCACCACCCTGGTTCAAAACATTGGTAATATAGTCAAAAAATCCAACCAGATTAGTCTGACATGATCTGCCCTCAGTAAAGCCATGCTGCTTTGGATCTAGCAAGTTGTTTTTTTTTAAATGATCAATGATCGTTCTTTCCAGGAATGATTCCATTAACTTGGCTACAACTGATGTTAAACTCACTGGCCTGTAATTGCCAGCTTCCACCTTGCTGCCCTTCTTGTGGATAGGTACATTATTAGCTATCCACCAGTCATGGGGAACCTCTCGTATTAGAAAAGATTGATTAAAAAGATCAGTTAATGGTCCAACAACTATACCTTGAAGTTCCCTTAGAACTCTGGGATGAATACCATCAGGGCCCATTGCTTTATTAATCTTTAACCGATCCAGTTCCTCTGCTACCTCTGTCTCCTGAAATCCTAAATCTATCATTACTAGAACCAATATGATTTCCCAACGTATTATTGTTAGTATCATTTATTTCTGAGACGACTGAACAAAAGTAATTATTTAAGTGGTTTGTTACATCCAGGTCTCCCTCAACATAAGTGCTGTGCCCAGTTTTCATCTCCTTTTTAATAGATTTAGCAATTTCTCCTCTTTCTGTGCTTTGGCAGTGCTGATAATGTGTTTGGCCTCCTTTTGTCCATTCTTATACTCTTCTCTGTCAGCTACACCTCATATTTCCTTGAATCTCCAATATGCAGATTTTTTTCCTTTACTATCCTATTTATCTCTTTTGGTAACCATATGGGTTTTTTCTTCTGTTCATTCTTACTAACTTGCCTGACATATAATCTAGTTGCCTCCAGGAGGGTAGACTTTAAGAGTGCCCACTGATTACTTACTCCTTTCGTTTTACTCCAACCTTCACTTAATCTTTTAGAAATTCACCTATTTCAGCAAAATTTGTCTTTTTCAAATCGAAAACTTTTGATTTTGTATGATTTTTCAGTGCTTATTTTAATATCAAACCAAAGACATTGGTGATCACTAGAACCCAAATTTTCTCCCAGCTCAGCATTAGACAGTTGATCCTTATTTGTCAGTATTAGGTCAAAAATATGATCACCTCGGGTTTGGACTTTTTACTAACTGTTTTAGAGAAAGCCAATTCAGTGCTTCCATCACATCCCTGTACCTGCTTGTAATAGCAGTTTGAGAATTACAGTTAATGTCAGGCATGCTGAAGTCACCCATAATCAAAACCTCCCCCTTCATTGACATTTGAGTCAACCAAGAAGTTATCATAATCTTCAGTCTGTCCTGGGGGTCTGTATATTACACCAATTCTAAGGGAAGATCCCTCTCTGGTTGGAAGGTAGAACCAGAGGGTTTCAAGTATCTCATTTGTTTTTTGAATTAATGTTAGCCTTATGTTTTTGACATATATGGCAACTCCACCTCCCCTTTTCCCTACTCTATCTTTCCTGTATAGTGGATACCCTGGTATAGTTATTTCCCAGTCATTTGAATCCTTGAACCATGTCTCTGTAATTGCAACAAGGTCCACGTTGTCTCTAGACATAAGAGCTGTCAGCTACAAACTTGTTGCCTAAACTACGAGCATTAGTGACACTGCTATCTACTTTTTTATTTTTACAACCAGAAACTTTAACTGAAGTGATCTCATCAGCCCAGTCCTTAGCAACACAAACCCTCACAACCTGCTGGGAACAGAAATGCTCCTCAGCAATTACATCTCTGCCCCCATTTCTCAGTTTAAAAGCATGTCCAAAAACTCCTAAATTCCATACTAAGAAGCTCAGCGCCCCCTGTGTGAGGGATGCAGACCATCTCTTTTGTACTGCTCAGTGTCAGACCACCTGATCATCATGACTAACATAACCAAAACCTTCAGCTTTGCACCAATCCTTTAACCTTCCTGGGTGTATTACCGAGTGTGACCCGGGGTTAATTTCACTACCAAAGCGGTAACCCCCAAGCAACACTCAGGATTACACTGCAGTGATCCCTCGAGCCTTACCTTGTCCCACGATCCTGTGAGGTCCTCCCGCTGTGTCCCCCGGTCATGTCCGCCATCCGTCTTCCGGGTTCTGTTACTTGGAGCGTTGGGGCGTACGGGGGGAGGAACCGGCGGGAGATTCAAAAAAGTAAAAATTTGACATACACACAATACACTCTAATCTGTTAGGAGTACATTACTGTATCAAACCATTTCACCTAAATTTTATCTTGTGCCCTGCCTGCACTTTTACTGTTCTTTCTGCCTGGAAACTGAGAGACGTCAATGGCATCCAAAAAGTGTCCCTTTAGGTCAAACGCAGTTTTAGACCAGTTAGAAAACAACAATAGTGAATTAGAATCACTTGCAGAATTGAGTGATAATGATTCGTGGGGAAATTCGTTATCAGACACTGAAAACGATTCTGCGACTGAGCTCAGCGATGTGCGAACTTGGTGCTTTATTTTAAATTTCAGTGTTTTTGGTTTGATTGCATTGTTGAATTAAATGTATTATTATATTTAATTTTTTATAATTATTTATTATATCATAATTTATGATTTCGTGTTTCATACTTTATCATACCCGGGATGTTTACTAGACTCTTGTTTAGACAGATTTAAGTGAGTTATTCCTAAGAATTACAGGTCTACAATATAAAACAAATTTCCATGCAAAACAATGTACCGCTTTGACATTCAAAAATATTGATTAGTTAGACTGCTAGGGAGGTTAACCAAACATTGAACTCTGCTATATGAAGTACTTTCTCTTGTCGTCCATTATGCACAGGTAAGACCTCCGAAAATGTAACCGTACACCCTAACTGTTGAAGACACTTTTCTATGTTAAACACTACTGCTACTAAAAGCTTCTAAAAGTTTGTGTGTATGGACACATAGGATAACATGGAGGGACATTTGGAAGCAGTAAAAAAAAAACGCCTGTTGCCCCTAAAAGTGGCTGCAAAAACACCCAGTGTGCATGAGGCCTAAAAGTCAGCAGCTACAGTAATTATAGCTGCTGACATTTCATTTATTGGGGGGAGCCTGGAGCTCCGCTTTAAACTTCTTCATCCATTTGTGCACATTGCTCTTGCCAATGTGTCATATGTAAATATATAAACATTCTGCAGGCTTCTGGGTATGTCGGACAGTCTGTGTACCTCCATTGTCAAGAACTCAGCAAGGGGTGTTGCTGATCTGCTTGGAATCCATTTGTTTACCTGAAATGAAAAAAAAAAAGTTATTCTAGAGGAAGAGTAAGTCTAGTAATATGTGAATATGTGAATTTGAATAGTAATATATAATATGTAATATGTGAATTTGAATAGTAATATGTAATATGTGAATTTGAATAGTAATATGTAATATGTGAATTTGAATAGTAATATGTAATATGTGAATAGTAATAGGTAATATGTAGTATGTGAATTTGAATGGCCTATGTAAGTCAATAAAAATAGTTATGCCCACTCTTGCATTACTTTTGGTCCATCCTCATACTTACATAAGGTGATCATATGCCCCTTAATTGCCTTTTCTCATGAGTGAGCACATACAGTTCAGTCAGCCTTTCCTTACAGCTGAGTTCCTCTGTGCCCCTGGATAATCCAGATATTTTTCTCTGCATTTTTTGTTTCTGTTGCAGAACATATTTATTTGTGAACTGGTGTCCAAAACTAAATTATGAGGCATTAATGTAGACATAATTTGTACATGACAAGATTAAAGTGGTATTAAACCCAAAAGCAAATACTTATTATATTGCAGCTTACCATTTCTTAGATGTGATGGCTGCATTAGTTTTCTTTTTAGGGTTTCTTTCCTCTATTTTTGTCTGGTGATCCAGCCAGTAAGTCTGTTGTTTTTTCAAAAGCACAAGCTCTGCAGCAGAATGTATCAGTTACAGACGCGAGACAAACCATTTAACGCTAGCTGGGGTGCTTACAATGATCAGCTTTTATTTATTTAAAACCTTAATCCCCCCAAAAAATTGTTTTCTGTAAAGTATTAGCATTAATAATAGTGTATTTCAATCAGCTAGTACATCTATTATGCCCCTCCTTCCAGACTGGTAATGCTGCTGTCCACAGGTGCCCCCTGTGCTCATTCATCCAGAGTTAAGAAGCACTAATACAGGAGGTGTGTTACTGGCCAGATCACCAGGTGAAAACAGAGGGGAAAAATAAGCTAAAAAAAGAAAACTAATGCAGCCACCACATCTAATGATTGGTACATTTTGGTTTTTGGGTTTAATACCACTGTCAGCTTTTCTAGTGTATAGGTCTCTTTTCATGCAAGAGATTGGCACCACATGCTGGTACCGAGTCTATGTTTTGCCAGGATAACTTGAGGAATGGAAAGTTAAAGTATCAGCTATCTCCATATTAAATCAGGTATTGGACTTAAAACTCTATTCTTCCCATAAAGCAGCCTTGAACATGACTGGCGGCAACAGGGGCGGACTGACAACTCATGGGGCCCCTGGGCAATAGGGGATCATGGGGCCCCTGTGCCCTTGCCCAAACTCAAAAAAGCCTATGAAAAAGGTACCAGGGGCATCTCATGGGGCCCCCTTCTGACCTCGGACCTTTCCAAATGGTCAGTCCGCCCCTGGACGGCAATGGCCATTTTCATTTTCCTTTCTGCCACATTTCATGAATGAGACATAATACTTGCTGGGCTCCGGGTCTGACTCACCTAACAGAGGGTTGTGTGGTCCAATATTACAGCCTAATATCATAACCACTTCTGTGATATGTCCCATCATTTACATATATAACACCTCTGTTTACAGTAATATTTTTGTTTAGGTATCGGTCAATATTCAGGTTCCAGCTGTCATCTGTATAACTACATGTTCTACCTATTCTGCATATAAATGCTACCTTTATTCTCATTTTGTTGCTTTCTTGTTTTGAACATCTTTTAATTGCTCTTAGTCATCCGGGCTCTTTACAGCAGCCGAGCAATCAGCAGCCAATTATCTTGTGTCACCGCCACTGTCATTACCTCCATCTGCCAAAGAGAAAGCACCCCCTCCCTTCCCTCCAGGGACAAATACACAGAGCATCTTTTCCCGCATGGACGTGAGCACCCAGGTCACCCAGCTCCCACTCAGATATAGCTATTCTTAATATACTGACTTCATATGCACAGAAACCTTTTCCTACTATACTGACCCTGAATACACACAGGTATTTCCGAATATGCTGATCGATCTATCTATCTATCTATATCTATCTATCTATCTATCTATCTATCTATCTATCTATCTATCTATCCCAACAGATTTGTCAGAAAATCTTTACTTTACCTTTACTTTCAGAATCCACATTTTCTATGGGACACTATACTACAAAATACTCCCACAAATGCCGGCCAATGATTGCAAACAAGATTTGTTCATTTGCACACACAAAAAAATATTTTTCCTAACATTCATTCAAGACCATGGTGCAAAAATGAATACACCCCAATGAAAGTTTTACGAGCAAAGCTAAATTTTAGACAACAAAATCCTAATTAACAAGAATTCACCTACATGTGAATCTAATTATTCGTTAAACAGGTATCCAGCAGACAGTTGATTATAAAAGGGTGTTACTTAACAAAGTAAACCCCTTCCCACTTTATGCTGTCAGCAATGGCACTACATGGAAGAGAATTGTCCCAAGGCCTGAGAAAGAAAATAATTTCTTCACACAAGAAAGGTGAAGGCTACATGAAGATCTGCAAAGCTTTATTTATCAGTTAAAATACTGTAGCAAAAGTGATAACAAAAATTTAACAAAAGATGGAACTGCAACCATCTCACAGAGACGTTCAGGCCATCCATGCTGAAAAAGACTACTGGGACTCTGTAAGACCAAGATAAATGTTTTTGGAACTGATGGCTTCAAAACTGTATGGTGTCATAAAAGTGAGGCTTACAAAGAAAAATGCATGGTACCTACAGTGAAACATGGTGGTGGCAGTGTCCTTCTGTGGGGCTGCATGAGTGCAGCTGGTGTCAGGGAGCTGCATTTCATTGATGGCATCATGAATTCACAGATATATTGCTCATTATTGAAAGAGAAGATGCTACCAGCACTCTGTGCCCCTGGTCGTCGTGCACTTTTCCAACATGACAATAATCCAAAACACTCATCTAAGGCCACTGTTGCATTTCTGAAGAGCAGGGTAAAATTGATTCAGTGGCCAAGTATGTCTCCTGGTCTTGACCCAATCGAACACCTATGGGGAATTCTGAAGAGTCACTCTCCATCCAGCATCCAGGCTCTAAAAGAGGTCGTTTTTGAAGAATGGAAAAGATAGATGTTGCAATATGTTGCCAACTTGTTCCTTCCATGCCTAAAATACTTGGTGCTGTCCTTAAAAAATCATGGAGGTCATACAAAATATATACAAAATACTAGATGTAGTAGTTTTTTTTGTGGGGTGTATTCATTTTTGCATCAACTAATTTGAGTAAAACTGAAGATTTTGTGATTTAAGTTTTATTATTAACCTTACTATCATGTAATGAGCTAAACAAATGGTCTCTAAATTTCAGCTTTGCCAAAGTTTTGTAAATTGTTCTTCTGTTCATTGAAATATTGATTAAAATCTGAATTTTCAAAAGGGGTCTACTCATTTATGCTGAGCACTGTAAATACACACACACATTCACCAGACACTTTATTAGGTACACCTTGCTAGTACCGGGTTGGACCCCCTTTTGCCTTCAGAACTGCCTTAATTCTTCATGGCATAGATTCAACAAGATGTTGGAAACATTCCTTAGATTTTGGTCCATAATGACATGAGTTACTTTTGCCTTTCTATCATATTGAAGCAGTCTGCCCATTCTCCTCTGACCTCTGACATCAACAAGGCATTTTCCTCCACACAACTGTCGCTCACTGGATATTTTCTCTTTTTCGGACCATTCTCTGTAAATCCTAGAGATATGCGTGAAAATCCCCAGTGAATCCGCAGTTTATTATATTTTCAGACCAACCCGTCTGGCACCAACAACCATGCCACGGTCATGTAAATTACCTTTCTTCCCAATTCTGATGCTGACGTCTAGGTGCTGGGAGAGAGGGAGAGACTTTTCCAAGTAATCAGATCTTAAATGTCTATAAACCTGTTGCTTAATACACATACTGTATGTCATATACGGGGATTATTTTTCTAATGTACTTGCATCTCATACATAGTTATCCCAATAATACCATAGCTACACAATTCTGAAATATACTCAGGTTTTAGCAATAATTAATGTGATGCTAAGTAATATGATGTTGACATTGTCACCATATACTCATTTTCGTTACACAGATATAATCGCTGTTCATTCATTCATTCGTCAATTCATCAGACTTTTTTATCACACTGACATCAGGCATCTCTTTCTGATATATGAACATCCCATCCATATATCACTGATATCACATTATATTCTTCATGATGTACTTGACATCTGATTGTAAGCACCTTTTGGTTATATTCTTGTATTAGATCGTAGACAACTTTCCATTATTGTCAACATCGAAAACACTGGCTTTAACGCTAGGCTCACATCTATGCAGGTTATGGTTAATGCGTTTTTCCAGTGCTTTTTGAGCAAGTGTTTTTGATGCATTTTTGATGTGTTATTGATGTGTCTTGCAGTTTTTTCTTGGCTAATAGGAAAGTGTGACAGTTCTGTTTAAGCAGTGTGACTTTGATGATGACTCTGATGTGATTTTGCACTCCCTGGCACTCAAGTAGCATCAAAGCTGCATCAAAGCAGTGCAGGAACCTTTATGTGTTAAAAGTCAAATTTTTTTGGCTAATAGGAAAGTATGACAGTTCTTTTCATGTAGTGCAACTTTTATGCGACTTTACACTCTCTAGCACCCAAGTAGCATCAAAGTCACATCAAAGTAGTGCAGGAATCTTTATGTATCCAAAGGCGTGCGTTAAGGTTAGGGTTAAATGTTAGGGTTATGGGCTAAGGTTATGGTTAAGGGCTAGGGTTAAATGTTAGGGTGAGGGTTTAGGGCTAGGGTTAAATGTTAGGGTTAAATGTTAGGGCTAGGGTTAAATGTTAGGGTTTAGGGCTAGGGTTAAATGTTAGGGTTAGGGTTTAGGGCTAGGGTTAAATGTTAGGGTTAAGGGCTAGGGTTAAATGTTAGGGTTAGGATTTAGGGCTAGGGTTAAATGTTAGGGTTAAGGGATAGGGTTAAATGTTAGGGTTAGGATTTAGGGCTAGGGTTAAATGTTAGGGTTATAGGCTAAGGTTATGGTTAAGGGATAGGGTTAAATGTTAGGGTTAGGATTTAGGGCTAGGGTTAAATGTTATGGTTAAGGGCTAGGGTTAAATGTTAGGGTTAGGGCTAGGGTTAAATGTTAGGGTTAGGGTTTAGGGCTATCGTTAAATGTTAGGGTTAGGATTTAGGGCTAGGGTTAAATGTTAGGGTTAGGGTTTAGGGCTATCGTTAAATGTTAGGGTTAGGATTTAGGGCTAGGGTTAAATGTTAGGGTTAGGATTTAGGGCTAGGGTTAAATGTTAGGGTTAGGGTTTAGGGCTAAGATTAGGATTATGTTGTTGGGATAAGAACAAGGGTTAAATGTTATGGTTAAAAGCTAGGGTTAAGTGTTAGTGTTAGAGTTAAGGGATAGGGTTAAGGGCTAGGGTTAGGGTTAAATGTTAAGGTTAGAGTTAAATGTTAGGGTTAGAGTTAAGGGCTAGGGTTAGAGTTAAATGTTAGGGTTAAGGGCTAGGGTTAGAGTTAAATGTTAGGGTTAAGGGCTAGGGTTAGAGTTAAGTGTTAGGGTTAAGGGCTAGGGTTAGAGTTAAATGTTAGGGTTAGCATTAAGAGCTAGGGTTAAATGTTAGGATTAAGGGCTAGGATTAGGGGTAAATGTTAGGGTTAAGGATTAGGGTTAAATGTTATGGTTAGAGGCTAGGGTTAAATGTTACGGTTAAGGGCTAGGGTTATAATTAAGGGCTAGGATTAGGGGTAAATGTTAGGGTTAAGGATTAGGGTTAAATGTTATGGTTAAGGGCTAGGGTTATGAATAAGGGCTAGGATTAGGGGTAAATGTTCGGGTTAAGGGCTAAGGTTAAATGTTTTGGTTAGGGGCTAGGGTTAAATGGTAGAGTGAGGGGCTGGGGCAATGCCCGAGTTTCCAAATGGTCAGTCCGCCCCTGTACAGGTGTCTCTGTTTGTGTGTGTTTGTTGGTGGTGAGTAACTCTTAAGGCCTGGCTAGTAGCACAGGACTTGAAATTTTAAGCCCTGGCATAGGGTATTTCTTTATAGAGGTGAACTAACCCTTTTAAAGTGTATGTAAACTCTAAAATGGCACTTCTAATATTTTCTTCACCTTGGTTTCTTTAATATACCATTGAAAAGGGTTTTGTTATGTGTTTGGGAGGATCTTTCTGCCTCATCATCCCCAGAGAGAGGACAGCCTGTGGAGCAGGGAAGGAGCTAGCCCAGCGTAAGGCCTGGAGGCAGCCACCAACCCCCCAAGCTCACAGGAGAGACAGTGAGTAATCCTGCACCCCCTTGGCTGGATAAGGGGGAGGGCAGTCATGTGGAAAACCCAACTAGCTTCTCATCTGCAGCTGTCTTGCTAAGCGGTGGTTTCTGGGTCCCCTTGCCCAGGGATACCCTCAGGAGGATTCAGTGAAGAGGAGGATTCATGTGGGGTCTGAGGAGGTACACCAGAGAGCTGGAATGCTCTCAAAGGAGAGACTATTGTGTCCACATCTTTTTACATAGTTTCTAAGGAGTTTGTCTTCAAGTTTGTAGTTCCCTTGGGCACCCCATCCAAGTACAAAACCCCTTAATAACATTTTAAAACCAAGCTCAAGGACTGTTTACTGACTTCAGCGTGCAGGTGTAGAAAAAAATGCTGTCCAGAGCTTTAGGGGGACCCAAAACTCAAAGACTCCTAAGGGGGTAGTGCTACACAAAACTGAATTTACTTCTGTGAATAGTTCTGTAAAACTGCAATACAATCACATAAACTGAAGTTACAATATGCTTGTATACATGTCTCTTACAAATGCATACAATGAACACATTTCTTACAAACAGCTACCTACAAATCACATTAAAGATATTGATTAGAGATGAGCGAATCGAAGTAGCCGAAGTGGAATTCGAGTCGAATATCGGAAAAATTTTGATTCGCGCCGAATCCGAAAAATAGCCTAATTCGGACGCGCGAATCGAAATTTTTCCGAAAATGGCGGCTGACATGTGCGGCGACGGAGCGGGGATGTCTGGGAAGGCGCGCAGACAAGGCGCGCTGACCCATAATGCATTCCTCAACGACATGTGATCGCATCAGCCAATCAGCAGCCAGCCAGCTAGCACTGTGTAATGGTCGAGCTATAAATAGCGGCCATTTTGGAATTCTTCATTTGCCTGCAGTCATTGAACAGAGGCAGACCGCTCTGTATTAGGGACAGGGACAGAGTTAGGGCCACAGAAACGATACTTGGGGACAGAGAAACGATACTTAGGGACAGAGAACTATTACTCAGGGACACAGAATTGTTACTTAGGGACAAAGAAACGCTAGTTAGGGCCACAGAATTCATACTCAGGGACAGACAGAATTGTTACTGAGTGCCAGAGAATTGTTACTTAGGGCCACAGAAACGTTATTAGGGCCACAGAATTGTTACTCAGGGACAGACAGAATTGTTACTGAGTGCCAGAGAATTGTTACTTAGGGCCACAGGAACGTTATTAGGGCCACAGAATTGTTACTCAGGGACAGACAGAATTGTTACTGAGTGCCAGAGAATTGTTACTTAGGGCCACAGAAACGTTATTAGGGCCACAGAATTGTTACTCAGGGACAGACAGAATTGTTACTGAGTGCCAGAGAATTGTTACTTAGGGCCACAGAAACTTTAGTTAGGGCCACAGAATTGTTACTCAGGGACAGACACAGAATTGTTACTGAGGGCCACAGAACTGTTACTTAGGGCCACAGAATTGTTACTCGCACAGACACAGAATTGTTACACAGGGACACAGAACTGTTACTGAGGGCCACAGAACCGTTACTTAGGGCCACAGAATTGTTACTCGCACAGACACAGAATTGTTACACAGGGACACAGAACTGTTACTGAGGGCCACAGAACCGTTACTTAGGGCCACAGAATTGTTACTCGCACAGACACAGAATTGTTACTCGCACAGACACAGAATTGTTACTCGCACAGACACAGAATTGTTACTGAGGGCCACAGAACTGTTACTTGGGGCCACAGAAACGTTAATCAGGGACACAGAATTGTTACTTAGGGCCACAGAATTGTTACTCGCACAGACACAGAATTGTTACACAGGGACACAGAACTGTTACTGAGGGCCACAGAACCGTTACTTAGGGCCACAGAATTGTTACTCGCACAGACACAGAATTGTTACTCGCACAGACACAGAATTGTTACTCGCACAGACACAGAATTGTTACTCAGGGACACAGAACTGTTACTTAGGGCCACAGAATTGTTGCTCGCACAGACACAGAATTCTTACTCGCACAGACACAGAATTGTTACTCAGGGACACAGAACTGTTACTTAGGGCCACAGAACTGTTAGTTAGGGCCACAGAATTGTTACTCGCACAGACACAGAATTGTTACTCGCACAGACACAGAATTGTTACTGAGGGCCACAGAACTGTTACTTGGGGCCACAGAAACGTGAATCAGGGACACAGAATTGTTACTGAGGGCCACAGAACTGTTAGGGCCACAGAATTGTTACTCGCACAGACACAGAATTGTTACTCGCACAGACACAGAATTGTTACTGAGGGCCACAGAACTGTTACTTAGGGCCACAGAATTGTTACTCGCACAGACACAGAATTGTTACACAGGGACACAGAACTGTTACTGAGGGCCACAGAACCGTTACTTAGGGCCACAGAATTGTTACTCGCACAGACACAGAATTGTTACTCGCACAGACACAGAATTGTTACTCGCACAGACACAGAATTGTTACTCAGGGACACAGAACTGTTACTGAGGGCCACAGAACTGTTACTTAGGGCCACAGAATTGTTGCTCGCACAGACACAGAATTCTTACTCGCACAGACACAGAATTGGTACTCAGGGACACAGAACTGTTACTTATGGGCCACAGAACTGTCAGTTAGGGCCACAGAATTGTTACTCGCACAGACACAGAATTGTTACTCGCACAGACACAGAATTGTTACTGAGGGCCACAGAACTGTTACTTGGGGCCACAGAAACGTTAATCAGGGACACAGAATTGTTACTGAGGGCAACAGAACTGTTACTTAGGGCCACAGAATTGTTACTCGCACAGACACAGAATTGTTACTGAGGGCCACAGAACTGTTACTTGGGGCCACAGAAACGTTAATCAGGGACACAGAATTGTTACTGAGGGCCACAGAACTGTTACTTAGGGCCACAGAATTGTTACTCGCACAGACACAGAATTGTTACACAGGGACACAGAACTGTTACTGAGGGCCACAGAACCGTTACTTAGGGCCACAGAATTGTTACTCGCACAGACACAGAATTGTTACTCGCACAGACACAGAATTGTTACTGAGGGCCACAGAACTGTTACTTGAGGCCACAGAAACGTTAATCAGGGACACAGAATTGTTACTGAGGGCCACAGAACTGTTACTTAGGGCCACAGAATTGTTACTCGCACAGACACAATTGTTACTCAGGGACACAGAACTGTTACTGAGGGCCACAGAACTGTTACTTAGGGCCACAGAATTGTTACTCGCACAGACACAGAATTCTTACTCGCACAGACACAGAATTGTTACTGAGGGCCACAGAACTGTTACTTGGGGCCACAGAAACGTTAATCAGGGACACAGAATTGTTACTGAGGGCCACAGAACTGTTACTTAGGGCCACAGAATTGTTACTCGCACAGACACAGAATTGTTACTCGCACAGACACAGAATTGTTACTGAGGGCCACAGAACTGTTACTTGGGGCCACAGAAACGTTAATCAGGGACACAGAATTGTTACTGAGGGCCACAGAACTGTTAGGGCCACAGAATTGTAACTCGCACAGACACAGAATTGTTACTCGCACAGACACAGAATTGTTACTGAGGGCCACAGAACTGTTACTTGGGGCCACAGAAACATTAATCAGGGACACAGAATTGTTACTGAGGGCCACAGAACTGTTACTTAGGGCCACAGAATTGTTACTCGCACAGACACAGAATTGTTACACAGGGACACAGAACTGTTACTGAGGGCCACAGAACCGTTACTTAGGGCCACAGAATTGTTACTCGCACAGACACAGAATTGTTACTCGCACAGACACAGAATTGTTACTCAGGGACACAGAACTGTTACTGAGGGCCACAGAACTGTTACTTAGGGCCACAGAATTGTTACTCGCACAGACACAGAATTCTTACTCGCACAGACACAGAATTGTTACTCAGGGACACAGAACTGTTACTGAGGGCCACAGAACTGTTACTTAGGGCCACAGAATTGTTACTCGCACAGACACAGAATTGTTACTCACACAGACACAGAATTGTTACTGAGGGCCACAGAACTGTTACTTGGGGCCACAGAAACGTTAATCAGGGACACAGAATTGTTACTGAGGGCCACAGAACTGTTACTTAGGGCCACAGAATTGTTACTCGCACAGACACAGAATTGTTACTCACACAGACACAGAATTGTTACTGAGGGCCACAGAACTGTTACTTGGGGCCACAGAAACGTTAATCAGGGACACAGAATTGTTACTGAGGGCCACAGAACTGTTACTTAGGGCCACAGAATTGTTACTCGCACAGACACAGAATTGTTACTCGCACAGACACAGAATTGTTACTGAGGGCCACAGAACTGTTACTTGGGGCCACAGAAACGTTAATCAGGGACACAGAATTGTTACTGAGGGCCACAGAACTGTTACTTAGGGCCACAGAATTGTTACTCGCACAGACACAGAATTGTTACTCGCACAGACACAGAATTGTTACTGAGGGCCACAGAACTGTTACTTGGGGCCACAGAAACGTTAATCAGGGACACAGAATTGTTACTGAGGGCCACAGAACTGTTACTTAGGGCCACAGAATTGGTACTCGCACAGACACAGAATTGTTACTCGCACAGACACAGAATTGTTACTGAGGGCCACAGAACTGTTACTTGGGGCCACAGAAACATTAATCAGGGACACAGAATTGTTACTGAGGGCCACAGAATTGTTACTCGCACAGACACAGAATTGTTACTCAGGGACACAGAATCGTTTAATTAAAGAGTATGTCAGACAACATGCAGAGGAGTGGCAGAGCAGGCAATGTTTTAGGAGCGAGCAGACGTGGCAGCAGAGGAAGGGGTCGAGGCAGCACTATTCGCAGCCAGAGGCCAGTGCTCCCGGTGTCATCCAGCGGTCGTGTCTCCACCGACAACCCTGCCGTCATCGATTGGTTGGCTCGGTCGTCTTCCTCTTCCCAGGTCACCTCTGACACCTACAGCCAACAGTCGGTGGGTACGTCAGACACAACCGTTAGTTGGCATGGCCCGGGACCAAGCCCACTGAAATCACGTGTCCTCTACCTGCCCCTGTCCTTTGGTGTTCCCTCACCAAGCGAAGTATCGCATGCTGTGGGCTCAGCCCCACTGTACAGTGAGGAAGAGCTAACAGAGGGCGGTCAGGAACGGGGGGAGACATCCGCCTTTTCAGCAGCCAGGCGAAGAAGTAGTGGCGAGGAGAGTGGCCCGGTAGCCGGTCTAGAGACAGGTCTGTCTCCTGACCCAGACGCAGCCGAGGGGGCTAGTAGTGAGGCGGAGACCCTACTTGATGATGAGGAGGTTGATCGCACTTGGCAGCCTCGTCGTCATCAGGCAATTTCTTCCGCATCATCAGGAGAAGAGGGTGGCAGCTTGGCAGTGAGCGAAACAGTCGGTGGGTTGCCCAGGAGACAGCAGCAGGGTCGCAGCAGTGTCAGTGGAAGCAGTGTCAGTGGAGCCAAACGGCCACGGAGTAGAGCACCAGCTCCACTGCAGCCTACCACCACGGCCAGTAGTGGTGCCGGTGTGCACGGAGGAAGCAGCAGTCAGCCAGTGAGGAGTATCGGGGGCAAAGTTTCCTACTCGGCGGTGTGGCAATTTTTCGTCAAGCCGCCCGAGGAAGTAAACGTAGCCGTATGTCGACTATGTGGCCAGAAAGTCAAGCGTGGCCAGGGGGCCCATGTTGGGACTACAGCGTTGCGGCAGCATATGCAGCGTCGCCATTTGGTGGCCTGGGAAAACCGTGATAAAGATACGGCGGTTCTGCCGGCCCCAGCCCCCGCTCCATCACCCGCTCCGTTACTTGCTCCGTCACCCGACGTCAATCGCCCTCCATCAGCCAGTCAAGGCTCCAACACCTCTGCTGAGGGGAGTTGTCGCTCGTTGGCATCTTCCGCTCGTTCAGATGCTCCTTCTCCTGCTACTCCTCTTCACGGATTCCGTCAGCAGTCTTTCTTGGAATCCGTTTCCAAGAGACAACAGTTTGCGAGCACGCACCCGACGGTGCAAAAGCTGAACGTCCTCCTGTCCAAGTTGCTGGTGCTGCAGTCCCTCCCTTTCCAAGTGGTGGACTCAGCACCTTTCAGAGAAATGATGGCTTGTGCCGCGCCGCGGTGGAGAGTGCCAAGCCGTCATTTCTTCGCCAAAAAGGCAGTGCCAGCCCTGCATTCACATGTAGAAGACATGGTGGGCCAGTCTTTGAGCATGTCGGTCTCTGCCAAAGTGCACGGCAGCGCCGACGTGTGGAGCTGTAACTACGGTCAGGGACAGTACATGTCATTTACGGCCCACTGGGTGAACGTGGTGCCGTCACAGCCGCACCAGCAACTTGGACAGGTCACGCCGCTTTTGCCTCCACGTTTGCACGTCCTTGGTCCGGCAAAGATGTCCGCCTCTACCACCTCTTCTTCCGCCGTGTCCTCAGCCGCCACCCCCGTGCCAAGTCCCATTACCCGACCGGCATATCACATGTGCAGGGCGCAACGGTGTCACGCTGTTCTGCACCTGGTATGCCTTGGCGAACGTAGTCACACAGGGGAGGAACTTCTGAGTGTAATGAACAGAGAAATCGACAGATGGCTGTCTCCGCGCAAACTGAAAATCGGAACCATGTTGACCGACAACGGAAAGAACATGGTGTCTGCTCTGCGTCAAGGAAGGTTGTGCCATGCGCCATGCATGGCTCACGTGTTCAATCTGGTTGTCAAGCGGTTCCTAAAATCCACCATCCCACTGCAAGACATCCTTAAAATGTCACGTAAACTTTGCATGCATTTCAGCCATTCCTACACCGCAAAGCACACCCTCCTTGAGCTGCAGCGGCAGAACGGAATTCCACATCATCGCCTGATCTGCGACGTTGCAACAAGGTGGAATTCAACCCTACACATGTTAGACCACCTTTACGAGCAGCGAAAGGCCATCACCGATTTCCTGATGTTACAAGCGGATAAAGGTACTCCCCTGTGTAACTTCGATGTCAGCCATTGGCAGCTCATGCGTGACACCTGCCGCATGCTCAGGCCCTTTGAGGAGGCCACGCTATTCGTGAGTCGGCAGGACTATGGGATGAACGACGTCATTCCTCTGTTGCACGTCCTTGAACAAATGCTGTTAACAATGGCTGGTCAGGGTGCGGTAGACGTGGCGCACAGATCTCAACGCCACATGACCCCTGTGGGGGCAGGACAGGAAGAAGAGGAGGAGGTAGAGGAGGACATTTGTGCTCAGGAATTATTGAGTGAAATGGGTGGTTTTTCCACTCAGCGGACAGGAGTGGAGGAGCAGGAGCATCTGGTAGAGGAGGAGGAGACAGAGGACCCAGACACACCGTGGCAGTATGCTGTGGAGATGGAGGCAGGGAGTCCCTCGCATTCCTTGGCACAAATGGCCCATAGCATGCTCGGTTGCTTGCGTAGCGACAGCCGAATAATAACCATCAGACAGAGGGATGACTTTTGGCTGTCCACCTTGTTGGACCCTCGCTACCGTTCAAAAATGGTGGCCTTTTTCACACCTGCTGAGAGGGAGGCCAAAATAACGTACTATAAAAACCACCTATGTAGTCAGTTGGTCTCTGCCTTTGTGCGCCAACGTCCATCCTCAGACACTGTGGGCCCTGTGCGCTCGCGTTCCGCTGCCATGGCAGCAGGGGAGGGGTGGGGTGGTAGGAGCAGTGGCAGCTCCACCAGCAGCGGCTGCCTCAGTCTGCAGTCGATGATGAGTAGCTTTCTTCACCAGCGCAGTGAGGAAACTACTAACCAGCCGCAGCAGCAGCAGCAGCAGCAGCATCAGGTGGACCTGGAGCAGGACCTCAAACAACAGGCTTGGGCCTACTTGGACAGCACCCTGCCAACCGAGGTAGACAATCCCCTTGACTACTGGTCAACGAAACTTGACCTTTGGCCCCAACTAGCTGAATTTGCCCTTGAAAGGCTGTCATGCCCGGCCAGTAGCGTGGCATCGGAGCGCGTGTTTAGTGCGGCAGGAGGTATTGTAACTCCGCGGAGGACACGACTGTCCACCCAAAGTGTGGAGAGACTCACGTTTGTGAAAATGAATCAGGCGTGGATTAGTCTGGATTTCAAACCACCAGTTCCTGACACAACTGACTAAATCCGCCATGAATCATGCCTCAAACATGTGCCACTTTGAGGTCTCCTCACACACTGCTGGTGTGTTGAATTTTTTGACATAGGGTGCTGGCAGATTACGGGCCTCCTATAGCTGCTTCCAGGCCCCTAATCTGCCATGGGCCCCTATATACCGCCTCCTCATGCTGCTGCCAAGTCCAGAGTCTCTCATGGGTCCCTGTACGGCCTCCCATTGCTGCTGTCTCCATCGCCACACTCTGCCATGTGCCACTTTCAGGTCTCCTCACACACTGCTGGTGTGTAGAATTTTTTGACATAGGGTGCTGGCAGATTACGGGCCTCCTATAGCTGCTGCCAGGCCCCTAATCTGCCATAGGCCCCTATATACCGCCTCCTCATGCTGCTGCCAGGTCCAGAGTCTCTCATGGGTCCCTGTACGGCCTCCCATTGCTGCTGTCTCCATCGCCACACTCTGCCATGTGCCACTTTCAGGTCTCCTCACACACTGCTGGTGTGTAGAATTTTTTGACATTGGGTGCTGGCAGATTACGGGCCTCCCATTGCTGCTGCCAGGCCCCTAATCTGCCATGGGCCCCTATACCGCCTCCTCATGCTGCTGCCAGGTCCACAGTGTCTCATGCCATGTGCCACTTTCAGGTCTCCTCACACTGCTGGTGTGTTGAATTTTTTGACATAGGGTGCTGGCAGATTATGGGCCTCCTATAGCTGCTGCCAGGCCCCTAATCTGCCATAGGCCCCTATATACCGCCTCCTCATGCTGCTGCCAGGTCCAGAGTCTCTCATGGTTCCCTGTACGGCCTCCCATTGCTGCTGTCTCCATCGCCACACTCTGCCATGTGCCACTTTCAGGTCTCCTCACACACTGCTGGTGTGTAGAATTTTTTGACATAGGGTGCTGGCAGATTACGGGCCTCCCATAGCTGCTGCCAGGCCCCTAATCTGCCATAGGCCCCTATATACCACCTCCTCATGCTGCTGCCAAGTCCAGAGTCTCTCATGGGTCCCTGTACGGCCTCCCATTGCTGCTGTCTCCATCGCCACACTCTGCCATGTGCCACTTTCAGGTCTCCTCACACTGCTGGTGTGTAGAATTTTTTGACATAGGGTGCTGGCAGATTACGGGCCTCCTATAGCTGCTGCCAGGCCCCTAATCTGCCATGGGCCCCTATATACCGCCTCCTCATGCTGCTGCCAGGTCCACAGTGTCTCATGCCATGTGCCACTTTCAGGTCTCCTCACACTGCTGGTGTGTAGAATTTTTTGACATAGGGTGCTGGCAGATTACGGGCCTCCTATAGCTGCTGCCAGGCCCCTAATCTGCCATAGGCCCCTATATACCGCCTCCTCATGCTGCTGCCAGGTCCAGAGTCTCTCATGGGTCCCTGTACGTCCTCCCATTGCTGCTGTCTCCATCGCCACACTCTGCCATGTGCCACTTTCAGGTCTCCTCACACACTGCTGGTGTGTAGAATTTTTTGACATAGGGTGCTGGCAGATTACGGGCCTCCCATTGCTGCTGCCAGGCCCCTAATCTGCCATGGGCCCCTATACCGCCTCCTCATGCTGCTGCCAAGTCCAGAGTCTCTCATGGGTCCCTGTACGGCCTCCCATTGCTGCTGTCTCCATCGCCACACTCTGCCATGTGCCACTTTCAGGTCTCCTCACACACTGCTGGTGTGTAGAATTTTTTGACATTGGGTGCTGGCAGATTACGGGCCTCCCATTGCTGCTGCCAGGCCCCTAATCTGCCATGGGCCCCTATACCGCCTCCTCATGCTGCTGCCAAGTCCAGAGTCTCTCATGGGTCCCTGTATGGCCTCCCATTGCTGCTGTCTCCATCGCCACACTCTGCCATGTGCCACTTTCAGGTCTCCTCACACACTGCTGGTGTGTAGAATTTTTTGACATAGGGTGCTGGCAGATTACGGGCCTCCCATAGCTGCTGCCAGGCCCCTAATCTGCCATGGGCCCCTATATACCGCCTCCTCATGCTGCTGCCAGGTCCACAGTGTCTCATGCCATGTGCCACTTTCAGGTCTCCTCACACTGCTGGTGTGTTGAATTTTTTGACATAGGGTGCTGGCAGATTATGGGCCTCCTATAGCTGCTGCCAGGCCCCTAATCTGCCATAGGCCCCTATATACCGCCTCCTCATGCTGCTGCCAGGTCCAGAGTCTCTCATGGGTCCCTGTACGGCCTCCCATTGCTGCTGTCTCCATCGCCACACTCTGCCATGTGCCACTTTCAGGTCTCCTCACACTGCTGGTGTGTAGAATTTTTTGACATAGGGTGCTGGCAGATTACGGGCCTCCTATAGCTGCTGCCAGGCCCCTAATCTGCCATAGGCCCCTATATACCGCCTCCTCATGCTGCTGCCAGGTCCACAGTGTCTCATGCCATGTGCCACTTTCAGGTCTCCTCACACTGCTGGTGTGTTGAATTTTTTGACATAGGGTGCTGGCAGATTACGGGCCTCCCATAGCTGCTGCCAGGCCCCTAATCTGCCATAGGCCCCTATATACCGCCTCCTCATGCTGCTGCCAGGTCCAGAGTCTCTCATGGGTCCCTGTACGGCCTCCCATTGCTGCTGTCTCCATCGCCACACTCTGCCATGTGCCACTTTCAGGTCTCCTCACACACTGCTGGTGTGTAGAATTTTTTGACATAGGGTGCTGGCAGATTACGGGCCTCCCATTGCTGCTGCCAGGCCCCTAATCTGCCATGGGCCCCTATACCGCCTCCTCATGCTGCTGCCAAGTCCAGAGTCTCTCATGGGTCCCTGTACGGCCTCCCATTGCTGCTGTCTCCATCGCCACACTCTGCCATGTGCCACTTTCAGGTCTCCTCACACACTGCTGGTGTGTAGAATGTTTTGACATAGGGTGCTGGCAGATTACGGGCCTCCCATAGCTGCTGCCAGGCCCCTAATCTGCCATGGGCCCCTATATACCACCTCCTCATGCTGCTGCCAGGTCCACAGTGTCTCATGCCATGTGCCACTTTCAGGTCTCCTCACACTGCTGGTGTGTAGAATTTTTTGACATAGGGTGCTGGCAGATTACGGGCCTCCTATAGCTGCTGCCAGGCCCCTAATCTGCCATAGGCCCCTATATACCGCCTCCTCATGCTGCTGCCAGGTCCAGAGTCTCTCATGGGTCCCTGTACGGCCTCCCATTGCTGCTGTCTCCATCGCCACACTCTGCCATGTGCCACTTTCAGGTCTCCTCACACACTGCTGGTGTGTAGAATTTTTTGACATAGGGTGCTGGCAGATTACGGGCCTCCCATTGCTGCTGCCAGGCCCCTAATCTGCCATGGGCCCCTATACCGCCTCCTCATGCTGCTGCCAAGTCCAGGGTCTCTCATGGGTCCCTGTACGGCCTCCCATTGCTGCTGTCTCCATCGCCACACTCTGCCATGTGCCACTTTCAGGTCTCCTCACACACTGCTGGTGTGTAGAATTTTTTGACATAGGGTGCTGGCAGATTACGGGCCTCCCATAGCTGCTGCCAGGCCCCTAATCTGCCATAGGCCCCTATATACCGCCTCCTCATGCTGCTGCCAAGTCCAGAGTCTCTCATGGGTCCCTGTACGGCCTCCCATTGCTGCTGTCTCCATCGCCACACTCTGCCATGTGCCACTTTCAGGTCTCCTCACACACTGCTGGTGTGTAGAATTTTTTGACATAGGGTGCTGGCAGATTACGGGCCTCCCATTGCTGCTGCCAGGCCCCTAATCTGCCATGGGCCCCTATACCGCCTCCTCATGCTGCTGCCAAGTCCAGGGTCTCTCATGGGTCCCTGTAGGGCCTCCCATTGCTGCTGTCTCCATCGCCACACTCTGCCATGTGCCAATTTCAGGTCTCCTCACACACTGCTGGTGTGTAGAATTTTTTGACATAGGGTGCTGGCAGATTACGGGCCTCCCATAGCTGCTGCCAGGCCCCTAATCTGCCATAGGCCCCTATATACCGCCTCCTCATGCTGCTGCCAGGTCCAGAGTCTCTCATGGGTCCCTGTACGGCCTCCCATTGCTGCTGTCTCCATCGCCACACTCTGCCATGTGCCACTTTCAGGTCTCCTCACACTGCTGGTGTGTTGAATTTTTTGACATAGGGTGCTGGCAGATTACGGGCCTCCTATAGCTGCTGCCAGGCCCCTAATCTGCCATAGGCCCCTATATACCGCCTCCTCATGCTGCTGCCAGGTCCAGAGTCTCTCATGGGTCCCTGTACGGCCTCCCATTGCTGCTGTCTCCATCGCCACACTCTGCCATGTGCCACTTTCAGGTCTCCTCACACACTGCTGGTGTGTAGAATTTTTTGACATAGGGTGCTGGCAGATTACGGGCCTCCCATTGCTGCTGCCAGGCCCCTAATCTGCCATGGGCCCCTATACCGCCTCCTCATGCTGCTGCCAAGTCCAGAGTCTCTCATGGGTCCCTGTACGGCCTCCCATTGCTGCTGTCTCCATCGCCACACTCTGCCATGTGCCACTTTCAGGTCTCCTCACACACTGCTGGTGTGTAGAATTTTTTGACATAGGGTGCTGGCAGATTACGGGCCTCCCATAGCTGCTGCCAGGCCCCTAATCTGCCATGGGCCCCTATATACCGCCTCCTCATGCTGCTGCCAGGTCCACAGTGTCTCATGCCATGTGCCACTTTCAGGTCTCCTCACACTGCTGGTGTGTTGAATTTTTTTACATAGGGTGCTGGCAGATTATGGGCCTCCTATAGCTGCTGCCAGGCCCCTAATCTGCCATAGGCCCCTATATACCGCCTCCTCATGCTGCTGCCAGGTCCAGAGTCTCTCATGGTTCCCTGTACGGCCTCCCATTGCTGCTGTCTCCATCGCCACACTCTGCCATGTGCCACTTTCAGGTCTCCTCACACTGCTGGTGTGTAGAATTTTTTGACATAGGGTGCTGGCAGATTACGGGCCTCCTATAGCTGCTGCCAGGCCCCTAATCTGCCATAGGCCCCTATATACCGCCTCCTCATGCTGCTGCCAGGTCCAGAGTCTCTCATGGGTCCCTGTACGGCCTCCCATTGCTGCTGTCTCCATCGCCACACTCTGCCATGTGCCACTTTCAGGTCTCCTCACACACTGCTGGTGTGTAGAATTTTTTGACATAGGGTGCTGGCAGATTACGGGCCTCCCATTGCTGCTGCCAGGCCCCTAATCTGCCATGGGCCCCTATACCGCCTCCTCATGCTGCTGCCAAGTCCAGGGTCTCTCATGGGTCCCTGTACGGCCTCCCATTGCTGCTGTCTCCATCGCCACACTCTGCCATGTGCCACTTTCAGGTCTCCTCACACACTGCTGGTGTGTAGAATTTTTTGACATAGGGTGCTGGCAGATTACGGGCCTCCCATAGCTGCTGCCAGGCCCCTAATCTGCCATAGGCCCCTATATACCGCCTCCTCATGCTGCTGCCAGGTCCAGAGTCTCTCATGGGTCCCTGTACGGCCTCCCATTGCTGCTGTCTCCATCGCCACACTCTGCCATGTGCCACTTTCAGGTCTCCTCACACTGCTGGTGTGTAGAATTTTTTGACATAGGGTGCTGGCAGATTACGGGCCTCCCATTGCTGCTGCCAGGCACGTAATCTGCCATGGGCCCCCGTACCGACTCCTCATGCTGTGACGTTGCAACAAGGTGGAATTCAACCCTACATATGTTAGACCGCCTTTACGAACAGCGAAAGGCCATCACAGATTTCCTGATGTTAAAAGCGGATAAAGGTACTCCCTGTGTAACTTAGATGTCAGCCATTGGCAGCTCATGCGTGACACCTGCGCTTGCTCAGGCCCTTTGAGGAGGCCACGCTATTCGTGAGTCGGCAGGACTATGGGATGAACGACGTCATTCCTCTGTTGCACGTCCTGGAACAAATGCTGTTAACAATGGCTGGTCAGGGTGCGGTAGACGTGGCGCACAGATCTCAACGCCACATGACCCCTGTGGGGGCAGGACAGGAAGAAGAGGAGGAGGTAGAGGAGGACATTGGTGCTCAGGAATTATTGAGTGAAATGGGTGGTTTTTCCACTCAGCGGACAGGAGTGGAGGAGCAGGAGCATCTGGTAGAGGAGGAGGAGGAGGAGGAGACAGAGGACCCAGACGCACCGTGGCAGTATGCTGTGGAGATGGAAGCAGGGAGTCCCTCGCATTCCTTGGCACAAATGGCCCATAGCATGCTCGGTTGCTTGCGCAGCGACAGCCGAATAATAACCATCAGACAGAGGGATGACTTTTGGCTGTCCACCTTGTTGGACCCTCGCTACCGTTCAAAAATGGTGGCCTTTTTCACACCTGCTGAGAGGGAGGCCAAAATAACGTACTATAAAAACCACCTATGTAGTCAGCTGGTCTCTGCCTGTCTGCGCCAACGTCCATCCTCAGACACTGTGGGCCCTGTGCGCTCGCGTTCCGCTGCCATGGCAGCAGGGGAGGGGTGGGGTGGTAGGAGCAGTGGCAGCTCCACCAGCAGCGGCTGCCTCAGTCTGCAGTCGATGATGAGTAGCTTTCTTCACCAGCGCAGTGAGGAAACTACTAACCAGCCGCAGCAGCAGCAGCAGCAGCATCAGGTGGACCTGGAGCAGGACCTCAAACAACAGGCTTAGGCCTACTTGGACAGCACCCTGCCAACCGAGGTAGACAATCCCCTTGACTACTGGTCAACGAAACTTGACCTTTGGCCCCAACTAGCTGAATTTGCCCTTGAAAGGCTGTCATGCCCGGCCAGTAGCGTGGCATCGGAGCGCGTGTTTAGTGCGGCAGGAGGTATTGCAACTCCGCGGAGGACACGACTGTCCACCCAAAGTGTGGAGAGACTGACGTTTGTGAAAATGAATCAGGCGTGGATTAGTCTGGATTTCAAACCACCAGTTCCTGACACAACTGACTAAATCCGCCATGAATCATGCCCCAAACATGTGCCACTTTCAGGTCTCCTCACACTGCTGGTGTGTTACATTTTTTGTCATAGGGTGCTGGCAGATTACGGGCCTCCCATAGCTGCTGCCAGGCCCCTAATCTGCCATGGGCCCCTATACCGCCTCCTCATGCTGCTGCCAAGTCCAGAGTCTCTCATGGGTCCCTGTACGGCCTCCCATTGCTGCTGTCTCCATCGCCACACTCTGCCATGTGCCACTTTCAGGTCTCCTCACACTGCTGGTGTATTCCATTTTTTGTCATAGGGTGCTGGCAGATTACGGGCCTCCCATAGCTGCTGCCAGGCCCCTAATCTGCCATGGGCCCCTATACCGCCTCCTCATGCTGCTGCCAGGTCCAGAGTCTCTCATGGGTCCTTGTACGGCCTCCCATTGCTGCTGTCTCCATCGCCACACTCTGCCATGTGCCACTTTCAGGTCTCCTCACACTGCTGGTGGGTTCCATTTTTTGTCATAGGGTGCTGGCAGATTACGGGCCTCCCATAGCTGCTGCCAGGCCCCTAATCTGCCATGGGCCCCCGTACCGACTCCTCATGCTGCTGCCAGGCCCGTAATCTGTCATGGGCCCCTGTTGTCGCTTGTTGGCATATTCCGCTCGTTCAGATGCTCCTTCTCCTGCTACTCCTCTTCACGGATTCCGTCAGCAGTCTTTCTTGGAATCCGTTTCCAAGAGACAACAGTTTGCGAGCACGCACGAGACGGTGCAGAAGCTGAACGTCCTCCTGTCCAAGTTGCTGCTGCCAGGCTCGTAATCTGTCATGCGCCCCTGTACCGCCTCCTCATGCTGCTGCCAGGTCCAGAGTGTGTCATGGGCCCCCGTACCGACTCCTCATGCTGCTGCCAGGCCCGTAATCTGTCATGGGCCCCTGTACCGCCTCCCCATGCTGCTGCCAGGTCCAGAGTGTGTCATGGGTCCCTGTACGGCCTCCCATTGCTGCTGCCAGGCCCGTAATCTGCCATGGGCCCCCGTACCGACTCCTCATGCTGCTGCCAGGCCCGTAATCTGCCATGGGCCCCTGTACCGCCTCCTCATGCTGCTGCCAGGTCCAGAGTGTGTCATGGGTCCCTGTACGGCCTCCCATTGCTGCTGTCTCTATCGCCACACTCTGCCATGTGCCACTTTCAGGTCTCCTCACACTGCTGGTGGTTTCCATTTTTGTCATAGGGTGCTGTATGGCCTCCCATTGCTGCTGCCTCCACCGCCACAGTGGCTCCACACTCTGGTTTTGGCCCCGTGACTGCCCAAATGAGTGAAGTGTGCGGTGATTCTAAGATCGACGGCACTCATCTGCATGTCATACTGACTGACAGTATTATTTCTCTTCCCCAGCAGACTCCAAGGGCATTTAAATTAAAGGTACAGTGTTCAGCACTAATATTAAGTCTCTCTGAAGCCTAGAAACACCCTTTTTTAAGTTAAATTCACAGCGAATATATTCGACTCGAATCAAAATTTTTCCACGAATTCGCCGAATCAGTCGAATCGAATTTTTGAATACTTCGCTCATCTCTAATATTGATATGTGATCTAGACATATACTGTATATGATTTTGACAAACACAGTGAAATAACTTATAAGCATATGTGTTTCAAAGGGAGAAGGGACGCCTTCACTGGTGTGTTCTTCTGGAAGCGAAACTGGACTAATGTGCTTGTGAACCTTCCTGTTTCGTGTTTCAGAAAAGAATAAACTTCAATTGCAGAGAATGCCCAATAGATCCTTACTCAACACAATGATGTGAATACAGAACACTGATATCTAATATTTCTAGCTATGTGCCATAAGCAGCGCCTTATCCACATTGTTACTTTTTGTATTCATACTTGTATGATCTGAATGGTTTGTACTATACTTCTGTCTTTTATTCATAATAAAATCTTTGTAACAAAACAAACAAAAAAAAAAAGTCAACCCAACATGAAGATTCGGTAAACACCTAATGCCTGGGGATCCTGGGAAAATAGCATCCTTGGAATTTAAATCAGTCACAGCTGGTTATGGAATGGTAGTTATGCCGGATCAGAATATATCCCTGCCCTGCATTTAGTGCATTTATCAAAGAGGCTTGTTTTAACCCTGACAGCTAATGACACCGTCAATGGTGACGGCATAAATGTGAGTAAACTCATCATATGGGCTGGCACTTCAAGGCATTAGCCAGACTGGCCATTGTATACATGTTTACAAATGTGCTAATATACCCATTCCCGATACTCTAATGGAGAGTTTCAGGAATTGGTTGTTACTATTTTATTAGTTTTCAAAAGGGTGTCTTCACCTCTAATCACAGTAATGGGGAATACAGAAATGGGGAGATAGATGAATGTCATTGTGAAGATGTTGCGTCATGGATGAGTTTGTATGTTATCGCAGAGTTTCAGCTATTGTAGACAGGAGGGGGTGTTTGCACAGTGTGGCTGAGACCTGCAGATACATACAGTGTATGTCTAGAGTCAAACCTGAAAGCACAAAGTAAAGGTTTACCTAGAAAAGCAGTTAACATTTTGTATGAACAAATGCAGTGCACAGTTTTTTGGAAATTTTTAGAATTTTTTTTTTATTTATTTGCATAATATTATCACTTTTATCTGATAATGATCAACTTTATAGTATGTCAGATATACAGAAAAAGAACAATAAAGAAGGTTTATCTTTTAGAAGGGACCTAAAAAGAAACCTAGCATGTTACTGATGAATTTAAAGATATGATCGTAAAAGTGTATTTAATTTTGTCTGTGCCCCCACTAGATTTATTGTATATTTGTTCAAGTTACTATTAACACCAGGACTGAAAAGTTTCAGATGACACCAGAATAAAAAAATATTTAAATGAGATCATTGTTCTAGTGTCAACTGTCTTATGCTGGGTACACACTATCATTTTATTTCTCATTCAACCCAGCAGGCGGAGTAAAAAAAAAACCTGAAGAGCTCTGGAGGAGCTTGCTGTACTAACTAACCGATGTTAGTACAGTGATCTCCCCGCTGAGCTATTGTGTTCTGACAGGAGGACTGCCCCCACCCGCCAGAACACACCAGTTAGCGCTCGCAGCCATTGGCTGCAGCACTGATCAGATGCTGGTTTTCTAGCACGCCCGATCAACAGAAGCCGGCCGTTTGCTGGTGTACACACAGGTTGGATGTCGGATGGTTTCTGTTGAACTGGCCAATACCAGTTGATATTTGGTCACTGTGTACGGGGCTTAAGAGGGGATTTACATAATTTTATTGAGATTTAATCTTACTTTTTGTCAGTGCCAGGACAACAGGACAAGGTCATCCAGTGCCCAATGTGAAGATGGCAAACTGCCCCCCCCCTTCCCAGATGGAGCAGGGCTGATAGTAGCACATGAAGCCTACTGTATCAAAATGTACAGGTATTTAATGGTTTGTGTTATGTGGTGAAATAGTAACAATAGTTGTGGCACTCTGCAGCGAATTGAATAGTTTATTAGCGATGTACATTTTGTCTCTCGGTAAAATATGGAGTGTAGCGTGAGGAAAAAATGCCCCTGTGTTGGTAGTGTCATTGGAAGAAAAAATGCCCCTGCATGCCCTTGCATTGGTGGTGTCACTGGAAGAAAAAAAAAAATCTGTGTTGGGGGTGGCACTGAAAAGAAGAAATGTTCCTGCATTGGTGGTGTCACTGGTAGAAAAAATGCCCTGGATTGGTGGAGTCACCAGAAGAAAAAAACTGTCCCTGCGTCGGTGGTATGACTGGAAGGAAAAAATGCTCCTGTGTAGGTGATGCCACTAAAAGGAAAAAAATGCTACTGCATCAGGGTCGATGGGGAAACAAATTCCACTGCCTTGGTGTCAGTGGCAGGAAAAATGCAGCTGCTTCAGTGGTGTCAATCTGAGTAGGAATGTTTTTTGCATCTGTGTCATTAGAATGATGAAGGGGATCTGGTAGTCTGAAAGAGGGGGGAACTTTTTGGGTGCATTACAATAAGGGTCCCTTTGTGGCTCTAGGAATGGGAGGGGAGCTGAAGGGTTCAGTGTGAGATAGGGTGGCTATGGGGCTCCTTGGGACTTTGAGGGATGGAGGGAAGGTCTGGGGCTGAGTTGCTCCCCCCACCCTTTGTGTACTTACAGTTTAGACCTCCTTCTCAGTGTAGGCCCTGCCTGGGAATGAAGGCAGCTTCTCCTTCTTCCAGTCTGTGGTCATATGATATGTCACATGACAAGAGAAGGCAGGTAGTGATCAATACTGCTGCTTTATAAACAAAACAAAATGCACATTTAATAAAGTGGATCTGAAGTCATAAAGGATAAGTTCACCTTTTAGACAAAAATAACAAATGCACATTTTTTTTGCCAGTAAAAAAATGTGCATTTATTATATTTGTCTACAGGAGCCTGAAAGCATTGCACCAGCGAACTGTAGATCGCTGATGCCTTTCAGGTCTCTCTTGCAGACCTGTCAGGATATCTGCTTGTCGTACAGGATGCATGAGCAAGCAGATATTCTGAAAGGAAGCTTCAATGAATTATCATGGCACTCCACATGGTAGTTCATTGAAAACTTCAAGTTGACAGCCGCTAAGGCTGTCAGGACTTGCAGTTCATTCATTCACGGAAGTCCGTGAATGAAAGATGCGGCTGTGTGGGCAGTCCCCCGTATGGCCGCGCTCTTTTTAAATTTGACAGATAGTACGGGGAGAGGTTTCCCCATACTATCTGTCACAGGGAGAGAGGGCGGCGGGCGGCGCTTGTGGCTATGGGGACATGTTACATGTTCCACCCTAAAAACAGGTGGAACATTTAACATATTCCCAAATTTTAACTTATCCTTTAAATAAAAAAACTGAGAACAAACAGGCTTTATTAACATTTGCCGCTTGCATTTCTGCAATAACCCTGAGACAGTCAGTACTCCTTCTGGCAAAGTGACTTTTGTAATCTCCTTATTAAAGGGGAAGACTTTGGCATGGGGCAGTCCTTACCTGTAAGGCAATGATCCTTTCCTGCAGGATGCGGATAAGTTCCTGTCGTCACTCTAGACTGTGTTTGTCAAACCTGGCAGAGTTGCGGCTTCTGAATTCCCACTTTTGGACATGCAGCAAGGCACCAGAACTGTCGCCCAATATGCTCTAGAGTTTCGCACCCTGGCTGCTGAGACTAAGTAGCATGCTGGTGCTCTTCATGCAGCAAATGTCTCACTGATTGCATCAAAGATGAACTGGTGTATAAGGATCTTCCAGATGATCTTGAACAGTTCATAGAGCTGTGTGTCTGTCTGGATGTCTGCTACCATGAAAGGTGTCATGAAAAATCACAGACTTCCAAGCTATCTCGGCCATTGTATCAGTTGGCTCATAACTTTCAAACGCCGCCCCCCAACTCTAAACCTGGAAATTCTGCTGAGTCCATGACACCTGCAGAGCCCATGGACATCAGCCGTCTCCACCTGACTGAAACAGAGAAGCAAATGAGATGCTCCTTGGGTCTTTGTCTTTATTGTGGACTGAAAGGGCACATGTTGGTTGCTTGCCCCAGCCGTCAAGTACAAGAGAGGGTCTAACCCATGTTGGAGCAGCTGGGTTAGACCGTACAAATCCTTCCTCTGAAAACAAGCTCACAGTACCCATTGTGAAGTTTGGGGTTATCTAGCTCAAGTGTAACGCCCACTAGCAAGTACAGTCCACGCCAAATATTTCCATTTAAGGGCTTGTTGGCCCACTTTTATTTAAAAGGAAAGGTCACACAAAATTCCATAAAGCATAATTCATGGTTTAGTACGCTTCACCATTAACACAAAACATGAAATATTTAGCCTCCTAGCTCACTTAAGTAACAAAATAATTTTACAGCCTCCCGGCTTAAACATACCGCAGTTCTGCTCAGGCCTTCCACTATAGGCCAACACTGTCCACATATATAGCAGCCCCTTGATGCTTTGGCTCCCCTGTCTTTCCCAGCACAGACATGCATCCGCCTGGCATGATCCCAAAGTTGTCTCAACAAAAGGGAAAGACATTTCCAATGTCACAGCCAGAACAAAAGACTGTGGAAGAATACTTTTAGGATAACTTGGAGAGAGGTTTTACCCATCCATCTTCTTCCTCAGTAAAGACAGGGTTCTTCTTTGTGGAAAACAAAAATGGTGGACTTCGTCCATGTATTGACTATCCAGGATAAACTAAGTCACCGTAAAGGACTCTTATCCTCTGCCCCTTATCCTAGAATTGTTTGATGTCCTTAAGGGAGCCATTGTCTTCTGTAAATTAGACCTGCGTGGGACCAATACCCTGATCCACATAAGGAAGGGTGATGAGTGGAATATGGCATTTAACACCAACAATGGACATTATGAGTACCTAGTTATGCCTTTTGGGCTCTCCAATGCCCCAGCCGTCTTCCAGCATTTCATTGATGAGGTCTTCCATGACCTTTGTAATGATATATCTAGACATCTTAGTTTTATCTAGGACTCACCATGAACACATTTCCCATGTGAAACAAGTACTACAGTGCTTACCTGCGAACCACCTCTATGAAGACTGCAAAATGTAGTTTGCATCAGACCTGCATACCATTTCTGGGTTATATCATTAGCCCTGAAAGTTTTCAAATAGATGCACAAATACAGCTGTCCTGCAGTGACCACAGCTGAACACTTTGAGAGGGCTTCAAAGTTTTCTGGGCTTTGCCAAATATTATAGGCATTTTATCAAAGGCTTTGCCACTAGTGCCACACCCTTTACTGCCATGACTAAAAAGGGGTGTAATTGTAAAGTATGATCCCTTGAAGCAGTGTCAGCTTTCCAGCAGCTAAAAGAAATGTTCAGCAAGGCTCCAATCCTGCATCATCCAAACACAAAACTCCAGTACCTTGTTGAAGTGGATGCATCAGAAGAAGGGGGTGGAGCAGTGCTCTCTCAAAGACAACCAAGAACTGGTAAAATTCGCCCAGTAGCTTTTCTCTCCAAAACGTTTTCTCCTGATTAGGTTCCCTATGATGTCGGGAACCAAGAACTACTAGTGATTAAACTTGCACTGTATGAGAGAAACGATCTCTTGAAAGAGACATTGAAGCCCTGCATGATATTGACTGACCACAAAAAACTTCTGTACCTTCAGACAGCCAAACTTCTAAATTCACGTCATGCATGGTGGGCTCTTTTCTTTTCCCACTTCAACTTTATTCTTTCTTATGTCCCAGGCCACAAGAACAAAAAAAGCTGATGCTCTGTCCTGACAGTTTGAAACTTCGGAAACTGATCAGACCACCGGACAGTACACAATATCACCTCACAAGATTGTGGCACAGCTCTCTACAGCCATAGTAACATAGTTAGTCCCGTTGAAAAAAAGACACACGTCCATCTAGTTCAACCATTAAGCCCTTTTGCAACAGTTACAGGAGGTCCAGAGTCATTTTCCCCAAAGTCAGAAAGTACCATCTGGTCATCTGTTTGTATCCCACAGTCTCAGGAAGGCAGTATTTCTTTGGGCTCATGATGGGTTGTTGTCTGGCCACCCTGGTGTCACGGTCACTTAAAAAACTATACAGCAACATGTTTGGTGGCCAGGGATGAAAAAGGGTGTTTCTGATTATGTAGCCTCCTGTCCAAGTTGTGCAGCAAATAAGACTCCTCACACTCTACCAGCCAGTTTTCCAAGATGAGTCACTTTGTGTTATTTTCTGGACTACCTACAGCTGAAGCATTGTCTTCTTTCTTTCTGTCTCATATTGTCAAACATTACAGGATACCTACCAACATCGTGTCTGATCGGGGCTCCCAGTTCATTTCCCGACTCTGGAGAGCTGTACGCAAAAGGACAAGGGGTAACCTTGTCCTTCTCTGCTGCACACCACCCACAAACTGACAGCCAAACTGAACTAGACTCTCGAGATTTTGGCGTTATGTTCATTACAGTCTAATTGGTCTGAATATCTGCCTTTAGCTGAACTTGCTATTAACTCTTGTCATAATGCCCCTCATACCACACCTTTTTATGCAGCTCTAGGCTATCACCCACACACTTTTCCCATGCTGCAGCCTTCTTCTGGTGTACCAGCAGCAGACCGATGAGTAAAAGACATCCTACCACACTGGAGAAAAATGCATACTTCTACAAAAGGCAGCAGGCAAATATAAACACTACTCTGATAAATGAATAAAAACATGTACCTCCATATACAGTGGGAGACAAAGTATGGTTGTCTACCAAATATATGAGACTGAAGCAACTTTCTTCCAAGCTGAGCCCACAATTTATTGGTCCATATAGGATAATTTCTCATCTTGCGCCAGTGTCTTACCACCTAAAATGGCCGCCTTCTCTCTGGATACACCAATTTTTTCACCTTTCTCTACTCAAGAAGGTGGTCTTTAACTGGTACTCAAGACCTAAACAACTACCTTCTCCTGTTCTCGTGATGGGCAGCATGAGTATGAGGTTACTAAAACCTTGCTTTCAAGAAGACAGGACCATGGCATACAGTACCTGGTGCACCGGAAGGGATATCCCATGTCTGATTGATCTTGGGTTCCTGCCAGAGATCTACATGCTCCTGCATTAATTCGAGCCTTTCATGCCACCTTTCCTGGAGGGGTCCATTGGGGGGAGGGCTGTCATATCCCAGGGTTTGAACTTGGGTTCTTTCGGCTCTCTGCTGTGGTCCTGTTCGCTCTGCCACTGGGGAATCTGACTCCCTTCAGCATACACTCTACTTAGAACATCTGCTCCTAGAACTCTCTAACTGTACCTGCCTTCCAGCTGTAGCCAGTCCACAATTAACCCAGCTTAAATTGCAGGACTTCCTGTGTACTGGGCCCAGTTGTTGGATCTCTTTCCCTGGGTGTGTGCAATACTGCTAAGCTACTGAACTTTGACCTCTGCCTGATTCCTGGATTACTCGCTTTGCCTGATGATTCTACATTATACTGCTGAGCTACTGAACTTCTGAACTTTGTATGAGTTATCTAAAATCCTGGATTCAAGAAGGGGGGGCAGAGGTGTCCAGTACCTAGTGCACTGGAAAGGATACCCTGTGACTTATAGGTCTTGGGTGTCCGCTAAAGATCTACATGCTTCTACCCTCATGTGAGACTTTAATGCCACTGTCAGGGCTCTGTCCACAGCAGAGGTACTCGGAGACCTAGCATTTCTGCCAGTACCTTGCATGGTTGCAGAAATGCACTTTGGCGAGAATCTATGCGCATTGGCGCACGGACGCGAGCTGGAACACTCATGCACACTGGCGAATAGTTACGCACGTATTAGCTCAGTTTGGCGTCAGGCGGCCTTTATAAGGAAGCCCATCACTCCCTCAAATTGCTGGTTGATCTCCGGCTCCCCAATACCTTTGTCTATGTTCCCTTGCTACTGTGATTTTCTGTTACCTATTTGGCTTGTTCTTGGACCTGTCTTCTCTGCCTGACTCCTGATCTGACCCTGGCTTGTCTAACGGATATTCTCACCTGCTCTCCTGATCTGACCTCGGCTTGGCTAATAGATATTCTCACCTGCTCTCCTGTGTATGACCCTGGCTATCCTATTGACTATGTCTGCTCCAATCTCCACCTGGCATCTGACCTTGGCTTTGAACCGACTACTCTCTGGTCCTCTGCTACCCTGAAGGCCTGCATACCTCTCATGGGCGCCACCTGTCTGCAGACGCCGTTCCAGTGTATCAGCTGTGCTCCTGGGTGTACCTCTGACAATCAATCCTACAGGCCTTTGGGCCTGACTCCTTCTGTCCCATATCCAGAGGAGTCTGGAACTTAGCCACAAGGGAAGCCCTCTCTCCACTGGCCTCTATCACCAGGTACATGATAGCCACCTTTCCCAGAAAGTCTCTCTAAGCCCCTGGGTTGGAGGTGCTGTCATGTGCCTGGGATTGAACTTGAGTCCTTCTGTTCACTCTGCTGCTGGGAAACTTATTCTTGCAGTATGCACCTTGCATAGTACCTCTGCTCCTAGTACTCTCTAGCTCCACCTTTCTTCCAGCTGCAATCAATCCACAATCCGATCAGTTTAAATTTCAGGACTTCCTGTGGAGTATGCCTGTTTGTTGGATGTTTCCTGGGTATGTGCCCTATACTGCTGAGCTACTGAATGTCTGGACTTTGACCTCTGACTGGTACCTGGCTTACTCTCTTTGCCTGATGATTCTACATTACTGTACCAGTCTTCGTATAACCCTGCCTAACTCCAACCACGCTTCTGCATTCTGACTTTGTACCTTGCTGTCAAGATTTGTTGCTGACTCAGCCTGCCTGACTATGCTAACGCCTCAACCCCCAGCCAAAGCTCCACTCTGGACTAAACCTTTTCCAGGTACCTTACAAGAACCCAAAGTCCCATGTGTTCACTGAATATATACAGTTACCCAGCATGCCTTAGAGCCCATCTCTCTGGGATAGGCTGAAGCTGTATCAATCTTCATACTGCCATCTGCATAACTCCACACTTATCATCCAGAAACTTCTAAAGTTTCCAGGATATCGAGGAAGCTTGGCAGACTTGCACCAGCTGAGCACACAGAGCAGACCTACGTTTCATCATAATGTGGTCAAAACAGGATGGCATTTTTTGGTAAAAAAAAGTTTTGCCCTTCGATTATTCAAAGTAAGTATATTTTCTAACTTTTCTTCACAGCTCTTTTTGTATAGGTATGATGCAGCATTTTGGCATGGGGGGGGGGGGGTGCTGATGTCATAAGTGGCTCTTTTATGGCAAGCGCTGCTTTAATAGTGTTAATGACGCTTATACATTCCTGTACATGAAGCACATTTAACTTGTATAGTGTACATTACGTTGTTGAAGCAGCTCAACATAGGGAGGTGTTTGTTAAGCAGCAAGTTCTGTTTGGCTGTGTCCCCTGTGAATGGTAATTCTTAGATTTGTTCACAAATGAAGAGCAAGTCACAAGCTTGGGGTAATTGGTGAGCCATGCTCTGCAAGCACAGCTATTGACACTCCAGACAGGATTTGTAATTACAGCATCCTGGCTCTGCAGGCTACCTGATTTAACTCATTCCAGGAGCACCTCACTGTTCTCATTTCCAAAACAGAAATCATTTGTTGCAGGGTGTATAGTCAAGAAGGAATCCTATGTTTTATTGTGCAGATAATTAAAGTGTATCAAACCCAAGAACAAAAGTTTTATTTATTGCAGCTTACCAGTCCTTAGATGTGGCAGCTACATTTGTTTTCATTTTTCAGGTTTTATTTATTTTCCTCTGGATCTTGCTAGTAAAACACTTACTGATGAGCTATTGGTTTGGTCCAAACTTTGTTTGTCTGAACACTGGACTTTTGGCATGTTTGGAAGAGGCCAAACATCATATATTGTAGCAGTCATGTGTTCAAGAAGCCACTCCACATTCTGGTGGCACTTTAGGCTAGGTTCACACTAGCCCACACTGCGTTTTGGTTGCGGGAATCACATTGATTCCCATACCTGCAACCACCCACAGCCAACCCGAATCCATTCTGAATGGCTCCTCCACGCAAAAAGACCATGCGGTTTCCCTGCAGCCCCATTTGTAAAAAAGTGCATGCACCTTTTTTGTGCGGTTCATGCAGCACAGCAGCCCATTCAAATGAATGGGCTGCCATGCCCAAGGAAATGTGGGCCGCATGCCCCGCAGTAGTGTGACCCAAGCCTCGAGTGGGATTTAAAGCCAGGAAGCTTCCTGATCACATGACTGCTACTATATATGTAATTCACGTTGTGAAGAGGTTAAGGAAGTAGCAGGTGCCAGTACCCTCCGTGTCCTTACCAACCAGTGACATCACCTAGCCCCATTCATTTACTGGCCAGAAATCCCCAGTCATGTAAGCAAAGGGGATAATGGCTGAAATCATCACCCAAATATGACCACAAGGCAAATATTTGGTCAATGACACCATCACCGGCCTTTTGTTTATATTCCAGATGACAGCTTTGGGACCTATCATTCAAAGCTAGTGAGCAATGAGATCGGACTTGTCATTGGTCGGTGGATTTCTTTTTTTCGGTGAGTTGGCAGGCATCATTCATCATGATTACTGAAGAGCTGCATGATTGGACAATGTGATTGATAATAGTTGTTAGGCTGTTTTGTGTTTGTTTTTTTATTATATATATGTTTTAAAAGTACTATTGACATATTTCTGTGAAGGGCACTTTGTACCTCTTTTTTGCATGTTGGGGGGCAGTAGGGCACTATGTACCTCTTACTTTTTTGCATGTTGGGGGCAGTATCTGGAACCCCCTTATTTGAACCCACATATTTTTGTTGCCTGGGGTCCCCTTTGATACCCATACCAGTCCCTCATCAAGGATAAGGGTGTATTTTTATGTATGGGTCTGGGGCTGATCATTCGCAGATAATCACCATATAGCGATTACATATGAGCAGCTGCAATTAGCCTAATGGTTTTGATCAGGCTGCCTCCCACAACTAACTGTCGGGACCCCCCACTGGGGTTCTCACAAATAAATGCTGTCAGGCTAAAACACAGGTGACAATGTAGCCTTATAGCAGGATCATTTTTTTAGTTTATTGTACCAAAATAAATATGGTACCGTATTTTCCGGCGTATAAGACGACTGGGCGTATAAGACGACCCCCTACTTTTCCTGTTAAAATATAGGGTTTGGGCTATACTCGCCGTATAAGACTACCCCTCTACCAATCAATCACGGCAAGCGATGTACCAGTATTTTCTGTGCACACTGTGCACACTGCATACAAAGCCTGCTTGGATTGGGTGGGTCAGCTCTCCCTGCCTGCCCAGCCCTCCCTGTCTCCAAGATGATCTGAGAACTGCCACAGTTATTAATATATAATAATTAATGTTAATTACCGTATTTCATAAAGGGGTCAATTACCCCAGGTACTGCCTAGCTGACGCTTCTGCGCATGTCTTCGGCAGCAGTAGATGATCGCTGATCACCATTCCTCGCAGAACTGCATGAGACGTCGGATGCAGCAGTGCTCGATTGAGCTTGACTGAAACTGTGATATGCAGAGAAGGGATACACATCGGGTAGCGGCAAGAAGACGCTTCTGCGCATGTCACAGTTTCAGTCAAGCTCAATCGAGCACTGAACGGCTGCATCCGACGTCTCATGCAGTTCTGCGAGGAATGTTGATCAGCGATCGTCTACTGCTGCCTAAGACATGCGCAGAAGCGTCAGCTCGAAAGTACAGGTATGGTTTCAGCACAACACCCGGCGTATAAGACGACCCCCGACTTTGTAAAAGATTTCCAGGGGGTAAAAAGTCATCTTATACGCCTGAAAATACGGTATATATAACAGGCCCAAAGAGAGCAAATAGGAGTCCATTGTTAGTGTTCTGTCCTCACTACATGTTTCCCTGTGTGTAGCTCAACAAGAAGCAAAAGCCTCCTATTCTGCAATAAGCCAGGAATGTAATCTTGAAGCTTTATGAACAAAACAGGGTGGGTGAAACTATTGAAAAAACAGAAGAGAAATACATACAATAAATGTGTGAAGCATACATAAATTACAATACAATAGTTAGGCTGTAGATGGCAATAAGTCCATGCTCTCCAGTGATGCTGCCTTCAGGGGATGTACGTTCAGTCTCAAACATGTGCTTCAGGGATAATGGTGTTTTCCTATCCCTCAATTCTTAAGATGGAGTCTGAGCTCCCAGGATGCACCTGTTTCCTTTTCTTAGAATGAGATATTTTTTTTTTATTAAGGCTAAACAGTCTATTTTCTGTAAAACTGTAAATTTATTTCAGGCTCCATCTAGTGGCCAAATTTAATATTTCATATTGATTTTCCCTGCTGAAGGCAGAACATTTAGGGTTACATACACTTTAAAGAGGAGCAGCTACAAATACTTTAACTGATGACTTTTAATAAAAGGACACTTACCTGTCCAGTGATCCAGCACTGTCCCCACCTGGACCGGTTCTTCACTGGTCTTCAGGTCCCTAGTGCTGGCATGTTCATTGTGGGAAGCCAGCTGTGGTTCCCTCTGGCTTTTGAACAGAGAGCCTGTACAGGGGTATGGGCGGAAAGCCAGAAAACATGTCTGCAGGAGCCCACATGGCACCTGTGATCTACTGATCATGGGTGCAATACTTTCTAGGCTTCTGCATGAAAAAATAATAAATGTAAGATTTTTTTGCAAAAAAAAGTGCCCTTATAATGTTTTCTGCAAATGTGAACTTAGCCGTTAACATGTGAGTACACAACCCGATTTTCATTGATTGAGGCTTAAATGGCCTATTTCATCCTTCAAATTACCAAACTATAAAGTTCTCTCCAACGGCATTATATCCCTTCATTTTAACTTCAGGAGAAAAATGTCAGATTACCAACTTGCCTTTACTGTGTAAATCAGGGAAGTAGGTCAGCTACCATACTGTATATGTTCTTTTAATGTGTATTTAGCTGTGTTTTCTGGATTTCAGATTTATTTGAGTTTTTACTGCTGCCAGATTCAGCTAGACTTTAACAGTATTCAAAAGTTTCTAATACCCCCTGTTAAATAACTACAGAGGGTGACCCTACCCACATGGAAGAAAAATATATTTGAAATATATTTAAAAAATATTCTTCCCAAATATATTGACATAGATTTGAAATGCTACAATTTTGGCCATATTCAATATATTTAAAAAAAAATAAATAAATAAATATATATATATATATATATATATATATATATATATATATATATATATTGAAGGAAATAAGTATTTGATCCCCTGCTGATTTTGAATGTTTGCTCACTCAGAAAGAAATTATCACTCTAAAAAATAGAATGTTAGGTGTATTGTAACACCGAGAGACAGGAAAAAAAAAAAAAAGAAAACAAAAAATTCAAAAGAAATGCATGTCTAACAAATTATGCACTGATTTGCATGTTCATGAGGGAAATAAGTATTTGATCCCCTTCACAAAACATGATTTAGTACTTGGTGGCAAATCCCTTTTTGGCAATCACAGAGGTCAGACATTTCCTGTCGTTGGCCACCAGGTTTGCACACATCTCAGGAGGGATTTTGGCCCACTCCTCTTGGCAGATCCTCTCCAAGTCATTAAGGTTTGGTGGCTGATGTTTGTCAACTCTAACTTTCAGCTCCTCCACAGATTTTCAATCGGATTAAAGTCTGGAGACTGGCTAGGCCACTCCACGACCTTAATGTGCCCCTTCTTGAGCCACTCATTTGTTGCCTTGGCCATGTGTTTTGGGTCATTGTCATGCTGGAACACCCATCCAGGACCCATTTTCAATTCCCTGGCTGAGAGAAGAAGGTTCTCACCCAAGATTTGATGGCACATTGCCCCGTCCATTGTCCCTTTGATGCTGTGCAGTTGTCCTGTCCCCTTAGCAGAAAAACACCCCCAAAGCAGAATGTTTCCACCACCATGTTTGACAGTTGGGATGATGTTTTAGGGGTCATAGGCAGCATTCCTCCTCCTCCAAACACGGCGACCACGACACTTTCAACCAGTTCTCCTCTGCATCATTCAGATGTTCAGTGGCAAACTTCAGACAGGCCTGGACATGTGCTTTCTTGAGCAGAGGGATCTTGCGGGCACTGAGGATTTCAATCCTTGTTGGCGTAGTGTGTTACCAATTGTTATCTTGGTGACTATGGTCCCAACTGCCTGAAGAACATTGATAAGTTCCTCACGTGTAGTTCTGAGATGATTCCTCACTGTTCTCATGATCATTGACACTCCACAAAGTGAGATCTTGCATGGTGCACCAGACCTAGGGAGACTTACAGTTGTTTTGTGTTTCTTCCATTTGCGAATGATTGCACCAACTGTTGTCACCTTCTCACCAAGCTGCTTGGTGACAGTTTGGTAGGCCAGTGCAGCATTGTGTAGGTCTACAATATTGTCCCTGACATCCTTGGACAGCTCTTTGGTCTTTGCCATGGTGGAGAGTTTGGAATCTGATTGTTTGATTGCTCCTGTGGACAGGTGTCTTTTATACAGGTAACAAAATTAGATTAGCAGCACTCCCTTTAAGAGACTGCTTCTAATCTCAGTTTGTTACCTGTATGAAAGACACCTGGTAGCCAGAAATCCAGCTGAATGATAGGGGATCAGATAAGTATTTCCCTCATGAACATGCAAATCATTGCATAATTTGTTAGACTTGCATTTCTTTTGAATTTTTTGTTGCTATTCTGTGTTACAATACACCTACCATTAGATTTTTAGAGTGATCATGATTCAAAATCAGCAGGGATCAAATACTTATTTCCTTCACTGTATATACTGCATGTTGAAATGCGTTTTTATTACAAAATATATGAAAAATACTTTTAAAAATACATTTCAAATACACTGTATATCTTTAAAAATACAAATCCACACTTTTGGAATGCATTTACAAATATATGTAAACATATATGTTCAAATGACTTTTTTAATGGTAAAAAAATCTGAAGAATATGTTTTAAAAATATATATTTTTAAAAACATATTTTTTTAAAACATATTCTTCAGACATATATATATATATATATATATATATATATATATATATATATATAATTTATTGAATTATATTGAATATTGCAAACATTGTAGCATTTCAAATATATCCCAATATATTTGAGAAGAATGTTTTAAAATACATTTCAAACAGGGGCGGACTGACAACTCATGGGGCCCCCCGGGCAATAGGGGATCATGGGGCTCCTGTGTCCTTGCTCAAAAAGGCCTATGAAAAAGGTACCAGGGGCATCTCATGGGGCCCCCTACTGACCCCGGGCCCTCGGGCAGTGCCCGAGTTTCCAAATGGTCAGTCCGCCCTTGATTTCAAATATGTTTTTCTTCCATATGGGTAGGCACCTGGGAACTAAATGGCCTGTATTAGCACCAGTCTGGATTCTCACAATATGGAAGTTGGTAGTTGTAGAGAGTTAATGAGCAGGCCAGCCAGCTGAAGAAGAAGATTGCCAAGATGAGAATTAAAGGCAGGTAGATGGTAAATTGTTTCCCCTGGGTTAGTGCAAAGTGGTCCTGTACCAAAATAAATCACCTGAAACCCATAATTCTGCTCTGCAGTATACAGCTTCTTTTAACCTTTCTGCGCTTGCTCCAATCACAAATACATACTTTCAATAAAAAGTCAATGGCAGTTAATTCATCATATATTCAGAGTGGGACACTGAGGAGAAAGAAGAAGGAATCGACATAGCGATAAAACCATACAAAATCTTTATTCATCCAAATTCATATAAAACTACTCACATTGATAAGAGTCACAGCCAACACCAGAATCCCACACTTCAAACATCAATGGAAAATAAAAAACAAACAGGTCTATGTATACTCAGACCGCTCCCCAGTATGTGGTGACGTCACTACCAAGGCTCCGCCCTACGCGTCTCGTCATCCAACGTCCTAAGGAGCGGAACGATGTGCGACACCACTAACTAGCTTTTTATACCCTGCATGATTTCTCATTCAGCCTACTACTAGGATTTTCAAAAACTCACTAGTGGCAATCACAATCGGTGATGAAGGTGGTACATGTGGGTCTACTGTATTGTGGGGACAGGAAAGGGGGTTGATTTAGTACATGTATGCTTTAAATCCCACCAATTCATATAGACTCAAGGCTACATTCACATTGCTGTAACAGACATAAAAAATGTACAGATCATTAGACAAGGAACAAACGTTCCTGCGTAAATGATCAGTAATTAAATCTGTTATTTATTGTCATGTTCTTTTTCTCAGTAGTGTATGTGTATAGGTTTGCCCTCAGATGCAGATTTTTGGATTTTTGGTTCAGTGCATGTTGACACAGCTGTGTGGATGTCTCCTTGAAGCTGCGTTCAGATTCATAAATAAAAAATGATTGAAACTGTGTTTTTTATGGCCGTGTGAATAAGGCCTAACGTATAGATGAAACACACAGAACAATTTTGTTTTATCAGCAGTAGGTTCGGTTTTTAGGAGTTGCTTGTGTTTTACATAAGGTCAGTTAAGAGTTAATCTTTTTGCCCTGCAGGATCGAGAGCGAGAAAGGAGAAATAGTTGGTAATCCTGAGCAAATATCAGAGATGCGGGAGCTCTGGACACACAAATGTCAGGGTGATATTCCCGCTCTCATCTCCTCTCTGCTGCTTATTATCACTGGCTGCGCTATCCGGAGGTATCTCTCCCTGTATCACACTTTATCCTCTGTTGTCAGCCTTTCATGCTTTACCGCCACTTCAGTCTAATGCCACCCAGGATGTAATCTATGCCTGATTCCCTAGACTGTCTTCACACACTTTGGTCTGTCCATCTGAACTTCTATTTATAAAACTCACAAAATGAATATACAAACTGAATGTTTCATTCCCATACATCCTTAAAGGGGCTATGCAGGCCATAGTTTGCAAATGGCAACAGTTTGCTAATGGTTAACATTGAGCATGTTTTAGGTACTGAAACCCATTTTTTTACTATTTACACAGCTTTCCATACCTGTCAGTCACCAAGCTCACATCCTGCAAGGTTTGCTGCAAGTAAAGATTCAAAGTAACAGATTCACAGGGAGAGACACACTTCACAAGCCAACCATGAGCGTCATGCCCCGTACACATGATAAGAAAATAGCCCGGAAGATTTTGCGGAACCACCGATCAAACCGTTTTCTCTTCGTTGATCAGCAGAATGTTTTAACCAAAAGCGACTGATTTTCTATGCGGTGTTATGATGGTACGATACGAAAAAAATCTATCAAGCGCTGTCACGCATGAGCGGAAACAGAAGATTACCTGGATGTTTGTGTCCAAGGAATCTTCGTAAACCCTTGTACGGGTCCCCTAAGGTTCTGTCCTTGGACCCCTTCTCTTCTCCATCCACACCTCCTCCCTTGGTCACTTGATAAACTCCCACGGCTTCAAGTACCATCTCTATGCTGATGACACGCAAATCTATCTGTCTATCCCTCACCTCACCCCTTCAGTCTCCACCCGCATCGCTAGCCTACTAAGCGACATATCGGCTTGGATGTCACTCCACTTCCTCAAACTCAACCTTTCCAAAACTGAGCTCCTAGTATTCTCCCCAGCCCATGCTACCCCCACTGACTGCACCATAAACATCGCTAACACCATCCTCAGTCCATCCCCTCATGCCAGGGTACTAGGTGTAATCCTAGACTCCCATCTGTCCTTCCAGCCCCAGATCCAATCGCTAACAAAATCATGTAGACTTCACCTCCGCAACATCTCCAAGATACGACCGTTCCTAACCCCGGAAACCACTAAGCAACTTATTCACTCCCTTGTCAAATCATGCCTCAACTACTGTAACTCCCTCCTCATTGGCCTACCTCATCGCAGGCTATCCTTCCTCCAGTCTATCATGAACGCTGCTGCCAGACTCATCCACCTCACTAACCGTTCTGTATCCACTACCCCTCTCTGCCAATCCCTCCACTGGCTCCCAGTTGCCCAACGGATAAAATTCAAAACTGTAACAATGACATATAAAGCCGTTCATAAGACTGCCCCAAATTACATAACCGATCTTGTCTCTAAATATCACCCAAACCGTACACTCCACTCCACGCAAGACCTCTTACTCTCTAGCTCCCTTATCTCCTCCCATGCTCATCTCCAAGACTTCTCCAGGGCGTCACCCATCCTCTGGAACTCCTTACACATCAGACTATCACCTACTCTACTTGCCTTTCAGCGATCACTGAAAACCTATCTCTTCAGGGAAGCCTATTCCGCCCTCTGCTAATCCTGGAATCCTCCAAGGAGCAGGGCCCTCAAATCCCTCTTGTATTGAACTGTATTGTTACTGTATTGTCTCCCACTATTAATGTAAAACGCTGAGCAAACTAATGGTGCTATATAAATCCTGAATAATAATAATAATAATAATAAACCCGAACAAAAAATCCAAATGTTAAAAGTAGATTGGCCCAATGAGATACTGAAACCAGAATTCTGCATAATATATTTTATGTATCACTACTTGTGTATATAGATAACGTAATAAACTAATGAAGTATAACTATATTATACTTGTAGGGAACTGTTATTTTATACACTAGTTGTGGTTTGTTTACATCCATATACAGCCACTACCATAGAGGTCCCATTACAGACAAGTCCCTGGGTGTGCTTCCTGCCCCTACAAGGAGGTCAGGAAACCCCAGGATGTTATATAGTTGTTTTCCAGGAAGTATCAGGCAGAGGGTACCAGCCTGCCATGTGTTATGTATCTGGGGAGAACTGTCTGGGGATTCTGTGAGTACTGATCCAGATTAACAAGGCTGTTATCTATTTAGTTGTTACTGAAGTAGATTAGGTCTGCCTCTGTTATATTTCAACTTCTGTATAGGAACCCTAATACAGTTGTGGCCAAAATTATTCAACCCCCACTGAAATTGAGTGTTTTGGCCAGTTTGACATTGCTTTTGATCATTCAGTCATCTTGCTTACATTTACATTAAAGAGGCACTTGTAGGTCAGACAAATATAACATAACAGTTATAATGAAATAACCACAAATGTCTTTTCTGTGCTCACAGCATTATCAGTTTTATTCAACCCCCAAGTGACATTCAATCTTAGTACTTAGTACAGCATCCTTTTACAGTTATAACAGCTTTTAAACGTGAAGCATAGCTTGACACAAGTGTCTTGCAGCGATCTACGGGTATCTTCGCCCATTCTTCATGGGCAAAGGCCTCCAGTTCAGTCACATTCTTAGGCTTGCGCACTGCAACTGCTTTCTTTAAGTCCCACCAGAGGTTCTCAATCGGATTTAAGTCTGGTGACTGCGATGGCCACTCCAAAATGTTCCAGCCTTTCCTCTGCAACCATGCTCTAGTGGACTTGGAGGTATGCTTGGGATCATTGTCCTGTTGAAAGGTCCAACGTCTCCCAAGCCTCAGGTGTGTGACGGACTGCATCACGTTTCCATCCAATATCTCCTGGTACTGAAGAGAATTCATGGTACCTTGCACACGCTGAAGCTTCCCTGTACCTGCAGAAGCAAAACAGCCCCAAAGCATGATTGACCCTCCACCATGCTTCACAGTAGGCAAGGTGTTCTTTTCATCATAGGCCTTGTTCTTCCTCCTCCAAACATAGCGTTGATCCATGGGCCCAAACAGTTCTAATTTTGTTTCATCAGTCCACAGAACACTATCCCACAACTTTTGTGGTTTGTCCACATGGCTTTTGGCATACTGCAGTCGACTCTTCTTATTCTTTGGAGACAGCAAGGGGGTACGCCTGGGAGTTCTGGCACGGAGGCCTTCATTACGCAGTGTGCGTCTTATTGTCTGGGCTGAAACTTCTGTACCCACATCTGACAAATCTTTTCTCAGTTCCTCAGCAGTCACACGGGGACTTCTCTCCACTCTACGCTTCAGGTAGCGCACAGCAGTCGAAGTCAGCATCTTCTTTCTGCCACGACCAGGTAGCGTTTCAACAGTGCCCTTTGCCTTGAATTTGCGAATGATGCTTCCTAAGGTGTCTCTTGGTATGTTTAACATCTTTGCAATCTTCTTATAGCCATTGCCCTTCCTGTGAAGAGAAATCACCTCTTCTCTTGTCTTCCTGGACCATTCTCTTGCCTTCACCATGTTTGTAACCACACCAGTAAATGTCTAGAAGGAGCTGAGTATCACAGTCATTTTAAAGCTGCCTAATTGGTGCTTATTATGCTTGATTGCTGCTCGGTGACATCCACAGGTGTTTTCAATACCTGATGGAAAGCACCTGTATGAACCTCTGTTCTTCAGAGTGGTAGTCTTTAAGGGGTTGAATAATTGTGGCAATGAAGAAACCACATAAGAACCATTTACTACTGTATTACATAAACAATTGATGTCATTTTAGTTGCATTTGGGTAGTTACAACGTCCTTGTAGGATTTGATTCTGAATACAATTCCAAATGTACACTATAGTCCCTAAACCCCTTTACAGCATTGGGGGTTGAATAATTTTGGCCACAACTGTATCTCTGTAAGAGAGAGATTGGTGGTTCATTATCATTATTCTATTTACACTGCAGAATCCTTATAGTTGTCTATATATATTTATATAGATCCGTGTTTTCACCTGCATAAGACTGTCAGGTGAACTTTCTGTTAATTGCAGTGTATCTTTGCAGCCTCTTTGCTTGAAGAGCCTTATTGGTCTGGATCTCTCTTTAGCTAGGATTAGCATAGGGAGTGTTGGATAAGATTAGGCTAGAGGTAGGTTAGGCATCCGACGGCCACTTAGACAGATAGAGGCCCGGTTGCATTGACAGCCCAGTTTAGGGATAGGGACTAAGAGTGAGGATAGATAGAGCATTTTATCCTTTTAGGTGATGCATCGCTGATCTTCAGACAAGCAGTGCAATAATCCGCATGTTACTTGGACGCCATCACAGCATCTGAAGTGGAAGCGTGCATCTTATGGACTCTCACCTCTCCAGGGGCCCCTGCAACCGGACTGCGCTATAATCCCTGGTTGGAGGTATTCTGTATACTACATGCACATATACCCGGGTATAATTGCAACCTCCCAATTTATGCTAAATTGTAATTCCTGAATGTTATTCTTATGCATCCTGTTTTATGTGGCTGCTTTATATAAACTTTGCATTAATCTCATACAGGTGTGGTGACATGTTTTCATGTTAGAAATATAAGCTGGGTGCATTAATACTGCTATGTATAGTTACTTTAAGTTGTCTACATGTTACATTCCTAGAAAGGGGTGAGTCTCCTCAATTGCAGGATCTCTATTCTAGGTGGAGGCACTGCCATTTGTATTATCACACAACCCCCTCTTCCATATAGCGAAGGCTCAGGATTGCCTACTCATATACAGGTTAGCGCCATAGCTTGTTTGGTGTGGGCCATTTCACATAACCCCCCCCAAAACAGGGCTACATACTCATTGCTGTTAATTGTTGTGTATATATCGCTCGTTCTGGCCAGAAGGGCGTGGCTACAAGGTCACATGCACACGGCTTCACTTCCACTTGTACGGAAGACATCAACTCTACGTATTGCCCGCCGAACGATTTTTTTTAGATTGGTTAATGAGGGCTACGATTTCGACCAACGAACGAACGCCTCACAGTCATCGGATGACTGTTCAGTCGATTTTCTAATTGTTTATTCCCACCTTTTAAGATTAGATTAAAGTGAGATTACAACCTCATTTATTAAGCACTTTCAGCAGCTGATTTAATCACTTACTGAGTATGCAACTTCTTTATCTTTTATTTCTTGCCTATTCTCTGGTTTCAGCCAGTGTCATGATTACTGCCCAAGGTTTCCTGTTTCTGGGTGGCTCCTTTTTTTGCAGCGTTCTAAGGAGCCACCCTTGCATGCAAGGACTAGAATTGTGTCTTCCTACACTTTGTGTATCAATAAAAACACACAGCCGTGTAGCCTAGCATGGCAAGGCACTACCTACTCTTTTCTTTCTCTAGGCTAATATATTGGCTTAGAGAATGTACTGTCCACTTTTGACTCTTTCCTGTGAAGACTGGAAGTTCAGGGAAGCAGTGCTGAAAGAGCAGGAGACAAGATATTTGAAAATTGTAAACTGCAAGTGCTGGAGTAAGAAGTGTAACAACTAGTTTGCCAGGGAATGTTTATTTTATTGTGCTCAATGTGTTAATCTAGAAAATACTAAGGGTTTAATACTACTTTAATGCAGCTTGATAGTTATGTTTTGCTCCTCTTGGTGATCACTGCAGTAAACCAAACTATTTTCTAGTATTGAAAAGGTTGTTGGAAAAGACCATTTCTCCAGTCGTTTCTCAATGCTGTCTTCTCATGCCTCCCATACTGTAATAAGATAAGATTGGGTAATTAGTAGATGTTCAGGTTTGTACTTGTAGATCTTAAGCCAGCTATAGATTGATCAAATCTTGGCCAGTTCAGCAGGGGCCAACCAAGATTTGATCCAACTATGGGAAGGCTGCTTGTACCCAAGTCGATCCATCAATCGACTTGGGTACAACCAGTCTGTCACATTTTTTACATGGAATTACTGCTTGCTGCTATAGCTGTCCGCCATAATCATTGAGCTCTGCCAGCCTGGAAGGCTCCCTGGTGGCACAATGCAAGAGCTCTATGGGAGTCATTCCTCCATCAACACTTACTGTATTCATGGGGGAACTGAGCAATTTTCTTTCTTTCCACCGGGGTTGGACAGAAAGAAAATTGAGTTATCTATGGCTTGTCTTAGATAAAAGCACTATGAAAAACAAATTCATTCACATGTATAGCGCTACCCTCACAGGGGCCACTTGATAATGCTTGTCCCCAGTGGTTGCCCTCACTTGCAAGCCTCCCGACACTTATCACACTCTGGGTTCAGATATTTCAACAGTATGAAATAATAATGCAAGAGACACGATTCTTTATTAACACCTCTATATTAGGTTTGTTCAGAAGAGTAGGCCACAGAATGCAGGTTTAGGAGGTACATCCACAGTTAACACATAAAAGCAAAACACCGATAAAATGCAAATAGTCATATAGCAACAGTTCACAGATTATATGGTCACAAATGGTACGTTGTAACTATGCAACTGCAACACCAGCAGCAGGAGGGGGAGAAAAAAGGCTTATTGACTTATCAGCTCTCTCTGGGCCACTGGGCATCACAATATGGAATGCAAAGAATTCTGTAAATAGAGAGAGAGAAAGTTCCTGCCTGTAGAATATATCTGCTCCCCCAGCAACCTTCTGGTCCCCCAGCTCTCTGGTAGTTGTAGCTCAATCAGCAATCAGAAATATGGTATGTATTGGCTATGGGACTACAGGTCCCAAGATCCTCTGCTGTCAGAAGAAATGGATCACTCTGCTAACAGGAAATGATGAAGCAGTACCAGAATTGACCACTAGGAAAAGGATTAATGATAGTCTCATCTGTAAATGTCCCTGAAAGGCATAATAATATAGCTGGCACCTGGCTACTGTTGCCAGTAAACAATTCCCATCATTAAAGTGAACAGGCTTCCTTAAAGTGATTCTAAAGGTTCTTTTTTTGTTGTTTTTTTTGTAAAATAACAAACATGTCTATACATACCTGCTCTGTGCACTGGTTTTGCACAGAGCAGCCTGGATCCTCCTCTTCTCAGGTCCCCCGCAGGCTCTCATGGCTCCTTCTGTCTGTTGGGTGCCTCAACAGCATTTTGCCTTGTCATGTGGTGGGACTGTGCTGGAGTAGCCCTCCAACACAGTCCCACCACATGTAGTGTGAATTAACCCTATGTGTGACTAAGTTGGGTGTTCTCTTCCTCACCAGTCAAATGATGTTCCCTTCCTTTTACATCAATAGATATGTGTTGATGTTTGCACAATCACAACCCTTCTCAGTGGTTAATGTAGCTTCCAGTGGGTGATCCATTAATTAATAAATAACTGAAGAATAATTATTAATTAATAATTAAGGCTGTCCACAAGGTCTAGAAGTGTGCCTATGGGAATGTTTGACCATTCTTCCGGGAAGCACATTTGTGAGGTAATGTGATAAGGTCTGGCTCTCAGTCTCCTCTCTAAATCATCCAAAAGGTGTTCTATCGGGTTGAAGTCAGGACTCTGTGCAGGCCAGTCAAGTTCCTCCACCCCAAACTTGCTCATCCATGTCTTTATGGACCTTGTTTTGGGCACTGGTGCGCAGTCATGTTGGAACAGGAAGGGGCCCATCCCCAAACTGTTCCCACAAAGTTGCGGGCATGAAATTGTCAAAAATATCTTAGTATGAGGACTCATTGAGTTCCCTTCACAACCCCCCACAAACTTTAAACTTGGCACAATGCAATTAGGCAAGTACCATTCTCCTGGCAACCGCCAAACCCAGACATGTCCATCAAATTGCCAGACAGAGAAGCGTGATTTGTCACTCCAGAGAACACATCTCCAGTGCTCTACAGTACAGTGGTGGCGTGCTTTACACCACTGCATCCAATGCTTTGCATTGCACTTGGTGATGTAAGGTTTGGATGCAGCTGCTCAGCCATGGAAACCCATTCCATGAAGCTCTCTACACACTGTTGTTGTGCTAATCTGAAGGCCACACGAAGTTGGAGATCTTTAGCTATTGACTCTGCAGACAGTTGGCGAATTCTGCACACAGTGCGCTTGTGCTGCCCCCGCTGTCATTTTACATGGCCTACCACTTCGTGGCTGAGTTGCCGTTGTTGCCAGTTGCTTCCATTTTGTTATAATACCACTAACAGTCAACTGTGGAATATTTAGTAGCAAGGAAAATTCACAGATGAATTTATTGAACAGGTGG